>NC_056430.1:25138615-25836740 GCF_018296145.1 Oncorhynchus tshawytscha | reverse complement strand
AAATGTGTAAACTAATCCTTTCAGGGCAGATCTGAGCTATTACTGCAAAGAAATAAAGGCCTTTAATGGAATATCTTTTAACTTCAGGATGATGGGGTTGAAGAGGTGTCTGATGCAGATGAAACGGATGAACCACAGATAAAGACACCAGTCACAAGTAAATCAATATTAGAGACCAGCTTCATTCCTGTTATGTTCCTTATTAATATAGGATCGGTCTGTGTGGAAATGAGGACAATAAAGCAAGTCTGACTTTAAGTGAAGACTTCTAATCCAACTCTGATCCCACTGCTGAGCCAGACTGCGAACCTTGCTTGGGATCTAGAATGAAATGGATGTATTTAATTTTTCCCTCAGGGAATAGCTTAATTCCTGTTTCATTCCCAATCAAGTCTGTCAATATCACTTAACTAATGATTTCTCCTCTTTACAGAAGAACCAGCCAAAGTGAGGTTCCAGATTCCTGTCCCAGTCAACATCCTCTCCTCAGTCCAGACAGATGATGCCTATGACTTCAACACAGATTTTAAATGAACATCTATGACCTTCTGGCTGCGTTTGACAGGCAGCCCAATTCTGATTTTGTTTTTTCACTAATTGGTCTTTAACCCAATCAGATCAGCTCTGAGAAAAATTTGGTGTGATCAGTCAAAATAACAATTGGTGGAAAGAATATTAGAATTGGGCTGCCTGTGTAAACGCAGCCTTTGTTTCTCAACTCTCTCATATCTTAACCTTAATAGCTGTACTGGCACCATCTGAAGTTACTGTTTGAAGTCCTGTGTGTGTGGATGTAACCTGTAAACTTAGTTGGTACCAATGTTTTGCCTTTTAAGTAAAGGTCCAGTGGTAAATTGTTTAAGATCTGTCGATGTTCATTGTGAATTATTGTATATAGCCTGAACACCAATAAATTGATCCATATTTTGGCTCAAGTTGTGCTTTCTCATTTGAGTTAATGGTGATGAATACAATAGCTCAACCCCACATATTATCAATTTTAGTTTGCATGGTGGTGTTAGGTTGACTTATCAGGACCAAGACTCACGGTGGTTGACTGTTTTATTAAGCTGCTTTTACAAAAGGATGACCATTTGAAAATGTACATTGGTTAGGTTGATCCTTTTGTACAAAGTAAAGAAATGGTGTAACTTAACACCATGTTTAATACTTCAGATGAAAACCATAGGATTGTGTAAATAAGTTACTTGCAATTATCAAATTCATAACCATTTCAGCTGTTCCACATGTATTGACACTAGTAGTTTGTGTGTATGACATCCATACTTAGCACAAAGGCATGTCACTGCAAAATGCAATCAAGATAAAGGATAGTAGGCTTGTGTTAAGTGTTGTATACAAATGACTTTTATTTTTTATTTAAACAGGTAGGCAAGTTGAGAACAAGTTCTCATTTACAACTGCGACCTGGCCAAGATAAAGCAAGGCAGTGCAACACAAACACAGTTACACATAGAATAAGCAAACGTACAGTCAATAACACAATAGAAAAGTCTATACAGTGTGTACAAATGAAGTAAGATTATTGAGGTAAGGCAACAAATAGGCCGTAGTGGCTAAATAATTACAGTTTAGCAAATAAACACGATGTGCAGAAGATGAATGTGCAAGTAGAGATACTGGGGTGCAAAGGAGAAGGAGAAAAAAATATATAAATCAAATGATATGGAGATGAGGTAGTTGGATGGGCTATTTACAGATGGGCTATGTACAGGTGCAATGATCTGTAAGCTGCTCTGATTGCTGATGCTTAAAGTTAGTGAGGGAGATATGAGTCTCCAGCTTCAGTGATTTTTGCAATTTGTTCCAGTCATTGGCAACAGAGAACTGGAAGGCGGCGAAAGGAGAAGTTGGCTTTGGGGATGACCAGTGAAATATACCTGCTGGAGTGCGTGCTACAGGTGGATGCTGCTATGGTGACCAGTGAGCTGAGATAAGGCGGGGCTTTACCTAGCAAAGACTTATAGATGACCTGGGGCCAGTGGGTTTGGCAACGAACATGAATCAAGGGCCAGCCAACGAGAGCATACAGGTCACAGTGGTGGGTAGTATATGGGGCTTTGGTGATGAAACAGATGGCACTGTGATAGACTGCATCCAATTTGCTGAGTAGAGTGTTTTGTAAATGACCGCCAAATTCAAGGATCGGTAGGATAGTCAGTTTTACGAGAGTATGTTTTGCAGCATGAGTGAAGGATGCTTTGTTGCGAAATAGGAAGCCGATTCTAGATTTCATTTTGGATTGGAGATGCTTAATATGAGTCTGAAAGGAGAGTTTACAGTCTAACCAGACACCTATGTATTTGTAGTTGTCCACATATTCTAAGTCAGAACCGTCCAGAGTAGTGATGCTATGCGGGTTGGCAGGTGCAGGCAGCGATTGGTTGAAGAGCATGCATTTAGTTTTACTTCCATTTAAGAGCAGTTGGAGGCCACGGAAGGAGAGTTGAATGGCATTGAAGTTCGTCTGGAGGTTAGTTAACACAGTGTCCAAAGAAGGGCCAGAAGTATACAGAATGGTGTCATCTGCATAGAGGTGGATCAGAGAATCACCAGCCGCAAGAGCGACATCATTAATGTATACATAGAAGAGAGTCGGCCTGAGAATTGAACCCTGTGGCACCCCCATAGAGACTGCCTTTTAAAGGATAAGGAGTGCAAGACAACTGGCAGTAACAGAACATTGATCCTTGTTCTAACAGCATCAAAGTGAAGGTCTAAGGAAAATTGTGATCTTGGCAAATTGTCACAAGGGACAGTTCCTGAACACACAATGTATTCAGTATGGCACTACTTCATGTTATAGATATACATTATCTTGTCTCATGTGAAGCTAAGCAAAGAACCATAGGTGCGTCTCAACAGTCTTAAGTAGCTGCATCTGCATTGATGTGAAAATACTGTATAAGACAGAAGGTTACTAGACTAGTGAGATGTAGTCCAATGGACTAAAGGAGTTTAGTAATCCTTATAGTCCAAGGACCTTACATGTTCTGTTTAGAGGGCAGATTGGCTTGGCAGCCAGAACAATCAAATACTCCATCTAAACGTAAATATATTGCGGTACAGTTCTAGAAACATTATGCCCTCTACTTTCAGATCACATCAAACTAATTTCATAAATGCAGAATATACACACACTGTTTAACCGGTTTTAACACAGTTGCTGGCGACAGTATCTTTCTGTGACAGTGTTAACACCTTTGTGGCATCCGTTTACACACAGGTGTTCGGAGACACAGATAGTTAATTAGCACAGGTAAGTGTTCGGAATTTTATGAATAATGACTAAACAATATCTACATTTTAAATAGAACTATAACTAATTAAACTCTACTTTGTTTTATTATATCTGATTAATAAATTTTTCAGTTTTTGATTTGTTAAAAAAGTTTGAAATATCCAATAAATGTCGTTCCACTTCATGATTGTGTCCCACTTGTTGTTGATTCTTCACAAAAAAAATACAGTTTTATATCTTTATGTTTGAAGCCTGAAATGTGGCAAAAGGTCGCAAAGTTCAAGGGGGACGAATACTTTCGCAAGGCACTGTACAATTAAAGCAAATGAAAACTCATTGGGAATGCTTTTCAATTGTCTACAATGAATGTCTATTTAGATTGATTTAATTGATATACAGTGTAGATATTTTATTTCATAATAATCTCTGGAGTGCTGAGGGAATTCTGCCCCTGAGGCTGTCTGGCTCTGCTGGTGACTTACTGTGCATTGAGCTCCATCCAGTGTTCCAGTTGGCTGGTGATGTTGTGATGCTTTCACTCCGTCAGGTTGGCCACAATCACCCCAGGATTAAAGGAACACGTGTTGGCACTCATGCCCGCTTCTCGATGGCTTTCTTTTTAAAAGCCAATATAGTTGTTCTAAAGGAATGGATACTTGAGATAATTAAAACGTTGACATTATTTGATATGGTACCAAGTACAAATATGAAGGGGGACAAAATGCTTTCATACCATTATGTAAAATAAGACCCATTCTGTTCATTAATTTATTATATGGAGGTTTTATTTCCTTTGTGTGTCATTGTAGTCTACAGCTTGTGTTGTGTACTTGGTTCCCAGCTCCTCGAACTATGTCCTTTGTGGATGCAGAATCACTGTCATCTGACAATGCAGCTGCATGCCCTGACTTTAGGCTTGTGTCAAAAAGCCCTTGGATGTCCCCTGCAAATATATCATATTCATATGTCTAGCATTCATTCAAATCAAATGTTTATTGGTTGCATACACAGATTTTCAGATGCAGAGAAATGCTTATGTTATTAGCACCAACAGTGCAGTAGAATGTCACTCAAATATAATAGAAATACCTGGAGACCAAGGGATGGCCCCCACTGTGTGTCTCCAGGTTTATGAAGGTGGTTTGTCGCCTGCGTCCAGCTAGGACCCGCTCAATGGCGAGCTGGGATTCGAACCGTTGGGAGTCTGCCTCCCTGAAACACCTCTCTATGAAGGTGGTTTTCATAGTAGTGATTACTTCCATGAAGAGGGTGGGTGCTAAGTTCTGAGTGCTACCGGATGGACACCAATGAGAGAAGTATATCTCTCTGCCCCAACCCTTCATTCCTCCAGAAGGTTTTGTCAGACAGGCATGTGAACATCCCTTTTACCCTGTCTGCTTACAACCCCCCGGCAGTGGCGGGGGAGTCTGGGCCTCCCTGCAGCATGCTGTGTGTGGTGCGGGCACTGGCCACCTATTTGGAGGTGACACGGTCAGTGAGAACAACAGACTGGATTTCTGGCTGCTATGGTGAGAGAGTCCTGGGGGGATAGGCTATCAAGCAGAGGCTCTCTCACTGTGGACACGAATACGACAGCTCACGTGGACACGAATACGACAGCATACCGGCTGGCAGGCCAGTGCTGGGACCTGTGGTGGCACATTCAACATGAGGTGTGGCTGCTTCCTGGGCTCTACTGAGAGGAGTGCCCATCGCTGATATCTGTGCTACGGCCCGCTGGACTTCCTCTTGCACCTTTGCTAGGTACTATCTATTCTAAACCAAGTCAAATAGTTTCTTATTAAAACAACATAGCCATACAATCTGGGGTAAAGGAAAGCGTGAGTATATGTTCTGTTTCTCCAACTCAGCATCAACAAGTATGTCGCCTGTTAACTTGAATGGCCATAGTTGCTTACATATTTGCCTGTATTTAAATCGCAAAGTCTACTGTAGGATAATCATAAATTACAATGGAGTTCACTAGCACAACATCACTTTGAATTGTATAAGTATTTAGATATTTTTAAGTCGTTGAAGGGGTAGGTTAACGTAATTAGAGGACGAGAAGTAGTAACGTTGTAGCCTCGCGCAGTTCTGATGCGCTTGAATGCATCAACAGTCTGGGGTCCTTCGAAATACTACGTATGCTTTTTGAAACCGGAAGTCTAACCAGGCAAATTGAATACTTTTTCTTCTTTCATCTGATTATCCAACATAGCAAGATGTTGTCAATATTCAACTCCATTCCAACACACATGGTAAGAGTTTGAATTATTTGTGAACTCGCCGACTGTTACAAATAGCTACCAATTTAAAAACGTTAGCCTGCTGCTACAAATATCAAGGTAACGTAGTGGTAATGTGGCAAGTGGTAATTGGCAACTAGCTAGCGAGCTACACAAGTTAGACCGATTCAGTAATCATATTGAACATGGTTAAGACTAACGTTATGATAATTAGGTAGCTCTTCATCACAACCATAAATCCATTTCATATTTATTGTTTGGATGCTAGCCAGCTAGATGCCCATTATAGCACGTCTATGAACCTGTCGTAACCAAATGTAGAAATGCATCCTCAATAACAAAGCTTAGATATAATATTCACAACCCTCTTTAAGTCACCACTTCGGATGAACCTTCCTGATTTGTTTTGATTATTGACACGTCAGATATTAGTTTTCCAGTTGTGATCAACCATCTACCAGTCCTTCCTCAAAAATAAAACTTGTGATGTTATAGGATTATAAAGGACAGAAACTGGCGGAGCAGATCTTCCAAGGAATCATACTTGTCTCAGCGGTGAGTGGCCTGTCAAACATACCTAATAAAATGGACTTTTCATATGTGTTGTTTTTACACTAGGCTAACCCCTTGTATTTACCCTCCAGGTGATTGGATTTGTTTACGGCCTCATCATTGAACAGTTTGGGTGGACTGTATACATAGTGTTAGGAGGTTTCGCTGTGTCTTGTTTGGTGAGTTAAGTTTCATTCCATCCTCTCTGTATGTTTATTTGAAATGTTTTCAGTTGTGCCAAGCAGAAAATAATGTTGCACTTGTGCAAATAGTGCACCCACAGACCCACGTTGACTCCAATCTGTTTTTACGGGACCCAAACTAACTCTTCTGATTTACATCGCTGCCTGCACCTGCCCACCTGTCCAGCATCACTACTCTGGATGGTTCTGACTTGGAATATATGTGGACAACTACAAATACCTAGGTGTCTGGTTAGACTGTAAACTCTCCTTCCAGACTCGCATCAAACATCTCCAATCCAAAGTTAAATCTAGAATTGGCTTCCTATTTCGCAACAAAGCATCCTTCACTCATGCTGCCAAACATACCCTCGTTAAACTGACCATCCTAGCGATCCTCGACTACGGCGATGTAATGTACAAAATAGCCTCCAATACCCTACTCAATAAATTGGATGCAGTCTATCACAGTGCCATCCGTCACCAAAGCCCCAAACACTACCTACCACTGCGACCTGTACGCTCTTGTTTGCTGGCCCTCGCTTCATACTCGTCGCCAAACCCACTGGCTCCAGGTCATCTACAAGACCCTGCTAGGTAAAGTCCCCCTGTATCTCAGCTCGCTGGTCACCATAGCAGCACCCACCTGTAGCACGCGCTCCAGCAGGTATATCTTTCTAGTCACCCCCAAAGCCAATTCCTCATTTGGCCGCCTCTCCTTCCAGTTCTCTGCTGCCAATGACTGGAACTAACTACAAAAATCTCTGAAACTGGAAACACTTATCTCTCTCACTAGCTTTAAGCACCAGCTGTCAGAGCAGCTCACAGATTACTGCACCTGTACATAGCCCATCTATAATTTAGCCCAAACAACTACCTCTTCCCATACTGTATTTATTTAGCTCCTTTGCACCCCATTAATTTTGATTTACTTTGCACATTCTTCCACTGCAAATCTACCATTCCAGTGTTTTACGTGCTATATTGTATTTACCTCGCCCCCATGGCCTTTTTTTTTGCCTTTACCTCCCTTATCTCACCCCATTTGCTCACATTGTATATAGACTTATTTGTCTACTGTATTATTGACTGTTTGTTTTACTCCATGTGTAACTCTGTTGTTGTATGTGTCAAACTGCTTTTCTTTATCTTGGCCAGGTCGCAATTGTAAATGAGAACTTGTTCTCAACTTGCCTACCTGGTTAAATAAAGGTGAAATAAAAATAAAATAAATAAAAATATCTCACAATCTCTCCCTCACCACCACCTTCTGTCTCAGCTGACCCTGCCCCCCTGGCCCATGTACAGACAGAACCCCCTCTCCTGGCAGCCAGCCCTACCAGAGACTACGGGAGAAACCCAGCAAAAGCCTCAGGAGAATCTGAAGAAGAAGAAGCACAAGTAGCTCATGAATGTTTGTACCAGTTTGCCCAAGACACGTTTTGTAACTGAAAGCAACCATCATTGTTTGTCTGTACAATAAATACTTGTTTGAAGGACCAAGGGAAGGAAGTTTAAAGGAAGCCTTTATTAACAGTGACTGTTCAATCAGTGGTGGAATGTCTCATGTCAAACTAATTTCTGCTACTGTGGCTACTTTGTCGATTTCACACATGTTGATGTGATGTTGTCCCAACTGTTTAATCATGTGGATAAATCAAAACAAACAATTTTCACAAAGTCAGAGGGGTTGGAAATATCTACACTACTTCTACATCCTGCAACTTATATTATACAATCAGCAAATTAAGGATTTCCTATGTAGCATTTATAGGTACATCTCGTTTCACTAGTTTGCATTCTAAATATTAACTCATTTTATTAGTATTTTGCTACAATAATCTACCTATCTGACAGGTGGACACAGTAACAGAGGACTCAAATTAATTGCATATTGTAACCTGTATGGAAAATTAGAAGACACAGCTGTGTGCGAAGAAAGAAAACATTACAACCATGTCCAGTTAAAAAGGACTACCATGGATGCCATGTATTTTCTAAATTTGCTTTTAAAGTGAGGTATAAAAATAGTCTACATGTACATAGAAATGGAGATATGATTGTCTATACAAAAAGTATTACATTGCTTGTGTGTAAATACATTTTTCATTAGCTGATCCTAACCCTTGAAAGAAACGTCTTCAAAGAATTTTAGCTGCCGCACCATCAAAGCATATGACTGGTACTTGTCATCTCCCATGTGCTTCCGAAGACACAGCTGTGTGCGAAGAAAGAAAAGAAAACAAATTACAACCATGCCTGGCTAAAAAGGACTATCATGGATGCCATTTTCAATCCTAACCTCTCGTTTGTCCTCATCATCGTCCTCCATTATGTCCAGGACTCTGTCCAACAGCTTCACGCCAAGTCCCTTCACCACATCTGTTTTCAGGTGCTCAATGGCTCTGCGGATCTTTGCCGGTCCAGATGTGGTGCCTTGTAAGAGGTGGGTTGAATACAAGAAACATAAGTTTCACAGAAAACCATTTATTCCTCCATAAGAAATAAATAGATTTCTCACTGATAAGCCAGATCATGTCGACAGCAATTTTGTATTGAAACATGCAAGTATGTAGACACCAGATAGAGTCTACTAGGGCAGAGTTTCCCAAACTCGGTCCTGGGCCTCCCCCTGGGTGTACTTTTTTCTCCAAAAGCACTACACAGCTGATTTCAATAACCAACTCATCATCAAGCTTTGACTATTTGAATTAGCTGTGTAGTGCTAGGGCAAAACCAAAATGTGCATCCAAGGAGGCCGCAGGACTGAGTTTGGGCAACCCTATGCTAGGGAAGCTCAGAGAGACTGTTTTGGCTGAGACTTACCGGTGGATAATTCACTGAAGTGGAACTCCTGCTCCTCTCTAGCTTTCCCATGCAGCATCAGGGTGTCCCTATACTTCCTGTTCAGCTTAAACTCAGCTAGTGGAGTAGATCTAACACCATCCAGCTCACTAACAGTATCTCTGCCATCCATTCGCAATGTCTGGGTCATCATCTGAACCAGGTCCTGCATATCACTGGATTCACTCTTTCTGCAATGTAAAAAGAAGAAAATAACAATGTGTCAGATTTAAATGTGAACATTACCAGCAACACAAAGGGGGTAATGTGCTTCTATGGGTGTGGTGTGGCACTGCTCCCAAAGAGCCACAAATTGCTTTTACCCCTCTTTGCAGTCCCCCTCGGAGTGATCTGTTGAGCTGGTGGAGGAGCTGCATTCGTCTTCGTCTGATGGGCGCCCCAAAAACCTGTCCTGCTACAGGAACACACACCACTGTTATAGACTGAAGCCATATTTTGAACTTGTAGCTTACTGAAACAGTAAGACAATGGAGATGAACCTATATTTACCTGGTTGGTTTCCTTTCCCATTTCAGAAACAGAGCGAGTGACAGTGGAGTTCTGGGACTCTGGCTGCTTATTATGTAAAGAGGCAACATCATAAGACGCCCTTCTTTCTGCATTGACAACTGTGGGAAAGAAGAATACTACAGTTAGCAATAGTAAGCAGAGCTACTACTAGACAAAATGTCCCTTGCTAATCCCTTCTGGTCCCATGGTCATATGAAAAATTGACAACAGAGGTTGGAGGAGTAGCCTGGCGGTTAGGAGCATTAGGCCAGTAAATGGAAGGTTGCTGGATTCAAACCCCGAGCCGACAAGGTACAAATATGTCGTTCTGCCCTTGAGCAAGGCAATTAACCCTAATTGCTCAAGGATTGATATCAATAATGGCTGATCCCCTGGCTGTGACCACACTCTGAGGGTGTCTCAGGGGAGTAGGATGTGCAAAATAAATAAATAATAATTCACACTTGTACATACAGTGAAACAGGACTATATAAGTGCCCCCTAATTATTATTATTTACTTGGTTGGCTGGGGTTCTGCTGGGACTGCCTCAGTCTTCTCCTCTCCCTGGCAGTCAGAGGACGCTCCTGCTAGCAGTAGAGATGTTATTAATGTTACCTGCCTATGTAACTACTGTGTAAATACATAGTATTAGGGGCACTTGTGAGTGGGACCAACACAACACACTTCTTTACAATATACATGCCAGACCTCAAGACAGTTTTTTTGTGTGCAGTAACACAAATCTACCTTGTTAATTGTTAAATCGATTTCGCCCACCTGTGGCAGTGGAGTGTTGCCGTCCTTGGAGGAGCTAATGGTTGTGACGGAAGTTGTTGTGGTGGCCCTCTTCTTATCTGTGTTTGTCCTGCTTCTCTTCTTCACCTCCACTACCAGTGCATTAATAGGAGGAGGCGGTAGAGGTCTAGGAGCTGCTACTTTATTCCACTGTAGAAGAACAAGCAAGGGATGTGGAGCTTTTTGTTATAAAGTACAGTTTGATAGCCCAAAGCCATGATAAAAATGTCCTGACACTGTCCTCACCTTGTCCTGATCACTCTGTATCCGCCCCCTGTCTCTTTGTCTACGTTGGCAGGAGACAGAGGGTTCAGAGGAGGAGGGGGTACACAGAGGGGGCGTGTCCTGCTCCGGGACTGGGGGGAGGGGCTCCAAATGACAGGGTGCCTACATACACCAATAAAACATAAACCAGTGTCAATGACCTCTAAAATATTGTGATATCTCAATAATGTCTGGAGTCTGGTAGAGTAGACTATGCATGATCAAACACAGGTAAAATCATGTTCTTACCACAGGAGGAAGGGGCTCTAAGAGCTTTTCTGTGGATACCAAGCTCTCCTTTAAAAAAGACAATAACACAGAGGCTTACTCTCATTCACCAAATTTATGCCGTATGTGCACTGCATGCAGCACATGATAGTATCATTCCGCATCCACAAAGCCAGGCACTTACTTTGACAACGGCAGTATGTTTGTGTGCAGGAACCTCCTTGAGAAGATTCCTGGTGTCATCCTTGTTCTCTATATTTACTTCAAACATTTGTCCAGTGGATTCCACTTTGAGTTGTCCTGCAGACCTTAACTCAGACAAACTGGTAGAAACACCCAGACATATACTATGTCCAGTAGCTGGGCTCTCAATGACCACATCCTTGAGTAGCTCCATTGTGTCATCTTTATCGTCCGTGTTCACAGTTTTCTCTACAGAGGTTCTGACTCGGTCTCTGGTCTTTGGGGCGCCCTGCATTACAGGTCCATTGGTGGTCTTGCTCTCCCCTTCCCTGGTACTGACACTTGATAGCAGCCTGCGCGGATGAGGCAGGGAGGGGGGTCCGGATTCCCTCCCATCTGCTCCTCCACAGAGCTCTGACAAAGAGTGTCATTATCTGCCCTGGCGTTGGACACGGTCTGGGGAGGATCCCCTCTCTGGGTGTTTGTCTCTTCCTGTGTCTGGAGATCAATGTCAATTTTACTGATGGTTGCCAAAGACACACCAGTGGTGTTGAGAATGTCTTGTGTAGGGGATTTGGTTGTTAGATGTGTCTGGGGTGGGGTGTCCTGTGTGATTCCATTGCGTCCTTTGTGCTCCTGTGTGTTGATCTCTTCCTTCTATGAATTATAACAAAAAAAACAGAACAAACACACCGCAATTAAAAAAATCAAGACACTCGTGGGACTTGATGAGCATCGTTTTTACTTCATGGCCGCTCTCTATAAAAAAAATATAGATGTTATCCACTGTATTTTAGTGCTGTTCTGTTAGCTGTTAACTCACCCTTTTCCCTCTGGTGTTTGGGTCTGGCTGGGGACATTGGGGGGGGCGCTCAGGCCATGGCTGAGACGAAACCACAGATGCTGCACTATTGGGTCTGCGACTGCCACCAACCGCTTTCTTTCTGGACTTGGCAGTTTTCCTGGAGTGAATCAAACAAACAAGGCATCCAAGATAAGATCAATCCATCACACTTAATTTACTAACTCTTGGTTCAACATACATAGACGAGAGAGAGAGTACTAGCCAGGTATTACAACAGATGATGCCACCTACTCTTTGGTGGCCTCTAAAAACATGGCGATTTGTCGTTTGATGTAGGGCTGACGTAGGATGAGTTTGACATCAGGTCTGTCCTCTGGTCTCTTACACAGCATGCTCTTTATCAGAGCGCCCAGCTGAGGGTCATACTTACTCGGCATCTGAGGCAGCTGGAAAGACATAGATCAATTAATCTAGTAGCAGACAAATAATCTGTCATCATGACTAATAATTTGGGCAAGATGTAAGGGACTGACCTTTCCCTCTACAATGCGGTAAACGAGTGAGTTCATGTCCTTGGCATTGAAGGCATGTTTCAGGGTGGACATCTCGTACACACAGCAGCCCAGCGCCCACACGTCAGACTGGGAATAAAAGGAGGGTTGAGTTAGCCTAGTGCACACAACAGCATCTACCTCCTCAGATTCCTTCTGGCTCAACATAACTGGGGCTTCAACAGTGATGATCTCATGCATGGATCTACTGTATACACACAGTACCTTGTGGTTGTAGGGTTTGTTGGAAAACAGCTCCGGGCTCATGTAGTACGGTGTTCCTATTAGAGTGCTGGCCATGTCGTTCTGATTCTCCAGAACCCGGGCGATGCCAAGGTCTCCTACTTTAATGATGTTAGTCTTGGTGAGGAAGATATTCTGGGTCTTTAGGTCCCGGTGCAAGATATGCTCCTCATGTAGATACTACAATTCAACAGAGAACATGGTGTTGTCACTGTAACTCTCCTGTAAGTAAGCCTCAGCCTCTGCCAAAGGTAATGGCTGGGGGCAGAGCAGATGTTGCAGCATATCAATCGATCTGTATATAATATCTCAGCTATGATTTGATTAAATGCACTTTAATGTACCTGGAGGGCCATAGCTATCTGGACGAACCACTCCACCACCTGCCTTTCAGGTAGGAGTTCCCCCTTCTGTTGCTTGAGTCTATGGTAGAGGTCGCCTCCCTCGCAGAAGCCCATGGCGATGTAGAGTTGGCAGTCTTCTCCTTCCCACGACTCCCTATAAGTCACGATGTTTGGGTGTCGTAGTCGCGAGAGAAGCTGAGCCTCCTGTTCCGCGGCTCGCCGCTCACGTTTCGAGGACGTGGTCAAGTTCAACTTCTTTATGACATACTAAAAAAAAATAGAAGAAACGGGTTCGACACGTGCTGCACTCTGCGAACATTCTGGCTAGATGCATTAGTGGCGAACATTCTGTCTAGACAGTTTTGTCACAAATGCGTCTGGACAGAATGTTCACCACAAATGCCGCAGTTATTTATTTCTAAATGGTAAACATTATTTGTAGATCCCTTGGTATTGGCACTATCAAAGTTGGTTGGTTAGCTTAGCTAGCTACTTGCTAACTTGATTCACGAAAGGGAAGAAATGTATCAGAGTCGACCAAACAGAGCTATTATAACATTATTGAAAACCTGTTTTGAAGTGGATTGTTGTATTACCTGTTTACGGTCTGTTTTGTGTTTCACCAGATTCACCTCTCCATAACTCCCCTTTCCAACAACTCTGATAAACATGTAATTATTCATGACTTCAAATCGTCCAATCTTTGTAAATATTACCCCGAATTCAAAGAGTATAATCTAACTACTTAATTGAAGAAAACCTGCGAATATCTCCCATTTTCTGGACATAATAAATCCAGATATCTAACTTACTTAGCGAAGGCTAATGTACCAACAGGACGATTTTCAAAACAGGAAATCATCAGTAGCTTTTTCGTCACTAGGCAACTGGTACATCAACGTCGACGTTTGTTTGACGGGTGTACCACAGATAGAACAATTATACAGATATTTCACTGGATGTATAAATATGAAGCATCCGTTTGGTGTTTCCATTCACTACCAAATATGGTAGTGAGAGGAAGCCCACTGGCGGGTAGTGGGAGAAGATGGAACGAGATGGATTTTGGCCTACATTCTGCAAATTTTCTCATCGATGAAACATTTGATCTCAATACACTTTTCTACTCCCAAAACTAGACTATGTTATGAACCGAGTGGACTACGTTTTGTAGACTTTTGCCTTTACCAACGTTTTTACAAATCGTGTTGTTTAGAAGGAGTGCAAAGTCGAAAAAGGTTTTGCACATGCGCATATCACAGAGTAGGCGTCCCCTAACGGAAATATGCAGATATATGCTAGAACGGGCCACTTGTTCTGCCCACTATGACTTTTCTGTTCCCATTGGAAATGACAGGCTGCGGTCTATCTTGGTTTAGTTGGTTTAGTT
The DNA here is from genome assembly GCF_018296145.1 of Oncorhynchus tshawytscha. NCBI lineage: Eukaryota > Metazoa > Chordata > Actinopteri > Salmoniformes > Salmonidae > Oncorhynchus > Oncorhynchus tshawytscha. Next base: position 25,822,336 of record NC_056430.1, on the reverse strand, counting down.
ATAGTTTAGTTAAAATCCCATATACGACTAGGGTCGAAAATGTGGTGGCAGTTGTTTTATGGAAAGGTTCCCCGAATATTGCACAACGTTTTTTTGTGTGCATCTACCTTTCACACATTCTTTTATATCTCAATGCTGTCTGCCTTTCACACAACACTGATTTCTATTGCAATTGCATCGATATTCAGAAAATGCTTAATTACAAATAGTATTGTTTATAGTCATGCCCCCAACGTGTATTCAATAGCCTATATTGAGTCCCTATAATGTCATGCATAAACTCTCATGAATGAATGGGGATTTCTATTTGAGATGGATGGAAAATAATGAGTCATCTATGAGGTAACGCCACTATCATATCATCCACTAGAGGGCAGTTGATTCTAACAAAGTTGGTGGTGCAGTTTGTTAGATTTTCATCTTGCTTTAGTCATTGATAACTTATGTTGTCTATTCTTCTCACCCTGACATTGTGTATAGCCTATGGCGACAATACAGATAGGCATATTGAATACAATTCCAGTGGGAATGGATGTAGCCTACTTCTACGACATGTCATCATTGTAACACATGTCCCATCTAATGAAATATTAATTTGTTGGATTTGTTGGATGTCTTTAGTAGGCTTTATATAGCCTGTCTATCTATAGCCTAACGATTTATCTAATCATCTGGGACAATTTACAAGTCCAGATAGCCTTTTTGATTGCTACGTTCACCATTCTATTTAAATTAACATAATAACAAAAAAATGATTGGCGAAAGTAAAGATGTGTCCTTGGACCGTTCATGACGGAATGCCAAGCAAATAAAATAAACCAATTATGAAGCAGCTTGCTTACCTGTGTGCCACAAACAAGTTATTGATTGGTTGATTAACAAGAATGTTCGGCCCCTTGTGTGTTGGCCACTCCCTCCGCTCTTTGCCTGACGTCAGGAGAGTGCTGATGGGGGGTGTTGAATCCAGTTTTTCGGCGAACGCCGTGAGTCTAATTTGGAGAAGCAGTGAAGAAAGAATCGACCTTTGAGATCGTGCAATTTACAGGTATGAGTCTCTGTCATGTTGATTGTAACATTGTCTGGACAAAAGGAAAATTATTGACATAATCGAGATGTATTCGCTATATGGAAACATGCCCTAAACGTGAGAATAGTTGACATTTCTGGTCTGTTTGAAATGTTAAACGTTAGCCTAAGTAGTTTATTAAGTTTATAAATATAGTTTCTTAAAAGTTGAAATTAATAATGTATGGAAAGTAATAGTTTAACGGAGCTGGTTGACATCACAGAATGAAACCAGGTTATGACTCTGCCGGAAAGACGGACAGAGCCCCGTCATATGGAATGTTCATTCATAATATGCATGCTAATGTATTACATTAATATTAATAATGCCAGATACTGAAGGGCATATTTGTTTATGGCACTCTGTGTATTTCTCAGTGGATATCAGAGGGACTGATGGAGTGTGTGCAAACCAATAGAACAAAGATAAACTGAAAGCAGTGTTTATTTTCCCATCAAAGTTATTATTCACATTTGAGAGTGTGTTATACTTATTGTACTTTTTGTACATACGTGTTTAGTGCCTTACTGATCTGGAATGCTTGAGGTATTTTGCATTCCCCCCTCTCTCTCTCTCTCAAATTTGTGTTCATATTGTTTTTAGAGTCAATGGTCAATGATATTCACACACATACATGCACATACACGCACACACGCACACACACACATACACACACAAACACGACACGCACACATACACCATCGCTTTCTTTCCACATGCCAGCTCGAAGGAGAAGGCGGCTTATCAATTAATAAGCTCATTTTGAAAGGGATTTGCTTAGTGTCCTGGACACCGGTGCCCCAGATGAGCTTGTGGTTCAGATCAGGATGTTATCATGACAAGGAGAATGTGATATCTGTGTATGGACAGTGAGATGTTACTGTAACACAGAGACACTCATGTGGCAGCTCTCAATGTGGATTTATCAGTAAGGATAGCCAACGTGTTCTTGACTTCTTGTCATAGGGGGTAAAGTTATGTCAATAGGCCAAACATATAAAGGTGTGTTATCTACAGTGGATAAAAGCGACTGGGGACTCTGCATGTATTTGCTCAAGGCTTGTCTGGAATGACTGTTAGGCTAGAGCAATTTTGAAAACTTAGAGCATAATGAGCGGGGCGGCAGGGTAGCCTAGTGGTTAGAGCGTTGGACTAGTTGCAAGAAGGTTGCAAGTTCAAACCCGTGAGCTGACAAGGTCTGTTGTTCTGCCCCTGAACAGGCAGTTAACCCACTGTTCCAAGGCTGTCATTGAAAATAAGAATTTGTTCTTAACTGACTTGCCTAGTAAAATAAAAAATTAAATGATTGCCATAAATATTGACTTTTGTAATTGACCATGTGTTTAACCTGATTTGTTTTCTTTTTGTTATTTCATACTTAGTTTCATAGTTCCTATGCACACTTCTGTCCCTGTTCTCTGTTGGGGGCCAATATCATGCACAAACTCACACACATAAACATACACATACACACACATCCCTGCTGCCCTTTGGCATTCTCTGCCATGCTCATATGACAGCTATGCTGCTAGGATAGTCCAGTCTAACTAGCTGTGTGTGATCAGGAAATTATCTCTATCACTAAGTGAATGATGACATTATACAATAAAGATAGATAAGGTGGAGGATCTTTATAGACAGATTGTACTCAATATGAGTTTCAGAGAAATGGCCAGGATGTTTTTAATTTTCCATTGCATGTTACTGAGGCCTTATGAAGCAAGAGGGCTTGCCAATGGGTCTCCCCACTTCCTTTGTGTCTGTGTGTGTACGTGTGACTGTGTGTGGATGTGCGTGCGTGTGGCTGTCACTATGTTTGTGTCTGTGTGTGTACGTGTGACTCTGTGTGTATGTGTGGTTGGAGCACATCTAAAAAGGGACTCCTTATCTCTTTTGCTGCAAGCCTGTGAGGTCACAGGTTTCAGAAACTCCCAGTTTGTCAAACTGCCTTCTCATATATGTCAGCACTTTTCTGTATGTGTGTTTCTTCTGTCCACTGCGCAGCAATGGGAAACCAGTGAGTACAGTGCTTCTCTCAATAAGCTTAACAAGGGCGAATGCTGCATGTCAAATAGCTCTTAGGAATGTGGTTATGGTTATATCTTTTTATCCAAAAAGCCTGCACAATCCTGTTGCCTCCCGGATATGTCGCTGGGCGTCTTGACGTTTCCTGATGAATGCAAACGATCTAATCAAACAGAAAAGCTTGTTTCTCTCAGAACATTGTTGGGAGCTCTACCTGCATGTGGTCCTCTTCAACTTCCCTTTATAACTTCTCCTATCTGCTCCTGTCCGCTGTTATGCAAGTCTCAAGCCCTACTGTTTTTATATAAAATAATCCTTGTTTGTTTTAAGACACTTATCCCTTGCTCTTTTGGAACTCTTTCTATTGTTTTTGTCCCTTTTGAGAGCTCAACTTCAGCTCTATAAGCCTGAATAGGTTAATATGTACATTGTATTGTATTGTGGGTCTTGGATAAATCTACAATTGTCTGTGTTCATTGGCCTGTCCTCTGTCCTGTTCAACTGAGTTGCAGAAGTGTCTCAAGCATTTTGGAGCATATGCTTATATGCATATGCTGATACTCTATACCATAGCTGAGGGAAGTAGGGGTGCTGTAGGTGCTGCAGCACCCCCTGATAAAATGAAATAATGTTTTGTAAATTATATAATTACTCCTGACTGAATTTGGGCAGCACACGCTCCAAATAACGAACAACTTGCTACCATAGAAATATAATCCATAGAACCCAGCTAGCACATAATGTTCTGAGAGCCATATAATTATTAGAACTGGGTGAGAGCGTGATTGTCCTTTGATTATTTTGCATACATCCTTCCCATAACGTTTTCTACAGGTTTCCTAATGGTTTTATTTAAAGTAATGTTCTCAAACTGTTCAGATAACGTTAGGAAACAACATTCTTCTGTGGGAATTTCAGTACAGCATAACATTTCTTCGTGGTTCTATTTAAAGTCATGTCCTCAGAACATTGAGAAACAACGTTCTTTTGTGGGAATTCCAGTACTTCAGCATAACGTTTTCTACAGGTTTCCTCATGGTTCAATTTAAAGTCCTGTTCTCAGAACATTAAGAAAACTTTCCATAAAAAACAAGAAAATATTATTAACGTTCTTGAAAGTTTTTTAAAAACATATACATTCCGTTCTCAGCATCAACAAAACTCTATCATCTATCTTGTTAAGTCTGTTCAGGTGTGTTGGCCGCATACACAAATTGTCCAAACCTGATCTTAATGAGTGCTTGTTTCCTTTGAAATTAGGGTCTGTTTGAACAGACAAAAATGAACAGCTTGGTATGGGTTAAAAAAACAACATTGCATGCTAGCTCCATCCTGGTGGCGCAGTGGCCTAATTCCATGGATAAAGAGCAGAAGATCATAGGTTTGAATATCACTGACGCCATGCCACAATAAAAAATGCATTATAAATGCTTAAGCAAATGCATTTATATTTAATTTCTAATGTGTTCTGTGTTCAAAACAGTTAACCCAAACTAGCTAGCAGTGTTATTAAAGTCTTATTTTAACATGTTCTCAGAATGTTATTTAATTACCTTCAAATAACCTATTATTTTTGTTATCAGAATGTTAATAAAATCTCATAGGAAAACTTTCAGGGAACCATAGAAAAACATTCTCAGAGCCTCCTTGCAACCTAAAAATGTACATTCACAAAACAGACAACATTTTCACTTCTGTTCTCAGAACGTAAAAAAAAATGTTCCGTTTTAAAGGTCAGGAAACTTATAGCTTCGTTCCCAGAATCAATGGGAAACCAAAAATGTACATTCCCACAATTTCTAAGAAACCAAATATGCTAGCTGGGAAGGGTTTTGGAACCTCACCCTGGTAATTTAACTGGTAAATGGGTATGCTCCAAATGGCTGTTAATCCTGACTTGAATGGGTTCTATGGATTCAATTTCTCTTTGCACTGTCAGTGAATAGCTAAAGGCCTTTATGTCATAATATAAGGCCTTTATGAGGCCTTTATAAGGCCTTTATGTCATAATACCATAGCGGAAAAACCTTTGTAAAGCAAATGGCTACTGCTAAATTGAGAACACTAATTTGTCAGTAGAAGCTACCATTTATTTTGTCAACACCTCGGACGAACAGCACTTTTTTTCAAAGTCGCTCAGGCCTATGTTGAGACCATCACCAGTACGGTGAGAGGCCTAGGCCCTATTCATGCTATCTTCATCATTGGGTGAGTCAATGCCACTGGAAAGTTGATTTAGTAGCTTACTCTTGCCTATAATATTTATATATTTACTCCTATTATTGTACAATCTGTGCGTCTCTTCCTTTTTTAATAAAAAAAAATATATATTTATTTTTACCCCTTTTTTCTCCCCAATTGGTAGTAGTTACAGTCTTGTCTCCCGTACGGACTCGGGAGAGGCGAAGGTCGAGAGCCATGCATCCTCTGAAACACAACCCAACCTAGCCGCACTGCTTCTTGACACAACAAACATCCAACCCAGAAGCACCAATGTGTCAGAGGAAACACCGTACACCTGGCGACCTAGTCAGCGTGCACTGCGCCTGGCCCACCACAGGAGTCACTAGTGCGTGATGAGACAGGATATCCATGCCGGACAAACCCTCCCGAACCCAGACGATGCTGGGTGTCATGGTCGCGGCCAGCTGCGACAGAACCCGTGGCTCGAACCCAGAATCTCTGGTGGCACAGCTAGCACTGCGATGCAGGGCCTTAGACCACTGCGCCACCCGGGAGGCCCCGTCTCTCTGCTTTTTATTGGCCCTGAGTCAGGTCAAGACCAAGCCCCGATTTGGCAAAAACACCTTAAAGTTCAATTAATCTCAGAACCATTGGATCCTATGGTTCTATCAATGAATTTAGCTTAAGATGTTTTTGGGAAACCGGGCCCAGGGCGATTTTATTTATCCGTTTGACAGTGTCAGAGTAGCCACTCATTTTGGTCCTTTATGTAGTATTAACAAATATTCTGATAATGTCTCCTAAATGACGTATAATTGCATGAAATGTGTTTATATAAGGCCACATTTTTCTCTAACCTGCTAAGATCCCCCCCAACGTTTCTCCGTAACTGTATGCCACTAGGCAAATGAAATAGATAGAATGTGTTATTATAACAGGAAAAAAAACAGCACTTCCAACTCAAAACATCTTCCTGCGGCTAAGCTGTATATTGTACTGTATAAAACCCATCTATTTTGCCAGTACAGTGGATAAACATATTATAATACATCACATCGACACACCTAGTGTGACAAAGTTGCGTTAGGAGGTAGGTGGAGGAGTCAGGCGCAGGAGAGCAGAGATGTCTGAGATGCGTACTTTTAATAGGCAAGTCCACCAAATACAGGTATGGCACAATCCAAAAGTCAAACACCCTCGACAATAGAGACACCCGTTACTCACGCAAAGAGGAACAAACAAGCTCCTAAATAATACACTCTTGTTAAATGCGTGAAACAAAAAATCGGGCCCAACCTCACTGAGCAACATCACAAAATAAAACAATCCAGCACAAACCTAGGCAGGCAACAGGGTAAATATATACACACAGAAATTAAGGCAAATGAAACCAGGTGTGGAAGAACCAAATACAAAACAAACAGAAAAGGAAAAAAGGATCGGTGATGGTTAGTAGGCCGGCGACGCCGAGCGCCGCCTGAACAGGGAGAGGAACTACCTTCGTTAGAAATTGTGACACTTAGACTTTAACAGTGGTTAAGGTAGAGGTACCGTATAAGAAGACACCCTTTAATAGAGAAATTATAATCCATGCCATTGCCAACTTTAGCAGCTTTGATCTTTCTGAACAACATTGCTCTTGGCCAGTATCTCTTTGCAGTGCACCTGTGTCAACCAAGGGCACATAACACAGACACTCAGAGAGCATATAGGCTAGGGCTGCGTCAATACTTTCCTCTCTGCTTACTTTCCTTCAACTGCTCTGATCTATAATAAATGGACAGATTTGAAGTGAAAATACCCTTGTACATTTCCACCATGTTACTCTCAGCTATCCCGTCTTCTCAGCTCAGTGCAGACCAGGAAGAGGAGAGCAGAGGAAGCCACTAGACTATTGAGATGCTGCACATGCTACCAGACCAGAAATGCCCAGAAGACTTGTGTTACTAATGAGAGTAACTGACAGGGCTCTCTCTTTCTCTGTCACACATTTGACTAGACTTCCTCGTACTGCTTCCCCAAGCAGATTGCTTTTCATACTGGTCTATGATGTCTACTTCTAATTTCAGTTCCTTTTATTTGTATAGCTTTCAGTATCTAAGTTTTTTCCGTCGACAACTTTTCTGCGAGTGTAGTAACACCATATCAAAATCACAACAGCTGTGATAGAAACAGGTTGTTTCGGTACAATTTTCTATATGATAATTTGTTAATTCGACATGGTGAGATCTTTTTGTGTCGCAAAAATGAATTATGCATGAAATATTATTATAAAAACCATCCTATCGAAGCAAACTTTCAGTCACACGATGATATGGTGTGTGGTCCTCCCACGACGACTCGGGAAACCATGCAATTTATTAGGCTATAGATGAAATAATTTATGATGAATTTACCAGGGTGGTGAAAGTGCAAGGTTATCTTGATGCTCCTTTCCAATAAATATTCAGGGTCTTATTCTGGTGACATGACGATTGATGGTTAACTGCTGGTTGACAAATACAAATATTATCCATAATAATCTCATCACATAGACTAGCCTACCCGCACAGCCTACCCGTACTGTATCTGCGAGCTGTTGGCTAGAGCTCACGTGCCAAGACCAGAGTAGACAATGTTTCATATTTAATGCAACAGTTTTTGTGACAAAACTATCGGTAGAGTTAAAAATGTGATGGAAAAACATTGAACTTTTAATTTTGAGTGCTTAATGCACTCTTGGCAATACATCTCTTCCATTTGCACAGACCTGGTGGCGTAGCAGGACATTCAATTCACTGGCAACCAAGAGGTGGTGAGCTCAAATCCCAGAGTCCCAAGTGTGCTCACAGTGAAGAATTTAACCAAAAAAATACTTTGACTAAAACTATCAAGTTCACTCAACAAGTTGTTAAATCCAAATGTGTCAGTTTCACTTACTAAGTTGAAGTAATTTTAGATTAACTTAACTCAACATTAGATTTAGATTGTTTCCCTGCTGCTTTAAAATTCAAATTTTTTAAAGTTGACTCAACAAATCTTTTTTTACAATGCCGAAAGATTGTGTCTGTGAGGACTAATTGTAGTAACACAGAAATTGTATAATGTTTGACCTAGTTGTGGTTGTTTTATTGGTTGAATCATAACTGCATCTACTATCCACAGTGTTTTGGTTTAAAAGTCTAGTCTCTGATACTTCTCTTTGGTGTTCGGACTGGTAAGAATAGCAAAGCAAGATGTTGAAGGGAAGCTTAAGTTTAGTTGATTCAGGATGCTATGAGGTTAAGGAAGAATAGGACTGACAACCCTTGTCACCTGAAGCAGTTTGTAAAAGTGTGTCCGTTCTGTGTGAATATTTATGGTTTTATGTGCCTGACTCACCTTATGAAACTTAGTTTCCAGGTAAGTCTAACACAATTGTGTGTCAAACAAAAAATGTCCAAAAGATGTCCAGTCCAGTGACTTTTTCAGTCATCCCTTATCACTTTGTCTTTAAATCCTTTTCAGTTTGACCCTGTAAAACAACACATTTCACTGCACCTATCCGGTGTATGTGGCAATAAAGCATATATTTTACATTTTATTCTCGATCTTATCCTCAAACACAAAGAACTCTTATCGTTTAAATTTCAACTCATACCTAGACAAATATTTGGGTAAGCAACTATCCAGAAAGAGTGTGTCTTGTCTTAACAGTTTTTTCCCGTTGTTTAAAAAATCAGTTTCTCTCCTCTTCTCCAGTATTGTAGCCGACCGACAGAAAAGAAAGATGCCTTTGGGTGACGATGGACATTCCTGGAAGAAGAAAACATCAGATGTGAAAGAAAACTACGACTTCAAGGAGATCCTGGGGACGTAAGTGCTGAAATCATATCTAATTTTGTTGTTGACAATATGGTTCAAGAGTGTCTGAGCCTTTTACTATCCCTCTACTCATGATGAGAACACCCTGAATAGTTCACCAGTGTTATTCAGATGCAGACTACAGAACTAGAACTACAGAGGGACATTTGCAAGTGTTTTCTGTACCTGTATGTATTGACTTGACTACCTCTTTAGGTATAACGGTCTTGTTTAATGCAGGCCACAGTGGACAGTGTGTGAGTAGAAAGTGATTGGGGGATATCGTCTTCGCGTAAAGCCCTTAGATCAGGAATCTAGCTTGGTGATATGCCCATTGGTGGTCATTATTAATGCTGCGGTCTACTAGCCTATTGGGAAAATTGGCCATGGTTTTAGATCACATTGTTTAGTTGTGTGTGCAAGTGCGTTCGTGTGCTTGCGTGCATGTGTGTGCGTGCGTCCGTGCGTTCCTGTGTTTGTGCGTGGGTACGTGTGTACATGCTTGCGTGCACATGCGTGTGAATGTGTGTGTGTATTTGTGTCTGTCTAGGCTCTCATGTCTCTTTTGTACGTGTCTGTCTGGTCCAGTTGATAATGTATTCTAACAGCAGCTCTGGGGTATATATACTGTATGATATAACTTTCCCTGCTCCGAGCAGAGCTTTGGCGCGTCACACATATTTTCACTGAATTATAAACGGCCCGGGGGATTTTACACTTTTGCTTTTAATATTTAGCTTTTTATGCAGTTTCCAGAGTGTGTTGTGTTTCATGTCTTTATGTGATTATAGTGGAAATTACGGCAATGGTGTGCTAGATATTCTGTATCACATTAAGTATGAAAGTGCAAGCTAAAATAGAGATTTTTTTTTACAGAGCTGACATCAGCTGTTCTATTTTGACACACAGTGCCTTCAGAAAGTATTCACACCCCTTGACTTTTTCTACATTTAGTTTTGTTACATCCTGAATTTAAAATAGATCAAACTGAGATTTTGTGTCACTGGCCTAAACATAATAATTATGTTTTTAGAAATGAATACAAAATAAAAAGTTGAAATGTGTTGAGTCAATGAATATTCAACCCCTTTGTTATGGCAAGCCTAAATAAGTTCAGGAGTGAAAATATGCTTAACAAGTTACATAATAACTATAACATAATAACATATAACATAATAACTAAATATTTAACTTTCATACATTCACAAGTGCAATACACCAAATTAAAGCTTAACTTCTTGTTAATCTATAAATCGTGTCCGATTTCAAAAAGGCTTTACAGCGAAAGCACACCATATGATTATGTTAGGTCAGAGCCTAGTCACAAAAAAACATACAGCGATTTTCCAGCCAAAGAGAGGAGTCACAAAAAGCAGAAATAGAGATAAAATTAATCACTAACATTTGATGATCTTCATCAGATGGCACTCATAGGACATCATGTTACACAATACATGTATGTTTTGTTCGATAAAGTTCATATTAATATCCAAAAATCTAAGTTTACATTGGCGCGTTATGTTCAGTAATGTTGTGCCTCGAAAACATCCGTCAAATTTGCAGAGAGCCACATCAATTTACAGAAATACTCATAATAAACTTGAATAAAAGATACAAGTGTTATGCACATAATTAAATATATACTTCTCCTTAATGCAACCTCTGTGTCAGATTTCAAAAAAGCTTTATGGAAAAAGCAAACCATACAATAATCTGAGTACAGCGCTCAGACACAAAAACAAGCCATACAGATACCCGCCATAATGTGGAGTCAGTAAAAGTCAGAAATAGCGTTATAAATATTCACTTACCTTTGATGATCTTCATCAGAATGCACTCCCAGGAATCCCAGTTCCACAATAAATGTTTGTTTTGTTCGATAAAGTCCATAATATATGTCTAAATACCTCCTTTTTGTTAGTGTGTTCACAAATCCAAACTCACGAGGCGCGGGCAAGTCCAGGCAAAAGTTAAGACGAAAAGTCCAAAAAGTTATATTACAGTTCGTAGAAACATGTCAAACGATGTATAGAATCAATCTTTAGGATGTTTTTATCATACACCTTCAATAATGTTTCAACGGGACAATTCCTTTGTCTTTAGAAATGCAATGGAATGCAGGTTGCTCTCACGGCCACGTGCGTGACCAGCTCATGGCCTTCTGCCAGACACCTGGTTGAAACAGCCCTTATTCTCTCCCCCTTCACAGTAAATCAAATCAAATCAAATCAAATCAAATCTTATTTGTCACATACACATGGTTAGCAGATGTTAATGCGAGTGTAGCGAAATGCTTGTGCTTCTAGTTCCGACAATGCAGTAATAACGAGCAAGTAATCTAACTAACAATTCCAAAAAAAACTACTGTCATACACAGTGTAAGGGGATAAAGAATATGTACATAAGGATATATGAATGAGTGATGGTACAGAGCAGCATAGGCAAGATACAGTAGATGATATCGAGTACAGTATATACATATGAGATAAGTATGTAAACCAAGTGGCATAGTTAAAGTGGCTAGTGATACATGTATTACATAAGGATGCAGTCGATGATATAGAGTACAGTATCAACGTATGCATATGAGATGAACAATGTAGGGTAAGTAACATTATATAAGGTAGCATTGTTTAAAGTGGCTAGTGATATATTTACATCATTTCCCATCAATTCCCATGATTAAAGTGGCTGGAGTAGAGTCAGTGTCATTGACAGTGTGTTGGCAGTAGCCACTCAATGTTAGTGGTGGCTGTTTAACAGTCTGATGGCCTTGAGATAGAAGCTGTTTTTCAGTCTCTCGGTCCCAGCTTTGATGCACCTGTACTGACCTCGCCTTCTGGATGGCAGCGGGGTGAACAGGCAGTGGCTCGGGTGGTTGATGTCCTTGATGATCTTTATGGCCTTCCTGTAGCATCGGGTGGTGTAGGTGTCCTGGAGGGCAGGTAGTTTGCCCCCGGTGATGCGTTGTGCAGACCTCACTACCCTCTGGAGAGCCTTACGGTTGAGGGCGGTGCAGTTGCCATACCAGGCGGTGATACAGCCCGCCAGGATGCTCTCGATTGTGCATCTGTAGAAGTTTGTGAGTGCTTTTGGTGACAAGCCGAATTTCTTCAGCCTCCTGAGGTTGAAGAGGCGCTGCTGCGCCTTCCTCACGATGCTGTCTGTGTGAGTGGACCAATTCAGTTTGTCTGTGATGTGTATGCCGAGGAACTTAAAACTTGCTACCCTCTCCACTACTGTTCCATCGATGTGGATGGGGGGTGTTCCCTCTGCTGTTTCCTGAAGTCCACAATCATCTCCTTAGTTTTGTTGACGTTGAGTGTGAGGTTATTTTCCTGACACCACACTCCGAGGGCCCTCACCTCCTCCCTGTAGGCCGTCTCGTCGTTGTTGGTGATCAAGCCTACCACTGTTGTGTCGTCCGCAAACTTGATGATTGAGTTGGAGGCGTGCATGGCCACGCAGTCGTGGGTGAACAGGGAGTACAGGAGAGGGCTCAGAACGCACCCTTGTGGGGCCCCAGTGTTGAGGATCAGCGGGGAGGAGATGTTGTTGCCTACCCTCACCACCTGGGGGCGGCCCGTCAGGAAGTCCAGTACCCAGTTGCACAGGGCGGGGTCGAGACCCAGGGTCTCGAGCTTGATGACGAGCTTGGAGGGTACTATGGTGTTGAATGCCGAGCTGTAGTCGATGAACAGCATTCTCACATAGGTATTCCTCTTGTCCAGATGGGTTAGGGCAGTGTGCAGTGTGGTTGAGATTGCATCGTCTGTGGACCTATTTGGGCGGTAAGCAAATTGGAGTGGGTCAAGGGTGTCAGGTAGGGTGGAGGTGATATGGTCCTTGACTAGTCTCTCAAAGCACTTCATGATGACGGATGTGAGTGCTACAGGGCGGTAGTCGTTTAGCTCAGTTACCTTAGCTTTCTTGGGAACAGGAACAATGGTGGCCCTCTTGAAGCATGTGGGAACAGCAGACTGGTATAGGGATTGATTGAATATGTCCGTAAACACACCGGCCAGCTGGTCTGCGCATGCTCTGAGGGCGCGGCTGGGGATGCCGTCTGGGCCTGCAGCCTTGCGAGGGTTAACACGTTTAAATGTCTTACTCACTTCGGCTGCAGTGAAGGAGAGACCGCATGTTTCCGTTGCAGGCCGTGTCAGTGGCACTGTATTGTCCTCAAAGCGGGCAAAAAGTTATTTAGTCTGCCTGGGAGCAAGACATCCTGGTCCGTGACTGGGCTGGGTTTCTTCCTGTAGTCCGTGATTGACTGTAGACCCTGCCACATACCTCTTGTGTCTGAGCCGTTGAATTGAGATTCTACTTTGTCTCTGTACTGGCGCTTAGCTTGTTTGATAGCCTTGCGGAGGGAATAGCTGCACTGTTTGTATTCAGTCATGTTACCAGACACCTTGCCCTGATTAAAAGCAGTGGTTCGTGCCTTCAGTTTCACACGAATGCTGCCATCAATCCACGGTTTCTGGTTAGGGAATGTTTTAATCGTTGCTATGGGAACGACATCTTCAACGCACGTTCTAATGAACTCGCACACCGTATCAGCGTATTCGTCAATGTTGTTGTCTGACGCAATACGAAACATCTCCCAGTCCACGTGATGGAAGCAGTCTTGGAGTGTGGAGTCAGCTTGGTCGGACCAGCGTTGGACAGACCTCAGCGTGGGAGCTTCTTGTTTTAGTTTCTGTCTGTAGGCAGGGATCAACAAAATGGAGTCGTGGTCAGCTTTTCCGAAAGGGGGCGGGGCAGGGCCTTATATGCGTCGCGGAAGTTAGAGTAACAATGATCCAGGGTCTTTCCACCCCTGGTTGCGCAATCGATATGCTGATAAAATTTAGGGAGTCTTGTTTTCAGATTAGCCTTGTTAAAATCCCCAGCTACAATGAATGCAGCCTCCGGATAAATCGTTTCCAGTTTGCAGAGAGTTAAATAAAGTTCGTTCAGAGCCATCGATGTGTCTGCTTGGGGGGATATATACGGCTGTGATTATAATCGAAGAGAATTCTCTTGGTAGATAATGCGGTCTACATTTGATTGTGAGGAATTCTAAATCAGGTGAACAGAAGGATTTGAGTTCCTGTATGTTTCTTTCATCACACCATGTCACGTTGGCCATAAGACATACGCCCCCGCCCGTCTTCTTACCAGAAAGATGTTTTTTTCTGTCGGCGCGATGCGTGGAGAAACCCGCTGGCTGCACCGCTTCGGATTGCGTCTCTCCAGTTAGCCATGTTTCCGTGAAGCAAAGAACGTTACAGTCTCTGATGTCCCTCTGGAATGCTACCCTTGCTCGGATTTCATCAACCTTGTTGTCAAGAGACTGGACATTGAAGCCTGAAACAGGGTTCTAAAGACTGTTGACATCTAGTGGAAGCCATTTATACTGTATTAGAAAGGCAATGAGTTGAAAAACTACACACCACAGATTTCCCACTTCCTGGTTGGATATTTCTCAGGTTTTCGCCTGCCATATGAGTTCTGGTATACTCACAGACATCATTCAAACAGTTTTAGAAACTTTGGAGTGTTTTCTATCCAGATCTACTAATAATATGCATATATTAGCTTCTGGGCCTGAGTAGCAGGCAGTTTACTCTGGGCACGCTTTTCATCCGAACATGAAAATGCTGCCCCCTATTCCAAACAGGTTAACATGATTTTTGAATGGCTACCTTATGTCTGTACCCCACACAGACAATTACCTGTAAGGTGTCTCAGTCAAGCAATGAATTTCAACCGCAAATTCAACCACAAAGACCAGGGAGGTTTTCCAATGCCTCACAATGAAGGGCACCCATTGGTAGATGGGTACAAAAAAATGGAGACATTGAATGAAACTTTAAGCATGGTGAAGTTGTTAACCTCTCTTGTGTAGGGGGCAGCATTCAGAATTTTTTGATGAAAAGCATGCCCAAATTAAATGGCCTGCTACTTGGGCCCAGACAATATGATATGCATATAACTGGTAGATTTGGATAGAAAACACTCTAAAGTTTCCAAAACTGTTAAAATAGTGCCTGTGAGTATAACGGAACTGATTTAGCAGGCGAAAACCTGAGAAAAATCCATTCAGAAAGTCGTTTTTTTTGGTTTTGTAGTTTTCTATTCAATACCATTACAGTATCCATTGACTTAGGACTCAATTTGAAGTTCCTATGCCTTCCACTAGATGTCAACAGTCTTTAGAAATCGTTTCAGGCTTGTATTCTTAGAAATGAGGGAGTAAGACCAGTCTGAACGAGTGGACTCTAACGTGACGCCAAGTTTTTTCAGGCGCATGTGCATTTCTTGTATACCTTTTATATTGACAACGTTATTGTCCGGTTAAAATATTATAGATCATTTAGGCTAAAAAACAACCTGAGGATTGAATATAAACATCGTTTGACATGTTTCTATGAACTTTACGGATACAACTAGGATGTTTTAGTCTGATTGTTTTGACTGAGTTTGAGCCTGTGGATTACTGAAGAAAACGCGCTAACAAAGAGGAGGCTTTTGGATATAAAGAGACTTCATTGAACAAAAGGAACATTTATTGAAAATGTCTTCTGATTGCCACCATATGAAGATCATCAAAGGTAAGGGATTAATTTTATCTCTATTTCTGAGTTTTGTAACGCTTCTGCTTGGTTGGTTACTGTTTGTAATAATTTGTCAACTGGGCTATGTTCTGGGCTAGGTATGTTCTGGGCTAGGTATGCTTTCGCTGAAAATGTAAAATATGTTTTATTTTCTGAATTTTTATAATGAGCATTTTTGTAATTGAATTTGGCGCTCTGCAATCTCACTATATGTTGGCCAGATGGGACGCTAGCATCACACATATACTAGAGAGGTTAATTACACTTTGGATGGTGCGTCACTACAAAGATACAGGCCTCCCTCCTAACTCAGTTGCCGGAGAGGAAGGAAACCGTCCCCACAGTGACCGTACTTACATATCCCAACCAGAAGCCATGGATTACAGGCAATATCTGCACCGAGCTAAAGGCTAGAGCTGCTGCTTTTAAAGAGCGGGACACTAATCCGGACACTTATAAGAAATCCCACTATGCCCTCAGACTAACCATCAAACAGGCAAAGCATCAATACAGGACTAAGATTGAATCCTACTACACCGGGTCTGACCCTTGTCGGATGTGGCAGGGCTTGAACATATTACGGACTACAAAGGAAAACCCAGCCGCGAGCTGGCCAGTGACGCGACACTACCAGACGAGCTAAATGCCTTTTATGCTTGCTTCGAGGCAAGCAACACTGAAGCATGCATGAGAGCACCAGCTGTTGCAGACAACTGTGTGATCACACTCTCCATAGCCAATGTGAGCAAGACCTTTAAACAGGTCAACATTCACAAAGCTGCAGGGCCAAATGGATTACCAGGACGTGTACTCAAAGCATGCGTGGACCAACTGGCAAGTGTCTTCACTGACATGTTCAAGCTCTCCCGGACCTAGTCTGTAATACCTACACGTTTCAAACAGACCACCATAGTCCCTGTGCCCAAGAAAGCGAAGGTAACCTGCCTAAATGATTACCGCCCTGTAGCACTCACGTCAGTAGCCATGAAGTGCTTTGAACGGCTGTTAATGGCTCACATCAACACCATCATGAAGGAAACCCTAAACCCACTCCAATTTGCATACCGCCCCAACAGATCTACAGATGATCTCAATCGCACTCCACACTGCCCTTTCCCTCCTGGATAAAAGGAACACCTATGTAGGAATGCTGTTCATTGACTACAGCTCAGCATTGAACACCATAGTACCTACAAATCTCATAAATAAGCTATGGACCATAGGACAAAACACCTCCCTCTGCAACTGGATCCTGGACTCCCTGATGGGCCGCCTCCAGGTGGTTAGGGTAGGCAACAACACATCTGCCACGCTGATCCTCAACACTGGGGTCTCTCAGGGGTGCGTGCTTAGTCTCCTCCTGTACTCCCTGTTCACCTACGACTGAGTGGCCAGGCACGACTCCAACACTATCATTAAGTTTGCTGACGACACAACAGTGGTAGGCCTGATCAACGACAACGATGAGACAGCCTATAGGTAGGAGGTCAGAGACCTGGCAGTGTGGTGCCAGGACAACAGCCTCTGTCTTGCTCACATTGAGGGAAAGGAGCTGATCGTGAACTATACGAAAAGGAAGGCCGAACAAGCCCCCATTAACATCAACAGGGCTGAAGTGGAGCGGGTTGAGAGTTTCATGTTCCTTGATGTCCAAATCACCAAAAAACGATCATGGTCCAAACACACCAAGACAGTCGTGAAGAGGGCACGACAAAACCTGTTCCTCCTCAGGAGACTGAAAAGGTTTGTCATGGGTCCCCAGATCCTCAAAAAGTTCTATAGCTGCACAATCGAGAACACTGGTTGCACCTCCTCCTGCTATGGCAACTGCTTGGCATCTGACCGTAAGGTGCTACAGAGGGTAGTGCGTACGGCCCGGTACATCACTGCGGCCAAGCTTCCTGACATCCAGGACCTATATACTAGGCGGTGTCAGAGGAAGGCCCAAAAAATGGTCAAAGACTGCAGTCACCCAAGTCATAGACTTCTCTCTCTGCTTCTGCACGGCAAGCGGTACCAGAGCGCCAAGTCCAGAACCAACAGGCTCCTTAACAGCTCCGATCCTCAAGCCATAAAACTGCTGAACAATTAATCAAATGCCCACCTGGAGTATTTACATTGACCCCCCTTTTTTTACACTGCTGCTACTTGCTGTTTATTTTCTGTGCATAGTCACTTTACAAATTACCTCGACTAACCTGTACCCCTGCACATTGACTCGGTACTGGTACCCCCTGTATATAGCCTCCTTATTGTTGTGACATTTTCTTGTGTTACTTTTAGATGTTTTATTTTTTTTTACTTTAGTTTATTTAGTAAACATTTTCTTAACCAACAATGCAGTTCAAGAAATAGAGTTAAGGGCTTGTAAGTAAATATTTCACGGCAAGGTCTACCTACACCTGTTGTAATTGGCGCATGTGACAAATAAAATGTGATTTGAAACCGCTCAGGGATTTCACCATGAGGTGATTTCACCATGTGTGTAGAACATTTTTTGAATTCAGGCTGTAACATAACAAAATGGGGAATAAGTAAAGGGGTATGAATACTTTCTGAAGGCGCTGTAGTCCCTGGTGGAGGATAACATTTATCCTAATAATTGTAATAATAATAATAATAATTTAATTTATTTGTATTTATTTTGTATTCTTCTGTGATGTTGTTTGCCTGCTCAGTGTGTCGACGTGTCCACTGACCCCTGACCCAGGAAGTAGTTAACAGAGGGGCCCTGGTGCCCTTTCCCTGAGAGCATGGAAGAGAGAGACCGGCAGGAACCAGAAGTTACAGGAGAGACAAACTATATTCATGCAGGAGCCAGTTCTAGTGAGGAACTTTACATTAATAAGGCCTTGCAGTACAGTGAGATAAGTGAGATAAAATTATAAATATTATATCCATATCTTCGCTTAGGTCAGGTCATTGGTAAAGAGGAATGAAAGGTTGAAAGAGACTAAATGTCTAGCATGTACAAGAAGCAAACAGAGAGAAGAGCCAGAGTTTGCATGAGATACATGCAGGAGGCCAGCTGTAGCTCCATCAGAGTAGTGCCTGTGTCAGTGCCAGTTGTAGCTTCATGAAGCCATTCCTTTCAACCACTTTGTGTTTAGGTTCGAGGGGGTCTGCCTTCTACACCAAAGCGTTGACTAATCCAGTCGACAGGGCCTTTCAACAGGGTCTACTCTCTTCATTTAGCCCTGAGTGGTGGATAGATAGGTTGCTCTGTTCCCCCTCACAATACCAATGATGAGAATATTGTTCCCTGTGTGTGTGTGTGTGTGTGTGTGTGTGTGTGTGTCTGATGTAAGGATTTCTTCTTTTTTTTTTACAATGTTTTTTTATTTTTTATTGACATAAATGAGTGGTTAACAGATACACACCCTAATGGTCAGAGTGCGCTGGTTATTTCTTTAACATTTAGGTCAGAGGATTTCACGCTCAATTCCCCAGTAGTAGGAGTTGTAAGGAACTTTATTGTTATTCTTTTTGGTTCTCAGGTATTTGTCTCTGGCCCAGCCTGTCTTCAGACTGCTGACTACTCTGTTCTGATCTCTTCCTGGTGCCTGGATAATGGAATCAGGCTAAACCTATTGTTCAGTGGAGGTGTTTAAAAGGCTTTTGTGTACCAAACAGTGCTATTCTCTTACCAACTATTCCCCAAGCCCTTAGGGAGGCTCTCAAACTAACGCCTGTCTTTGAGTGCATTTGAAGTGAATTTACCTGGGATTATGTTGTCTCTATGCTGCTTGTCTCTTGACATTTTGTGTTATTACTTTACATTCATAGCTTCTGTCAGTTCTGGCTTGAGCCTACTCTATTTTGTGCAAAGAGTAAAACATGTTATTTTATTTTAAATGTAACCTTTATTTAACTAGCCAAGTCAGTTAAGAACAAAATCTTATTTACAGTAACACTTAACAATGGACTCTTTAAATGATACAGGATGTTTATCTAAGGTGCACTTACATTAGACACACATACATTATATGAAGTGCCTATTAAGTACACACATGGATTATTCTTAGTGAGGATTTAAACATCATCCATAACACGCTTTACATAATGTAGCCCAATGATACCTTACCAGGCTCCTGTGTTGGTGTATGTATAAGCCAGTCTGTATTTGATTGGGATAAACCTACCACAGTGCTTGTCTCATTCCTATCATTGTGATGTTTGTCAAACATTTTGGGTAAACACCATTTACATGGTAAACCACCTTTTCTCTCGGATCCCTTTGTTAGGAATGTGTTCGATATGTTTTCTTTCCCCCATATCCTATGGTCTGCCAGTTGTTGTCCACACCTGTTTATGGAAAGATCACCGGCTCACCAGATCGCTCAGCTGCAAGTTCACCGTTGGCTGGTTGTCTTGGCAACTGGAGGAGACACTTTCCATATGGACTCTAACAGTCACTATGGAAACAACGTCTTTATCTGCTATTAATAATCCTGGCCTGTGAATGTGTGAGCATTGTGAGGGGCGATTAAGTCCCCTCATTGTATACACTGTTGAATGTGGGAGCAGAGCTAAATTCCTGGAGCCTCCCTCTGACATTCTGTCACGAATAGGCCTTATGAGAGAAGAATCTGTGTGTGTGTGTCTGTTCATGTGTGGAGTTCACCATGTAGTCCCCTGTCCACACGACTCCCATCCCACCCTCCACCCCCTCATGCCATCTCTTCGTAGCAGACGTTCTCTGATCACGGCCTAAGCTTGTGTCCTCGCCTGTGTTTTCATCTTATTCAGCTCTACTCCACAGAACAATAGCTGACGGATCAATCTGCCTCTAACAAGTACAATGAATTTATGTATCCACTATTTTCTCATTCATAGTAATGAAGCACTCTAATGACAAACCATTTAATTAATTAAAATTCGAATTTAGGCCCTCGTCTACCCTATGGTGTATTCTGTCACACAGAGAGAGGCTGAGGCATCTTGGGGAGAACCTTTTTTCTACTCACTACTTTGTCCTGTACTGACACAGGGCTGATGTGCCTCTATTTGTTAAGGATGTAATGAGTCTCTATAAGTAAATATTTTTGGACAGACTACAGAATGCACTCCTGGTTAATGAATGTGAGACTTCATGTAGTGACTTTTTGACGGTGACTTTTTCAGAGACACATTGAAGAAGACCTCTTTTGGGCTATGAGCCCTATGATAAACATCCCAGACTGTTGCTATCATTGTGTGTGTGTGTGTGTGTGTCCTGCTTCTGCATGTGTGTCTGTAATTAAAACAGATCTGGATTAATGATGCACACACAGTCAACATCACTGCCACTGCAATCAACTCAAATCCTCTCCCCCTCACTATGTTCATCTCTCTCTTTTCCTTTCTTCCATGCTCCTTATCTTAATTGTTCTCTTTGCTGTTGTTTCTTTATCTGTCCTTCCATCTATGTCCTCAGCTTTTATCTCTCTTTCACCTTCCCCAAACACAGCTTTATTTTAGCTCATATCCCTAGCTGCCTCTTAACCATCCTATTTGAAATCCAGCTCCATTTTGACTCTCTTCTCCCCAAGTGCCTCATAATCAGTAGCAGTTTTCACACTGGGGTTTCTATGCCACTGGGCCCTGGAGTGTGTTGTGAAGCTGAAATGGGAGCTCCACTGTGCAGGCTGATGGGGGCAGTGAAACATTAAAACACATATTGATCATTTCCATAGCTGACAGACAGACTGTATGTAGGGTGAAATAGACAAGTATGATAGGCAAGGGTTCAATGGAAATAGAAGCACACTAACACACATACATACACGTGCACACACAAAATAACTGTGAATGTTTAGAGCCCACTGGCAATTTTCCAAAGAGGAATATTTGACTGCGCCTTGAGCAAATTTGATTAGTTAATCGCCATTTGAATTTGTTGGCAGAATGTCTTGGTTGATTATGTTTTTGGCACGTGTTGATATTTTAATAGCTGTGTATCTTTCATTGTTGTTATTATTTTACTATTTATCAGTCTATTGCTCACACTGGGCCCACTGAGTACATAGCACTTCCTAACCAGCATCACTCTCCTTGCTTAGATTGTACTGTGTAGTAGTGGTTCTCTTTTAAAAGTCCATAGTTGTGTCCAGGGAACAGGGCAGTCCTGGGTGTGTTCCAACACTCTCAGTGACCTTTGGGTAGACTGGGGTTTCTCAACAAACTGTTCATAATGTACAACCGCATTTGCCAGTGCTATTTTGACTTCTAAATGGCCTAGTAATACATTGCAAGGACAGTCCGGGCCTCGGCAGTAAGCACAGGCCTCTGGAGGAAAATACTTTACAGCCCTTCAATACAGTTATTATGTGCAATCCCAGAATGCCTTGCAAAGCAGGGAAAGGGGGTGTGGGATGAGGAGAGGGGAAAGAGGAGAGGAGAGGGGGAGATGGGGAAAGCACTGGAATAATCTAAAATCAATAGGGCTAATGGATCAACGTTCCCCAGTGTTGACATTTAATGGTGGCCCAGTGTGCTCTGTCTCTCACTGGCTGCTATTTCTGGGATTGTTTCTGTGTGTCTGTGTCGTCTTTGTGTGTGTGTGTGTGTGTGTGTGTGTGTGTGTGTGTGTGTGTGTGTGTGTGTGTGTGTGAGAGAGAGAGTAAGGCTCTGAGAAAAGCCTGTAGGCTCTGAGAAATGCCTGAAAAGCCTGAGAACACCAGCTCAGCATATTGTGCCTGTTATGGACACGGACAGACATGGGGACATTGTTTCCTCAATACCTTCATAATATTGGCTGCATATTAAATCAATAACATGCATTTATTGTTTTGTTGCAGTATTTGGTTGTAGTGGAATTAAGTCCATAGCTACTTTTCATTTCCTGGTCAGGGCCAGTGATCTGCCTGTTCTCTTGGACACAGGGAAGTTGTCCCACTGGACAAGCAGGCCGCTTCAGAGGTCGCAGACCTCAGAATGATGGATCAACCACCTCTTTGAAATAGGGAAACTCTGGGCTCCGCTCCTCCTCCTGTCTTTCTGAGATGTCCTACATTGTTCTTATCGCTTCATCTTCGGAAAACACAACGAGATGTGTTGTAAAGTATCCTAGCCTTTTTCCAGCGGAAAATCTTTTCAAATCCATTGGATTTACTATAGGATTGGATTTACTATACTCATTTTGTCCAATGAGAGAGAGAGAGACTTTGACTTTTTGTCTTTCTTTACTGAAACCTTCTAATTTCAGATTAATTAACCCCCCCCCCACACTTAAAAATAAAACACCAAAATATATCCTGTACTGCATTCATGTACCATACTCACCTTTCCATTCTGCCACCACATGATACACACCAACATCACAATACCCAAAACAATACCCACTTCTACAACCGTATATCCAAAACATCTTCCCCAGCTATACAGACAGCCCCCCAACACACCATATCTCCTGAAACATCTCCACACTTTTATCATTCTATAGTACTCAAACCCAACACTAAGGAGCGCAGAGACCATCCCATTAAATAATTAGTAAAGGGTCTGTTATCCTCCCACCTTTGACCCTGTTCCTCCTTGTTAGCCAAATAGCCAACTTCGCCTGAACAAACAGAAAATTCAACAAAACACATTTGGCCTTCTCCTTCGAATACCTGTATCCCATTATAAACATCCCAACAGTAAAAACCACCCCCAACCTCTCACACAGACATTCCAACAGAGATATTAATGACATTAACCTGGTGCACACAGAAAACACATGAATCACAGTTTCTTTCATTACACAGAAAGGACACCCCTGTCCGATTCCCGGTTCAATCCGTGCCAACCAGCTGTTAGTGGCCAGGGCTCCATGAAGAACCCTCCACTGGAGTTCCCCTGACCTCTTTGGTATTGGGGGTTTGTAGAGCCCCCTCCAAATAAAAACCCACCATACTCTCCGCCCCACAAACTTCCGGACACTGATGTGCCTTCACTCCTGTTAGGCTCCTAATGTTCCTAACCTTAACACAGAGGTTGTAGAGGGCTTTACCTCCCACCCCTTCAAACTCCCCCAGGCTCGGAGTGTTAAAATCTATCAAGTTCTCCAGACCCCCTTGCCAGTCTCCAGTCTCTGCCGTCACCTGTAGTGGCGGAAACATTGGTGGCCCCTCCCCCTTTGGCCCCTCAAACACCCCGCTTACTGGCTCAGACAGTGCCTCCTGGACCACCTCCAGGAATTTTTCCAGCAGCCTAACAGACGTTATTCCTGTTAGTTGTGCCAAGACTTCCAGAGTTTTCCACCCCTCCTCTACCAGCAGTCTCAGGTCACCCAGCCTTTGTAAACCTGCCGCCATCAGTTGCCTCTGCAGGGTGTCCGACTGAACCCGATCACAAAGGGATGGCTGGGTTGTTGAAGATCGGCTCCTCCCACAGCCCAGGCTCCATACCCCCTTCTAGTGTGGGCCTTAGCAGCTGCCAGGCACTCAGCACTGCAGAGTAAAAATCTGAGAGACCTGCTGTACTCAGCCTCTCCAGCTTCATGAGGAACAGCTGCCAGTCCAACCATAATCCGCTAGCTCTCCTCAGCAGCGCGCATGCTGGTTCCCTCCAGCCAACATCAGTATGGTACAGCAGTCTCTGCACCGCCTTTAGCCGGGAAAGCAGCCATCCTGCTCTCCAGTTCCACCAGGCCCTGTCCTCCTTAGTGGACGGTCATGTACACCACTGCAGCCCTCAACTAGTGATGGCCCGGCCAGAAAAAGTCCACCAGCTTGCTTTGCAGGTGGGGGGGTTGAGGACAGCCAGTTTATGCCACAGGGAAGATGCCACCAGGTTATTGATTATCAGCACCCTTCCTCTATATGACACTTGGGACAGGAGCCACCTCCACCTGGCCAGTCTTGACACCACTGCCTGTGACAGCCCCTCCCAGTTCTTCCTGACCCACTTCTCCGAGCCCAGGTACACCCCCAACACTTTAAGCCCTTCACAACCCCACTGCAAACCCCCTGGAAGCAGAGGGGCCCTATCCCCCCATGCCCCACATAACATAGCTTTGCTCTTGCCCCAGTTCAACTTAGCTGAAGAAGCTCCCTAGTACACCTTCAGACTAGTCTCTAGTGCCTGCATATCCTAACCATCCCTGACCATCACAGAAACATAATCTGCATATGCTGACACTGCTATGCCTGTCACCACATCCATGCCTGTCCAGCACACTCCCTGCAGTCTCCTGTGTAGCAGTCCCAAAAAAGGCTCAATGGCTAGTGTGTATAACTACCCAGATAGAGGGCATCCTTGTCTAATGCCCCGTCTCACCCAGACAGGACTACTGAGCCCCCCCTCCCACCTTGACCAATACATGACGCCCCAGCATAAACAGCTTCACACAGGTCAAAAAACTCTTCCCAAACCCAAACATCACATTAAACAGATACTCATGGTCCACTCTATCTCTTGATCTAAAGAGACCAGTCCAAAGTTCACATTAGAACCTCTCGACAATTCCAACATGTCCCTAATTAAGAACAAGTTGTCCATGATTGAGTGTCCCGGTACACAATATGTTTGGTCCTTATGTACTATCGAGTCCAAATGGGACTTCAGTCTGTTAGAGAGGACATTGGCAAATATCTTGTAGTCCGTACAGAGTAATGCCACAGGCCTCCAGTTCTTAAGTTCACACAAGTCCCCTTTTTTGGGCAGGAGAGTTAGAGCCGCCCGATGCAGCTCATCGGCAACTCTCCTACCCTGACGCATTCACACAACATGCAAAATAAATCCTGTCCAATTATTCCCCAGAATCTTTTATAAAACTCCACTGTGAGTCCATCGACCCCTGGTGCACAACCGGGGGACATCTGGGTTACGGCCTCTGCCAGTTCATGGGACAACAGAGGAATGTCCATTTCATCCCTCTGTGCCAGAGAGAGCTTAGGGAGTCCTGTGAACAAGACCTGAACACACATAGGATCACACACTTCTGCCCTATACAACTCAGTATAAAACTCCACAGTCCGCTCCCACATCTCCCCCACCACAGAGGTCACCCGCCCATCAGACAGCCGTAGACAATGCATACCCTTAGCTTCACCGCTCTGTCTTTCCAAACCAAAGAAGAAGGAGCTGGGAGCGTCCATCTGCTTGAGCATGGAGAACCTAGCTCTTACAAGTGCTCCCTTTGCTTTAACCTGGAAAAACTACCCAGGTCTCTACGTAATTCAGCTAAATTAGCCTGGAGGCCTACATTGCCTTGTCCCAACATCTCTACCTCCATCTCATTAATACAACGCTCCTAGTTCCCTCAATACTCTCCTAGCCTCTGAGGATGAGAGAGCTGTATACTGTTGACAGAAAAGCAGAATTTTGACTATCCCCACATCCCACCATTGACTCAGACTCATACTCCTCTCTTCGCTGCCCCCACCTTTCCCAAAAGGTCTGGAAACCTGAGCAAAAAGTGGCATCTTGTAAGAGCTTTACATTGAACTTCCAATAGGATGCCTGCCGGGGCCCTGGTAAAATAGACAGCCGAGCCATGGCTATGTGGTGATCTGAAAACCCCACCGGAGAATGGTAGCGCCCAACTGCTTATTGCTCCGATTCCTAGACATGTAAAACCGATCAAGTCGGGCTGCACTCACCCTAGCCCCAAAAATCTTCACCCATGTATACTGTCTTGTGTTCTAGGTCAAACTGATTAATGATGTCCCTTAACACTCCCACTGACACTGAATGAGGCTCTTCCCCATTTCTGTCTTTTGTAAAATCCGTTGTATAGTTCCAGTCCCCTCCGACCACCAGCGTCTCCTCAGGCGCTACCTGTGAGTTCCTGTCTAAGACTCCCAGATAGAACCCCCCTCTATCCCTGTATTAGGCGCATACACATTTATAAAGACAAAACCCATGTTATTAATTTCTGCTTTTACAACAAGCAGCCTACCCTTACACACCTCCTTTAAGGAGCACATTTTTACAGACAGACCCGGTACAAAAAGGACTGCCACCCCTGCAATCAAATTTGTCCCATGGCTCAACACACCTGCCCCTTTCCACCAGAGCCCCCAATCGACTTCATTTAACACATCATTATGTGTCTCCTGCAGAAACAACACCTGAACCTTTTTTTGTTTTACATATTCACCCAACACACTCCTCTTTCCCGCATCTCTGGTGCCATTTATATTGAGCAAGAAGTGGGAGAAAAGCCAGCAAAGAAAGAGACCAATAGCGAAGCTCAAAAAGCCCCAGTGTCAGAAAGAAAATATACATCTAAACAATGTCTGAAGGTAAACCTTTACGCACTGTTGTGACCCACTTCCTCAATCTAAACCATTTCCTGGGTGAGAGGACACCATGCTCCTCATTTTTCATAGTATGTTGTACTGATTTTACAAACTTTCTCGGATCAGAAAAAAAGCCTCAAGATGAACTTTTTTCTCGTTAGTCTCATTCAGGAACCTTGTCAGTTCTCTCAATGTGTACTTTGACCCCTCTGCTTGACTGGCTGTCAGCTCCGGGCCCATTGAAGAGGAGTTTGAAAAAAATAACTCCTCATCCTCTTCCTCACACACTTTCCTCCTCATCTCTATCTCCCATTCTGACAACCTGCCCTTCCTCTCGGGTCAGGGCATTGCCCACAGCAACAGGCAAAGTTTCCATTGTGCCTTTGACCACACCCTTTTTCCTTTTCCGCTTGACACCCTCCTCCTCCCCCCTAGTCTCTTACACTTCCCCACTATACTCTCCTCATCCACTAGCATAACCTGACTAGACCCATCCTCATCTACACCACCCTCCATAGCATGACTAGGCACAGCATCATCTACACAACCATCCATAGCATAACTAGGCCCAGCCTCAGCTACCCCACCATCTCTAGCCTGACTAGACCAGCCTCCGCTACCCCACCATCTCTAGCCTGACTAGACCCAGCCTCCGCTACCCCACCATCTCTAGCCTGACTAGACCCAGCCTCAGCTACCCCACCATCTCTAGCCTGACTAGACCCAGCCTCCGCTACCCCACCATCTCTAGCCTGACTAGACCCAGCCTCCGCTACCCCACCATCTCTAGCCTGACTAGACCCAGCCTCCACTACCACATCATCTCTAGCCTGACTAGACCCAGCCTCAGATAACCCACCATCCATAGCATGACTAGACCCAGCTTCATCTACACCACCATCTCTTGCATGACTAGGCCCAGCCTCATTTACACCACCATCCCTGGCATGACTAGGCCCAGCCTCTGTTGTCTGCATCTCATTACCCCCTGCATGTTGACCTCTATTTCCCCCACTGGCGCTTGTACCCTCACCCTGTCTACGGCCTTTAAACAGCTGTGCCTTTAAACAGCTTGGGACATTCCAGAAAATGATTCATTGGAGGTGTATCTGGGGATGTATTTCAAGGCCTACCTTCAAACTCAGTGCCTCTTTGCTTGACATCATGGGAAAATCCAAAGAAATTATACAAGACCTTAGAAAAAGAAATGTTTCAAGTCTGGTTCATCCTTGGGAGCAATTTCCAAATGACTGAAGGTACCATGTTCATCTGTACAAACAATAGTATGCAAGTATAAACACCATGGGATCACGCAGCCGTCATACCGCTCAGGAAGGAGACGCGTTCTGTCTCCTAGAGATGACCGTACTTTGGTGTGAAAAGTGCAAATCAATCCCAGAACAACAGCAAAGGACCTTGTGAAGATGCTGGAGGAAACAGATACAAAAGTATCTTTTATCCACAGTAAATGAGTCATATATTGACATAACCTGAAAGGCCATTCAGCAAGGAAGAAGTCATTGCTCCAAAACAACCATAAAAAAGCCACACTACGGTTTGCAACTGCACATGGGGACAAAGATCGTAAGATTGCACTTTTTGGAGAAATGTCTTCTGGTCTGATGAAACAAAATTATAAGTGGCCATAATGACCATTGTTATGTTTGGAGGAAAAAGGGGGAGGCTTGCAAGCCAAAGAACACCATCCCAACCGTGAAGCACAAGGGTGGCAGCATCATGTTGTGGGGGTGCTTTGCTGCAGGAGGGACTGGTGCACTTCACAAAATAGATGGCATCATGAGGCAGGAAAATTATGTGGATATATTGAAGCAACATCTCAAGACATCAGTCAGGAAGTTAAAGCTTGGTCGCAAATGGGTCTTCCAAATGGACAATGACCCCAAGCATACTTCCAAAGTTGTGGATAAATGGCTCAGGGACAACAAAGTCAAGCTATTGGAGTGTGGCCATCACAAAGCCCTGACCTCAATCCTATAGAAAATTTGTTCGAGCAAGGAGGCCTAAAAACCTGACTCAGTTACACCAGCTCTGTCAGGAGTAATGGGCCAAAATTCACCCAACTTATTGTGGGAAGCTTGTGGAAGGCTACCTGAAACGTCTGACCCAAGTTAAATAATTTAAAGGCAATGCTACCAAATACTAATTGAGTATATGAAAACTTCTGACCCACTGGGAATGTGATGAAATAAATAAAAGCTGAAATAAATCATTCTCCCAACTATTATTCTGACATTTCACATTCCTAAAATAAAGTGATAATCCTAACTGACCTAAAACAGGGAATTTTTACTAGGATTAAACGTGAAATTGTGAAAAACTGAGTTTAAATGTATTTGACTGAGGTGTAAGTAAACTTCCGACTTCAACTGTATCAGACTGCATCTTCAATTAGCACTGAGGTGTGGATTGAGAGATGTCAAAGCCCTTGAGCCCAACAATGGCAGGAGAGTTTCACAGCCAGGAGAGTTTCACAGCCTAACTGGATGTAAAAAATGATAAGGCAAACACCTGAGAAGAGTACAAATGAACTTCCCTATGGAAAATCAAGGGATACATTTTGCTCTTTATTATAAAAATGGAACTTAATCTTCAGACCATCCCCTGGCATGGCGCAGTGCTATATTTACACACTACCAATCTGTTAAGAGGGGGGTGTTAGCGATGTAAACTCAGGATATTAGACAACGATGACTCTTAGTCAGCCAATGTTAACCTGTACAATTCTGAAACAATAATGGTACAGGGCAACCACATTGTGGACTTTCACATAATCAAAGAGAGCTCAGCAGGATAAGCTCTCTCTTGAGATAGATAACCCCACCTCGAGCGTGTCAGACCAGACCTCTTCATTATCCAATCCCACAGACGAGCAACCCCAAGCGGAAAGTCAACCTCCCAGCATAGAGTAGTACTACTCCCTCATTGAAATGAAGGATAAATTCAACCAGACCCGGAGAGCTGGAGGTGGAGAGAGACATATCTGCACTCTGGAATGTGGTGAGACAACATCAACAGGAGAAAGATCAGAGGCAGGAGAAGAACAGAGCATTAGAGGAAAGGATCAGACTGATGGGGGTGAGGGTGATGGTGTGTGACAGAGAACCACCAATTAGAGAGCTGACCACCCCCGCAGAGAAGCCAGCAGAACAGCCCACCTCAGCCCCTGACCATAGCCTCGACATCACAGCAGGACAGATAAATGAAGAACCCCAAGCCCAGGGGATCCTACCCCCTCTGAACCCCCCGTCAGCCACCCTGATAGTCCTCTTGACAACCCCCCACACCCACTGAGGACATACACAAGCCACAGATTGTACTCCTTATGGACACAAACGGGAAATATATACAAGAAAATAAACATTTTCCCAAATACAGTGTCTAATCTCTGGTGTCCAAACACCCAGCTTGCCCTAGACCTTCTGTCTGAGAACCAACTAGGGTCACCCAGCCACATAATAATACACACAGGCACGAAAGACCTGAGAGCACAATAGGAAAGGGTGGCCACAGCACTCAAGGGACTGATTGATTGAAAAACCTTCTACTATCCCCAACGGTTATCTCCACCCTGCTACCACGACAATACTTCCACCCTGCTACCATACAGCAGGTAAAAGTATTTCCTATGACTATGCCTCAAAACCAAATGTTTACCATGCCCACCACTCCACCCTAGACTTGAACAGCCTTTATGACAAGGTCCACCTATACAAGGCAGCAGTGCCCACCTTCGCACAGACCCGAAAGGACATTACTCTCAATCGCAGCCACAGCACCTCACACAAGAGCAAAAGATCAATAGACACCACCCCCACCAACCAACACAGAGGACCCACACCGAGAGGACCTACATCTAGACCACAGCAACACCAGCCATATCCACCCCCAAGTCAACCATGCCCACACCCCATTTAGGCCCCTCAGATCAGACCTTCCTGCCCACCCCATTCCCCCCACTCCCGCAAAGAGGGCCTCAACATGAAAGTCACACATACGCCTAGGCCGGGAGCAGGCAAACAGGCCCAACCCCCACTCTTATACTAGCCTAAGCCAATGGCATGTACCAGATGCTCAACAGGCTCTGCTCACATTTACTGGTCTGAGGCCAAACTAAATGACTAATAACATTGGACACTTTATGGAACACAACAAATTCACTATGTTATCCTGAAATATCCAAGGCCTGAAGTCATCTGTCTTTGGCCTAAAGAGCTGGAACCTGGACTTCACCAATGAAATCAGAAATACAGATATTGTCATCCTACAACAAACATAGTATAGAGGAGATGGACACACTGCTTTCCCTCTAGGTTACAAAGAGATGGTAGTCCCGTCCACCAAACTACCAGGTGTGAAACAGGGAAGGGACTTGGGGGGTATGCTAATGTGGTATAGAGCAGACCTAACTCCTTGTATTAAATTAATCAAAACAGGTACATTTTAGATTTGGCTAGAAATTCAAAAAGAAATGATCTCAACAGAGAAAAATGTCCTCCTGTGTGCTACCTATATACCCCACTAGAATCCCCATACTTTAATGAAGACAGCTTATCCATCCTGGAGGGGGAAATCAATCATTTTCAGGCCTAGGGACATGTACTAGTCTGTGGCGACATAAATGCCAGAACTGGACAAGAACCTGACACCCTCAGCACATGGACACAAACACCTACCTAGAGGTGACAGCATTCCCTCCCCCATATGCCCCCCCTAGGCACAACTACAACAACATAACCAACAAAAACAGGTCACAACTCCTGCAGCTCTGTCGCATGCTTGGTATTTATATAGTAAATGGTAGGCTTTGAGGGGACTCTTATGGTAGGTACACTTATAGCTCATCTCTTGGCAGTAGTACTGTAGACTGCTTCATCACTGACTTCAACCCAGAGTCTCTCAGAGCGTTCACAGTCAGCCCACTGACACCCCTATCAGATCACAGCAAAATCACAATCTACTTGAACAGAGCAATGCTCAATCATGAGGCATCAAAGCCAAAGGAACGGAATAATATTAAGACATTCTATAGATGGAAGGAAAGTAGTGCGGAAACCTACCAAAAAACAATTAGGCAACAACAAATTAAATTCCTTTTAGAAAATGCCCACTGTAATAGTGAAGGTGTAAACTTGCCAGCAGAAAACCTAAACAATATATTTGACCTCTCAGCTTCCCTATCAAATATAAAATCTCAAACATAAAAACGAAGAAAATTAACAACAATGACAAATAGTTTGATGAAGAATGCAAAACCTAAGAAAAAAATGTAGAAACCTATCCAACCAAAAACATAGAGACCAAGAAAACCTGAGCCTATGCCGTCATTATAGTGAATCACTAAGACAATACAGAAATACACTACGGAAATTGAAGGACAACAACACGAAGAGTTATCTATCCAAAACAGAGATGTATGGGTAAACCACTTCTACAATCTTTTGGGACCTATTTTTTGTATTTTTTACTTAACTAGGCAAGTCAGTTAAGAACAAATTCTTATTTTCAATGACGGCCTAGGAACAGTGGGTTAACTGCCTGTTCAGGAGCAGAACAACAGATTTGTACCTTGTCAGCTTGGGGATTTGAACTTGCAGCCTTTCAGTTACTAGTTCAACACTCTAACCCCTAGGCTACCCTGCAAAGAACAAACAGCAAAAACATATACTTGATCAAATACAAATCTTAGAATAAACTATTAAAGACTACCAGAACCCACTAGATTCTCCAATTACATTGAATGAACTACAGGACAAAATACAAACCCTCCAACCCAAATAGGCCCGTGGTGTTGATGGTATCCTCAATGAAATTATAAAGTATATAGACCACAAATTCCAATTGACTATACTTAAACTCTTTAACATCATCCTTGGCTCTGGCATCTTCCCCAACATTTGGAACCAAAGACCCGAATCCATAAAAGTGGGGACAATTTTGACCCCATGTGTCAACAGCAACCTTGGGAAAATCATCTGCATTATCATTAACAGCAGACTCGTACATTTCCTCAGTGAAAAAAATGCACTGAGAAATGTCAAATTGGCTTTTTACCAAATTACCGTACAACAGACCACATATTCACCCTGTACACAAACAAACCAAAACAAAGGCAGTCTTCTCATGCTTTGTTGATTTAAAAAAAATCTTTAGTCTCAATTTGGCATTAGGGTCTGCTATACAAATTGATGGAAAGTGGGGTTGGGGGAAAACATATGACATCATAAAATCCATGTACACAAACAACAAGTGTGCAGTTAAAATTGGCAAAAAACACATTTCTTTCAACAGGGCCGTGGGGTGAGACAGGGATGCAGCTTTAGCCCCACCCTCTTCAACATATATATCAATGAATTGGCGAGGGCACTAGAACAGCCTGCAGCACCCGGCCTCACCCTACTAGAATTTGAAATCAAATGTCTATTGTTTGCTGATGATCTGGTGCTTCAGTCCCCAACCAAGGAGGGCCTACAGCAGCACCTAGATCTTCTGCACATATTCTGTCAGACCTAGGCCCTGACAGTAAATCTCAGTAAGACAAAAATAATGGTGTTCCAAAAAAGGTCCAGTTGCCAGGACCACAAATACAAATTCCATCTAGACACCGTAGCCCTAGAGCACACAAAAAACTATACATGCCTCAGCCTAAACATCAGCGCCACAGGTAACTTCCACAAAGCTGTGAACGAGCTGAAAGACAAGGCAAGAAGGGCCTTCTAGGGCCATCAAAAGGAACATAAAATTTGACATACCAATTAGGATCTGGCAAAAAATACTTGAATCAGTTATAGAATCTATTGCCCTTTATGGTTGTGAGGTCTGGGATCCGCTCACCAACCAAGAATTCTGTATGCAGAATCCTGCGAAAAAATCCTCGGTGTACAATGTAAAACACCAAATAATGCATGCAGAGCAGAATTAGGCCGATACCCGCTAATGATCAAAATCTAGAAAATAACCATTAAATTCTACAACCACCTAAAAGGAAGCGATTCCCAAACCTTCCATAAAAAGCCATCACCTACAAAGAGATGAACCTGGAGAAGAATCCCCTAAGAAAGCTGGTCCTGGTCCTGTTCACAAACACAAACAGGCCCCACAGAGCCCCAGGACATCAACACAATTAGACCCAAACAAATCATGAGAAAACAAAAAGATAATTACTTGACACATTGGAAATAATTAGCAAAGAAACAGAGCAGACTAAATGCTATTTGGCCCTAATCAGAGAGTACACAGTGGCAGAATACCCAACCACTGGGACTGACACCGTATATTGTGATAATGTTTACTGTTAATTTGTATTGTTGGAGAGAGAGTGAGAGATGCCCTTTTAGTGTAAGAGCTGTTTGAAAAGACTGCCTGAAATTTCAGCCTGTTTTGATCTTCCATGGTGACATCACTATGTAGTAAATTAGTTAGTAGACCAATAAGAGTGTTCCAAATCATCTCTCCCAATAACAGCAACTTTTCAGTTTTACCCTCCCCACTAAACCACTCCCAGACAGTCCTAGCACAATTCTTGTTTGTGAAATTGCTCTTTGCTAAGAATCCATTTTTTTTTACCATTTTAATTTAAATCAATCAAAGCAAGTTACTTATTGTTACCCATAAATTGTTATCCAGATAAAAATGTTTGCATTGGACCTTTAATAGTAAGTCAACATACTTTTTAAACCTCAAAACTATCCTAGCCCTCCTTTCATAGGTACAGCAGTTGTAGTCTTTCTCCCTGGAGGTAGTCTAGGCAAGTCTGGAGAGGCAAGGGAGCAGCTGTCTCTCCCAGCATGGGGAAAACACAGGGAGGTGTCTCACTCCATCAATTATTCAGCCTCCCCCTCGCTCCCCTCTAACTGCCATACTCACTCCCTTAGCCTCCCTCCATAGATCATAGATCTATGATAGATCTCCATAGACCCCTCCATACCCCTCCATACTGAACCCCACATTTCCCCCACCCACATATTTCCATCTCTGCTTGGGAAAAAGTTCAGTTCCCCACAATGAAAGTAACGGTACACTGACCCTCTTTTGAGTGTGCCAATGTAGGCCCATACCCATCTGTAGGTCGGTACACATTCTTTGTGAACAAATGAGTCTTTCCCCTCTCCAGAGACACTCTCCAGTGGACAAACACAGACAAGCATGAGAGTCCATCTCCCTGTTCATGGCACCATGTCTTTAGCTCTCCCTCTGTTCCACCACTCCACTGTCCCTCAGCTCTGCTCCATACATTTCTTCCATCTGTCCAGCTCTTTATCCCACCAGCTCCCCCATCTGTCTGACTCTCTGTTCTACCACATCCTGACTTATCTATCATCCCTCCATCCCATAGGTCTCCACGACAGTGTTCCCTCTGTCCTCTACAGCTCAGGCTGTGGGTTCAGTGTGCTGACACAGCTCTCTGTGCTGCATGTCTGAGTTACTGACCCAGCCAGGAGAACATAACCCCTATCTATCCTGAGCCAGCTCAGACAGCACTGTGATTTACTGTACTGGACCCTATAGAGAGCTATCCTCTCTCCCTGCCCTCAATCTCTCACTCTCTCTTTTTCTCATTCCTTTTATCTTGTCTCTTCTCTCTCTTCTGCTCACTTAAACACACGCACCCACATACGCATTCACACACACACGCAGGCACACATTCACATGCATGCACTGGTTGCATCACTGCCTGGTATGGCCTCCGACCGCAAGGCACTACAGAAGGTAGTGCGTACGGCCCAAGCTTCCTGCCATCCAGGACCTCTATACCAGGCGGTGTTAGAGGAAGGCCCCAAAAATGGTCAAAGTCTCCAGCCATCCTCCAGCCACCCTGTTCTCTCTGCTACCGCACGTCAAGCGGTACCGGAACGCCACGTCTATTGTCCAAGAGGCTTCTAAACAACTTCTAACCCAAACCACAAGACTACTGAACATCTAATCAAATGGCTACCCAGACTACTTGCATTGCCCCCCCCCCCTTTTACGCTGCCGCTACTCTCTGTTATTATCTATGCATACGTCACTTTAATAACTCTACCCACATGTATATATTACTTCAATTACCTCGACTAACCGGTGCCCCCGCACATTGACTCTGTACCAGTACCCCCTGTATATAGCCTCGCTACTGTTATTTTACTGCTGCTCTTTAATTATTTGTTACTATATTTCTTATTTTTTCAGGTATTTTTCTTAACTGCATTGTTGGTTTAAGGTCTTGTGTGTAAGCATTTCACTGTAAGGTGAAATACCTGTTGTATACCTGTTGTATTCATCTCATGTGACAAATACAATTTGATTTGACACACACAAACTTGATATAGTGTATCTTCTCCCTTGTTTCTCCACCACTATCTCAATATTTCCCCGTTTCTTTTTCTCACTTTTCATCTCTCATCTTCTCTTCCTGGTTTTTGTGCGTCTCATTATGATTTGTCTAATCATTAGAGAAAATAATGCACATATGCAAAACCACAGCAAGTACTTCAGCTTTGACACAATCTGTTTGCATTTGCTGTTGACTGCATCACGCTTGGTTTACAGATGACTAACATCTGATAGAGAGAAAGGGAAATGGAGTGTGAGAGAACCTGAGGGAGAGAAACTGAGAAAGGGTGATAGAAATAGTCACTTGTGCACATGAGAGAGGGATGTGCTAGAAAGTAGGAGAGGGTTGGATAAGTGTGAGAGAGAGAAGGAGAAAGGATGAGTGCAGATACCTTGGTTGTTTACTGTGGCCCTAGGCAGCTCCTTCTGTTAGCAACATGTTTTGGTAACAGGAGGATTCTGAGGGAGAAACCTGCACATGCACACTGCAGTGACTGTATGGGCCCTGTTGTTGTGGCTTCCGAGAATTACTAATGACACCATTGCACGCAAGCATTGGTTCATGTTTAGGTTAAATAAAGAAGTCAAGTCAAGCGCTCATCTGTCCTGTGAGAGGAAACCAGTAACCCCTATCTGTCCTGAGCCAGCTCAGACGGCACTGTAATTTACTGTACCGGACCCTCCAGACAGATGGCCCAGCTTCTCTATCCTCTCTCCCTGCACTCTCTTTATCTTGTCTTCTCTCTCTTCTGCTCTCTCTCTTAAATGCACACACGCACACACGTTTTGGTAACAGGAGTATTTTGTGGGAGAAACCTGCTGTATGGGGTCTGTTGTTGTGTCTTGTGGCTTCAGAGAATCACTAATGACACCATTGCATGAAAGTAGTGGCTCATGTTTAGTTGAAATAAAGAGGTCCTGTCAACCAGTCATCTGTCCTGTGAGAGGAACCCAGTACCAATTTAGTCTCACCTTATGAAAGTGAAAGTGCGAATGGAACTATATATATATATATATACACACATATACATATATATATACATATATATACATACACATATATGTATATATATATATACACACACACACACACACACACACACACACACACACACACACACACATATATATATATATATATATATATATATATATATATATATATATATAAAAATAAAAACAATTAATCTCCGCTAGCTCAATGCCATTTATATTTGTTTTGTTGTTGGGCAGGTTACAGGTGCATTTCATGTACCCATAGGCTGCCACTCAAAATAAAAAAAAACATTAAGAAATACATACAGAGTTGAATAATACAAAGTTGAATAACAAATTTAGTATTAACAAGAAAAGAAAACAAAAAAGAAGTGGGCCTGCACCCACAACCTCCTATCCCATTCCCCCAACCCCACACAGTCAACATGTCTCCATCTAACCCCCCACTCCTGGAAACCATGTCCCCCCCCAGAAACTAGGGTTGCTCATCAGTCACCCACCTGAGGGATATTGCTTTGCCATTCATCTGCCGCCATCACCTCATGTTTCAACATGATAATGCGCTGCCCTATGTCACAAGGATCTGTACAAAATTGCTGGAAGCTGAAAATATCCCACTTCTTCCATTGTCTGCATACTCACCACTTACCCATTGAGCAGGTTTGGGATGCTCTGGATCGACGTGTTCAACAGAGTGTTTCAGTTCCCGCCAATATCCAGCAACTTCGCACAGCTATTGAAGAGGAGTGGGACAACATTCCACAGGCCACAACCAACAGCCTGATAAATTCTATGCGAAGGAAATGTATTGCACTGCATGAGGCAAATGGTGGTCACACCAGATACTGACTGCTTTTCTGATCCATACCCCTACCTTTTTTAAGGTATATGTAACCAATCAATAGATCAGGGCCTCTTGGCAGGTTTGTTGTAGTGTCATATTCTTTCCATTTTTTAACCTGTTAAGCTTCCCCCCTACTTTTTCGGAAATTCTGTTAAAAATCGCGCAACTTTTTGGCGTCCTGCTACTCAGGCCAGGAATATAGTATATGCATATGATTAGTATGTGTGGATAGAAAACACTCAGACGTTTCCAAAACTGTTTAAATCACGGCTGTGACTATAACAGAACGTCTGTTTCATCGAAAAGCGCAGGAAAATCTGATCACTGGAGATGGGAAAAAATATCCATGCGCCACTCCCATGAATTGTTAAAGGTGAACCGTAATATATGAGGCCAAGCTTGCAGTACCTACAGCTTCCACAGGGTGTATAGAGTCTCCTCATTTGAATCTGAATTGATTCTTGGTAGATCCGACCAAAGGGAACCGATTCCCTCCGACCACCGACCCGAGGCATTGTCTGTCTTTTTTTCCGGACATTTTTCCACACGGCAGGCTATCGAATTTACATCGCCTCCTGATGATTTTTATAGCTTATTAACGTGTAGTTATACCTAAAGTTGCATTAGAAAGGTATTTCGAAGTGTTTTGTGAAAGTTTATCGTCGAATTTTTAACTTTTAAAAAATGACGTTACGTTATGAAACGCTATTTTTTTCCGTTTTTCACACAGTCTTCATAGATCGATATCTAGGCTATATATGGACCGATTTAATCCAAAAAAAGACCCAGTATTGATTATGGGACATCAAGGTGTGCAAAGAAAGAAGATGGTCAAAGGTAATTAATGTTTTATATTTTATTGTGCGGTTTGTGTAGCGCCGACTATGCTAATTCTTTTGTTTACATCCCCTACGGGTCTTTTGGGGTGTTGCATGCTATCAGATAATAGCTTCTCATGCTTTCGCCGAAAAGCATTTTAAAAATCTGACTCGGTGGCTAGATTCACAATGACTGTAGCTTTATTTCAATACCAAGCATGTGTATTTTAATGAACGTTTGCGTTTTAACTAATACTATTAGCGTGTAGCGTCGCGCATGTGCATTTCTAGAGCTCTAGGTGGGACGTCTGCGTCTCAAGTAAGCTCAAGAGGTTTTAATAATGTATTTAATGGTGCTCTGTGGGAAGTTCAAAGTTTTGGATATTTTTTTATAACCCAACCCTGATCTGTACTTCTCCACAACTTTGTCCCTGACCGGTTTGGAGAGCTCCTTGGTCTTCATAGTGCTGCTTGCTTGGTGGTGCCCCTTGCTTAGTGATGTTGCAGACTCTGGGGCCTCTCAGAACAGGTGTAAAAATACTGAGATCATGTGACTCTTCGATTGCGCACAGGTGGACTTTATTTAACTAATTATGTAATTGGTTGCACCAGATCTTATTTAGGGGCTTCATAACAAAGGGGGTGAATACATATGCACCCACCACTTTTCTGTTTTTTTGAATTTTTATTTTTTAAATAAGTTTTTTTTTTTTAAATTTCACTTCACCAATTTGGACTATTCTGTGTATGTCCATGACATGCAATCCAAATAAAAATCGATTTAAATTACAGATTGTAATGCAACAAAATAGGAAAAACGCCAAGGGGGATGAATACTTTTGCAAGGTACTGCCCTTTTGCAAGGGCAGAAAGCTTAAATTCTTGGTAATCTAACTGCACTGTCCAATTTACAGGAGCTATCACAGTGAAATAATACCATGCTATTGTTTGAAGAGAGTACAGAGTTATGAACTTGAAAATGTATCAATAAACCAATTAGGCACTTTTGGGCAGACATGATACAACATTTTGAACAGAAATGCAATGGATCATTGGATCAGTCTAAAACTTTGCACATACACTACTGCTATCTACTGGTAAAAATTTAAATTGCGATAAACCTGGAATAATACATTGTGAACTTTCTCTTGCATTTCAAAGATTTTTTTTCTTCTCTGTATTATGTTTCACCAGATCTAATGTGTTATATTTTCCTAAATTCATTTCACATTTCCACAAACTTCAACGTGTTTCCTTTAAAATGGTATCAAGAATATGCATATCCTTGCTTCAGGCCCTGAGCTACAGGCAGTTAGATTTGGGTATGTCATTTTAGGTGAAAACAAAAGGGCTCGATCCTTAACTTAATTCACCAATACATTTCTTGTTTGTCCAAAAAATATTGCTATCAGCTGGCCTGGTACATTGTTTGCTACTGCCACCCATTCAGGGTGCACTGTTTCTGTTTCAATGACTCAATATTTTGAACAAAAACGGATGACTTTAACTAAGACTGTGAATGTCAATACAATCAAACTAGCATGGGCACTTATCACAAGTCAGTCATAACGTGGCTAATAGGCTAGCTCATTTGTGCTAAACACAAGGCGCGTGGGCCGAATCGGACACACATGCAAGTATAAATGCGTCAACAGTTGAGTCATCTACTTTATGAAATTACAGCCTGATGTGCATGCATCGGTGAATTCAACTTCAATTTCACTGCTTTCTTGTGCTCCTTTTACAGCAGGCAGCAGAGAGAAAGTGTACAGACACATGCCACAGTTCTAGCTAGGCTACTAAAATGTTGCTGTCTAGCTTTGGTTGTTAAAGCTTGACAATGAATAACCAAAAAACTAAACCTGCAACAAAACATCATGCAAAAGAGAAACATGTAGGCCTATGACAGCAACATTTGCAGGCAAGTTCCAATTCAATTGTCAAGCCGTGGGTTAGGACAAGCATGCATTGGTAGGCAAGCTGCAGAAGGATGAGTAGGCTACTTTTCCCCATCTTTTATCAGTGCAATTTTGACAGCCTACTAGCTGAAAAAGTTTGAGAGGGTTTATCTAATGTCCCCTCCTTAGATTTGAGCTCATCTTGCTCTGGCTAGCATTAGTTGTTGATCTGGTTGTTGTTGATGTGCATAGGCAACTGAGGGAGAGATGTAAGAGGTATTTACATATTTGCAGAAATCCAGTCAGGTGTATTTTGTGGCTTTAGGCGAAAGCTTTCTAATGATCTAAGGTCATTCTGTTGCAACTGCCTGTAGACACACAGTCCAGTTCAAAGTGCATGATGGCAGGCCCATTTGGCAAATGGCTTATTTGCATATAGGCCTACAGTAGCTTTGATTGGCTATGGTACACTGGTCTGCGTAGATGCCGGTCCTGGACTGGACAGATGGTTTTTATTTGGTTGTATTTATTGCAATGTCTAGAAATTGTCCAAACGCATGGCCTCTTTCCGACTCTATAGGATTTTCCAAAAAGCCTTACTATACGTCATTTCCAAACATTCTATGTATTTATGAAAACTTGAACATGACAATATCTAGGTGCTCGCTTGTCAGAAAATGTAAAATCTTTATATGAACAGATTTGAATACGATTTAATGTTGCTAAAATGCTGTCAGTTCCACTTTAAGCCTTGAGACAATTGAGACATGGATTGTGTATGTGTGCCATTCATAGGGTTAATGAACAAGACAAAATATTTAAGTGCATTTGAAAGAGGTATAGTAGTAGGTGCCAGGCACACCGGTTGTGTCAAGAACTGCAACACTGCTGGGTTTTTCACACTCAACAGTTTCCTGTGTATATCAAGAATGGTCCACCACCCTAAGGACATCCAGGCAACTTGACACACCACCACCATAGATCTCTCTTTACTTTGATGTCCACCAGCGAAAGCATGGGGAGGATCAGTCAGGAGAGCAGTGTTTTGAGGAATGCTTTGTGAGTTCTGACTAACTGCCCTCTGATACTTTTCATGCTAGCGGGAGTGTCACGGTCTTCCTCCTCTTCATCTGAAGAGGAGAGGCGAGAAGGATCGGAGAACCAAAATGCGGCGTGGTATGTGTTCATGGTGAATATTTAATTAAAGAAAGTACTGAACACTGAATACAAAAACAATAAACCAATAACGACCGTGAAGCTATAAATGAGACCTGTGCTGACACAAGCAACTAGCATAGGCAATCACCCACAAACAAACAGTGCAACCCAGGCTACCTAAGTATGATTCTCAATCAGAGACAACTAATGACACCTGCCTCTGATTGAGAACCATACTAGAACGAAACGTACAAATCCCCAAATCATAGAAAAACAAACATAGACTGCCCACCCCAACTCACGCCCTGACCATACTAAATACATACAAAACAAAGGAAATAAAGGTCAGAACGTGACAGGGAGGAAAGGGCTTTTTGGTATCAATTTACTCACAGGTTGT
Source organism: Oncorhynchus tshawytscha (assembly GCF_018296145.1). Classification (NCBI taxonomy): domain Eukaryota; kingdom Metazoa; phylum Chordata; class Actinopteri; order Salmoniformes; family Salmonidae; genus Oncorhynchus; species Oncorhynchus tshawytscha. The sequence goes on along the minus strand of NC_056430.1, from coordinate 25,779,986 downwards.
ATGTCACTATTTCCAAGAACAGTGGTAAGCATGAATACTGTAACATGCGAAGCTTTTACAGATATCAGTTTTTGGATGTATCAGTTTGGACATATCAGTGTACTTCAAGTCTATGAAGGTTTTAATAAAAGCTGTAAAGTGCAACTAAAAGTAGAATGTCTCTGTGTTTTTTGTGTCAGGAGAACAAATGGCTCACTAGAGACATGGACAGAAGTTCAGCAGCGTACATTAACCACCGGCAGCTCTGTCCTGACCCACTTCTATTAGTATCAACCCTGCATAATAGCAGCACAGCACAGGATAGCCTGCAGTGTCTGGGCCACACACACCTGGTGTTTGTCCCTCTTACATAAGACCATCTGCTTTCAACCACTACTGAGACAGGGGTTCATGACTGATGGCCAAATATGCCAGACACTCAGTAACACACAAGGCACTTTGAACAGCTACTATAGGAAAGATGCTAACTGAGTGTTTATCAAAGAGTCTGTTTAGGTAACCTTCTGTATGTTGAACCTTTTGGTGCCTTGGTGGTAGTCTGGGACATGCACTGTTCTTTTAGGTTCTTACTCTTTCAGTGATACGGCTCCCTGGCTTTCAGTTGGGTCATGATGGTACTTTGCTTTTTCTCCAGATTAGGATGACTCATGCTAAATAAATGGACATGAGGATGGTTTTATCACTTGCCAAATAGGAAAAAAGTAATCCCTCTGTATTTAGCTCAGTAAGAGTTAGTGAAAGTCTGCTTTATCACTTATCAGCACATGAGTTCCTTTGGCTGAACCTTTCTGTTCCAGTAGCTTCCACACTATATGTGACTACTTCTCCCAGCTGTGTTTTGTGTGCTTGTCAGATCGTAACAGATTCTTCTTCACAGAGCTTTTGAGGAAAAGTATCCTGCTTCTGAAGAAGGCTCATGTCTAAACTTGGTCAGCCTTTTCTCTAATAACACGTCTTTATTTTTAGCCCAGTTTCCTGTACGAAACCACTCAAGGCTGGCACAAATGTGAGCATTTCTGTCAGCCTGGGTTTACTTTCATCTTTGTTAAAGTGTTAAATAGTCAAGCACATAAAATGTGAGTTTCCCATTCCTCTCCATTCCTCTGCCACCCTAAGTGTCCGCCCCCCTTATTATTTTGTCGCTCTCTCTCCTCTGTCTCAGAGAACTAGTGGTGACTCCATCACAGAATAGGCCACAAAGCCTCAGCCAATCATACACAAGATGCACTGGGAATTGTGAGAAACAAGCAGAACAAATGTCCCTTTGACATCATGAATTCCATGGACGTTCCAGTTAAGTGTGCTTATTGGCCTTTATTGTCCTCAAATTACCGTGTGCACTACGTAGTGTGTCCTGAGAGGAGTATGAGAGAAGTAATAGTAGGAAAGAGAGGACAGAGGGGAATATTAGTGGACATGGAAACACTATTGTAAGGGAATAGGGAGTAAAAATGGAGAATGAGGGGTGGAGGGTGATTCAGAGAAAAGGAGAGTGAGGGATATGAGGGGTTGTCCTCCCTCTTCTGGCCAAGCCTGCTGTTGTCACAGTAATACCAGTCTGTAATCAGTTATCATAGATGATGCTGGCCCAATGGAGAAAAGGAGGAGGATAGGATGGAGGGATGAAAAATCAGAGAAAATTAATGTGAGAGCGAAAGAGATGGAAGAAAGAGATCAGGAGAGGGAAAGAAGATAGAGATGTCAAGGGGAGAGAGCGTGTGAGAGAGCAGGGAGGAGATGTCGCTCCTTTGATCAGTCTTGCAGAGCGGCGGAGGATAGGATCGAGGGATGAGAGGATTGGAGAGAGGAGAAGGAGGGGAATGAGAGTGGTCTCTTTAATGAGCTCACCGGGACCATTGTTTCCATTAGGCAGGTTTGCATGTTATCAAAGATGCTGAGAGAAGTTTGTAATGTCCACATCAGTAGGGCTATAGCAGGGGTGCCAGACAGTGGATTTCTTCTCTGTCATCACTGGCTTATGCAAGAACAGACTGGCTCCCCGGGCTAGCTGAGAGCCATCTGAGTGACCCTCAGGGGGATTAGCAATACACAGAGAAAACTGTCATTCACACTATATGCTGTTACTCATACTGTCCAACATTTTGCCAGTGTGCCCTTTGAGTTGTATTTTGACACGCGCTATCAATGGCTTTTAGGCAAGATCTCAAACTGTCATATCATAGTGTTGAAAAGAGGAATGAAGGATTTCATCAGTCGTTTTTTAAATTCAAAGTAGAGAGAGCTGACCTTTCCTTCGCCTTGCTTCATTTGGCTCATACAGTATGTTCTTGTTTCCTACCTGCTTGACCAAGTCTAAGTGGTACAGATGTCTCAGTTGTTGCATGGTCCAGAAAACACCAGGCCCATGTTCAGCAGGCAGGAAATAAGAGCAAAGGTCCAAGATGGTGTATTCCTATCTCAGTTTGCCTCACTATGGGGGAGCTCTGTGATTGCTTCCCAGAATCTTACACACCAGCAGAGACTGCTTTCATTTTAGCCTGGTACTGCTTTATATGACCTTTATTTCTTCCACACGGCAACACTCTAATGAGTGTGTGTGGATGGGTGTTTGCCTGTGTGTGTGTTTATGTATGAGTGTGTACACCTTTTTTGTGTGCTTTTGTGTGGGAGAGTGTGTTAAGCTTTGAATTCCTTTGATGCACAGCAAAGTCATTAAAATATGAGGCAGAGAGAGCGAACCACACTCACAGGGGGTTGCTATTAGCAATGGAATCTAAGCAACACCAAGTCTTTATTTTAAGCGCTATTTGCAGATGGGGAAAATGTTCTAACAATCTTCTACTGCCAGAGATTTAATGGCTCGATTATTCCAATGTTTGTTTTTTGTTTCATATAGAGCAGATACCCTTTGCTAGTCAGCGTTAATGTGTCGTAAGATCAGATAGGACAAGTGTTTTAACTTCCCCTGTTTGGCAATAACAAAGCTCTGTGCACTTTCCGGCCAGTGCATAGTGTTTTAGTGTATGTCTGCTTGATTCACCTTGTTTTATTGGTGCATATTAAAGTTGCATGGGTGCATAATAAAGTTTTATTGGTAGATAATAAGGTCTTGTATGACATCATGACTGCGTGATGACTTGTGAACAACATACTCTGCAACTCTCTGATAACACTAGTCAGTCCTCCTGAACCTGTAGTTTGCATAGAGACCATAGCCTTTACAAACAATATGCTATAGTTTACATGTAGCTTATATACAGTTTGCATAAGGAGTGTGAAGCGATTAATTATACATGCACTGTATCATGGCTGTATATCGTAGGATACACTGTGTGCATTAGAGCTGGTAGTGTGTATGTGGTGTAGACCTATGTGTGGATAGGCGCTAGCTCCATGCATTACAGTATGTGTGGTGTACGAGAGGACTGGTGCTAGCCCAATGCGTACAGCAGGATGAGTGACAGTGTCCTGTGACTACACTCATCCAGGCCTGCCAGCCTGGTGCAGATGGAGAGCTGATTGGATTTCTACTGTAATTGTGTCTCAGAGGTGCCTGAGCAGTGAGGCCTGAACCCTGAGGCAGCAGTATGGTCACTGTGGCTGCAGCTAGCCTACATGCTGTTCTCTAGAAATCATATCCTGGGTGCTGCCTGCCTGGGACTAGTGTACAGTGCCTTGCGAAAGTATTTGGCCCCCTTGAACTTTGTGACCTTTTGCCACATTTCAGGCTTCAAACATAAAGATATAAAACTGTATTTTTTTGTGAAGAATCAACAACAAGTGGGACACAATCATGAAGTGGAACGACATTTATTGGATATTTCAAACTTTTTTAACAAATCAAAAACTGAAAAATTATTCAGCCCCCTTAAGTTAATACTTTGTAGCGCCACCTTTTGCTGCGATTACAGCTGTAAGTCGCTTGGGGTATGTCTCTATCAGTTTTGCACATCGAGAGACTGAAATTTTTTCCCATTCCTCCTTGCAAAACAGCTCGAGCTCAGTGAGGTTGGATGGAGAGCATTTGTGAACAGCAGTTTTCAGTTCTTTCTACAGATTCTCGATTGGATTCAGGTCTGGACTTTGACTTGGCCATTCTAACACCTGGATATGTTTATTTTTGAACCATTCCATTGTAGATTTTGCTTTATGTTTTGGATCATTGTCTTGTTGGAAGACAAATCTCCGTCCCAGTCTCAGGTCTTTTGCAGACTCCATCAGGTTTTCTTCCAGAATGGTCCTGTATTTGGCTCCATCCATCTTCCCATCAATTTTAACCATCTTCCCTGTCCCTGCTGAAGAAAAGCAGGCCCAAACCATGATGCTGCCACCACCATGTTTGACAGTGGGGATGGTGTGTTCAGGGTGATGAGCTGTGTTGCTTTTACGCCAAACATAACGTTTTGCATTGTTGCCAAAAAGTTTAATTTTGGTTTCATCTGACCAGAGCACCTTCTTCCACATGTTTGGTGTGTCTCCCAGGTGGCTTGTGGCAAACTTTAAACAACACTTTTTAAGCTGGATATCTTTAAGAAATGGCTTTCTTCTTGCCACTCTTCCATAAAGGCCAGATTTATGCAATATACGACTGATTGTTGTCCTATGGACAGAGTCTCCCACCTCAGCTGTAGATCTCTGCAGTTCATCCAGAGTGATCATGGGCCTCTTGGCTGCATCTCTGATCAGTCTTCTCCTTGTATGAGCTGAAAGTTTAGAGGGACGGCCAGGTCTTGGTAGATTTGCAGTGGTCTGATACTCCTTCCATTTCAATATTATCGCTTGCACAGTGCTCCTTGGGATGTTTAAAGCTTGGGAAATCTTTTTGTATCCAAGTCCGGCTTTAAACTTCTTCACAACAGTATCTCGGACCTGCCTGGTGTGTTCCTTGTTCTTCATGATGCTCTCTGCGCTTTTAACGGACCTCTGAGACTATCACAGTGCAGGTGCATTTATACGGAGACTTGATTACACACAGGTGGATTGTATTTATCATCATTAGTCATTTAGGTCAACATTGGATCATTCAGAGATCCTCACTGAACTTCTGGAGAGAGTTTGCTGCACTGAAAGTAAAGTGGCTGAATAATTTTGCACGCCCAATTTTTCAGTTTTTGATTTGTTAAAAAAGTTTGAAATGTCCAATAAATGTCGTTCCACCTCATGATTGTGTCCCACTTGTTGTTGATTCTTCACAAAAAAATACAGTTTTATATCTTTATGTTTGAAGCCTGAAATGTGGCAAAAGGTCGCAAAGTTCAAGGGGGCCGAATACTTTCGCAAGGCACTGTATATAGTAAATACTCTTTAGTACACTTAGATTTATAGAAAAAAGCTTGAACTTTGTCCTCTGTGTCTACAAGACAAAGACGATCACCTGTATTGAGTCAACTTGTTTTAGAGGGAATCCAATTGTAAAAGTTATTTGTAATCCAATTGTAAAAGTTTCAGAGGAAAATCATACACACTTTTCACTGGCCCTTAGTGTATTTTTAACTCTCTCCCTTAGGGACACTGCCTGGCCACAGAATGAATTTGGCATTGCTTATGAAAGCCTTTGATTCAAGCAGTGAGGATCTTAAGGCTCCATTGGGACACTAGACTGTCAGCATAGTGACAGACTTTCTTAAGAAGCTCTGAAGCAAAATGTTGATTTAAGAGATGGACTAATAAGGGACAGTTGGCTGTTAAAATAACTTTCTGCTAGGATGCTTGACTATGTGAACAATTGGCTGTTTTAACTGTTGATTGACTTAAATACTAAACCTTTTAGAATTATTATCAGTATAGTTGACTGTTTGGACTGTTTGACTACACTCTTAGAAAAAATGGTTCCAAAAGGTTTATTCGGTTATCCTCATACGAGAACTGTTTCTGGTTCCAGGTAGAAACATTTTTGGTTCCAGGTAGAATTATTTTGAGTTCCATGTAGAACCCTCTGTGGAAAGGGTTTTACATGGAACCCAGAAGGGTTCTACCTGGAACCAAAAACGGTTCTTCAAGAGTGAAGTATGATAGTCTGTATAGAAGAGCACAAAGCTGTGTACGGTTGCGATAGGAGGGTGTTTGGATAGTGTCTAAGCTGTGTACGGTTGCGATAGGAGGGTGTTTGGATAGTGTCTAAGTTGTGTACTGTTGCGATAGGAGGGTGTTTGGATAGTGTCTAAGCTGTGTACTGTTGCAATAGGTGTGTGTTTGGATAGTGTCTAAGTTGTGTACTGTTGCGATAGGAGGTGTGTGTTTGGATAGTGTCTAAGCTGTGTACTGTTGCGATAGGTGTGTGTTTGGATAGTGTCTAAGTTGTGTACTGTTGCGATAGGAGGGTGTTTGGATAGTGTCTAAGCTGTGTACGGTTGCGATAGGTGTGTGTTTGGATAGTGTCTAAGTTGTGTACTGTTGCGATAGGAGGGTGTTTGGATAGTGTCTAAGCTGTGTGCTGTTGCAATAGGTGTGTGTTTGGATAGTGTCTAAGTTGTGTACTGTTGCGATAGGTGTGTGTTTGGATAGTGTCTATGTGAGTGTATCTTAGAGGAGGCTCTGTCTACTGGTATTAGTAGTATGTTGGGACTGTTTGGTGTTGGATAGTGTCAGGGCCAGGCGTCTTCCCCGACCTGTGTCTCTTGGTGATGATAGGAACATCCTGTTAGGATCAGCTCAGTAAACACCCACCCCTCGGCTCTGCTCCATCCCAGTCAAAACCCACAGCACAGCACAGCACGTCACTGAACCAAAACCACTCACCCTGTTCCTAATAAATATTAAGAAGACTGCATAGTATATTTTCTTAACATCCCTCAAGATGTCAAGGGGATTTTTTCAGCATTAGTCAGAAGGATCTATGTTGTTTGTTATGAAAAAAACTGGAGGTGATTTAAAGCCTCCAAGATGTTTTATAAGGCATCATTATCAGTCAAACATCTATATGTACTGTAGAGCATGTTTACTGTCTGTTATCACAGATCTTTTGTGTAAATACAGCAGGTCTGTGAAAACAGGACACATTGGCACGTGAGGGGATGTGGTACTGTCATGTTTGATTATACCCTGACAATAGAGCAAGCTAATCCTGAAACAGACTTGCAAGTTTATGAGATCATCATTATCACCATCATCATCCATCATTGTTATTATCATGGGTCTTTTTTGGGAGAATGTTTGCACTCTGCCATTGCAATCTCTTCCATTTCTAGTCTGGTCTTTCTGGAGGCAGCTTCAGAGTTCAGAATTGCATTTGCTCCAGATTCTAGAGTGGAATTTGAACTGTTGACCTCCCCACCCTCTTCTGCAGGGCTGGATTTGGGCCCAGAGTCGCAATGACCAGTATAGAGCCATGTTTCCTAATGGTGAACTGTGGCCAGCAGTGGCGTGTATTCATGGAGGCAAAGGGAAGCTAGGTTTCCCCAAAAATGTACCAAGATTATTTTAAAAATATATTTAGTCTCTCTGTGTTTCACAATTTTCCTTTAATTATCAAGAGGCTGAATGTATCTCACCAGAGAAAGCATCCGAGTAAAACAGCGCTCCTCTGTCTCAGGATGTGTAGGCCAACTATCTGATGCTGTCTGGTCAAAAAGAGTATGCCATTGTTGCTGCCTGTAGCATTGATTGCAAGGGAAGCCAGCAAACATTTGGCTTCTCTTGATAAAAAAATAAATAATAATAATAGCCAATCGGCTTTGAGCTGAACTGAGTGAGCTCAACTGTGAATGTTCCTGGCACACCAAAAACAAAAGTGTCAAGGGAAGCCAGTTTGGATTTTGCTTCACACCAATCACAAGCCAAACGTCATTTACAGATTAAAAAAAACTTGAATTGTTGCATCTCATCGTGTCGTTGTCCTACGGTGGCTAGCTATCTAAAATTGTCCCATTCCTAAATTAGCCATAGATGGAGATAGGGATTTGGACTTGTGGTTTTACTTAATTCTATTTACTGGCCAATGACTAAAACAGTGATTCTGATCTAACCATAAATTCATACATTTTGCCCCTGACCTGAGAGGATGGAAGTTCAAAATGTAGCTAGATGTGGTATGATAATGTCTACTAGCTGGCCAGGTGCAACATTGCGCATGAAAGGAAGTTAGGCTAGCTCACACACAGTGAGCTAGAATTTTAGCTTAGGACAACAAAAACTTAAAGCGTGTACTGTATGACAGAGTCATGATAGAGAAGAGGATGGCATTTCTGGGTGAGACAACTTTTAAAAAAACGTACTTACACACACACACACACACACACACACACACACAGATATCATATTTAGCTCATGCTGATTAGTCTAAATAGTTTTTGGTATTTAAGTTCTCACTGTATTAGACTAATCATAGGTGATTTTATTATTCTGAACAATTGAAGTTGAATTGGTGCTGGAATAATAAATTCAGCTCCTGTTTTCTTTGCGACTTGTGGGAACTCTCCGTGTGAAAATGTTGAAAACATTAACTTGCTTGACCATGCTGTAGGTCAGGGTTACCCAACTGATGACCAAATTTGGCCCGTGGGGGGTCTCATTTGGACCCCGAAGTTTTCTGACCAACCCCCCCCAAAAAAATATTTTTATTTCATTATAGGACATAAAAGACTGTAAAAACACCAGGAAACCAGCTCCAAGTGATTTAATTTAAGAAATCTATTTCCAAGGATTCCCACGCATAATGGAGAGACACTTGAAGGTTTGAAATGATTATGTTTTAGTCAAGCATTATATCTGTTTGGGATTTTACGGTCAATTTGCAGTCTACAAATGATTTATAATTATGTTCCCAGCCCCCTGACCATCCACTCAACAAAAAATCGTAACGCGACTGAATCTATATAGTTGATGATCCCTGCTGTAGGTCATGTAACTGTTTGTTGTGGACTTCACCAGACAGATGTTGCTCTCCAGTTTTGTGATGAAACAAAGGTGCGGTTGAATTTATTCTTCCGCTGTCTTCTTATTGTCTCGGCCTTAGGCCTATATATGACGGTGGCAAGGGATATGAACTAACAGGTTATAGAGCAAACAATGCAATTATCACAACACAGGTTGCAATCTGGATTTCTTTTCTGGCTTGGCTTCTTCAGTGATTTTACCCAGATACCGCTACTGGGGCCAGTCCCCTTGGGTCGTAGCTGGGTTGAGACAAGAAACATTTCTATTTAGTGAGTCACAAGAATACTAAAACGTTCCGTTTCCACAGTGAATTAGATGAGATAATATGTTTACACTTTGTCTTAGCAAGAGCAGGAAGAACACTCAACAACAATAACCATATACCAAATTCAAGTCTTTGCACGACATTGAGGAATTACCATTGAAAACCCGGTTTCGTCAAATTGACAATTTATAGAATATTTGTCTCTTTTGTTTTCCTGCTTGTTGTTGGTGTGAAATAACCCAGTGAGCACAATCATTCCCATTGTGGTTTAAGGTCAGTGATTGGCTTGACTCCTGAATGTTAAGCGTTTGATGCTGTTTTGCAGGGTTATAAATAGCATGCAAACATTTTTTTTTTCTGTCCTTTCAAATGAATGAACCAGTCCCGAGGGTCAAAACACAAATCAAACACATCCTTTGTTGTCGTTACGTGTAACACCTGTGCCCATGTGTACCAAACACACAAACAATAACACGTGTTGTCCAACAGCCATTATGTCCTACTTTAATTCCAGGAAGTAAGAATCAGATGGAGCAGGTTGACCACAATAACTCCTCAGTTCCTTCTCAGGTGTGCCTGAGAGCACGCGTCATCATTATCCAAAGCCAAACATATGGCTGGCCTTTGGGATTTGATCACCTGTATTGGAAAAGTCCAATTTCATGTAATTTTAGTAAAATATTTGTATTCTCTGACTGTGTATTTCACCTACGGCTTGCCATTAGTGAAGAAGAGGCTTCCACCATTTTGTTACGCAGCGTCTTCTCTGAGACCCTGGCATGGTGCCATCGTGCCATGCCTTGTCTTACTGTAGATTATGTTTGTATAAAACCTGCCCTCTGGGGCTTAAGGCTCAGCAATGTCCATGTCCTGCACACAGCTACCAGCAACCTAGAGAGAGATAAGACTGAGTGAGGCTGGGGAGTGTTACCACTGCATAACACACACATATGTACATAAACCACGCACATGTACACATACGTCCTCAGACATGTACACAAGTTACAACACTTGAGGAAATAAGCCAACCCATATGTTCCCAGTCCAAAGTCCAGTTTCCTCAGTATTCGTTTAGAGGATAAATAAATAAAAGTGAAACTTGTTTGATGTAGGCCACTTCATAAAATCTAGAATGTTCCAAAATTAAGTGCGCTACCCCTGTAGAGTTGCTTCTGGCTCATAAACTTTAATAAGGAGTTTTTCCTTGCCATTGTTACAGTACCTCTGCTTGCTCTTTTGGAGTGTTTGTCCTGGGTTACTAATAAAAACGATTGCAGATGAAAATACATGTGATTGGCAGTCTGTGTTGTCTTTGGCTGACCTGTCTCGTTTTTGTTTCAGGGGGGCTTTCTCCGAGGTGGTCCTAGCAGAAGAGAAAAGGACCCAGAAACTGGTGGCCATCAAATGCATCCCTAAGAAAGCCCTGGAGGGCAAAGAGAACAGCATTGAGAACGAGATTGCTGTCCTACACAAGTGAGTGACACGCACACACACACCCACATGTTGCTCATCAATTTTAGGGGAGGAGGAGATTTAACTCTGAGTCAGATAGTGATTACAATTGCGGTAATGACAGTCTGGTTAAAATACCTCACTTTAAAACAGGGGAATTACGTACCAAGCCGGAAACAACGGAACTAGAGGGGCCTAAGCTATTTATAATGCTCTTGTTGCCTGGGTTACAGGAGACACATAGGCCTAGTGAATATACAGGGATCCTTCTAGAGGTGAGGATTGGGGTTCGATAGGGAGAGAGTGAGACATAAAGAGAGAAAGACAGAAAGAGAAAGAAAGAGACATACATAGACCATAGATTAAACTACTAAAAGTAAAAATAAGCCAACATTTCTTTGAGTACTGTTAGAGGATGTTACTACTGCCCCCAGGACAGAGCTGCTTAGTCACCGAAAGTGTCATCAGATAGCAAGGAGGTAGTTAGAAGACAACATCAGTGATCAAGATTGTGGATGTAGTTAACATCATTGTAGAAGTCAGCGGGTAGTTACTATCAGTGTGAAGAGTTGTGGATACAGTTATCTGTTGAGAGAGAGAGTAAACCCTTTATAGAGGGGCTGTGCCACTAATCTTCCTTACTGTATTGTACTGAGAGAGAGATCATAGCTTTCACCTGGTGAGTCTGTCATGGAAAGAGCAGGTGTTCATAATGTTTTGTGAAAATGATTATCATGCCCTTTTAGTGTAAGAGCTGTAGCCTAATATAGTGTACTGTACTGTATCCCCCAGAGTACTGCATGAAACCATTAGTCAGCCCCTGTATGGAGCAATTCATTACCTCCGCTCACTCTCTCCACTCAATAAAACATACTTTACTGAGACCATAATGAAATCAAAGGGCTTTTATAATCTCCCTCTTGTCTCAGTTGGATCACTGCCAATGACAAAGTGTTGTGTTTTCCCCCAGACAACAGTGTTTCAGAAAGGGCATAGTTACACACGTGATACTAGATACATTTTTAAAACATTTTTTAATATTTTTTATTTCACCTTTATTTAACCAGGTAGGCTAGTTGAGAACAAGTTCTCATTTACAACTGCGACCTGGACAAGATAAAGCATAGCAGTGTGAACAGACAACACAGAGTTACAATGGAGTAAACAATTAACAAGTCAATAACACAGTAGAGAAAAAAAGTGAGTCTATATACATTGTGTGCAAAAGGCATGAGGAGGTAGGCGAATAATTACAATTTTGCAGATTAACACTGGAGTGATAAATGATCAGATGGTCATGTACAGGTGTGCAAAAGAGCAGAAAAGTAAATAAATATAAACAGTATGGGGATGAGGTAGTTAAATTGGGTGGGCAATTTACCGATAGACTATGTACAGCTGCAGCGAATGGTTAACTGCTCAGATAGCAGATGTTTGAAGTTGGTGAGGGAGATAAAAGTCTCCAACTTCAGCGATTTTTGCAATTTGTTCCAGTCACAGGCAGCAGAGAACTGGAACGAAAGGCGGCCAAATGAGGTGTTTGCTTTAGGGATGATCAGTGAGATACACCTGTTGGAGCGCGTGCTACGGGTGGGTGTTGCCATCGTGACCAGTGAACTGAGATAAGGCGGAGCTTTACCTAGCATGGACTTGTAGATGACCTGGAGCCAGTGGGTCTGGCGACGAATATGTAGCGAGGGCCAGCCGACTAGAGCATACAGGTGGGTGGTGGGTGGTATAAGTGGTGGGTGGTATAAGGTGCTTTAGTAACAAAACGGATGGCACTGTGATAAACTGCATCCAGTTTGCTGAGTAGGTGTGGTGCGGTTCCATGTTTGATCTGTCCCCTCTCTGAACCTCGTCAGTGTGACAAGTGTCTGTCATCAATGAGGTGCTGTTCGTTTCTCTGATTGTCTGGCTATCTGTTGGTCAGTCTCAATACGACTCCTATACACTGAGTGTACAAAACATTAGGAATCAGTGTAGATGAAGGGGAGGAGGCATGTTAAAGAAAGATTTTTAAGCCTTGAGACATGGATTGTGTATGTGTTTCATTGAAAGGGTGAATGGGCAAGACAAAATATTTAAGTGCCTTTGAACAGGGTAGTGCATACCAGATTCACCGGTTTGTGTCAAGAACTGCTACGCTGCTGGGTTTATCACACTCCCTTGTGTGTCAAAAATGGTCCACCACCCAAAGTACATCCAGCCAACTTGACATAATTGTGGGAATCATTGGAGTCAACATGGGCCAGTAGTTACCCGTCTGCTTAAATTCCATGGGAAGAATGACTAATGTTGGCTCTCCCTGTAAGTGTCAGTTGCTGCTATACTGAAGACTTAGGACATTAAAAAAAATGTAACCTTTATTTATCGAGGCAGGTCAGTTAAGTACAAATTCCTATTTGCAATGACGTCCTACCCCGGCCAAACCGGGAAGATGCTGGGCCAATTGTGCGCCGCCCTATGGGCCAGATGTGATGCATCCTGGAATCGAACCAGGGACTCTTGCACTGAGATGCAGTGCCTTCATGTAATATCATCCTTTATGGGCAGATCTTCTCAAAATTTAGTGACACAGATGGATGAATTATCGGTAGTTTAAGGGGAAAGCAATGTATTCTACCTGTGCTGTGCCATGCTACTTTGGTGTAGAGAGACCTAGAGATAGAGTAGGAGCTACTCTTGCAGTCATAGGAGGACTCAGCCTTGTGTCAGAGCATTGTTAGCTTTTTACCCCATGAATGGTTCTGCACTCCTGCAGAGCTAATACCAAAGATAGAAAAATGGCAGTGAAGAAGATGTGTCAGTGTTCTGTAAGGTGAGGAGTGTCTAAGAGAGATTGAGAGATTGTGTGTGTTTGTAGGCGAGAATGGGGCTGATGGTAGAAAACTGCCTCCAGAGCAGTGAATCACCAGTGTTCTGTCACCACGCCAACGACTCTCAGGGCCGACGGAATACACTGCTCAACCAATTAGAGAGCTGTGTGCCACCACACAGTCTGACCACTCGTGATAAAACTCTACCTCCAGATAACTAATATTACCTTTTTAATATATATTTTTTTCTTTTTCTTATAGTGCTCCCTATGAAGTTAATTTATATACAAAAATGATCTAAATGATCTGAGAGAAAATTGAAATGCTATTTTTAACAATCACACTGTGTCAAGAAAAAGTCTTCTGTATTTCTCATGGTAACGTAGACTGAGTATAAAAATATTAGGAACAGCTTCCTAATATTGAGTTGCACCACCCACTTTTGCCCTCAGAACAGCCTCAATTCGTCGGGCATGGACTCTACAAGGTGTCGAAAGCCTTCCACAGGGATCCTGGTCCATGTCGATTCCAATTCATCCCACAGTTTTGTCAAGTTGGTTGGATGTCCTTTGGGTGGTGGACCTAGGCCTGTTGTGGTGACCCTATTACCGCCACACCGGCAGTCACGAGTCATGAAGGCAGTCAAATTCCCTGTGACCGTTTAGTCACGGTAATTAGGCTTCTCCAAGCTCTGATGTTGCTGCTGGTCATTAGTAGCCTACCAAACTTGCTAACTGCCTGGTACTCAGCACTCTATTGCCCCTCTAATCACTCTGACATAAATGCAAATGTTATCAAAAATCTAATCAAATACTTCATGAGAGCCCATGAGCTCATGTTGGGCAACATTTCTATAGGCTATGCAATTGCGTGAGAAAACAGAGTCATGGCCTCTACTAAAAAAAAGGAGGTTCCCATCAGCTTTCTATAGACTAGGCCAACTATTTTTACTTCTCAACTCTCCTAATATTAAGCACATTGTTTACCTTTACAACAGGACTATCTGGCTGGCATGAAAATGAACCACAGGAAAGAATCCTCCATTTGCTATTTAAGTGCATAGATGACATGTATTTTTTCCCAGTGCCCCTGTTTCGAGACAGCTTCATGATAATGGTACATTCTAAATCAAAACAAATTTCACACATGTATTAATTAGTATATGTAAAGAAAAGATTAAATCAAGAATAGTCTGATGGTTGTCAATATTATTCTAGCACTTGTGAATTATATATTGTCACTTGTGAATGATGCCCAGCATAAGAAACTTTCATTTTTTTGGGCGACTTTTTCGAATCATAGTTACACATCTCATGTAGCCTAACCCACAGGCCTATGTGTTTTTATATGGTTTGCGTCTGAAGTGGCCAAATAACTTCTTGAAATGAAGCACATTAATACGCTTTACAAGGGGTTTAGAGCCTAACTGGCATACATAAGCAGCACGTGAGTTTCAAGTTTGGGGAAGATCAAAAGTGACTGCAAAATCACATTTGCAGTCACTTTTGATAGTGGTGTTTCCCGTTAATGGCACATTTGCGCTTATAGCCTACTGCCATGTTCGCACTGCAGCGCTTCTAATGTGAAGAAATAGCCTAACAGTTCATCAACATTTTAAGCTAAACATTCTGATCTCTTGCGTCAGCCACATTGCGTATAAAAATATTTTTTGATGCTAGGGGTTGTATTGATTTGGGATCTATTGCACCCCACAACTGTCCCAGACTATGTTTGGAATATTTATTTATTGCACAGAATAGAAAAGGTCAACTTTTGTACTATGGGGGATAGTAGATTGCTGTTCGTTAGGCCTATTCATCTGGTTGGCTGATGAAAAGTAAATGTGGACAGTTCTTCCAATATCTTCAATATGCACCTCGGAATTGGATAAGGACACTCGCAGTTGCATCCCTGATCTGTCTGTCTTCACTTGTAGCCTGTGAGAATGACCTGATCACGTGATGAAGAGCCATGTGAGTGAGAGGAAGAAGGGAACAACACTGCACTCCAGACTGCAAAAGGCATGGATTTTTAGGGTGCATTACGGCCACAAAGGGGATACTGCTGTGAAATTCGAGGCATTATCAAGTGCTTGCTAAGTTGTGATTGAGAGACTATTGAAGTGTGTACAGCCTGCAAAAAAATTAAGCAGAGCTCATACCTTTTCAAGCAACTTTTTTCAAATCATCATTTGTCTCATCATGCAGTCTCATCATGCAGCCTTACAATGTATAAAAAAATCAAAACATATAAACATATAGCCCAATGTTTGTACAACAACTAAAGTTACTTGAAAACTCTAAATTAAGTATATAGGACTACCTACTTATTTGTTAACCGCTCAACACACTCCCTCAAATCGTTTGGAGAAAATATTTACATTTTATTCAGCTTTGTTCAGTTGTATTCTTCATACTCAAAGCAAATCTTGTCTGCTAAATGGACTAGTGTAGCCCACAGCCATTTGGCATAGCCACATTAGGACCTAACATAAGGACAACTCAGAGTATGCTGTTCTTTTCTTCTGAAATAGACTACATTTTCTTCATATCATGTTTCTTCAGACCTGTCTAAGTTAAATCATGGATTTATTGTGATGGTGTAGGCTATATTATATGGATTTATTAGACTTTTTAAAATGTAGATGTTCCCAAGATCTGCATCAGTGACTTGTATGCTATGTGTGGATGCCAGGAGATGCTAAATGTTTTTATGTTAATTAACGCTCAATTACCATGAGACCGACAGTTATTTGCTTGACAATCAGCGGCTGACAACATTTTGTGACCGCCACAACCCTAGGTGGACCATTCTTGAGATGCACAGGAAACTATTGAGCATGAAAAACCCAGCAGCGTTTAAATTCTTGACACAAACCGGTACCTACTACTATACTACTATGTCTTGCCCATTCACCCTCTGAATGGCACACGTACACAATCCATGTCTCAAGGCTTAAAAATCATTATTTAACCTGTCTCCTCCCCTTCATCTTCACTGATTTGAAGTGACATCAATAAGGGATCATAGCTTTCACCTAGATTCACCTGGTCAGTCTAGGTCATGGTAAGAGCAGGTGTTCATAATGTTTTGTGTTTGTTACTATGACTCTAAAGTTCTCTCCCTCTCTCTAGGTTAAAACATGCCAACATTGTTTCCCTGGAGGACATCTTTGAGAGTAAAACCCACCTCTACTTGATTATGCAGCTGTGAGTGACCATCTTGCTGTCTTTATTTTGTCCTTCTTTCTGCTATCTCTCTCTGTTCTCCAATTCTACCCACGTCAACACTTTCTGTCCCTAAATCAACTCACTCTCTGCAACCTTCAGTTTAAAAACTTTCAGGATTATGCCTCTGCAATGTGTGTTTGCGTGTGTGTTTCAGGCTCCCTGCCTGTGCTGTCTCCCACGCACAGTGTCATTCTCCATTAATTACTCTCTGAGCTCAGGGGCCTTTCTGTTCACTGATCTCAAGAGAAGCCCCCCTCCCACACACATACAGACATACACTCGCAGCATCGTGCCTGCTGACAACCACTGGGGAATATGCCCTCACACAGTAACTTTGCTCTCTCCCACCCATCTCTCTTCCTGAAATGTCAGAAGGTGTGGAGCAAGTTAGAGACAGAGAGAAAGGAGGAGAGAGAGAGTTTTTTTGCTGTAGAAAACAGTGGGTGGTGTGATGACAGAGGGATGTTGTGTTCACTTTAGCAACACTGCCGTAAGGGCAGTCAGGTTTAACCAAAGAACAGTTGTGGGTTTGCACACATAAAAATCCCCTCTCTCTAACTCTTTCTCTCACTCTTCCTCTTTTTCTCTCCCCCTCTCTTTGGGAGGCAGCTTGACAAGGCTTTAGCTTGTTGTTAGTGCTGAATCATAGAGAGCAGTGGTGGGTACACCTAGGAAGAAGTGATGCCTCCACCTAGTGGTGATGTAGGTTGAAGATAGATAAAGGTTGAAGATAGATAAAGCAGGTTTAAATTAGACAACATATAATCAAATCAAATTGTATTGGTCACATACACATAGTAAGCAGATGTTAATGCGAGAGTTTCGAAATGCTTATGCTTCTAGATCCGACAGTGCAGCAGTGTCTAACAGGTAATATCTAACAATTCCACAACGAAACGTAATACACACAATCTAGTAAAGGGATGGTATAAATATATATAAGTATACAATATATGGATGAGCAGTGACCGAGCCGCTAAGATCCAATAGATCATTAAGAATAGATAGTGAAGGATACAGTATACATTATATACATATGAGATGAGTAATGCAAGATATGTAAACATTCTTGAAGTGGCATTGTTAAATTGACTATTGTTTCATTTGTTAAAGTGACCAATGATATCAAGTCTGTAGGTAGGCAGCTGCCTCCCTGTAGCAGTTAGACGGCAATATATAGCAGTTTGTTGGCCGTATGTAGCAGTTAGATGGCCATATGTAGCAGTTAGATGGTCATATGTATATCAAAATCTTTCCTCTTCTCTATCCAGGGTGTCTGGTGGGGAGCTGTTTGATAGGATTGTGGAGAAGGGATTTTACACAGAGAAAGATGCCAGCAAGCTCATTCAGCAGATCCTGGATGCTGTCAAATACCTCCATGACATGGGCATCGTACACCGCGACCTGAAGGTGAGCCTGAGTCAAGGGTCAGGTGGTGAGGACGATATTTAGGTGGGCATTTAGGGGCTCCAGAGTGGTGCAGCGGTCTAAGGCACTGCATCTCAGTGCTAGAGGCATCACTACAGACCCAGGTTCGATTCCAGGCTGTATCACAACCGGCCGTGATTGGGAGTAAGGGAAGGACAAAGGGCATGAAAGACGAGATTTCAGAGTCTTTAACAATGGAGTCCTTTACCTTCTCGTTTCTGTCCAATGACTGAATAGTCACAAGACTGGATGAGTGATAGGTATCCCCACTATGAAAACTGCAATGTTGAATTTTCACCATTTTACCTTTTAGTAATTAGTGTATTACTAATTACGAGAGGTTAAAGGGTGACCTTGTAGTATAGAAAATGTTTGTTTCCTATGCTATTGTTTTGCCCCAAGCATTCTGCAGTGCCTGCAAATTAGATTAATTATAATTAACTATAATTTTAACTATAATTTGTTTACAGGCAGTTCAGCAGAGTGTAAACTGATTGATTATTAGTTTGGATAACTAATTATTTCCCCAGTGTGTGCATGTGTGTGTTAAATGTTTGTGACAATAAAGTTGATTGATTTCTCTGTCTTTCCCAGCCGGAGAACCTTCTGTACGACAGTATGGAGGAGGACTCTAAGATCATGATCAGTGACTTTGGCCTGTCCAAGATCGAGGGATCTGGAAGTGTCATGTCCACAGCCTGCGGAACACCAGGATACGTGGGTAAGGAGGACTGGCACTGATCAGTGCATGCCTGTGTGTGTGTGTCTTTATCTATGTGTCAAGAGCATGTGTTTTGTATGATTTTAGTCTGTTTGAGAGCAAGCACACACACAGTGATCATGTCAGACTACATGTGTAATGATGCTGATGAAAACACTGCTCTAATGTCTTGCAGCCCCTGAAGTGTTGGCCCAGAAACCCTACAGCAAGGCGGTGGACTGCTGGTCTATCGGGGTCATCGCCTACATCCTGTGAGTTATGGGCTTGGACTGACTCTTTAACTTTAGTCTTTCTCCTACCAGTCTTAAAACATAATTTCTGTGTTACATTTCTTTCCACTACATTGTTTTCAACAATCAACTCATACCAGATCAATGACAACTTCATGGATGAATTTTGAAGTATGAAAGCACCACAACAGGTCTCCTAACTCTCCTGTGATGCCTTTACTCTCTTATTCTGACACAGTTTGTGTGGATACCCTCCGTTCTATGATGAGAATGACGCCAAGCTCTTTGAGCAGATCCTGAAGGCTGACTATGAGTTTGACTCTCCGTACTGGGACGATATCTCTGACTCAGGTACAGTAATCCTCTCCTTTCTCTGCTCCCTGGAGAGAGAAACAAAACCTGGACACTACAGCATAGTGCAATACACTATGTATAACATTATGTTGCCATTATTAGTTCCCCTTGTCAGCAGTTTCATATTAATGGAAATTACTCCCTAGCTCTAGGGTTTGTTGTGCTTTGAGTGTCTGCCAAGCTGTCAGTGTGTATGAGATTAACCATAAGACACTCACTGGCCATAGAACGATCACTGAGGTCCTGTGAGATCACAATTTCTTAGTCCTGTAGGGAGTTTCTGAAGTCAGGTCAAAGGCATGTGGACAGTTTTTATTTTTACTGTCAGTCTGGACAGTGTTTCTGATGCAGTGAAGCTTCTTGTACTATAGTAACCTGGGAGCTAGTCTATTTCTACTTTAGCTACCTTTTTTTGGTCATCTGTAAGTAGGATTATTAGTTACTGTATATCTCATGTAAATTAAGAAAAAAGGCATTGTTTTTGGGTGAAATATCTGAGTTGTAAATGTGTGTCTGTTCGTGTTGTTTTCAGCCAAAGACTTCATAGTTCACTTGATGGAGAAGGACCCCAGGATACGCTACACATGTGACCAGGCTTTGCAGCACCCCTGGTAGTGTACACCATATTCTCCTTCACACACACACAGGCATGCACATAACACAACTTTATCATAATCTACTACATTTGTGTTTTTGTCTAGTTTTCACCTGTTCTTGTGACAACCAGCTAAACTTGTCCCCTCATGGCTTTCTCTGTTCCTCAGGATCGCTGGTGACACAGCTCTAGATAAGAACATCCATGAGTCTGTCAGTGCCCAGATCAAGAAGAACTTTGCCAAGAGCAAGTGGAGGGTGAGTTACTTTTTCTGTGCACCTGGCCTTCTTCAAAATGCAAAGACATTTTTGCTTTGTTTAGTATATAAGTATAATCCTGCAGCATTCAGCTGTCTGTTATTGTCAGTACAGTTTTCTATGGCAGTTATTATGTATCACTTTTAAACATTTTGATTTGAATGTGCTCCCTCCCGCAGCAAGCGTTTAACGCCACGGCAGTGGTGCGTCACATGAGGCGTCTGCAGCTGGGCACTAGTCAGGAGGGCCCCAGCCAGACCACCCTGCCCAGCACACTCCGAGCCCACCTACTGCTGCCCGAGGCCACAGAGACAGAGCACACCACCGGTCAGTGGGGCAAACCTCCATCACACAACACAAGTTAGGACTAAGTGTAGCAAAACATAATTGAATAACTGGAGACACGACATAACCCCCCCCAAAAGGCTTAATTTAGCTGTTCTGTTTTGTTCATCCCCAGTATGTCTTGTTGCTATGTACAGTATGTTGTTAGTGAATAACCAGTCCCTTTCACAATGTATTAGGCTCAGGCTTACGTACTTCTCAAACACAATCAGTTACACTGTCTCACTCATTAACACTTTGATATGTAAATCCTTGTCTAATGCCCAATAGGATACTGTTTGAAATAAGCTAATAAGAGGTAGATTTATAGTGTAGATAGAAGCGTCCTGAGTTTTCAGATTTCTGTGTGGTGATCATCCACTCTCACTCTGTGTTCCAGAGTCTCCTTGCGAGGGATGCTGCTCCCAGAGTGCTGATGGGGGGGCTGAGCGCGACCCCCTCTCCAACTGCACCTACCGCTGCCATCCAACCAGTCTGGTCTGATCCCTGCCCAGCAATGGCTTTCCCACGTATTTACCTCTGGACACCAGCGAACTCCCCAGGCCAGGAGTACAGAGTTGTTCCAGTGCCCTGCCAACAGGGGGGGCAGGCGGGTTATGAATTCAGGTTGGGGAGGAGGGACTTGATGCCAACAAGAGGAGGTAATTTAAACGGATTGGGGGAGATGAGGAGAACAAAGAGGAGGAGAGGTGTGGTGCCCAGAGTAATCCTGGGTATTATTTTTTGAGGTGCGGGACAAACTGTTTACTCGTCCTTTTAAAATGTGTGTCTGCTTTTTACATTTCTGCATTTATGTACATGTTGTTTTCTATCTTAATTATCCTTCCCCTTTGACAACTTCTAGAAAGAGAATCCACTAATGATATCTGCATGGTCAGAAGACAGGTCCCTATTGGAAACATGTGTTTTATTGCACAATCATGTATGGTGGTAACCATTGTGTTATAGTTCCTGTACTGCAGATACACATCTTTATGACGATAATAAGTTTTGCCCCCAATTATAATTGTAGGGCTTTGTTGTATTTTATATTTGTATAAATGTAGCCTTACAATACACAGATGCATTCACCTAATACTACTGCTGGAGAATCCATGTGGGAATACTCCATCTATTGGACTATATATTTTCTTTTTTTTCTCAGCATGTTTGTGCTTCACCACTGTAAGTTTGTGGTTGTGCTCCCCAGGCTTGTAACAGAACAAGGCTTTCTGATTTGAACTAATTCAGCACAGGGACTTCCTCTCTATGCCTTTAGGACAACGTCAAAGGTTTATTTTCTCGTAGCTTTTACAAATTTTAAGATACACCTATATCTCTGTACAGTTAATGCAGCATTAGAGGCGATTTTCATTTCTATCATTGTATTGTTGTATATATTTCATTGTGGTAATTGAATCATTAAAATACAGACTTTTCTCTGTCTAGATCTCTTTCCCACTTGAGAGGTGTAATACCTCATGGGAGATAGACTTACATACACAGCCATTCCTCTTAGTACTAAGAATAGGTCTCAGTTAACCCACAGTTTTTACTCCTTGATGTTTCTTAAAAGCCACACTCTTCCCTATGGGGGGAATATGATCCCGTTGATAAAGCTGCTCAAGACTTAATCCATTATAGATATTACTGTAAGACCATGTAGAATGAAATGAGGTCCAGCCTTTCCTCAACCCAAAGCAGGGTGTGGATGTTTTTAACTAAAGACACATTTGTAAGTGTAGATACTTATCTGACCATGTAGATACTACTAACTTTCCCACTTTGACTACTCTTCCATGGATCTTACCTTCATTCATATGTTGGTTGTTTTCCGAGCCAATGTATCTGTACAGAGAGAATTTGAATTAAAGAATGTAAATATACATCTCATTGTCTCACCTCATCATTTCTTCAATCTCACTCATCGTAAGGTTATTTAGATCTAAAAGAGAAAGCAGGATTTTTTTATTAGAGGACTTTACTCTACAATTTTTTTTCCCACAATTCAGTTCATGACCTTTCCATCATCTTCATACATTTACTGTACACAGCACTAGCTGACAATAGAACAGATGTGCCATATTACACTCGCACTTTGATTAATGAACACATACTCACTTGATTTAATTATCTGATGAGAAGGGCACAATGTGTTTCCATCACCAGGACAGTCCAGTCCAGTGGGTTGTTGCTCCTACTGTAAGTAAGTTTTAGGGCTTTCTAACTTTCATTCCAATAGCCAAGTGAACAAGACTTGGAAGTGAGGCAACGCGAGAGTAGAGGGACGTGATCCTATCCTCTCTGTCTCAGAAGAGGCTAGTGGGAGGAGCTATAGGAGGACGGGCTCATTGTACTGGCTAGAATGGAATAAATGGAATGGTATGAAACATGGAAACACGTTTGACTTCAATCCATTAATTTCATTCCAGCCCTTACAATGAGCCAGTCTTCCTATAGCTCCTCCCACCAGCCTCCTATGTGTCCTTACTCCCTCTAGCTAGTACCACACACAGGCATTGACTCTACAGACCTTCTTGCCATAGCCTGCATTGCATTTAAAGCTAATTGATTGACATATTTGCCTTGGCGTTTCCTGTTTCAGTGACTTTTGTGTACTGTGCTGGTCTAAATGCTGATCATTGACTGTGCTGTTCCCCTTATCGATATTGAGCTGTGATTGATTGTTTCTTACAGTCAAAATATAGACCTTTTGATACAGTGTTTCTGTCAATGTTGTGTACTCGGCAGTCTACTCTACACAATTCCCCATCGGCTATCTTTCAAAGAGCCATTCATTAAACTGAGAGTAGAACTATTTTCATAACCAAGGAATGACTTCAAATAAAATTAGCACGGTGTTAGCAACTTATCACTAAAAAGGAGGCAACATTTTATTTCCTGAGCTGAGATTATCATTGAGATAGACTAGATGTTGAGGTCTTCCAGATAAAGTGGAGGTGAACCAGGATAGGGACTAATGACTGTGTCTCTTTCTGCTCAGTGATGTTATTATATAGTGTGTGAGAATTAAAAGAGGCTAACTCTTCTCCAACGCTGGCTTTCCCCTTGAATGAGTCTTTTGATTATATTGTACATTTTTGTTTACTTTGTTAAACTAAAGTAATAGTGAGTGGCATTTGTTAAAGACATTTAACATGATTAAGTGTAGCCTGTCCAGTGATTGCATGGTGTGATTCAAAATGTGAGGGAGAGGATAAAACATGTATTGTATAAACACAGCACTAATTGTAAGCTACACACATAAAATAGCCACCTTCATTCTGTAATCTTCACACCAACAGTTTTATTTTAGGTAAATTATATTCACCAAATCAGACAGTTGACATGTGGACGGGGACAAGGGCAGTGCAAGTTGTCATATCTGTTCAAGTCTGAGTAACAGTAACAATTGATGATTGGCTTTATCTTCTATTTGAAATCCACACATCTGTTTGGATAGTGAAGTAGTTTGTGATGCAGTAAAAATTTCCCTAGAGTGTGTGAGCGCGAGGGGTCTTTTAGAGAGGATTCTATCTACACATGACAAGAAGACATTCTATCCTTACCTAAAGTGGAAAACATTCTATATGCAAAATGTATGAGAAGGGCTTACACTGTATCTGAAAAGCTGATGATTGTTTCATAGCTGATGGTTATTTAATGAGCTTACAGTGCCTTGCAAAAGTATTCACCCCCTTGGTGTTTTTCCTAGTTTGTTGCATTACAACATGTAATTTAAGTTGATTTAATTTGGATTTCATGTAAAGGACATACACAAAATACTACAAATTGGTGAAGTGAAATGAAAAAAAATTACTTGTTTCAAAAAAACATATGGAAGAAGATACTCTGGTCAGATGAGACTAAAATGTTGCTTTTTGGCCATCAAGGAAAATGTTTGGCGCAAATCCAACACCTCTCATCACCCCTAGAACAATATCCCCACAGTGAAGCAGGGTGGTGGCAGCATCATGCTGTGGGGATGAAACTGGTCAGAATTGAAGGAATGATGGATGGTGCTAAATACAGGGCAATTCTTGAGGGAAACCTGTTTCAGTCTTCCTAAGATTTGAGACTGGGACAGAGGGTCACCTTCCAGCAGGACAATGACCCTTAGCATACTGCTAAAGCAACACTCGCGTGGTTTAAGGGGAAACATTTAAATGTCCTGGAATGGCCTAGTCAAAGCCCAAACCTCAATCCAATTGAGAATCTGTGGTATGACTTAAAGATTGCTGTACACCAGCAGAACCCATCCAATTTGAAGGAGCTGGAGTAGTTTTGCCTTGAAGAATGGGCAAAAATCCCAGTGGCTAGATGTGCCAAGCTTACAGAGACATACTCTAAGAAACTTGCAGCTGTAATTGCTGCGAAAGGTGGCTCTACAAAGCATTGAATTTGGGGGGGGTGAATAGTTATGCACGCTCAAGTTCTGTTTTTTTTGGTCTTATTTCTTGTTTGCTTCACAGGAAAAATATTTGTGGTAGGCATATTGTGTAAATCAAATGATTCAAATCCCCCAAAAATCAATTTTCATTCCAGGTTGTAAGGCAACAAAATAGGAAAAATGCCAAGGGGGGTGAATACTTCCGCAAGCCGCAGTACACATTGACATTTGCTCACTCCAATTTAACAATCTGAACAAATCCTTTGATAAGAAAAGTATGTTAAGTTGTATTATCTGTTCTTTACATGTTTTTCGAAGTAAATTGAAAAATTAATATTTGTATGCATATACAGTTGAAGTCGGAAGTTTACATACACTTAGTTTGGAGTCATTAAAACTCGTTTTTCAACCACTCCACAAATTTCATGTTAACAAACTAGAGTTTTGGCAAGTCGGTCAGGACATCTACTTTGCGCATGACACAAGTAATATTTCCAACAATTGTTTACAGACCGATTATTTCACTTATCATTCACTGTATCACAATTCCAGTGGGTCTGAAGTTTACCTTGCCTGTGCCTTTAAACAGCTTGGAAAATTCCAGAAAATGATGTCATTGCTTTAGAAGCTTCTGATAGGCTAATTGACATAATTGGAGTCAATTGGAGGTGTACCTGTGGATTTATTTCAAGGCCTACCTTCAAACCCAGTGCCTCTTCGCTTGACATCATGGGAAACTCAAAATAAATCAGCCAAGACCTCAGAAAAAAATTGTAGATCTCCACAAGTCTGGTTCATCCTTGGGAGTAATTTTCAAATGCCTAAAGGTACCACATTCATCTGTAAAAACAATAGTACGCAGTACCGCTCAGGAAGGAGACGCGTTCTGTCTCCTAGAGTTGAACGTACTTTGGTGCGAAAAGGGCAAATCAATCCCAGAACAACAGCAAAGGACCTTGTGAAGATGCTGGAGGAAACAAGTACAAAAGTATATTTTATCCACAGTAAAACGAGCCCTATATTGACATTGCTCCAAAACCGCCATAAAAAAGCCAGACTACTGTTTGCAATTGCACATGGGGACAAAGATCGCACTTTTTGGAGAAATGTCCTCTGGTCTGATGAAACAAATATAGAACTATTTGCCCATAATGACCATAGTTATGTTTGGAGGAAAAAGGGGGAGGCTTGCAAGCCGAAGAACACCATCCCAGCCGTGAAGCACGAGGGTGGCAGCATCGTGTTGTAGGGGTGCATTGCTGCAGGAGGGACTGGTGCACTTCAAAAAATAAATGGCATCATGAAGAAGGAAAAGTAAGTGAATATATTGAAGTAACATCTCAAGACATCAGTCAGGATGTTAAAGCTTAGTCACAAATGGGTCTTCCAAATGTACAATGACCCCAAGCATACTTCCAAAACTGTGGAAAAATGGCTTAAGGACAACAAAGTCAAGGTATTGGAGTGGCCATCACAAAGCTCTGGCCTCAATCCTATAGAAAATTTGTGGGCAGAACTGAAAAAGCGTGTGTGAGCAAGGAGGCCTACAAACCTGGCTCAGCTACACCAGCTCTTTCAGGAGTAATGGACCAAAATTCACCCAACTTACTGTGGGAAGCTTGTGGAAGGCAACCTAAAACGTTTGACCCAATTTAAACAATTTCAAGGCAAAGCTACCAAATACTAACTTCTGACCCACTGGGAATGTGATGAAAGAAATACTGTATAAGCTGAAATAAATAATTCTCTCTACTATTATTCTGACATGTCACATTCTTAAAATAAAGTGGTGATCCTATCTGACCTAAAACAGGGAATTTTTACTAAGATTAAATGTCAGGAATTGTGAAAAACCGAGTTTAAATCTATTTGGCCGAGGTGTATTTAAACTTCCGACTTCAATTGTACCTAATATTGTGTTTTGCAAAAGCTTCAGTACTAATGTATGGATGCAATGCATCGTGAGTTATTGAGTATTAACTATGGAGTATTGTTAAGTATCAAAGCCAATTATTTGTTTTTTGAACACATTTGCAAATGGATGGTATATTAAAACTTCTCTGTCTATGCATTATGTGTCTGACTGTCCTGCCTTAAAGCCTCTTGAGCCCTTGAAGCCCAGCTTGATACTCACGCTGTGTCCTAAGTCTGATATGATGCTTTCGTTGCAGATAAACTGCACCAGGATACTGAATTTAAACATGAAAACATGAAAGGTTCCACTCACTCTGGTGATGAGTAGGGGCGTAGTGGTTTGGATGTCTGGATTTCCTGCATAACCAGCCATGTAACTTTCCCTAAGATGTTAGTGGTTTATACCCCACTAACCCCATTCTTCTGAAAGTAATCTCTCCTCCCTTTAGAAGGGATGGAGAGACTTGGTGGCTTGGATGAAAACCATAGATAAATGTCAGCAATGTGATAAGTGTCTGCGGCCGGGCTGGGAAGCTGAATCAGAAGGAAGGAGGAAGGAAAGTGAGAGGGAGTGGGGTGTGGTAACTCTCAGCAAAATCAAATGACCATTCAACAAATCAATTCAATTTCAGATAATGTAAAGTGCTCAATGGCAACCTGGCAAAGACAAATATTGGATAGAACCAAAGAGTGGTACCCATCCATTTCTGACCCATCCACTTTCTTTGTGGTCTCACCCTAAACATCCAGCTCTGCCTCCCTCTCTGCATCTTTCCACTCTCTCCTTCATCATCCACATAGTCCCTCTCTATAGTTTCAATCACTCTAATTTTCCTGTTAATACCACATAATTCCTACCCTGTGTGTTCTCTCCTGAGTGAGACCACTAGACTCCTACTTTCTATTTGCAGTAGTCTCCCCCTGCCTTAGTTCACCACAGCCTCATTTACCCAGCATTCCTCTTGTCTGGGGGAGAGAGATTGACAATGAGAGAGACTGAGAGGTAGAGAGAAAATAGAGGCCACTTCACCCAGTAGTATCCAGCTGCAGCCCTGCAACAACCTGTGACTAAAGCTAGCCTGTCACTAAAACCAATACTATCGCCATCTACTGGCTGTGGTGAATCCTACCACATACACTTGAACTCCTTTTCTTTCCCCGATTCCTTTCTTTGCTTCCTTTCCTTTCCTCCTTTCCTAGCGTCCTTTACTCTCCTCCTTTCTTAGAACCCTTTCCTAGCTTTCCTTTCCGCTCAACTAGCCATGGTTCTTTCCCTACCACATACATGCGAACTCTTCCTTTTCTTTCCTAGATTCCATTCCTCTCCCCCGTTCCTTTCCTCCTTTCATAGATCCCTTTCTTTTCCTTCTTTCCTAGCTTCCTTCCCTCTTTCCTAGACAATTCCCTCCTTTCAAAGCTCAATTTTTCTAGCTTCCTTTCCTTAAACATTTCCTTTCCTCATTGTATATTCTATATTCCTTTCCTCCTTTCCTCACTCCCTTTTGCTTTCTTTCCCTTTCCCAAAACATTCCTTTGCTTCCCCCGCTTCCTTTCCTCCTTTCCTTGCTTCTTGTCCTTCTTCCTTTTCTTTCCTAAAATCCTTTCCTTCTTTCCTCACTCCCTTTTCTTACATTATTTCCTAGCTACATTTATTTTTCTACTTTCTTAGCTCACTTTACTTTTTTAGCCTACTTTCCTCCTTCCCTAGATTATTTTCCTTCCATGCCTCCCTTTCCTAGCCTCAAACCCCATTTTCCTTTCCTTATTTCCTTTCCTATCTAATTTCCTTATTCATTTAATTTCCTGTTTTATTTTTTTTAGATTCCTTTCCTCCTTTTTTCACTGCCTTTCTTTCCACCTTTCCTATCCTCCTTTCCTATGATTCACCATGGCCAGTAGAGAGGAAAGGAAAGGAGATAAGGAAAGGGAGATAGGGAAGGCAGCTAGGGAAGAAGGAGAGGAGATGGGAATGGAAAGAAGATAGGAAAGGAAGCTAGAAAAGGAGGAATGGAAGCTAGGAAAAGAGGAAAGGAATGAAAGCTAGGGAAGGAGGAAAAGAAAGGGAGCTAGGACATAAGGAAAGGAAAGAGAGTGAGGAAAGGAGGAAAGGAATCCAGGAAAGAAAAGGATGAAAGGAAAAAAATAAGGAAGGAAAGGAAGGAATTTAAGAAAGGAGGAAATTAAGCTGGTAAAGGAGGAAAAGAAGCTCTGAAAAGAGGAATGGAATCTAGGAAAGTAAAGGAGAAGTTCACATGTATGTGGCAGAGATGAACCACAGCCAGTAGAGAGTAAAGGAAGTTAGGAAAGGAGGAAAGGAAGCAATGAAAGAAGGAAAGGAAAGGGAACTAGGAAAGGAGGAAATGAAAGCGAGCAAGGATAGTAGGAAAGGAATCCAGGAAAGAAAAGGAGGTTCACATGTATATGGTAAGGATTCACCACAGCCAGTAGAGAGAATAGGAAAGGAAGAAGGAAGAGAAGTTAGGAAAGGAGTAAAGGAAAGGGAGCGACAAAAGTAGGAAAGGAATATAGGAAAGAAAAGGAGAAGTTCACATGTACAGTATGTGGTAGGGATTAACCACGGCCAGTAGATGGTGGTAGTATTGGTTTTAGTGACAGGCTAGTTTTAGTCACAGGCTGCTGCGTGGCTACAGCTCGATGCATCTCACTTCACCATCTCAAGTCTCCAGTCACCCAGTAGGGACAACAAAATTAAAGCTTCCATCCAAGCACCTACTTGGGGCCCAATTCAACTGTCTATTATATTGACAAGATAGACAGGCCATAGAGATACAGATACAGCACTCATCTTTGTATCTGTGCAAGTATAGAGTCTGTGTCACGCCCTGATCTGTTTCCCCGGTCTTGTGCTTGTCTCCACCCCCCACCAGGTGTCTCCCATTTGTCCTCATTATGTCCTGTGTATTTATACCAGTGTTTTCTGTTTGTCTGTTGCCAGTTCATCTTGTCCCGTCAAGTGTTACCAGCGCGTTTTTTCCGTTTTCCAGTCTGTCTAGTGTCTGTTTTCTAGTCTTCTCGGTTCTGACCGCCGTTCTGTACCTCTTTGACTCTGCATTGGATTACTCTGCCTGCCCTCGACCTGCCCCCTTGTATAATAAATATTATGAGAACTGTACCATCCACCTCCTGTGTCTTCATCTGGATCATCCCGAGTCGTGATAGAATGAACTGGTCATGACTGACCCAACAGACTCGGACTAGCTCTGCAACACTGTCTCCTCACAAGGAGCCACCATTGGAAGACCAAAGGAGTTGCTACAAAACCTTATGGAAGGATTCCACACCGTGGCAGAACGCCATGACCAAACCCTCCACACCTTACTGGAGCAATTCTGCAGGCTTTCTAATAGGCAGCCAGCCACAACGGTACCCACCCAGACTCTCACTAACCCCGCTACTAGTGGTTCTTCTCCCCTTCCTACCCCGGCTCTCCGAGAACCCCACTTACCTCCTCCGGAGCGCTACACTGGGGGTCCTGAAACATGCCGGGCATTTCTCTCCCAGTGCTCCCTCATCTTCGAGCCGCAGCCCTCTTCGTTTCTTTTGGATCGCTTGAAGATAGCGTATCTTATAACGCTGATGTCTGGGAGGGCGGTCGCCTGGGAGGGCGCTCGTCTGGGCTACGGTGGTGTGGGAGCAACAAACTTCCGTGCGCCATAATCTGGAGGCATTCGTGGTGTAGGTAAGGAAGATGTTAGATTCTCCGATGTCCGGGAGAGAAGTGGCTCAGAAGCTACTGCAACTGAATCAGGATTTCCGTAGTGTAGCTGACTACGTGGTAGACTTTCGCCTCCAAAACATCCCGGAAGTCCCCTACTCCTACACTCCCGAAAGTATCTGAAGTTACCCGAGCTCCATCTGGAATCATCGAGGACTGTCAACTCGTCTCCTCTGGCGCCCATGCAACTGGGCAAGGTACCCTGGTGGGCCATACAGGGAGTCTCCCATCTCCCTTTACTCGTACTCCTCTCCATGCTATCCTGTTGTGGGGTGACCGGTCTAAATCTCTCCGGGTGCTCCTGGACACTGTCCTAGTGTCGGAGCTGGGGATCTCCACACAACCTCTCCGTTCCCATGGATGCCAGAGTATTGAAAGGGCGCTCTATTGACAGGATAAATCATAGCACTATTCCTATCAACCTAAGAGTGTCAGGGAATCACAGTGAGTCCATGCAGTTCCTGCTCATTGAATCTCCTCATGCACTTGTGGTTTTGGTATTGTAATGGCTCCAGAGGCACAACCTCCTGATCGACTGGGCTACGGGTTCTATCCTGTTGTGTAACCCATTCTGCCACGCACATTGCCTCAAGGTGGCGCAGCTTAGCCCTGGATGTCCTGCCGTGGGCCTGGGTAAGGCCTTTGATCTCTCCACCGTCCTCGTGGAGTATTAGGACCTCCGGAAGGTTTTCAACAAGTCCCACATTCTGATCATTCTTCCTGTCCTGACCCCGAGCCTGCCTGCTGTTCAGTACCTTCTTGACTCTGCCCTGGATTACTGACCTCTGCCTTCCTTCATCCTGCCCTGGCCTGTCTCCTTGTGTAATAAATATTATGAGAACTGTACTATCCGCCTCCTGTGTCTGCATCTGGGTCATATCCTGATACGTGATAGTCTGTGACAGCATTGGCAGTGCCATTGAGGCTATAACCATTTTAAAGTAGACTAATTTCTTAATTTTCATTGGCTGATCACTCATGACTAATAGGAATACCCACCCATTGATTACTTTAAAATGGTAGAAGCCCTCAATGGAAATATCCATGCTTAAATGGGTTATATACATGTTGAGCCACTATCTATGTCTATGACAGACACAATTACGATAGTCATTTTTTCAAAGTTGCAGAAATAACATGTGCGTCCACTTATAATTACAGTTGAAGTTGGAAGTTTACATACACCTTAGCCAAATTCATTTAAACTCAGTTTTTCACAATTCCTGACATTTAATCTAGGATCACCACTTTATTTTAAGAATGCCGAATAGTCAGAATTACAGTAGAGAATGATTTCTTTCATCACATTCCCAGTGGGTCAGAAGTTTACATGCTACCAAATACTGATTGAGTGTATTGCCATTAAATTGTTTAACTGGGGTCAAACATTTCAGGTAGCCTTCCACAAGCTTCCCACAATAAATTGGGTGAATTTTGGCCCATTCCTCCTGACAGTGCTGGTGTAACTGAGTCAGGTTTGTAGGCCTCCTTGCTCGCACACATTTTTCAAATTCTGCCCACACATTTTCTATGGGATTGAGGCCAGAGCTTTGTGATGGCCACTCCAATACCTTGACTTTGTTGTCCTTAGGCCATTTTGCCACAACTTTGGAAGTATGCTTGGGGTCATTGTACATTTGGAAGACCCATTTGCGACCAAGCTTTAACTTCTTGACTGATGTCTTGAGATGTTGCTTCAATATATCCACATACTTTTCCTCCCTCATGATGCCATTTATTTTGTGAAGTTCACCAGTCCCTCCTGCAGCAATGCACCCCCACAACATGAAGCTGCCACCCCCGTGCTTCACGGTTGGGATGGTGTTCTTCGGCTTGCAAGCATCCCGCTTTTCACTCCAAACATAATGGTCATTATGGCCAAACAGTTCTATTTTTGTTTCATCAGACCAGAGGACATTTCTCAAAAAAGTACGATCTTTGTCCCCATGTGCAGTTGCAAACCATAGTCTGGATTTTTATGGCGGTTTTGGAGCAGTGGCTTCTTCCTTGCTGAGCGGCCTTTCAGGTTACGTCAATATAGGACTCGTTTTACTGTGGATAAAATACACTTTTGTACCCGTTTCCTCCAGAATCTTCACAAGGTCCTTTGCTGTTGTTCTAGGATTTATTTGCACTTTTCGCACCAAAGTACGGTCATCTCTAGGAGACAGAATGAGTCTCCTTCCTGAGCGGTATGACGGCTGCGTGATCCCATGGTGTTTATACTTGCATACTATTGTTTGTACAGATGAACATGGTACCTTCAGTCATTTGGAAATTGCTCCCAAGGATGAACCAGGCTTTTCTAAAGTCTTGTCTAATTTCTTTAGATTTTCCCATGATGTCAAGCAAAGAGGCACTGAGTTTGAAGGTAGGCCTTGAAATACATCCACAGGTACACCTCCAATTGACTCAAATGATTTCAATTAGCCTATCAGAAGCTTCTATAGCCATGACATAATTTTCTGGAATTTTCCAAGCTGTTTATAGGCACAGTCAACTTAGTGTATGTAAACCTCTGACCCACTGGAATTGTGATACAGTGAATTATAAGGGAAATAATCTGCCTGTAAACTATTGTTGGAAAAATTACTTGTGTCATGCACAAAGTAGATGTCCTAACAGACTTGCCAAAACTCGTTTGTTAACAGGAAATTTGTGGAGTGGTTGAAAAACAAGTTTTACTGACTCCAAACTAAGTGTATGTAAACTTCCGACTTCAACTGTATATGCATACAAATATTAATTTATACAATTTACTTTGAAAAAAAATGTAAAGAACAGATAATACAACTTAACATACCTTTCTTATCAAAGGATTTGTTCAGATTGTTAAATTGGAGTAAGCAAAGCGGCTTGCGGAAGTATTCACCCCCCTTGGCGTTTTTCCTATTTTGTTGGCTTACAACCTGGAATGAAAATTGATTTTTGGGGGGTTTGTATCATTTGATATACACAACATGCCTACCACTTTGAAGATGCAAAATATTTTTCCTGTGAAACAAACAAGAAATAAGACAAAAAACAGAAAACTTGTGTGCATAACTATTCACCCCCCCAAATTCAATACTTTGTAGAGCCACCTTTCGCAGCAATTACAGCTGCAAGTTTCTTGGGGTATGTCTCTATAAGCTTGGCACATCTAGCCACTGGGATTTTGCCCATTCTTCAAGGCAAAACTGCCCCAGCTCCTTCAAATTGGATGGGTTCTGCTGGTGTACAGCAATCTTTAAGTCATACCACAGATTCTCAATTGGATTGAGGTTTGGGCTTTGACTAGGCCATTCCAAGACCTTTAAATGTTTCCCCTTAAACCACTCGAGTGTTGCTTTAGCAATACGCTAAGGGTCATTGTCCTGCTGGAAGGTGAACCTCCGTCCCAGTCTCAAATCTTTGAAAGACTGAAACAGGTTTCCCTCAAGAATTGTACTGTATTTAGCACCATCCATCATTCCTTCATTTCTGACCAGTTTCATCCCCACAGCATGATGCTGCCACCACTCTGCTTCACTGTGGGGATGTTGTTCTAGGGGTGATGAGAGGTGTTGGGTTTGTACCAGACATAGCATTTTCCTTGATGGCCATAAAGCATTTCACTTCACCAATTTGTAGTATTTTGTGTATGTTCTTTACATGAAATCTAAATTAAATCCATTTAAATTACAGGTTGTAGTGCAACAAAATAGGAAAAACGCCAAAGGGGGTGAATACTTTTGCAAGGCACGATAAGCTCATTAAATAACCATCACCTATCAAACAATCATGAGCTTTTCATATACAGTGTAAGCCCTTCTCATACATTTTGCATATAGAATGTTTTCCACTTTAGGTAAGGATAGAATGTCTTCTTGTCATGTGTAGATAGAATCCTCTCTAAAAGACCACTAGCGCTCACACACTCAGGATATTTTCACTGCATCACAAACTACTTCACTATCCAAACAGATGTGTGGATTTCAAATAGAAGATAAAGCCAATCATCAATTGTTACTGTTACTCAGACTTGAACAGATATGACAACTTGCACTGCCCTTGTCCCCGTCCACATGTCAACTGTCTGATTTGGTGAATATAATTGACCTAAAATAAAACTGTTGGTGTGAAGATTACAGAATAAAGGTGGCTATTTTATGTGTGTAGCTTACAAATAGTGCTGTGTTTATACAATACATGTTTTATCCTCTCCCTCACATTTTGAATCACACCATGCAATCACTGGACAGGCTACACTTAATCATGTTAAATGTCTTTAACAAATGCCACTCACTATTACTTTAGTTTAACAAAGTAAACAAAAATGTACAATATAATCAAAAGACTCATTCAAAGGGGAAAGCCAGGGTTGGAGAAGAGTTAGCCTCTTTTAATTCTCACACACGATATAATAACATCACTGAGCAGAAAGAGACAGTCATTAGTCCCTATCCTGGTTCACCTCGACTTTATCTGGAAGACCTCAACATCTAGTCTATCTCAATGATAATCTCAGCTCAGGAAACCAAATGTTGGTCTGTATTTTGACTGTAAGAAACAATCAATCACTGCTCAATATCAATAAGGGGAACAGCACAGTCAATGATCAGCATTTAGACCAGCACAGTACACAAAAGTGTATGTAAACTTCCGACTTCAAGTGTAGATCAGTGCATTCACAACATAATCATTATGAAACCTCTATTCGATCAAATAATCCTCACGTAGCAAATGAGCAATTACATGTTTAGTTGACCAAATGCGACACTCATTGCCCTCCATACAAAAATTCCTTACTTTGTGGGTGTTACGAATCCCTTTTGGCCCGACAGTCTAAGGGGGATGGTAATGAGACCCGTAACACATCTCATGCAAATTATTATTGTGACAAAGTAAAAGTGTGAACGAAATAACCACGACAACAGAAATCTACCGTCAAACTCCAGGTTTATTTATAAACACACGGTAATGGGGGGGGAGCAGGAAAAGGGGCTGAGCTGGACCCAAGGAAAGAAACAATAAATATACAAAAACACCCCTAAGCTAGACTAGCCTACTTTAACAGCTAACTAACTAACCAAAAATACAGTGGGTGGTCCGCCCAGTTCTAACTAGTGTATTTAACAAAGTTCACCTACGGGTAGTGTATGCCCATGGGCGACTTGTCTTGGTTTCCCCCTTTTCCCACCAGCAACAAACAAACACCATAACCAAAAACAATACTCACAGGTGATGACAAAGTGCTATGGAGGTGCTGAAACAAAAGAGAGGTTAAGACACAAAGCGAGAGTGAAACACAGAGACCTACAGACATGGCATTTACAGAGAGAATTGAGCTCTAGAGCAAACAAATGATGGGGTTTTTAAACCATGGGGAAGGAACTGTGATAGGGTAGGAAACAGGAGGAGGTGTGTCTTCTGATTGATGATTGATTGTTGACTGATTGGGAAGTGATGATGTTCACCTGTGAGGGGAGAAGGAGAGAAAAGAAACACACAGGATACACACACAGGATACTTGTATCCGTAACACTTGTATCCGTAACAGTGGGCTTACTTTCAAGGACAGACTTTATGCTGAGTAAAACCTCTCCCTTCGCCTCTTGGTTTACTGGAAACGGAGGGTTCCATTCACATCGACAGGGCTTTATTGGAGCAGGTTGAGAGCTTCAAGTTCCTCTGTGTCTTCCACTGCCAAGCCACTGGCTCCTAATGGGAAATCCACAAAAATGGAACTGTGCCTGGTATTGTTTTCATCGGGCACAGAATCAAGTATTAACTTGCACAGGAAACCCTCCTCTATGCTGTCTCTTACACACACACACACACACACACACACACACACACACACACACACACACACACACACACACACACACACACACACTCGTTATACACACTGCTTCCACTCTGTTTATTATCTATCCTTAGCCTAGTCACTTTTACCTCCCTGTAAATATTACCTAATTTACCTCAACTATGTTGAACCCTGCACATTGACATGGTACCGGTACTCTTTTTACATAGTAATAAAATAATGATAATGACACTATCAGATTTTTTGTTCTTACTTTTTAACTGCATTGTTGCGAAAAAAGGCTCATAAGTAAGCATTTCACATAAAGTCTACACCTGTTGTATTCAGTGCATGTGACGAATACAATTTAAATTACTTTAAACTGCATCACAACTGTCAAATCCACAAGTGGCTCCCGGCTTTATACCTAAAGCAGACATTGCCATTGGCTGCACGGAGTCCCATTAAGAGAAATCCCATGCAGCCTTTTTAACAGCACTGGAATTTGAGATGTAATTTACACCTTGATTAGGTTGATAGAAATTTTAATTACTTCATTTGAGTGTCATTATTTCTTAGCCTACACTTTCTCGTTCTGAACTTCTAACGAGAGTGGGACGGGTGTGCCAGCTGCTCTCCGATTTGACAGCTCCAATGCAGTTCCACCTCCAACACTGCCAAAACATCAGCTATTCAGGTGTCGGCTGTCGGATATCGCCAATTTAACACTTGATTTGATTGAATTTAGGTCTAGGACTCTCTCTGATCTCTCAATTGTTCTTTAATACATTGTACAGCAATAACCCTAGCTGTAAGTAGCCCTAGTAGCCCTAGTTTCATGTCCACATCCCGGTTCAACCATAACCCTAGCCTCAACTCTAACCCCCCCCAAGTATGGCTCCCCTACCTCCGAATTCCCAATTTAACCTGTGGATATCAAATAAAATTTATTCATAAAGGACTTCTTACATCAGCTGATATCTCAAAGTGCTGTACAGAAACCCAGCCTAAAACCCCAAACAGCAAGCAATGCAGGTGTAGAAGCATGGTGGCTAGGAAGAACATCCTAGAAAGGCCAGAAAAAACCTAGGAAGAAACCTAGAGATGAACCAGGCTATGAGGGGTGGCCAGTCCTCTTCTGGCTGTGCCGGGTAGAGATTATAACAGAACATGCCAAGATGTTCAAATGTTCATAGATGACCAGCAGGGTCAAATAATAATAATCACAGTGGTTGTTGAGGGTGCAACAGGTCAGCACCTCAGGAGTAAATGCCAGTTGGCTTTTCATAGCCGATCATTCAGAGTATCTCTACCGCTCCTGCTGTCTCTAGAGAGTTGAAAACAGCAGGTCTGGGACAGGTAGCACGTTCGGTGAACAGGTCAGGGTTCCATAGCCGCAGGCAGAACAGTTGAAATTGGATATCCAGTTACAACTTCCTCATGAATCTACTACTCTCCAGACAGAAACTTGTGGTTGGGGTTTTGGAGTGACGGGATCAATTTTAAGGCCCTCTGCTCCCTCTCTTGATATTTGGTTAGTAGAGACATAGGACCTCTTCTAACAGGGAAGGCTTTATCACCTGTGTGAGCCAAGTCCTAGGGGAAAGTTGGCATTAATAAGTGTGTTTTGTTTCACCTGCTGACCTGATGGACTGAGGATTTGACCTTTGAACTCTCCAACATCTGTAAGTCTGATATAAACTCTGACCAATGACTCATCACTCAAGCACAAGGTCAAGCCCTGGGGATATGAGTATGCATCACAAGGTCATTTGAGTGGATTTGGAACTTTATGTGGGAAAATGAGCTTAGGTACCAGTCTCATAACAAACCTTATCTATTATTTGCCTCATTCAAATGTTATAATTAGAAACTGTTACTGTTCAATATCCAAGGTTATCTTGCTCAGCGTACATATGTCAAAGTGCTGAGTCTGGAGTGTACTGGACTAAATGAAATATTTGGTGCTCACACACACACACAGTCATGCGCACGTCCCATACGGCTGTCGTCAGGACCCCATTGTGTCCATGTCTGTCAGTGTTGCCGGGAGTTACTTGTGCCCGCGGTGTCAATCAGCACCTTCCCCATTCTCTTTCTTTTGACTTGTTCTACCTTTACCACTACCCTATTAACTGACCATAACTGTAACTGTAAATGACCCTAAATACGCAAATGTGTTGTTACTTCACTGACACACTAATCAAAAATATTATGCTTATTTTAAATAGAAAGGTTATAAAGACACATAGCAGAAGTCACAGGGTTAGAGCTGTGTCATCGTGCAGCCACGTCACCTCAATTCCCCAGGTACTATAAAGTCACCACAAGGTCCAATGTGTGTTCACAGGGGTGTTGAATAGGACATGGTCATGTTTTGGCTGAACTTGTAATTTACTGACACACACATTCAGATATCTGAGCCTACACACAATAAGATCACTGACGTGAGATCACTGACTCAAAGACATGCCTACTCATCTCAGTTAGCCTAGTAGTTTCTATTTTGATGAGTCCATAGAGATTGATGTTTTGTTATTTTCTATGCTTGAAATGTTAGACCACAGAGTTTTATTAGCTTTGTTATATTAGCAAAGACTGAAGCAGGTGGAATCAGTTTGGTTTCACAGTATTGTGCTCTATACTCTCAAAAGCTCACGCTTAACAAGGTCTAGAAACGTAATGTTCAAAACATGTGTTATCAATGATTGTGACCAGGGACAGGTTTCCCGATAACATTTAGGCTTACAAGTGTTTTAACGATGCATCGTTCCTACAACAGCTGAAGATGTAACATGAGTTTCCCACAACACCACGTTATTCTAACGCTTACTCAATAAAAATAAATAATCGCTAACATGATCATGTAGCCTACAAGTATCAAAATAGAACTCGATTGAACATAAAATCTATTTCAAAATGATTGAAACAGGCCCATTGTAACGCCGGGAGAGTGATGGGTGTGGAGTCAGACGCAGAGAGCAGAAGGTAAACGGGAAAAACGCTTTAATGTCCTCCGTAGCAGGAACAGGTACAAAATAGGGTGAAGCCCAAAACACAGGCGCAAACAACAACCCAAAACCACTGTTACAAATACCGGACAGTGAAAACCCCAAATCAACAATACACCACTAATGTACAATAACAACAAGCACAAACACCAACGGGCTAAACGAACTTAAATAACACCCATCCCAAAACCCCAACAAGGAACAGGTGAAAACAATTAGACCAAAACAAACGAAAAGGAAAAAGGGATCGGTAGCAGCTAGTAGACCGGCAACAGCGACCGCCGAGCACCACCCGAACAGGAAGGGGAGCCACCTTCGGTAGTATTCGTGACACCCATAGCCTAGACCTACTGTATTTATATTGTAATACAATCATCTCGGTTTTAATTTTAAGCATTTTATTTATATTATACGTCGCTTGTTTGTATCAATTGCAAAGACACTGGGAACTTTGAATTTGTAGTCAACTTTGTCAGACGTTTCCAGTGGTCACACAGAGACAAATAAACCATGTGATTATATGTCTAGTGAAGATAAAGTGTATAAAGTGATGTGGGAGGGCAAAAAAGCATCTAACAACACCCTTAACTGTTCTACGAGTGGTCTGAGGCAGGCGGTAGATTACGTTAGATTAAGCTTTTTCAAGTGCAACGTTAATAACAATGGTTTTGGGAAACAGTTTGGAGATTTAACAATGATCCTACGAAGGTTCTAAAAATGAACATAGCCTTAAGATTTGTTTTGGGAAACCGGGTCCATACCCTTACACTAGAGACACTGTGTATGAAGAGCATGCCAAGTTGTAATAATGATTATAGTAGTAGAGCTGAATGAAGTCTTCTCGTTACACTCCAGGTCCCCTCACCTCCATGGGGCATCTGATTCCAGATCTTACAATGAAGGGTGTTTCAAGGTGCCAGAGGATCAGTGAACAGAAAATGTTGCTCATTAATAAATGTGCCTCCAGACAAAAAAAAGTTTGGACGTCTGAGAACATTGAGGCCAATGTTGTATCGAAAAATACATCCAGAACTTTTAGAAGCGGGTTTCTAAAAGGAGAATATGGAGTATGGAGGCCTGTCTGCCTGCTATGATGAGTATGTCTGTCTCTCTACACATGTCTACACATTAAACTTTCAGCCTGCTTGCATTCTAGTCTGTCTGTCTGCAGGCTGATGTCTGTTTGTAAATCTAACAGCAGCCATCTATCAGGCTACATGTTGCCTTTGAAATAGATGGATGTGACACTGATGAGAGAGAGAGAGAGAGAGAGAGAGAGAGAGAGAGAGAGAGAGAGAGAGAGAGAGAGAGAATAAAAAAAACACTTTCAGGGGTCTGTGTCCCATCAGAGTAGATCAAACCCTGCCAGACACTTGACATACATGCTATTTGTATTACTGACAGGTTTGATACCTTACTCTTTATGCAAACTGTTAGGAATTATTACAAAACTCTCCCATACACAGGCAGACAGCCCAGTTCGCCCAAGTGAGTCTGTCAGAAATGGAGGGAAAAGTGAGAGGTTATGAAGAGAGCATGGAAAGGGAGTGAAAGAAAGATAATTGTGAATGAGTGGTTTTGTGTACAGGTGTCCCTGTGTACACAATAGTGACACCTCATTGACTGGACAAGTTGGGTTATACACACTGTATACAGTACACACACACACGCACACACAAACACATTTAGCTATAACAAATATAATTACTAATAACACTTTAGTCTTGACATGATGTTTCCTCTGAGACCAACACAAACACAGTAACAAACAGTCGTTTACATTCACATCCATCTTCATTTACAATATGTGTTTAAATAACCCTATCCCAAACAGAATCCTTCCTTTACCTTGTCTTCACATTGTTCTGTATCTATAGGCCATTCAGACCTTTTTCTTGGGGAACTTTTACAGTTGATATAGAGAGGGGAAAGGGAGTTTCCCAGACCCTAACCGATCAGCATTCACAAAGGCAGGCGAGACAGACGGCCTGCTGTTTGTGAGTGTGTATGTGTATGTGAACGCGCGATCGAGAGAGTGTGTGCGTGAGCGTGTGAGCGAGGTGCTCTGGGATTTATGTCTGGGATATGGGAAAAGAGAGGTGCTGCTGCCAACCGTCCTGTGGAAGAGTATTTATGTGGCGTTCAGGACTCATTAACACCCAGAAATTCTGGGAGAGCTACAGAGAAGCTGCATATAATAGCACATTGTGTGTGTGTGTGTTTAGAATATAAAGTAGGTTTCTCAATGTTTCTCTTGGACATTTCTACATTATGTAATCAAAATAGATCACCGATGAAGTGGTTGTGTTTATCATTCTTAACTGTGTTTCCTGTTTTCTAATGAGCCAGATGGCCAGGTCTTTATCACAAATTACAAATCCTTTGTTGACAATGGTCTGAATAAAAAGTTGAACAGGCATTGTAGATTTTATTTGTACTTTTTTAAATTGAACCTTTATTTAACTAGGCAAGTCAGTTAAGAACGAATTCTTACCCTACCCTACCCTGGTCAACAACCCTGCACCCCTTCACAGCAACTCACCCAAACTGCTACATTCCTATATCTATCCTACCCTGCCTTTCTAAAGTCTTGGAAAGGCAAGTTAACAAACAGATCACGGACCATTTCGAATCCCACTGTACCTTCTCTGCTATGCAATCTGGTCATGGGTGCACCTCAGCCACGCTCAAGGTCCTAAACGATATAATAACCTCCACCGATAAGAGACAATACTGTGCAGCTGCATTCATAGACCTGGCCAAGGCTTTCGACTCTGCCAATCACCACATTCTCATTGGCAGACTCACCAGCCTTGGTTTCTCAAATAACTGCCTTGCCTGGTTCACCAACTATTTCTCAGACAGAGTTCCGCGTGTTAAATTGGGGGACCTGTTGTCCGGACCTCTGGCAGTCTCTATGGGGGTGCCACAGGGTTAAATTCTCGGGCCGACTCTTTTCGCTGTATACGTCAATGATGTTGCTCTTACTGCTGATGATTCCCTGATCCACCTCTACGCAGACGACACCATTCTGTATACTTCTGGCCCTTCTTTGGACACCGTGTTAACTAACCTCCAGACGAGCTTCAATGCCATACAACTCTCCTTGGCTGCAACTGCTCTTATATGCAAGTAAAAATAAATGCATGCTCTTCAACCGATCGACCAGCACCTGCCCGCCCATCCAGCATCACTACTCTGGACAGTTCTGACTTAGAATATGTGGACATCAACAAATACCTAGGTGTCTGGCTAGACTGTAAACTCTCCTTCCGGACTCATATTAAGCATCGCCAATCCAAAATGAAATCTAGAATCTGCTTCCTATTTCGCAACAAAGCATCCTTCACTCATGCTGCCAAACATACCCTCGTAAAACTGACTATCCTACCGATCCTTGACTTTGGCGATGTCATTTACAAAATAGCCTCCAACACTCTACTCAGAAAATTGGATGCAGTCTATCACAGTGCCATCCATTTGTCACCAAAGCCCCATATACTACCCACCACTGCAACCTTTATGCTCTCGTTGGCTGGCGCTCTCTACATATTCGTTGACAAACCCACTGGCTCCAGCTCATCTACAAGTCTTTGCTAGGTAAAGCCCCACTTTAGCTCACTGGTCACCATAGCAGCACCCACCTGTAGCATGCGCTCCAGCAGGTATATTTCACTGGTCACCCCGAAAGCCAATTGGCCGCCTTTCCTTCCAGTTCTCTGCTGCCAATGACTGGAACAAATTGCAAAAATCACTAAAGATGGAGACTCATATCTCCCTCACTAACGTGATGCACCAGCTGTCAGAGCAGCTCACAGATCACTGCACCTGTTCATAGCCCATCTGTAAATAGCCCATGCAACTACCTCATCCCCATACTGTTCTTTTTATTTGCTCCTTTGCACCCCAGTATCTCTAATTGCACATTCATCTTCTGCACATCTATCACTCCAGTCTATCACTCCAGTGTTTAATTGCTGAATTGTAATTATTTTGCCACTATGGCCTATTTATTGCCTTACCTCCCTTATCTTTCCTCATTTGCACACACTGTATATAGACTTTTTTCTATTGTGTTATTGACTGTATGTTTTGTTTATTCCATGTGTAACTCTGTGTTGTTGTTTGTCTCGCACTGCTTTGCTTTATCTTGGCCAGGTCGCAGTTGTAAATGAGGACTTGTTCTCAACTAGCATACCTGGTTAAATAAAGTTGAAATAACATTTTTCTTTTTTAAAGAACAATGACAGCCTACACCAACCAAACCTGGACGACGCTAGGCAAAATGTGCACCGCCCTATGGGACTCCCAATCACAGCCAGTTGTGATACAG
Source organism: Oncorhynchus tshawytscha (assembly GCF_018296145.1). Classification (NCBI taxonomy): domain Eukaryota; kingdom Metazoa; phylum Chordata; class Actinopteri; order Salmoniformes; family Salmonidae; genus Oncorhynchus; species Oncorhynchus tshawytscha. The sequence continues at coordinate 25,736,322 of NC_056430.1, read as the reverse complement.
CCTAGATTCAAACCAGGGTGTCTGTAGTGACGCCTCTAGCACTGAGATGTAGTGCCTTAGACCACTGAGTCACTCGGGAGCCCGGTTAGTAGATTTAATTGATGGACCAATACACATTTGAATGAATAAATAAGGCAGAATCTCAAAATGTTGGGAAAGAGCACATGGTCAGGAGTTCAGTGTGTCCGGTCCAGCAGATCTGATTGCTATCACCTCACCAGCCTGGCCAGGGTGAATGACAGTTGGCTGATTGGGCTGAGAAACTGTGATGGGGTGAGGTTGGACCCAGGTGCAGGGAAGAGACCAGAAGAGGAATCAGTGGTTAAGGATAAACATAAATACCTTAATGATAAACAGTAGCCGCAGGATCACAGTACACTAAGTCTCCAAAACTCACTCACGAAACAAAACACACATGGTAAACAATTCAAGCTTCTGCAAAGGACAACAGAAAACACACAGGGAAATCATAATGAGTAAATAGGACACACCTGAGTGTCATTGTCTCTAGGACGGTCTCTGCTGCCCTTTGGTGACAAGTGGAACCATGACAGTACCCCCCCTATTTCGGCACCAAGCATGATACGCAACTCTAAACATTATTGAGGGAGAAGTGTATGTAGGACCTGGACATGTGTTTTGTTTGATTATGCTCTTGATCAGACAGTCCTCTGCACATTGTGTGATGATTGGTAAGACATTGTAACAGCAACAGTGAGTTTGTTTTGATTTGAGTTCCTGGCATTCACACCAGGCCTGAGATATACGCCATTAGTGGTTGATGAGGTGTCGATGACATTGAGCTTAACATTAGTAATTAGGAATGACACTGTCCAAAATCCATAAACGAAGGCTTTCTGGTCTGTGCTATGAAAACGTGAGCAGCAATATATCTCATGAGCTCTATAAACAACAGGGGTGGAGGATATGGGAATGTAAACATAATTTGTCCCTAGTCAGCAAATATATTTAAAACACAATTATGCACTGCTAACAACAAACACATGAAGTCATGTTCCTTCTGCTTTTGTGGTGGCCTCTGCCAGTGGCAGAGAAAATTTAACAGAAGAGAGCAGTAAAAGTGAGGGAAGAGGGAGGGAAGGAAGAGGGTTGATGGAAGGAGGTCAATGAAGTTTTGGGAGAAGGCTGGGTTAATCATGTTAACATGGGACTGTTCGATAATTGGACAGAAATCAGAGATGGAAAAGGGGAAACTTCTGCACTCTCACAGTACACTAACTCTTACACAGATGAATGGGTACACATGTAAGCAAAATAGTGCAAAACTATATTTGAAGCAATTGCTACAATACAGACTGTGCAACAGGGTGTTGTCCAGGGTCATGCAAAGGTTATTTGCTCTCTGGGAGGGGGACACCGTGGAGTTGTAAACTTTGGTTTTTATTTCTTTATGTATTTTTTATTTCACCTTTATTTAACCAGGTAGGCTAGTTGAGAACAAGTTCTCATTTGCAACTGCGACCTGGCCAAGATAAAGCATATCAGTGTGAACAGACAACACAGAGTTAAAATGGAGTAAACAATTAACAAGTCAATAACACAGTAGAAAAAAAGGGGAGTCTATATACATTGTGTGCAAAAGGCATGAGGAGGTAGGCGAATAATTACAATTTTGCAGATTAACACTGGAGTGATAAATGATCAGATGGTCATGTACAGGTAGAGATATTGGTGTGCAAAAGAGCAGAAAAGTAAATAAATAAAAACAGTATGGGGGTGAGGTAGGTAAAAATGGGTGGGCTATTTACCGATAGACTATGTACAGCTGCAGCGATCGTTTAGCTGCTCAGATAGTAGATGTTTGAAGTTGGTGAGGGAGATAAAAGTCTCCAACTTCAGCGATTTTTGCAATTCGTTCCAGTCACAGATGAAGAAGTCTTGGAGCAGGTAGGCCTTTCCCGGGAGGAAGAGCATTTCCATTTTGTCGAGGTTGAAGAGTAGTTGAGTGTCATCCACATAGCAATGATAGGAAAGATCATGTGAGGATATGACAGAGCTGAGTGACTTTGCGTAAAAAGAAGATGGGCCTAGAACCGAGCCCTGGGGGACACCAGTAGTGAGCGCATGTGGTACAGATGCAGATCCTGTCCACGCTGTAGCTGTATTGTTAGAGAGTGGTAAAGATAAAGATTTTGTTCGGGGGCCAGACAGGTATTAACCCTGCCGAAAGGAAAATAGTAGGAGTACTACCACACACACCAGCAGAAGAGACTGCCTAGAGTTTAGCATGTTTGCCAGAGGAGATAAAAGATAAGACACACCATAGCACAGGGGTAACCCAACCAATAATACCTCATACAATAAAAATGGTAGAGCAATTTAACGGCAACTTCATAGAAACAATTCACAAGAAAGAACTGAGAGAGAGAGAGGAGAGAGAGAGAGAGACTTAGCTGTTGACTTCAGGATTGCAGTTGCACTGTCTGTCCATCTGATGGTTTGTTTGTATGTCAAACCTTCGCACCAATGTTGCTACTAATCCATGCGATCAATAACTGGTGCATTCCCAAAAGATAACAACCTCGATCTAGAGCAGTAACACCGATGATTGAGTTAAACACTTTACAAACTAATCACTCAGAAAATAAACAAGACTTCTGCAGCATTGCACACCCCAATCAAACTGCCGCACCAACCGAGAGCTACCTCCCAGAGAGCCGGAAGAGCTATCTTCATTTCCTCCTTTATGACTGCTGATGTGCTCTTGAAGTGGCAGCGCACAGTAAAGGCTCCATGCAGGATTTTGCCACAACACCACCTAGTAGAAGCGACCTGCCAGGTAGGATGAAATCAGGAGTCTGCAGAGCCAGAGACACCCAACCCTGAGAGGGTGGAGAGGAAGATCTGATGGTTCCCAGTGTCAAAGACAGACACAGAAAGACACACACACACATACACACACACATACATGCACCCATGCACAAATGGTGGACAAAAGTCCTCAACATCCCAGTCAATAACCACGGTCCTCAACCCCCCCAGTCATAGACAGCCTCACACTTGCATAATAATCTCCCATTTATTATATCCTGTTTCTGAACAACTATACTGAACAAAAATATAAACACAACATGCAAAGTATTGGTCCCATGTTTCAAGAGCTGACATTAAAGATCCCAGCAATGTCCATACGCACAAAAAGCATATTTCTGTCAAATGTTTTGCACAAATTTGTTTACATCCCTGTTACTGAGTGTTTCTCCTTTGCCAAGATAATCCATCCACTGACAGGTGTGGCATATCAAGAAGCTGATTAAACAGCATGACCATTATACAGGTGCACCTTGGGCTGGGGCCATTAAAAGGCCACTATAAAATGTGCAGTTTTGTCACATAACTCAATGCCACAGATGTCTCAAGTTTTGAAGGAGCGTGAAATTGGCCTGCTGACTGCAAGAATGTCCACCAGAGCGGTTGCCAGATAATTAATGTTAATTTCTTTACCAACGCTGTTTTCGAAAATTCTGCAATACATCCAAACGGATTTGCAACCGCAGACCATGTGTAACAACACCAACCCAGGACCTCCACATCCGGCTTCCTCACCTGTGGGATCGTCTGAGACCAGCCACCTGGACAGCTGATGAAACTGAGGAGTATTTCTGTCTGTAACAAAGCCTTTTGGTGGGTGGGGAGCCAGTGAAAATATTGCACACTTCCTCCCATGGTTACATTAACCCCCCTCCTAGCTCCAATTGTGGTGCTCCTCTGAAGTTTAGCATACATTAATTACAGTTCTTCTCAATTGCTTGAGCACATTTGTTCAAACATATTTCACTTTTTCAAAACAAATAACACGCAGCCCCAAACTGACACACGTTGCCCAAAATGACACATTTCATTTGCAAAATGCATTAAGACTCTGAAAACATTAAATACATGACACAAAATCAATTACCTCCATCAAAACATAAAACTTTTGATTAGATAACAAGTTTTTTCAGTCAGTCAGTACACAATGGCCCAATAAATACTAACTACAACTATCAATATACCCTAACATGGTTAACCCTCTTTAATTTTGTCTGTGCCATTTGTTGGTACTACACTAATCATAGTATGCACCATAAAAGACAAGTAAACATATTATCAGAGCGTAGGCTGTATTATTTTTTTCCTAAAATTATTTGACCAAATACAGAATGAATGTCACTCAAGAGCATGAATATTCAGAAACAGAAGGTTTAATTGAACCTTTTTCCGGTTTAACAGAGCTGAACTACACTATCCTCCTCTACACACCCCTCTACCTGTCCTTTGCCCGTTCCCTCAGCCTCTTACTTGGTTCATTCTTACAAACAACAACTAAGAGGTGACCTCTTTTATGCATGAATAAGGACTGATTGCTGGTTGAACAATTGTGCAAAGAAGCTTTGCACATGCGCAGAAGAGGTTCACATTCATGGGAGTAATTTGTATCAGCTGTGACCAAATGTTTTAATTTGGTTTCTCATGATTTACTCAACTGAGTTTTGCGTCTTCTGTAGAGAGTTGTGTTTACTGTTTTGCAAAAATGTGCTTAGCATTTACATGGTGTGTGAAAGCAATGAGAAATGACTTACAGTTTTGTAAAAAAGAAAACTGTTGTGTTCATTAGGTTATGGTGGAGATGAAGTGGACCCCAGTTTATTAAAAGTGTCTTAGCAATTGAGAAAAACTAACTCTTAACAGTTTTAGTTGTAGAACCTTGAAAAGCAAGGAAAGCAAGGGCATTTTTTACATGTGTTGTACATGGACCTTCACCATACAGAACAACACACACAAAGACAATATACAATATAAGCGGAATATGATCTATAGTGAAAACATTCCTGATGCTGAGTGTACTGTATATAGATATTTTGGGTAGTAATCTGACAGATGTTATATAAAACGGGAAGGGATGAGTGCTGAGAAAACAACCGGCATGAGTCATTTTCCGATGCAGGACTGAACTGAGCTGACCTGTGCTGCTCCCTCCCTCCATGTCAATAGCTATCACACAAGTTCACGGTGTATTTTACTGCTATGTGCTGAGCATACCAACACCAGTGTGTTGGGTCTGTGTGTCTGAGACTGGTGTGTACATTGAAGGTGTGTACTATGCCAGAGTTCTCTATGACTGTCCCAGATGTGAGCGTGTGTGTTTCTCTATGAGTGTGTGATATTTTCACACAAAGGCACTGTAACTGTCTTCACTGTCTGACTTGTATTGTCATGAGAGAGCACCTGTATCCTACTCTGTAAAGAGAGATACAGCTCAGCACAGAGCAGCTTTTGGCTCGGCCTGATGGGTATTGTTGTTCTTTCCTTTTTGGGGGACACTGCATATGACATGTGTGAGGAGGCCTGGTATTGTAATCATTGTCAGACAGAGAACTAGAGGAACGACAGCAGCCTCAGAGGAAAAATACACACTTCCCTCCTCCTTATTGATACAGACATAGACAAGCAATGATGGAAATCACCTAGTCCTCGCTGAAACGCACACAGCTGGAAAAGTACTGAGATACAGAATCAGTCATGCATGCACTTCAAATCTAAGCTGACCTTGTTCTGGTTAGGGTTACCATAATACACATTTTAGTTTGTTTTATTGGCATGTCTGTACATAACATCTGACACCAAACAGTGCACTGTTGCCAAAGCGATTCATGGAATATCTTCAGGAGGTGATGTATCACAGGTTCAATCATTAAACAATGAAACATGTATTATACAACTTTGGAGCTGTACAAGCTGCTTACCAGCACTCCTTAAGGAATGTAGGATAATCACACTGGAATGCCAAGTGCATATCTTCTTGGTTTTCATTGTAGGGTGAGAGATTAAAAACATAAAGGAGATGGGATTCCTGTGCTTAAAAGGAAGTGCTGGCTCATATGGGACATATTTGAGTAATTACCAACAGAAGCAGAAGTGACCCAGGCCAGAGACTGTTCATGTTTACATGGTAGATCTCGCTTAGGTTGAATGAATAAAATAATTGTTAGAATGAGTTAATATACTTTATACTGTATGAAATACAGGACGGTTCTAACCTAGAATGCATGGACAACTACAAATACCTAGGTGTCTGGCTAGACTGTAAACTCTCCTTCCAGACTCATATCAAACATCTCCAATCCAAAATCAAATCTAGAATTGTCTTTCTATTCCGCAACGAAGCTTCCTTCACTTACGTCGCCAAACTTACCCTAGTAAAACTGACTGTCCTACCGATCCTCGACTTCGGCGATGTCATCTACAAAATAGCTTCCAATACTCTACTCAGCAAATTGGATGTAGTCTATCACAGTGCCATCCGCTTTGTTACCAAAGCGCCTTATACCACCCACCACTGTGACTGTATGCTCTAGTTGGCTGGCCCTCGCTAGATATTCATCGCCAGACCCACTGGCTCCAGGTCATCTATAAGTCTATGCTAGGTAAAGCTCCGCCTTATGTCAGCTCACTGGTCACGATAACAACACCCACACGTAGCACACGCTCCAGCAGGTATATCTCACTGGTCATCCCCAAAGCCAACACCTCCTTTTGGCCGCCTTTCCTTCCAGTTCTCTGCTGCCAGTGACTGGAACGAATTGCAAAAATAGCTGAAGCTGGAGACTTGTGTTTCCCTCACTAACTTTAAACATCAGCTATCTGAGCAGCTAACCGATTGCTGCAGCTGTACATAGTTCATCTGTAAATATCCCACCCAATCTACCTACCTCATCCCCATATTGTTTTTATTTACTTTGCTGCTCTTTTGCACACCAGTATCACTACTTATACACCATCATCTGCTCATATATTACTCCAGTGTTAATCTGCTAAATTGTAATTACTTTGCTACTATGGCCTATTTATTGCCTTACCTCCTCATGCTATTTGCACACACCGTATATAGACTTTTTTTTGTTTTATTACATTATTGACTGTACACTTATTTATTCCATGTGTAACTCTGTGTTGTTTCTGTCGCACTGCTTTGCTTTATCTTGGCCAGGTCACAGTTGTAAATGAGAACTTGTACTCAACTAGTTTACCTGGTTAAATAAAGGTGAAATAAAATAAAATAATAAAAATACCTAGTGAATACAATTTATAAAAATACAGACAAAGCATTGTAGATATGGATGCCTGTTGGAGTTCACCACTTTTTTCAGTTATTTGTTTTGATCAACTGTATAATAAACCAAGGTAGAGTAGAAAAATAAACAGATGACAGGATGAAACAAGAGAGAGAGAGAGAGAGAGAGAGAGAGAGAGCGTGAGAGAGAGAGAGAGAGTCTTCGAGAGAGATTACCACATTGAACAATATACATAGGAGTGATAAAATGGTGGTTTGAGAGCCTAATGAGTTTATAATGAACTGTATGTGTAAGGAATTGTATTTTACATGAAATTTGGCAGGGATTCAAACCAATCACGGGTTATAGACTTTGCAGGTTTTAAAAGCAATTTCCAATTGAGCCAACATAAGCAGTGTTTACCACGAACGTGGGAACATTGCCTTTAAAAACGGCAATGCTTATAACCCCTACAGTGTATATCCTGGCCTTAGTAGTTTACATAGATAATTAATGCAACATTTTCAAGGGAAAACTGACAGTTGAATATTCCCAAATCCCTTTACCGTTTATTATCCCAGCAATCAGAATACTCCAACATTTAAATTATATGAAAACAACAACATCCAAAAACACATAAATAAAATAAGACCAGGTCTATAATTAGACTGAATGCACCAGGGAGGACCACCACAAATGCGGCCATATTATCTGACATCTGTTTTGCAGCTTGTCGGTGCGCGCAGGGTTTATGTTGAGAAGGCAGCGTGAGTATATCATTTTTGGCCCACTTCCACAGGGCTATGGCAGATTCCTGCAGGCAAAGCCGTCTGATGTAGTGCTTTGGGAGAGGGGGGATGGAGAGAGTTATATTCTGCAACTGTCTCCCCTTCGGAGGTCAACCAAAGCCTGCCAGAGGCCCCAAACACAGAGACAAGGCTCGTAAATGTCCCTCACACTCGCCCATACTCATTTTCTCTGTGATATGTCTCCTTTTTCACGACTGGAAGAGGCTTACACACTGTAAAATGTGGTCATTTCTGAGTTTTACTCCCCCTTTTCCCTTTATTCTTTTTATGAAATAGCCCCATATGGAAGAGTTTGGGTTCAGTTCTCTCCTGGAAATCATACAGAAAATTGAGAATGGCCTGAAAGAGTATTCCAGATAGGAAATTATCCTTTCACCATCGCTATGCCCAACTATGTACAAAAGGCTCTTGGGAAGAGGTCAAAATATGGGCTGGCTATTTATAATCCTGCTTTATATTCATGGAGAAGAGAGTGATTTATTCATTTTGTATCACATTGAAGATATCATAAATGCCAGAAGTAATCTATCACATGCCGTCACAGAGGAGAACAGAGGAAACATCTTGTCTGTTTTTGATTTGAGTCCTGTTTGAAAACAACAAGTCTGTTCTGCATGCTCTCTTTGCAACTAAATTCTCCCGGTGGTAGCTCTGACATTTGGCTGTTCTCATCTATGTTGAAATACCAGAGCCATAGATAAAAACGAGTTTGGCAAACTATTCCTGATGGCACCAAACATTCCATGACAATTTGAATGTAATCGATTCGTAACCTTTGGTGCTAATATGGCACCCCTTGGAATTTTAAATCCCAAACAAATTCTCCTCAACATCTTACCAATGGCTCTGGGAACTCTCATGGATTCAAAGATCCTCCAGTCTATTTCTAGGGTATACTATACAACACAAATCTACTCCAAGTGGTGGGGGAGTAGAGGGAAGAAACTGCTTTCACACCTCAGCCTAATGTGGAACTAATTTCAGTTGATCTCTGTGCTGAAAGCTCTTTGGCTGACTGGGTTATCTGTATATCAGCCCTGTCCCATGTAACTCTCTGGGAAAAGGAGGTGGTAATCTGTAGATTTATCTGGTAACTTCTCTAGAATATTTTTTCGAACTTTTTCGTCTTCCAAACCACATGTGAGAAAAGTGCAGGTTTGGCCTACCAAACACAGAACATAATGTAAAGTGACATTGATCTGAACGGTGCCAAATTCTAATGTTCAGCAGACTACTTTGCTAGAATATGAAGACCTTGTTCCATCGGGATGCAGAGCTTCACACCAGTGACCTGGATGTTGCTAATGAGTGTTGGTCTATAATGAGATTCTGACCAGGTTCAGATTGTGGAATGGTCCGTGTTGATCTTTGCGGTGCTACACCTGCATCCATGGAATGCAATCACAACAGTTTTGCTAATAATATGCTGAAGGTTCCTACTGTTGAGAAATTGCAAGATGACGAAACAAACTTTGTAAAAATGAAAGTTTATTTTTGTCATTATTTGCTATCATACATGAATTAAAGGTTAAAGGCAACCAGATGCTTATTGTTTGAAAAGGAAATAAACATACAAGCCAAGTACAAAACATAATAGGAGACTAGGGATGCCTCTCAGTTCGGACACAGGAAAAGATTTTACGGTACCCCATCATGCCTCATTGGCTAGTGGTTGTATTTATTGAGTGCTCAGCACCCTGTTTTCCAACATAAAAACTAAATTTTCCCTCAGTATACTGTAACTGTATAAAACTATCCACAAAAAGCTGGAATCTTAAACAAATTAACAATGAATGTGGAAGTCCTTGTAGTTATTCTTGGTTAATAATTCCCATATAAAAATAGCTGAATTTGAACAGAATTTGGGGTATTTCAACTGAATTTAAAACCCCTAGGTATCCTTGCTAATAAGAGTCTGGGCATGTTTGTTAATATCATATTAATATTATTTAATATAAGATGAGGAGTGTGTTTACCTGTTCTTATGGCCAACAATACACTACCCCTGTGTTTACAACCCTCGGTCCTGAAAATTGGTTTCCTGTAAGTACAGTGACAGTGTTGGGTGTGCTGTGTTAAAAAAAGGAGGGTTCCATACATTCTGTCCTAACTGGTCCAAGGCAGCTCTTGTTGTTTGGTGTGAAATGGTTATGGCTGGGACTGCTGAGGGAAGGGCTGATCAGAGCCATAGATATTAAGAGTTCAGCAGACTATTGCCTGTGTTGTCATTAAATCAAACTCCCTGTACTCTGTTAGCCTCGCAAAGCCGCCTGATCCTGTGAGCTTACACAAATGTTGCTGTATGGATATCAGTCCGGTATTTACGAGGCTAGTACTCTGTGACTCTGGATCTGATCCATCATCAGTTGTTAAGGATAGAATTAACCTTTTACATATAACACATGTAAAGGTGAAGCAGGTGTTCTTAGCCAGCAGGCCTATGACTGGTTTAAGTTCAGCATCCACAAGTCAGCAGTGTGAGGTCCCTGGCATGGTATTGGCATCACACCTGTAGCCCTTGCCTTGACTTTCCCACTAGTTCTCCAAAAGGTGTCAGCTACTACGACAGCATTTCACCTGGCATTGAAATGGCATGGAACTCCACTCTGGGGAAAAACCTGCCAGCAGGAAGGCCTGGGCATGTTAGGGATGTGCGAGTTGGGTAGAAATGACAGGGTGAGACTTTATTGACCTAATTGAGCTGGGACCAGCGTTGAGCTATTTACAATTTGTTCAGTTGTCAATATTATATCCTCACAGGATAAGACTTCATAGAGCAGCACGGATCTCTACTATATGGTATTGAGGTGAGGGGAACTAGGAAAGGGGGGATATGGGAGCGAGATTGGGATTAGATATGGGGTTAGGAAGGACCCAGTTGTATGAGATGGGGAATTTGTGATTACCGTATATCCCCAGCATGCATTTTTGTAAGGAAGCAGTTGTATAACCAGTGAGTCATAATGAAGCATGAGCACTGTCTCAGTCTGTGGTTGGAAATCCCATTTGATCCAAGCCAACGTTCCCCTCAAATTGTCCTGCTACTCTTTCTGTGGTAAGGACAGTGACACAATGTTATTGCTATGACAAGAAATGCTTATCACATTGTAGTGTAGGCATTTCAATTAGATCTAAAAAACGTGTATGTGTGTGAAATAGGTGTGAAATGACTGCATTCATATTTAGAAATGTTGAAGGCTATTCTATAGCATTATATTAATGTACGGAAAAATAGGAAAATTCTGAAGAATACAAAACATTTTTGATTTGCTCAAAGCACTTTCTTCTAAAGGTGTGAATAGTCTGCATCACATTAAGGGTATGCAAATCCTCTATCTCCTTAACTTGTGACATGATACAGTATTACATACAGTACCTATCTTTAGCATACCTATCTTTCCCCTGATGTCACATACTATACAATCCTTATGTCCTTTTATACAGCCTGTTCATGTCTGCAGTGCAACAGCTGGTGGTGGCGACTGGTTAGGGTTCAGTTTTTTATCATCTTGGTGAGGATCTTTTTGAGTGCGGGTCTCTTCTGGTCCTGTGTGGTGTCTTGGTGTGGGTGGGAGGGCTTGGCGTGGTGCAGCTGTTTCAGGGGGAGGGTCTGCTGGTCCTTAGTGTCTCGTTTGGCCTGGCGTAGGAGGCGCTTCATGTTCTTCACCTTGTCCCGCAGGTGGCTGTTGGCCTTCTCCAAAGATCGCACCTTCTGGGAGAGAGTCTTCACCCTCTCCTCCTCCTCAAACAGGGCCTTCTGCACTGTTGAACACAGCAGCTGGAGGAAACAGGAATGTTAGTCAACAGGAAGTGGGCAAAATGCTAATGTACACCACAGATTGAGGTTAAGAATTGTTAATAGATTCAGATAATGAGTTCAGAGAATAAGTTCTCAGGCTGTTGTTTAACATGATAACCACATCCTTATTTTAGACTTTTGATGATCAATTACACAAACCCCAAGTTGTTACACTAATTCAGCCCTGATTCTTTGGATCATCTGGTTACTCAAGTTCCTGATCCAGTATTAATGTTTGGAAATGTATAATTTACTTCAAAAGGCAAAGATATTCATCTCAAAACCTCTTTTCTTTGAAACACATTGCTTGCCTTGTGTGAATATGCTAAAATGGTAATGATGTCAATCCACATTAATTCATTAATAGAGATTATTTAAAAAATGTAAGTTTAGAAACTGTTCCACTTCAGTGATGGAAAGTCTGAGACAGATTCAAATTTTTTGTTTTATTTGTCACGATCGTCCTATGGAGTAGACCAAAGCACAGCGTGAATCCATTATTTTATTGAATGACGAAAAACAAGAAGAACACTTAAACAAAACGCTATGAACCCAAGTGCCGACACAGGCAACTAACACATAGACAATAACCCACAAAATAGCCAAAGAGGATGGCTGCCTAAATATGGTTCCCAATCAGAGACAACGATAAACACCAACCTCTAATTGAGAACCAATCTAGGCAACCATAGACCTACAAAAACACCTAGATGTAAACAACCACATAAATCTACAAAACCCCTAGACAGTGCAAAAACCCTAGATGAGACAAAACACACCTGAATACTCAGGTCAGGGCGTGCCACTTATATCATATGTCACGAATTAGACCTAAATCCTTTGAAAGATAATACATTGAGATTAAGGAGGAAAGACATTGGCTAATTTACTGTCCATGTGTTTCTACTTGAATGCAAAATTACATTTTTATTTGTTCTACCATCTTTTTCATATTGCTAGGAGATAAAGTACAATACCGTTCAAAAGTTTGGGATCACTTAGAACATTTTTTGTCCATTAAAATAGCATCAAATTGATAAAAAACAGTGTAGACATTTTTAAAGTTGTAAATTACTATTGTAGCTGGAAACTGCAGACTATTTATGGAATATCTACATAGGCGTACAGAGGACCATTATCAGCAACCATCACTCCTATGTTCCAATGGCATTTTGTGTTAGCTGATCCAAGTTTATCATTTTAAAAGGCTAATTGATCATTAGAAAACCCTTTTGCAATTATGTTAGCACAGCTGAAAACTGTTGTTCTGATTAAAGAAGCAATAAAACTGGCCTTCTTTAGGAGTGATGGGTGCTGATAATGGTAAGCCTATGTAGATATTCCTATGTAGATATTACATAAAAAATTGCAGTTTCCAGCTACAATAGTAATTTACAACATTAACAATGTCTACACTGTATTTCTGTTCAATTTGATGTTATTTTAATGGACAAAAAATTTGGTTTTCTTTCAAAAACAAGGATATTTCTAAGTGAACCCAAACTTTTGAATGATAGTGTACATCTCAAAAAGACTGAGTGAGAAACCTCTTATGTCCAACATACTAGCCAATTGCCATTTAGTATACACATCATCAACCCAAATAAGGAATATTCCCTTCATTCAAATAAGTACGTCGCACAACTTCAATGATTAACAATAAACACAAGGTAAGGTCTTCAGAATGATACCATGTGTCATCATTTAACAGTGGTAGCACTGAGGAGAGTAACCTAGCATGTTTGTTGATCGTGTTAAATCATCTAAGACAAACAGCTACGTCTACTTGTATTTCATTCACAGGCGGCTTGTTGCACATTATTTGGGGGCTCATAGTAAAGGCTGGAACGGCATACATGGAATGGTATCAAACACATCAAACACGTGGTTTCAATGTCGTTGATACCATTCCATTTACTCCATTCCAGCCATTATTATGAGCCGTCCTCCCCTCAGCAGCCTCCTGTGATTTCGATAATCTCTTTCCCTTTTGAAAGAGTTTAAAACCATTTGTTATATCCTGTGTTATTTTCAGTCCTGCTGTTTTTGATAAGTGATGGAACCCCATGTCACGCCCTGACCTTAGAGATCCTTTTTATTCTCTATGTTTGGTTAGGTCAGGTTGTGACTCGGGTGGGAAAGTCTATGTTTTCTATTTCTTTGTTTTTGGCTGTGTGTGTGTGTGGTTTCCAATCAGAGGCAGCTGTCTATCGTTGTCTCTGATTGGGGATCACATAAGTTGTCATTTTCTGGTTTTGGTGGGATCTTATTTTCTCTTTTTACTGTCTGTACCTGACAGAACTGTGCACTTAGGTTTTCACGTTATTTTGTTGAGTGTTTTTTGAAAATAAAAATCATGAACACTTTCAACGCTGCGCTTTGGTCCTCTCCTTTGGACGAGAGCCGTTACACCCCATGTACAGGGGCTTTGTCTAACGTGCAGGAGTTGTGGAACGTAGCATTCCTTGGCCTGTCCAGCAGAAACAACAGCTCATATGTCTTTCAGTGTATTCCGGGCTTTTATTATGAGTGAGCCACAAGAGGTTGCATTTGATCCATTAGCAGCAGGCGTGCATGTGGCCAGAGAAGGAACGAAAAGGAAAAATAGAAAACATGTAATTTAAACAGAACTAATCTGATGGGGGGGTGGGGGGGGGTTCTCTCCAGGGAGCGGCCTAAGGACATGTGGAAATATGAAAGTGGTTGGTAGAAAGATGCATGGCAAATGCCTTGTGCTTTAGAAATGTGGTCAGAGTGGTGGGTGAGCTGTCCCTTATGGCCCTAAGTAGCAGCCCCCAACACAGAGCTGAAACCAAACAGTGTTAACAAAAAAAAGTGTTTTTTTATTTAACCAGGCAAGTAATACTGGGGTCTTGGTCACACTTTATTTGGATAGTCTGGATAATCCATCTGTAGATGCTCTACAGATCATGCTATCAACAAATGTTCTGTTGATAAGCAACTGCTTGCTAAGGTTAGGTTTAGAATAAGGGTTAGGATAAGGGTTAAGGTTAGCATTGGGGTAAGGGTAAAGTTCAGGGTTAGAATAAGGTTTAATGTTAGGGTAAGGTTTAGGGTTAGGGTTAGGAAAAGGGTTAAGGTTAGGGTTATGGTAAGGTTTAAGTCTGGGGTTAGGATTAGTTAGATTAAATGTTACTGATAAAGCGTCTACAGATGGGCTATCCATACAAAGTGCTACCAGGGTCTTTCCTGGGAGAAGCATACAGTGGCTTGCGAAGGTATTCACCCCCTTGGCATTTTTCTAATTTTGTTGCCTTACAACCTGGAATGAAAATGTATGTTTTGTGGAGTTTGTATCATTTGATTTACACAACATGCCTACCACTTTGAAGATGCAAAATATTTTTCTTGTGAAACATACAAGAAAACAGAACTTGAGCGTGCATAACTACTCACCCACAAAGTAATTACTTTGTAGAGCCACCGTTTGCAGCAATTACGTCTGCAAATCTCTTGGGGTATGTCTCTATAAGCTTGGCACATCTAGCTGCTGAGATTTTTGCCCATTCTTCAAGGCAAAACTGCTCCAGCTCCTTCAAGTTGGATGGGTTCGGCTGGTGTACAGCAATCATTAAGTCATACTACAGATTCTCAATTTAATTGAGGTCTGGGCTTTGACTAGGCAATTCCAAGACATTTAAATGTTTCCCCTTAAACCACTCGAGCGTTGCTTTAGCACTATGCTTAGGGTCATTGTCCTGCTGGAAGGTGAACCTCCGTCCCAGTCTCAAATCTCTGGAAGACTGAAGTAGGTATCCCTCAAGAATGTCCCTGTATTTAGAGCCATCCATCATCCTTCAATTCTGACCAGTTTCCCAGTCCCTGCTGATGAAAAACATCCCCACAGCATCCTCCACCACAATGCTTCACTATGGGGATGATGTTCTCAGGGTGATGTGTTGGGTTTGAGCCAGACATAGTGTTTTCCTTGATGGCCAAAAAGCTACATTTTAGTCTCATCTGACCAGAGTACCTTCTTCTTTATGCTTGGGGAGTCTCCCACATGCCTTTTGGCGAACACCAAACGTGTTGGCTTCTTTTTTCTTTAAGCAATGGCTTTTTCTGGCCACTCTTCCGTAAAGCCCAGCTCTGTGGAGTGTACGGCTTAAAGTGGTCCCATGGACAGATACTCTGATCTCCACTGTGGACCTTTGCAGCTCCTTCAGGGTTATCTTTGGTCTCTTTGTTGCCTCTCTGATTAATGGCCTCCTTGCCTGGTCCGTGAGTTTTGGTGGGCGGCCCTCTCTTTGTCGGTTTGTTGTGGTGCCATATTCTTTCCATTCTTTAAATAATGGATTTAATGGTGCTCCTTGGGATATTCAAAGTTTCAGATATTTATTTTTAACCCAACCCTGATCTGTACCACAACTTTGTCCCTGACCTGTTTGGAGAGCTCCTATGTCTTCATAGTGCTGCTTGCTTGGTGGTGCCGCTTGCTTAGTGGTGTTGCAGTCTCTGGGGCCTTTCAGAACAGGTGTATATATACTGAGATCATGTGACAGATCATGAAACACTTAGATTGCACACAGGTGGACTTTATTTAACTAATTATGTGACTTCTGAGGGTATTTGGTTGCACCAGATCTTATTTATGGGCTTCATAGCAAAGGAATACATATGCACCCACCACTTTTCAGTTTTAGAATTTTTTAAAACAAGTAATTTTTTTTCATTTCACTTCACCAATTTGGACTATTTTGTGTATGTCCATTACATGAAATAAAAATAAATTTAAATTACAAGTTGTAATGCAACAAAATGGGAAAAACAAAATGGGCAAAAACGCAGACTTAAATCAGCCATAGGTGAGGTGTCCATCTCCTAAAAATACTCCGATCCTAATGCTTACACATGGAGGGGGCCATCTCAGTTAGGACTGTGTGGGGGTGGGGGGTGGGGGTGGGGGGTTATGAAATTCAAAAAATGTGATGGCTGCTGCCATCCTGCATCACCAATTAGTGTGTCACTTTATGTTATATTATTCAGTGTGGTTTCTTCTGCAGCACTGCCACAGGGCATTCTATCAGCTGCAAATCAAATTAAATGTTATTGGTCACATACACATGGTTAACATGTTATTGTGAGTAGTGAAATGCTTGTCCTTCTAGTTATGACAGTGCAGCAATATCTAACAAGTAATCTAACATTTCCACAACAACTACCTAATACACGCAAATCTAAGTAAAGGAATGCAATAAGAATATATACATATAAATATATGGATGAGCAATGACACAGTGGCATAGGCAAGATGCAATAGATGGTATAAAATACAGTATACACATGAGATGAGTAATGAAAGATATGTAAACATTATTAAAGTGGCATTATTAAAGTGACTAGTCCATTTATTGAAGTGGCTAATGATTTCTAGTCTGTATGTAGGCAGCAGCCTCTGTGTTAGTGATGGCTGTTTTAACAGTCTGATGGTCTTGAGATAGAAACTGTTTTTCAGTCTCTCGGTCCTAGCTTTGATGCAGGGTGAACAGGCAGTGGCTCAGGTGGTTGTTGTCCTTGATGATCTTTTCGGCCTTCCTGTGACATCGGGTGCTGTAGGTGTCCTGGAGGGCAGGTAGTTTGCCCCCGGTGATGCGCTGTCCAGACCACACTACCCTCTGGAGAGTCCTGTGGTTGTGGGCGGTGCAGTTGCCGTACCAGGCGGTGATACAGCCCGACAAGATGCTCTCAAATTGTGCATCTGTAAAAGTGTGTGAGGTTTTGATGCGCTGTTGCACATTCTTCACCACACTGGCACCCTTTATTTGAATTTTATTTATTACATTTTTTGAAAATGCACTGTTGGTTAGGGGCTCGTAAGTAAGCATTTCACTGGAAGGTCTACATCTGTTATATTCAGAGCATGTAACTAATAAGATTTGGTTTGATTTGTCTGTGTGAGTGGACCATTTTAAATAGTCTGTGATGTGTACGCGGAGGAACTTAACTTTCTACCTTCTCCACTACAGTCCCGTCGATGGGGATAGGGGACTGCTTCCTCTGCAGTTTCTTGAAGTCCAGGATTATCTCCTTTGTTTTGCTGATGTTGAGTGAGAGGTTATTTTCCTGACCCCACACTCCGAGTGCCCTCACCTCCTCCCTGTAGGCTGTCTCATCGTTGTTGATAATCAAACCTACTACGGTTGTGTCGTCTGCAAACTTGATGATTGAGTTGGAGGCGTGCATGGCCACGCAGTCATGGGTGAAAAGGGAGTACAGGAGGGGACTGAGCATGCACCCTTATGGGGTTTTGAGGATCAGCGAAGTGTAGATGTTGTTTCCTACCTTCAACACCTGGGGGCAGCCCGTCAGGAAGTCCAGGACCCAATTGCACTGGGCGGGGTTGAGACCCAGGGCCTCAAGCTTAATGATGAGCTTGGAGGGTACTATGGTGTTGAATGCTGAGCTAGAGTCAATGACCAGCATTCTTACATAGATACTCCTGTTGTCCAGATGGGACATCGCATTGTGCAGTGTGATGGCGATTGCATCGTCTGTGGACCTATTGGGGTGGTAAGCAAATTGAAGTGGGTCTAGGGTGACAGGTAAGATGGAGGTGATATGATCCTTGACTAGTCTCTTAAAGTACTTCATGATGATAGAAGTGAGTGTTACAGGGTGATAGCCATTTGGTTCAGTTTCCTTTGCATTCTTTGGCACAGGCCATCTTGAAGCACGTTGGGACATCAGACTGGGATAGGGAGCGAATATCTCCGTAAACACACCAGCCAGCTGGTCTGCGCATGATCTGAGGACGTGGCTAGGAATGCCATCTGAGGCCGGCATCCTTGCGAGGGTTAACACGTTTAAATGTCTAACTCAAGTCGACCTCGGAGAAAGAGAGCCCACAGTCCTTGGTAGTGGGCCGCGTAGGTGGCACTCAAAGCGGGCAAAGAAGGTGTTTAGTTTGTCTGGAAGTAGGACGTCGGTGTCCGTGACACCGTGGTTTTCCTTTAGTGATTGTCTGTAGACCACATACGTCTCGTGTCTGAGCAGTTGAATTGCGACTCTATTTTGTCTCTACACTGACATTTTACTTTTTTGATTGCCTTCAGAGGGAATAACTACACTGTTAGTATTCAGCCATATACCCAGTCACCTTTCCATGGTTAAATACGGTTGGTCAAGCTTTCAGTTTTGCGCGAATGCCGCCATCTATCCACGGATTCTGGTTAGGGTAGGTTTTAATTCACAGTGGGTACAACATCTCCTATACATTTCCTTAAACTCACTCACCGAATCAGCGTATACATTGATATTATTTTATGAGGCTACCCGGAACATCTCAGTCTGCGTGATTAAAACAATCTTGACTAGTCCTTAGCATGGGTACTTCCTGTTTGAGTTTTTGCCAATAGGAAGGGAGGAGCAAAACTGAGTCGTGGTCAGATTTGACGAAGGGAGGGCGGGGTTAGGGCCTTGTATGCATCGCGGAAGTTAAAGTAGCAGTGACCCAGTTTTTCTCCAGCGCAAGTGCTACAGTCAATATCCTTATAGAAATAAGGTTAGCCTTGTTCTCAAATTTGCTTTGCTAAAGTCCCCAGCTACAATGAATGCAGCCCCAGGATATATGGTTTCCAGTTTGCATGAAGTCCAGTGAAGTTCCTTGAGGGCCGTCGTTGTATGGCCTTGACGGGCGATATACACGGATGTGACAATAACCAAAGAGAATTATCATGGGAATTCTCACGGTCGGCATTTGATTGTGAGGAATGCTAGGTTAGGTGAACAAAAGGATTGGAGTTCCTGTATGTTGTTACAATTACACCATGAGTCATTAATCATGAAACATACACCCCTGCCCTTCTTCTTCCTGGAGAGCTGTTTATTCCTGTCGGCGCAACACACAAAGAATCCAGGTGGCTGTACTAACTCCAACAGCATATCCCGAGAGAGCCATGTTTCTGTGAAACAGAGTATGTTACAATCCCTGATGTTTCTCTGGAAAGCAACCCTTGCCCTGATTTCGTCGACCTTGTTATCTATAGAGACTGGACATTAGTGAGTAATATACTCGGAAGCGGTGGGTGGTGTGTGCGCCTCCGAAGTCTGACCAGAAGACCGCTGGCATCTTCCTCTTCTACGGTGGCATTGTTTTGAGTCAGCCTCTGGAATCAGTTCAAATGCCCTGGGTGGTTCAGACAAAGGATGTGGACTGTGCAGTTGCCATAACAGGTGGTTACAGCCCGACAGGATGCTCTCAAATGTGCATCTGTAAAGGTATGTGAGGATTTTAGGTGACGTCGTTCTGATATCCATAGTTCTTCCCGGCTGTATGAAAAAACACTTGGGCTAACAATGTAAGAAATACTACATAAAAAAACGAAATAATGCACATTTTCCTAAGGACCAGAAGCGAGGCAGCCTTCTCTGTCGGCACCATCTTGTTACAGAAAAAGGATAGGCAGACTATAGGCAGACTGCCCCAGGTAGTAGAGCAGTGGTCACCAACCGGTCGATCGTCAAGGCATTCCTAGACGATCACCAAACATTTCTGTAGAAAAGGCAAGGATAAAGGCTTGTGCTCCTTTTCTTTTGTTATGCATGTTGCACTGTTGCCAGCAGGTGCACTTGATACAGAAGCCCTATACACCGGGTAAGGAAAGTGTTTCCATTTTGAACCATTTCATTTGTCTGAAAAGACTAACTGCCTATAATGCGTACGGGGAGATCTGGGGCTAAATTGAGTGTGCCTACTGAGCTGGCCAATCGGATAGCCGTACCTCCAGCTTCCACGACCCCGGACACAACAATGTTTGATAGTAGCCTATGTGAGATTTCCTAACTTTTAAGACCACAGAGAGACTGTCAAAGAAAACAGCAAAGAGCTCCTGTTTTAATGAGTGAGTTCATGTTTAAGTTTTTATTCAGCACTGTCCACACTGTTTTTATTCAACCCTATTACAAAACACACTTCTCCCTACTTCCACTCCCTCTGCAGCTGAAATGAATGAGTACCCAAGTGTACTCATACTCGATAGCCCTGCGTTTTGATGATTATTAGTAGCTCGTTGTGTATTTTAATATCAAGGAATATTGCACTTACTCTGGTCATAGGAACATCATGAATTAGTGCATGAGGCAGATGCGGTATGACTGGAGTTTCCCCATGAGGTGGATGATGATGTCTCCTGTTTTTCTGGTCAGTCTCAACAGAGGAAAGGAAGGAGAGAGCAGGGACCGTGAGAGGCGGACCCTCTGCTGTTCTCTCCCTCCCTCCACTGAGACTAATGCTGGGTTCTAAACAACAGAAATCTCAGACTTCTGACTTCAGCGCATTCGAGACAACTGGAAACTCCAGATCCAACTAGAAAAAAATGTTTTGAACGATCATCCAACTTGGAATTGCAAGTCCGAAACTTGGATACCGTCAGATACCGTTTCTTATGACCGAAAAAAGCTTCTGGATATCAGAAGAGTTATTACTCACCTCGAACTGGATAAAGAATTTTCATTAAATAGTCTGACGCAAAGGATATACTGTTTCTCAGAGTCCAGGCCCAAATCCCCATCATTCCCGTGAAGAAAAGACAGAGATACATGGGGCAGAGATCGGGGTGCCATGTTAGAATTAATCGGCGAGTGTGCAACCCGCCTCTACCATCCGTTCTATTGGCCAACGTGCAATCACTGGAAAATAAATTGGATGATCTCCGTTCGAGACTATCCTACCAACTGGACATTAAAAACTGTAATACCTATGTTTCACCAAGTTGTGGCTGAATGACAACACTGATAATATACATTTGGCTGGGTTTTCTGTGCATCAGCAGGACAGAACAGCTACGTATGGTAAAACGGGGGTTGGGGGTGTTTGTCTACTTGTCAATAACAGTTGTAGCGCGATGTCTAATATCAAGGAAATCTCGAGGTATCACTCACCTGAGGAAGAGTACATCATGATAAACTGTAGACCACACTATCTACCAAGAGTTTTTATTTATATTTTTCGTATCCGTATATTTACCACTTCAAACCGATTCTGGCACTAAGACTGCACTCAACAAGCTGTATAAGGCCATAAGCAAATAAGAAAATGCCAATACAGAAGCGACGCTCTAAGTGGCCGGGGACTTTAATGCAGGCAAACTTAACTCAGTTTTACCTAATTTCTACCTGCATGTCAAATGTGCAACCAGAGAGAAAAAACTCAAGACCTTTACTCCACACAAAGAGACTCATACAAAGCTCTCCCTCGCCCTCCATTTGGCAAATCTGACCATGATTCTATCATCCTGATTCCTTCTTACATGCACAAACTAAAGGAGGAAGTACCAGTGACTCGCTCAATACAGAAGTGGTCAGATGATGCAGATGCTAAACTACAGGATTGTTTTGCTAGCACAAACTGGAATATGTTCCGGGATTCATCCAATGGCATTGAGGAGTATACCACCTCAGTCACCGGCTTCAGCGACAAGTGCATCGACGACATCATCCCCACAGTTACCATACACACATATCCCAACCAAAAGCCATGGACTACAGGCAACATCCACAATGAGCTAAAGGCTAGAGCTGCCGCTTCAAAGAGCGGGACACTAATGCGAACGCTTATAAGAAATCCTGATATGCCCTCAGACAAACCATCAAACAGGCAAAGCGTCAATACAGGACTAAGATTGAATCCTACTACACCGGCTCAGACCCTCGTCATACAGTATGTGGCAGGGCAAGCAAACTATTACGGACTACAAAGGGAAACCCAGCTGCAAGTTGCCCAGTGATGCGAGCCTACCAGACGAGCTAAATGCCTTTTATGCTTGCTTCGAGGCAAGCAACACTGAAGCATGCATGAGAGCACCAGCTGTTGCAGACCACTGTGTGATCACGCTCTCCGTAGCCAATGTGAGCAAGACCTTTAAACAGGTCAACATTCACAAAGCTGCAGGGCCAAATGGATTACCAGGACGTGTACTCAAAGCATGTGTGGACCAACTGGCAAGTGTCTTCACTGACATTTTCAACCTCCTCCATGACCGAGTTTGCAATACCTACATGTTTCAAGCAGACCACCATAGTCCCTGTGCCCAAGAAAGCGAAGGTAACCTGCCTAAATGACTAGCACCTGGTAGCACTCACGTCGGTATTCATGAAGTGCTTTGAAAGGCTGGTGGTCATGGCTCACATCAACACCATAATCCCAGAAACCCTAGATCCACTCCAATTCACATACCGCCCCAACAGATCCACAGATGATACAATCTCAATCACACTCCACATTGCACTTTCCCACCTGGACAAAAGGAACACCTACGTGAGAATGCTGTTCATTAACTACAGCTCAGTGTTCAACACCATAGTACCCACAAAGCTCATCAATAAGCTAAGGACCCTGGGACTAAACACCTCCCACTGCAACTGGAGCCTGGACTTCCTGACGGGCCGCTCCCAGGTGGTGAAGGTAGGCAACACCACATCGCCACACTGATCCTCAACACGGGGGCACCTCAGGGGTTCGTGTCTAGTCCTCTCCTGTACTCCCTGTTCACCCATGACTGCGTGGCTAAGCACGACTCCAAAACCATCATTAAGTTTGCTGACGACATAACAGTGGTAGGCCTGATCACCGACAACGAAGAGACAGCCTCTAGGGAGGAGGTCAGAGACCTGGCAGTGTGATGCCAGGACAACAACCCCTCCCTCAACATGAGCAAGACGAAGGAGCTGATCGTCGACTACAGGAAAAGGAGGGCCGAGAATTCCCCGATTCACATCGACGGGGCTGTAGTGGAGCGGGTCGAGAGTTTAAAGTTCCTTGGTGTTCACATCACCAACAAACTATCATGGTCCAAACACACCAAGACAGCCTTGAAGAGGGCATGACAACACCTTTTTCCCTTCAGGAGACTGAAAAGATTTGTCATTGGTCCCCAAATCCTCAAAATGTTCTACAGCTGCACCATCGACCGGTTGCATCACCGTCTGGTATGGCAACTGCTCGGCATCCGACCGTAAGACTCTACAGATGGTTGTGCGTACGGCCCAATACATCACTGGGGCCAGGCTTCCTGCCATCCAGGCGGAAAGCCCAAAATTTTGTCAACGACTCCAGCCCACCAAGTCATAGACTGTTCTCTCTGCTTCCGCACGGCAAGCAGTCCCGGAGCGCCACGTCGAGGAACAAAAGGCTCCTTAACAGCTTCTACCACCAAGCCATAAGACTGCTGAACAATTAATCATGTGGCCACCCGGACTATTTACATTGACACCCCCTCCCTTTATTTTTACACTGCTGCTACTCACTGTTTATTATCTATGCATAGTCACTTTACCCCTACCTACATGTACAAATTACCTCAACTAACCTATATCCCCACATATTGATTCTGTACTGGTACCACCTATATATAGCCTTGTTATTGTTATTTTATTTTTATGTGTTGCTTTTTATTTTCGATTTTTTTCTTTTAGTTTATTTTGTAAATTTTCTTAACTCTATTTCTTGAACTGCATTGTTGGTGATGGGCTTGTAAGTAAGCATTTCACGGTAAAGTCTACACCTGTTCTATTCGGCGCATGTAACAAATACAATTTGATTTAATGTATTAGGCTAACTTCACAAACCTCACTCCTAAAGAACTGTTTTCATTATGTTAATGTTTAAAAAATGTAGGTTATTGTCATGTTTTTAAAAAAAAAATGAGCGTTAGATTGCGATAGTGATATTGACTCAGAAAAGGTTGTAGCGGCTCAGCAGGTAACCATTTTGTAAAAATATTTGTAATGTATTTTCTGACTTTATTGAACATATAGAGGGAGAGGATGGCCTTCGGGAAAGATAGAGAGAGGTTGTGTGAAAGGGCAGTAAGCCGGATTCAAACCTATGCCGACACTGTAGATACAGTATGTGTGTCGGCAGCTGCGGTATTACCTCAAGACCAACCAGGCCACTCAGCAGATAAACCTAAACAACAAATTCCAGGTAACAAAACTAGATGGAAGGAGAGGTGGAGCTGTTTTTTTAACTGGGTATGTTTCACTCAGACCAGAGGTACCTATAGTAAAGTCCCTATCTCCACATCTCCCTACCATTGTTATGGGATAGTCCATGGTTTCCTAAACCAAGCTCCATTGTGGACACATACCTATTTAATTGCCCTTGAACATGTCTGGAGTTTTGAATATATCTGGACTGTGATCTGAGCTTCTACCTCCCATGTATGGTCCACACCTGCACCATAGCTACGGAGTTGGTGTGCTTGCTTCCAAAGTCTGAATGCTATCACTATCATATCTTTCCCATGGCAGACAACCCAGTTTTAAAAACAGTAATACATTCAACTGTTTACACAACCAAACCAACAAACTAATCTGAAGTGGCAGATGGACGATTTATCACTGTGGTCATAATGGTAGAGACCCAGACTCAACAGAAACATAGACATAACATGCAATTTTGACACTCATCCAGTAAGAAATATATTTTAGTAAGAAATATATTTCCAGTCTTACTGGGACATTTTCCCACGTTAGCAGAGGGACATCTTCAAGGTTTTTGAGGGAAAACAGCTGTGTGCCCCAGTTAAGAGTATCCCAGTGGGCATATGAGAATTTCAGTCTAACCCAGGAAATCTACAACTATAATCATGACAGTATGTGTGTTGGGTAATTTCCATTAGTTTTACATGTGAAGGCCCTAGACTGTCACTCTTACACAAGTCACAGTCATGTCTGTGTGGCATGATGACAATATGACTGCGTTATGCTGTCCAGCAGTCCAGCCTGTGGGCCTAGCCATTCCATTCAGATATTTAGTAATAAGAGTGTAATCATACAAATTACTTTGTGCATTACCTTGGCTTTGCCTCTGATTACAGATTTGAGCTGAGATGTGGTCGTTAATGGAAACATAAGCCCATTCTTATTCTGTCAGAGAGACAGAAGGCTTTTATGTGTAGTCAGCACATGATTGGAAACAGAGAAGACTGGTGTAAATCATGAGTTCAATGAATGGAATCCAGAGACGTCGAAATGCCAGATTATTAGTTAGTATTGAGGGACTATACATGACACTATGACGTGATCACGAGTGTTTATCTTGCGAATTGACACTATGTTGAGTTGAGCCATGGATATGTTATGTAGAAATGTGTAGACTTCATACTCATCGGTATGTTAATTAGCATTTAGGTATTTTACAATGTCTATGAGGGAAATGTTTCCCACAAACTACTTCAATCTGGATTTTATGAGCAACAATGTCCCGCCAACCACGAGACAGGGCTTTGAAACTGATCCAATAATTTCTACCTAAACTGATGGCTGCCCACCTACCATAACATCGGTATGAAAGGCTCAGGTACAGGCAGTACAGTCTAATGAATGTAAGTTCTGTGCTCATAGTAGAAAACCCCATAGATGGTTAAAAGGCCTGCTGCTCCCTGTCTCTCAGCCACATCCCACATCCTGCTCTACAGCCAACATACTCTACCCTGCATTGACACACATGAAAGAGAAGCACGAACCAAGGGGATTCTGACTGCCTGGACCAACTACTGATCAGAGCAGGGCCTCTATCCACCACCCAAATAATTCTGGTCTCCCAGACACCAAGCACATATTACACTTACAAGCCATACCAAGAACATATTACACTTACTCTCCTCACTGGACCTTTGAAGACTGTGGTTAGCCCTAACCACAAGCCACCATTAGCAGAATTATTTCTGGATAGCATGCATTTCCATCCCCTGTGAAGTGGGGGCTCCTATTGAGATCCCTTTCATGATAGGCAAAGTTCCCTGATTGGGGGTTAAGTGTAGGTTAAGCATAACATACAATACTCTGCAGCACTGCCCTTTAGTTAATTCTTACTGGGCTCTCAAGTGCAAGTGGTCATGGAGGACTTGCTGGGACATAGTACGCTGAATGTTACCTCAGCCATGGAGGGACCAAAATGGATTAAGGGGGAATAGCAAGGAAAATTGATCAGCTGTCTATTAGTGTGGCTGTCAAAGGTTTCCTGCATGTGTTTTGATGAGATTCTTCCAACCTTGGCAGTTTTTCTT
The DNA here is from genome assembly GCF_018296145.1 of Oncorhynchus tshawytscha. Lineage (NCBI taxonomy): Eukaryota > Metazoa > Chordata > Actinopteri > Salmoniformes > Salmonidae > Oncorhynchus > Oncorhynchus tshawytscha. Next base: position 25,709,630 of record NC_056430.1, on the reverse strand, counting down.
GCCAGTCTTGCTCTTTGGTGGTTTAGGAGCTGCTGTTTAGGAGTTGCTGTTTCTGACTTTCTTAACAACGGCACAAAAACCGGAGTGATAGGTTAGTTGAATTCATACCCGGCTGTCCTCCTGAGCCTCCCACTCTGGGGTGTAGGTGTGGACCATGGTTCCGGCTGTGCAGTTGGAGAACTGGAAGAGGCTGGCGAACATGCGGTGGTTCTCTGGTGTGTCTGGGAAGATTGGGTCTTGGAAGTTAACCCCATGGGGGATAATGCTGTAGTTCTCATCCATCCTGGGGAACACATATAGACAGGAGATTAAGATGCAATTTTTGAATTTCACAAACACACACACACATACAGAAAACCCTCATGCAGTCTTATAGCTGTTATTTTTAATGTTGTTCGAGTAAAACTGGAATGGACCTTCAATCCACCCGGGTCACATTTTCTCCAGCTATTAGAAGTGTGTCAGACTGAGGCGGAAGTGTTAGCTTGGAGGTTGACACTCGACAGCAGGCAGTCCATACATCTGGACTCCATCTTGTCTCCCTTGTGGGACATCAAAAGCTTGCTTATTGTTTCTCTGTCCATCAAAATGTCGGTCATGGCAGCATACGTCTTTGCATACTTGGGGTTTTGGGGGTGATGAACGAAAATCGAGGATGGCACAAAAATACAAAATAAAAAGGTACCTCATGAGTGTTTGTGTGTTGTCAGCTCTACACTGTAAAAAGTTGGATGGCTTTTACTGATTGGTATAATCAAAAATTATGTTTTGTTTCATTCAACCTATTCTATTTAATTTGTCTGGAATAAAATAAAATAAAAAATATTATTTTCTTTTCTATTGTGTTATTGACTATGTTTGTTTATGCGTAACTCTGTGTCGTTGTTTTCGCCGCACTGCTTTTCTTTATCTTGGCCAGGTCGCAGTGGTAAAAGAGAACTTGTTGTCAACTGGCCTACCTGGTTAAATAAAGGAGAAATAAACATTTTAAAAATAAATTGTTATTAATTTGACAGATCAATGTGATTTTTTTAAATAGAATGAATGCTTCTAAATTGCTTTCAACACCTCATGCAGATACACATTGCATAGCGGTGGCAGCAATGTTGCAGCAGCAGTCTATCAGAAGAGTTGGGGGTGTGGCTTATTGGGGGCGTGGCTTTCAGGCTGTTCTTTCCGGACACCCGTGAGAGTGAATGTCATTGCAATTAATCTGTTATGTTGTATTCTCTATGTGAATGTCACAGTGTGCCCTGGGGGAGGGTGCTATCTTCCCACAGTTTGTGACTTTATGACAGGTCATAAGTACTGACGAAGGATATGGAAACACACATAATGGTATCTCTTAAAGGGTGTATTTCCAAGCTGTCAGGTTTACATCTAAATATTGTGAAACATATGTGATTAAATATTTAACTATTTGTGAAAAGATGTAATGTGATGTTAACCTTCTAAATGACAGGATGGATTTTCATATAAAGATTAACTAGTCAGTGGCCACTCCCACGTGAGCATAGACATTACGTCAGCGTCATGGAACCGCCCTTTTCTACTGAAACGTATAAAACCCCAGTGTAAGCTAAGTTTGCAAATGGTTGAATTTCTAAGACCAAAACATACTGGGTGACACTGGTGTGTGAAGTGGTTTAAACTACAACTCTACCAAAGGACAAGACTATAAGTGGAGCATTGGCTACACGGCTGGAACTGGTTAAATTCTGAGATTATCGATCCCCACAGAATAAGAGCAAATCTTAGACATATAATTACTAGTCTGCAGCTAGAAATTACGTAAATCTAGAACAAGAATACTGACAACTGCCGAAGCATCTATTCTATGACAACATTTCTGAATGATACTCTGAAGTATCATTCTAACCATCTTCAACCATAAAAAGCAGACACTCTGAATAATCCTACAGGATGATCGAGCATTCCAATAGAGAAGACAACAACGACATACGGGCGTAAATACATTTACATTGCAATTATTCTTGGATGAGCGGCCGTTCATGTGCAAAGGATTAGCATTTCAATTAATATAATTATAGACTGTGTGTACTGAATCCATTTTGTCTTTCCCACTCTTTCTCAGTCCCACCCCTTTCCTTTTGTCCACCAAGCTGTCATATCGGTTTAGCCCACTAGGGGACTTTTCCATCATTGTTATTAACCAATATCTAGTGTTTGTTTTATGCATTTCTGTGATTATTAAGTAAATAAATAATTAAACCAATTTGTACATATGTTGCAGATTCATAATTTATGCTAGGGTTCATGCAGATAACCAAGAATTTTACAAAGTTTAGAATGAGACTGACAGAAGGAAAAGATTAATAATAATTAATAGAAGACTGTACTCGATAAGAAATGAAAAATGAAAATATAGTGTCACGTATACTCCCTCTCTGGCCTCTAGGTCATCAGGCTGCTGATTATCCTGCACACCTGTCACCATCGTCTCGCGCACCTGCACCACATGACACTCACCTGGACTCCATCACCTCCTTGATTATCTTCCCTATATCTGTCTCTCCCCTTGGTTATTCCCTCTGGTGTTATTGACTCTGTTTTCATGTCAGTGTGTTGTTTATGTTTTGTGTTTATTTTATTTATTAAAACACTCACTCCCTGAACTTGCTTCCCGACTCTCAGTGCACTCATTACATGAAGAGTTGATTTGGGAAGTAGAGACTATAAACATTTTTCCGTGGTGCCCCGACTTACTAGTTGATTAAAGTTTACCTGATTAGTTTAATCACATAATAATAATTATACATAGAGAATTGATTTGATAAAATAACAGTCTTCACATGAAATGATAGTAACGACAAGACACAAAGTAGAACATGTGCACTGCCAGCACTGAATCTGTAATGATACTTGCTTGCAATGATACTAAAGAGCTTGGTAAAGTTTTAATTGGTAAGCTAGCTAGCATTTGATTACACTATTGAAGTCAATAAATGTGAAAGTCTATGTAAAGAATGTGATATGAGTAATGATTTCATGTTATTGTACCAACTGAATTTATTGATACAGGAAATGTATTTAATTGCTTGTAACCCAATTTGGATAGGTAATATCAAATGGAAAAATCTACTTGGAACAATATGAAAAAATTGGTTGTATTTACATTAAATATTAGTTTGGATTTAGGTTATGTCACACCCTGACCATAGTTTGCTTTGTATGTTTCTATGTTTTGTTTGGTCAGGGTGTGATCTGAGTGGGCATTCTATGTTGTGTGTCTAGTTGGTCTGTTTCTGTGTTTGGCCTGATATGGTTCTCAAACAGTGGCAGGTGTTAGTCATTGTCTCTGATTGGGAACCATATTTAGGTAGCCTGTTTGGTGTTGGCTTTTGTGGGTGATTGTTCCTGTCTCTGTGTTTGCACCAGATAGGGCTGTTTTGGTTTTTGCACATTTCTTGTTTTGTTAGTCTATTCATGTATAGTTTCTTTATTAAAGAACCATGAATAATAACCACGCTGCGTTTTGGTCCACCTCTCCTCTGACTCAAGAAAACCGTTACAGGTTATTTATTAGGCTTTATCAAAGGGGAAAAGTAAGTTGAGCTTTGAAAGAAATGGATTGCAACTTGAAATGTTTTTTTTTTGGTTGATCCAAAGAGTATTTTTTTTTTTTTTTTTACAGCGTATGTTTTTGTCTGACCCAGACAGCCTGATGTTTTGTCCCTACAGTGGGGGGTCACTCATAATGTTGATAATGATGAACTACTGTGGCACTGGAATGTAAGCAGGGGCAACACAAGGTCAACCCTGAGAATTATGTGGATGGGGAGAGAGGATCCGGAGGGAATAACACTCTGTTGTACTGTTGGCCCCAAAAATGCGCATGGTTCTAATTACCAGACTATTTAGCACAGCCACAAGATAATACTCACAATGGACATGACCACTGATAATGGCTGTGTGTGTGTTCATTTCAATGGCTTTGAAATTAATTTCACTGCCTATTTTGAGGGACACTGGAACCAATATCTTCCTCAAAACAATAACTGATGGTTTTAATTCCATGCTCCTGAGACATGAATCCTTTCCCATCCTGACAAGCATGGATTTGTGGATTGTTTTATATACTTCATAAACAGTATGTTTTGTCCCTCTTTCTTTTTCTCTACCTTCCTCCATCCCTCACTCAATCATTCTCGCCCTCCCTCCCTCCATCCCTTCCTCTCTCTCTCTCTCTCTGCTCTGTTGAGGGTTGTGGCCAGTGTTTCCCCTACTTCACAAGTCTAGCATGTAAGTTTCGAGACTTTTGGTCCCTATAGGATTACAACTCGATGTATAAACCAACCAAATACTCCCATATGGCGCAGTAATGTCAACAAGCTCTAGTAAATGCAGTTTAACGGCCAATGTTTCCACTGGTTTCAATTTCTTCTCAGCTTCTACAAATTCCATGGCACTTAGCAGACACATAATTATGTCCTAACCACTTGACGTATACATTCCCAAACAGTTCCCCAGTCAATGGTTGTAGAACAAAACGATATCTTAAGAAAAATAACGTCTATGCTGGTTTAGCTATCCTGGATGCTGTGTCTGTATTAGCCATCTATATTGTCAAAGTTCTGCCAAACCAACATATCTCCATTATACTCTCAGCATAAGGTATCAACTGCATACAGTACAGTCAATGGGACAGCAGTTATAGGGATTATGCTGTGTTTCAAACCCTAATGGCTTCCAGAGAGCGTACATCTCTGCTGGTTCTCAGACCCTTTTTCACATCCACTCTCAAATTCCCCAACTTTAAACAGAGCTCACTTCCCTCTCTCTCCCATTCCTCCACACAAAAAACCTGGTCCTCCCTAGGAAAGCTTGTCCTCTAGTCTTAACCTTGTTTAGTCAAGAGCATGTTGGTTTAATTAATGTTTCCATGCAGCCTGTCTCCTATTTCTTTGCTTTTCTGTGACGGTTTGACTGGTGAGTTTTGCCCTGTCAAAATGGAACCAGCTGGCTGGTTGGTTCATGGTTCAGCCACACACCAAAGAGTCAAAGGAGGAAGTAAACAAAAGGGGAACCGCTGGGATGTGCAATATACCTGAGCCAAATACCAAGCTCTCTCCATGGTAATGGAAACTAAGGCAGGCACTCTGGAGTCAATTCCCCCAGTAGCACTATGCTGTGTCTCTCAGTTATTCAAGCAAGCATCCTTTCTTGTCCTGCTTACAGTACATAAGTGAACTGAACACAATAGAGAGATTATAGCTATTGTTTATTGTTCTCAGTACTTTCACCTATTCTATCTTTTCTGATTGGTTATTCTTGGAATTAAAACATAGGGAAGGAGGCTTCTTCCAAATTAAAGTAGCCCTCTCTAGGGGCAGGCAGCTGAGTGTCTTGAGGCTTAAAGCTCACCAGAGCACCACCACTGCATTGAGATTTATTGACTGAACTTGTGGAGACATCCTTGAGAGTTTAGAATGAATGGCTGTCATGACCCCTTCACTCCATTTGGCTAGATGAAAGCAAGTGATGAACTATTAAGTCATAACCGAGACATGAACTGTAAAGCCTTAACCCACAAATTCTACTCACAGAATCACCAAGAATAATAATCTGTCCTTCACTTTCTTTAACAGCAGACAAGCAACAATGTTATGGGATTGAGATGACTACATTTGGCACAGACAGGCAGACCAATCAACAAGTCTACAGTTTCGGTCCTGTGGGAGACTCCTTGTTGCATTTCTTCATATACGAAACTCCCCTTTGTCCTGTCCTGAGCACTCATAGTCGTGATTGATTGGGGAGGCTGTTTCAGACTGTGTCGTTTGGGGGGCTTTAACAGGAAATGGGAGCTCACTGGAGACTCTGATGGAAACTTTTCAGCATTAGCTTGCTGATTCAGCGCCTGAGAGTGCCAGCGTTGCAGAACAACGAGAACAATGCTTTCTGGAACTGGAGACTCTTCTGTTAAATGTTTACGACGGAGGTCTAAGATTAGCTGAGAAGCTGCAGAGCAACACTAGGGGCTCAGACAGACCCCCCCACCCCCCACCCCCATCCCGGCATCCTAATAGAGGGAGGTAGTACAGAGATGCATCAGAGAACTTGTTCTTAACTGACTTGACTAGTTAAATAAAGGTAGAAAAAAAAGAGGAGGCATATTCTAATATAGGCTTTTTATGTAACTTTGAGTGACAGTTTAACACACTTTTCATGTATACGTAGGATTTTTTATTCTAGTTTTCATGGCACACTGAATCCTTGGACCCGTATGTATGTATGTCTGTGTCTTATTGTGATCCTTATTAGGTAGTTTCCTTCCAGGGCCTCCTGGCTGATTGCAGGGCTAATCCCTATGGTTTGTAGTTTCAGGATGAGGAGACTTTCAGATCAGCAAAAACCCCAAGGCCTGATGGGTTTCCCAGTGATGGAGAACGGCTACATAGTGACACCATCAACCTTTCCTCACAAACAGAACACACAAGTTCCTGTGTGTGTGTGTGTGTGTGTGCGTGTGTGTGTGTGCATGGACCTGTGTTAATGCGTGTGTGTGTGTGTGTGTGTGTGTGTGTGTGTGTGTGTGACTGGCAGCAGGGTGCCTGTGAACCTGGGGTCTTCAAAAAAATAATACAAAATGTAGCTGGCCAACTCATCAACAAAACACACACATATACACACTCTCCCCCTGACTATGTAAACACACAGTCATTACTGTACTTGGCCGTGAACCTCCATGCGGAATAGCTGAATACTCCACACTGGAATTCCTTTGAAATACTCTTTGATAGAATGTGCACTTAAATGTTCTAGGTGCTGAGAATGAAAGAAACACAGGACATGAGACAAGTTAAACCTGTCGGCACAAGTTCATCTCTCAGAACAGAAGGCCTGGTGTCATTCATCAGGGTTGTTCTGTGGTTGGGATACAAAGGGCTTCCCATCCAGCCTGTGGTTGGTGTGGAGATAATACCCTCAGCCTAAACTTCCAGCTTTAAGGGTCTCCCCTAAGCTGTTGGGAACTGTCAGACTCTGTAATTATAGAAGCTGGAATGCCATGGGCACGTTTTCAAAGACTGATGTGTTGTTCCACTCTAAAACCAAGGGAGATAAGTATTAAGGTGTCAATCATCTCACATTATGAAACCTGCCTTTGTGGAAACAAATCTACTGATATGCTGTAAATTGTGTAAGGCATTTTAACTATCACAAAGTAGAACAGATGTTTTACCTATAATATGTGAGACAAAGTTAACTTTGGGTCAAATTCACTGGTGGGGCTTGTGCTGAGTCTCTCTCTCTCTCTCTCTCCATCTGTTTCTCCACCTGTTTCCCTATCTGTTTCCCCCACATTAGGACCTGTGACAGGTGTGACATCTGAGCAAATGTGCATCATGCATCTGTCCATGGTAGACATTGTAGTATCATTACAGGCGTAACTTCAGAATGACTGGTACCTGATCCTCTTTTCAATCTGTTGCTTTTAATCTCACAATCTAGCTACTCCATATAACATGCTTCATATCATACACACAGACACACAGACACACACACACACAAACAGCAGGTTTGGGTTATTATTCTTGCTGTGTTTGCATCCCAAGAGAATCCTAAGGGCCAGAACATCACTCTCAACTCTATTTCAATGTTTCTCATTGTGACTGTAAAAAAGAATAACAGCTGGAAATGTAAGGGTTATATTGTATCTAGACACAAGTTCAGGCAATTACACAACCAAATCACTGTATGCCTATTTTCTGTTGAATTATGATTGTGTCTTTTCTGACTTACAACACCGCCACACTTGACAGTGATAAACGCACCTCCAACACCAGGATGTCAATGTATCTTACCTCAAAAAGAAATAGTAAGAGTTGTTCTCCACTGCGCTATAGGAGTAACAGGGGAAGTAGCCCAGCCCGGTGACATTGAACCGGGAACCAGCAGGGACCTCCAGCATGCTGCCCCACGCCTGGTCGCATTGCAGCTCGATCTCGGCAGAGAAGAAGAGGTCTGTGTCATACTGCCAAGGTAAGTAGTTGTACACACTGTATGAGTCCTTGTGCAGCGCAAGCACCTTGGCGAAAACGATAATCTCTGCGAGCTCTGCGCGGCACGCCTCCGTCTGTGGTCTCCAGTCATGGGGCAACTGGCATCCCCAAACTCCGCTCAAACAGGTCGCCAGAATCAAAGCCAAAATAGCACCCATGGCAGGCAACTGCGGGTCTCGATTGCAGCTTCTATGAAACGTAATTCTGTGGCAGTGATGGGTGAGCGCTACAGGACCAGTGACTTCTCATCAAACTGTTCGACAGGACTGTATTCCATGGGCTTGTGTGCAAATGCGCAGCACCAATGTGACATATAGTCACTCAGTTGTTGCAGTCAAATATAATAGCTCCGCAGCAGTTTATTGATTCAGTTCTCTCATGCAAACCCCTCTGTCCTCCCTCATCCCCTCCTGCACGCTAGACTACACTCTGTGAGTGATGATCTAATATTACGCGCAGCTCCCCTGTATCCTGTAGAATAGAATGAGGTGCTCAGAGGCGCGGAGTGCGCTTTATATCTGACACTCTATTCTAACCTAACGTAGCAGGCGTAAAAAGACGTCTGAACGGAGGGCCCACATCTGGTTTCCTGCTGAAGAGGAAGCTAGGTCGAAGTGGATGTATGCCTGAAAACCGGATGCATCCGTTTGTTGGGGTGCACCATTCTGACAGCCTCCATAGAGAACATTCTCCACTTTGTCTATTACCTAACACTTTATACTACTTAACCTCTCTCGATCAGACATCCAGGGGGTCATCAGGCGTTATCTACAGTGTCATCATGTTTAAAAACTGAGAGCCTATAAAAAAAATGGTATGCCCATTTACAATCCTCCAAATGTGCAATTTGCAGACCATTGTCTAGTATTGGCTATTTCTATACATTTCCAATGTTACATAATATTGGGTGTATTTCTATATTCCTCCTATATTTCTTTGGTAATAAGCACCTGCAATTTACAACTTAAATATCAGCAAATCCTGCAACAGCTACCGTATCCTTCTCACAGAGACAAACGATGTCCCCCTGGGGACATGACTTCTGAGACACAAGGAGGTGGGAAGTGGCCCACAAATTACACCACCAGAACCTGATAGAAATACAATATTTGACTACTTTCTAATCACTCTGGTGTCTAAAAGATAGATGAGTTGCTGCTAACATTAGGTCAGAGTTCTATAATACATTTCCTAAATGTCTCAGGCTCAATAGACCCTAGGCTGAACAGTAGGCCTGCTACAATGACATGTAACATCATGCCTTTATCCCAGCATTGCACCTCTGTCATGAGCAGTGATGTAAAAAATAATACTCAATTGTCATACTTGAGTAAAAGTAAAGATACCATTAAAATACTACTTGAGGAAAAGTCCAAAAGTATCGGATTTTAAATATACATAAGTACAGTGGTGGGAAAAGTACTCAATTTTCATACTTGAGTAAAGTTAATAAGTTAAAGTTATTGCCATACATCAAATCAGAAGGCACAATTTTCTTGTTTATCTCATTTATTTACGGACAGCCAGGGGCACACTCCAACACTCAGACATAATTTGCGAACACAATATTTGAGCAGGCGCCATTACCTTAGCTCAGGGATCATCAACTAGATTCAGTCGCAGGCCAATTTTTTTCTTGAGCAGATGGTCAAGGGGCCAGAACATAATAAAAAATAATTTATAGACTGCAAATTGACCGCAAGAAGCCCAAACAGATAAAATATGTGATGAAAAAATTATGATTTCAAACCTTGCTTGCATTTGTATACGATCACATATATCTCTTTATTATGTGTGGGAATACTTCGGAAAAGATTTCTGAAATTAAAATCACATACTGTAGAGCTGATTTGCTGGCGTTTTCATAGCCTTTCATGCCCCCCCAAAAAAAAAAGTTACCTTGGTGGGCCAAGTAAAATCAATTGGGGATCCACCAACAATTTGAAATAGGGTACTGAAATCATTCCAATTCTGATTAAAAGGCCAATGCAGTTCAGCAATATTAAAAGGCTGACTTTAGGACCATACATACAACTGGGAGCAGGAGGGAAGGCTGTTTATATGGCTGGCCTACTTTATGGAGAGCTCATGATGCAGATGCAGGGAATAGTGCAACTTTTTCTCAAAAACAGTGCAGAGGTAAAGATGGTTGTAGTAGATTGTGTTGGCTAGGCAACTGCTGTTTGACATGACATGACACATACCAGCTAATTCTTGTTTAACATGTGTTTGTAGAATGTTAAGTCCCATATTGACTGAGGTGAATGAAGCTACAGCAACACAAAGTGATAATGGCTGCAGTGAATTTATCTTGTTTTTGCTGTTCTTCAAATTGCATTTTGGAATTGTAAAATTCTGTAAAAATGCAGTAAATGAGCTTCAATTTGATAAAATAAAAATCCACTTTGCTACACCCTAGGTTTAGCTGAAATGATGCCCCTGGTGGGAATTTGACCATTTGGCTGTCCTCCCTGAGCATTCGAAATGCAACACGTACTTTGTACTTTTGGGTGTCAGGGAATATGTATGGGAGTAAAAAGTCCATATTTTCTTTACAAATGTAGTGGAGTTAAATTTGTAAAAAATACAGACACTCCAAAAAAATAGTACTTCAAAGTATTTTTTATTTAGGCAGTATTCCCTTTTACACTGCCGTCACTCTCTGTTTATTATATATGCATAATCACGTTAACTCTACCTACATGTACATATTACCTCAATTTTCTCAACTAACCTGTGCCCCCACACATTGACTCTGTACCGGTAACCCCTGTATATAGCCTCACTACTGTTATTTTACTGCTGCTCTTTAATTATTTGTTACTTTAATTTTTTATTTGTTACTTATCTATTTTTTACTTAACATTTATTTTTCTTAAAACTGCATTGTTGGTTAAGGGCTTGTAAGTAAGCATTTCACTGTAAGGTCTACACCTGTTGTATTCGGCGCATGTGGCAAATACAATTTAATCCCATTGTTCAGATTGGCGCACATTCAAATCTGATCTAACAAAGTGGATACTTGTCAAATCCGTCATGATTTATGTATTGTAACAGGCCCACAATGTGGTTACTTAAGTCCAATTTGGATATAAACTCAGCAAAAAAAGAAACGTCCCTTTTCCAGGACCCTGTCTTTCAAAGATCATTTGTAAAAATCAAAATATCTTCACAGATGTTCATTGTAAAGGGTTTTAACACTGTTTTCCATGCTTGTTCAATGAACCCTAAACAATTAATGAACATGCACCTGTGCAACGGTTGTTAATATCCTGTCTAGGACACACATTCCGCTAACGGAACCCCCCCAACATTCCACTGAAGAGGTGGCGCGGGAAATATTTTTGAAATATTTAACTTTCACACATTAACAAGTCCAATACAGCAAATGAAAGATAAACATCTTGTTAATCTACCCATCGTGTCCAATTTTAAAAATGTTTTACACCGAAAACACAACATATATTTATGTTAGATCACCACCAAATCCAAAAAAACACACAGCCATTTTTCCCAGCCAAAGATAGTCACAAACACAGAATTAGAGATACAATTAATCACTAACCTTTGATAATCTTCATCAGATGACACTCATATGACATCATGTTACACAATACATTTGTGTTTTGTTCGATAATATGCATATTTATATCCACAAATCTCAGTTTACATTGGCGCCATGTTCAGAAATGCCTCCAAAACATCCGGAGTAATTTCAGAGAGCTACGTCAGATAACAGAAATACTCATCATAAACTTTGACGAAAGATACATGTTTTACATATAATTAAAGATACACTGGTTCTTAATGCAACCGCTGTCAGATTTTTTAAAATCTTTATTTTTTTTTATTTCTCCGCCATGTTGGAGTCAACAGAAATATGAAATTACGTCATAAAGAATGCATTCTTTCATCAGAATGCATTCGAAGGAGTCCTAGTTCCACAATAAATTGTTGTTTTGTTCCATAATGTCCATTACTAGTGTCCAATTAGCTGCTTTTGCTAGCACGTTTAAATCACTGTCCAAAAAATGTCCAAAAGCTGGCGCTGGTCCAGGAGAACTCGGACGAAAACTTCAAAAAGTTATATTCCAGGTCGAATAAACTGGTCAAACTAAGTAGAGAATCAATCTTCAGGATGTTATTTTCATATATATCCAATAAAGTTCAAGCCGGAGCATTCGTTTTTGTCTACAGCGTCATGGAACGCAGGCGATATCAACAGAAAATTGCGCAACCAAGAAATGGCATTCTGCCAGGCCAGTGACTCATTCCCCTCCAATTCGGTCAAACATCACACTAGGGACTTCATTCCATGTTCTACTGACTGTTGACATCTAGTGGAAGGCGTAGGAAGTACGAACAGATCCATATCTTGTTTGGATGTGGACAGGCGATGACTTCAAATTCGACCAGCCTCAGAATTTCCCCTTCCTGTTTGGAAGATTGCCTGCCCTATGAGTTCTGTCATACTCACAGACATAATTCAAACAATTTTAGAAACTTCAGAGTGTTTTCTATCCAATAGTAATAATACTATTCATATATTAGCATCTAGGACAGAGTAGGATGCAGTTCACTATGGGCACGCAATTCATCCAAAGTGAAAATGCTGCCCCCTATCCGTAACAGGTTTTAAGAGACTAACAGCTTACAGATGGAAGGCAATTGAGGTCACAGTTATGAAAACGTAGGACACTAAAGAGGCCTTTCTACTGACTCTGAAAAACACCAAAAGAAAGATGCCTAGGGTCCCTGCTCATCTGTGTGAATGTGCCTTAGGCATGCTGCAAGGAGGCATGAGGACTGCAGATGTGGCCAAGGCAATAAATTGCAAGATCCGTACTGTGAGACGCCTAAGATAGTGCTACAGGGAGAAAGGACGGACAGCTGATCGTCCTCGCAGTGGCAGACCACATGTAACAACACCTGCACAGGATCGGTACATCCGAACATCACACCTACGGGACAAGTACAGGATGGCAACAGCCCGAGTTACACTAGGAACGCACAATCCCTCCATCAGTGCTCAGACTGCCCTCAATAGGCTGAGAGAGGCAGGACTGAGGGCTTGTAGGCCTGCTGTAAGGCAGGTCATCACCAGGCATCACCGGCAACAATGTCGCCTATGGGCACAAACCCACTGTCGATGGACCAGACAGGACTGGCAAAAAGTGCTCTTCACTGGCGAGTTGCGGTTTTGTCTCCCCAGGGGTGATGGTCGGATTCGCGTTTATCGTTGAAGGAATGAGTGTTACACCGAGGCCTGTACTCTGGAGTGGGATTGATTTGGAGGTGGAAGGTCCATCATGGTCTGGGGCGGTGTGGTCTGGGGCCGTCATGGTCTGGGGCCATCATGGTCTGAGGCGGTGCATCATCGGACTGAGCTTGTTGTCATTGCAGGCAATCTCAACGCTGTGCGTTACAGGCAAGACATCCTCCTCCCTCATGTTGTACCCTTCCTGCAGGCTCATCCTGACACGACCCTCCAGCATGACAAAGCCACCAACCATACTACTCATTCTGTGCAAGACAGGAATGTCAGTTTTCTGCCATGGCCAGCGAAGAGCTTGGATCTCAATCCCGTTGAGCACGTCTGGGACCTGTTGGATCGGAGGGTGCGGGCTAGGGCCATTCCCCACAGAAATGTTTGGGAACTTGCAGGTGCCTTTGTGGAAGAGTGGGGTAACATCTCACAGCAAGAACCGGCAAATCTGGTGCAGTCCATGAGGAGGAGATGCACTGCAGTACTTAATGCAGCTGGTGGCCACACCAGATACTGACTGTTACTTTTGATTTTGACCCCCCTTTGTTCAGGGACACATTATTCCATTTCTGTTAGTCACATATCTGTGGAACTTGTTCAGTTGTTGAATCTTGTTACGTTCATACAAATATTTACATGTTAAGTTTGCTGAAAAATAAATGCAGTGGACAGGGAGAGGACGTTTCTTTTTTTGTTGAGTTTATTTGGCTGTTTTCAAGGCATAATATGTAGAAGTCCCTTTTCAGGTTTAGAAGATTTGACTGCTAAATGCTAACTCCCGTTTGTATAGCGGGTTAGCATAGCTACAGTAGCATACAGAAATCGTGGTGGTAATCAAAGTCGTTTTTAACTACAATGCAGTTGATTTGTAACAATGACAAGAACATGTGTTAGGATTGACATTTATACAAGCATTATACTCACATTTTTACCTCAACATAGTGGGAAATACACATGAACATAAACCTAAATGTAGGCACATTTTGCTGGGGGGCAATGAGGAGACTCGGGATCTTTGCCCCATGGCCCTTTCCCCTACGCGTTTCCATGGCAATTCTATTGCGTTGGTCGAGTTCTATTGACCTCTTTAGAGTATCTATGACAGGAACTTTTCTTCTAAAATATTACACTAATGAATAATGCGACCAAAACATATTGCACTCTTGAATAATGCAACAATTCACAATTATGTGGAGAAAATTAACGGTTTTATTTTCTTGGCTATAGGCTACACTCATTACATTTTAGCTTCAAGACAAAATCACAGAGTTACTAACAGCATGTCTTCATCAAGTAACATGGGCCTATCAAAAATGTACCATTAACCCTCTCATACTAAGATAAGTACAGTAGGCCGACCTTATAACATTACAAGAAACCACACTTTGTGGTTTAAATATCAATATCAAATTTGACTGAAAACATGGGTATAAGTGAATTCACTGCGGGGAGCTGTTATATGGAAAGCCATAGCTGACCACAATTAGTCTGATCAACTGTAGCCTACTGATAACAACCACAGCTGCAGGTAGCTTAGAGAAGCCTATGCGCTCTGATCCCATCTGGGCCTGGCCAGGGGAAACGTAATGTTTTTATAGCGAAAGCTATGTATTCATAGCCTAAAATATTTGTGTTCTGAGAAATGTGAATGTTATCAAATTTGTTTCATACTCAAACTTCGGGTGGCTAAGATACCTAGGCCTTTTTAATCCACAATTATTGACTGGAATTAATCAACACAATAGTGTACAGTACGGGTATCTTTTTAATTACAGATGCAAAAGGCCTGCATGATGCAACCATGCATACAACAAGCTCAGCCCTGTTAAAACAAATTAACCCCCACAGCTCTGGGAACTGTGGTGCCACCTCTGTAATCACCACACAATGTTATACATTTTAAAAAACATATCCCATTTGTATGATCTACATTTTACATGTTTTTGGTGGTGGGGATCGGCTTCCATAGTTTTACACGGCTCAGTGCAGCCAGCGACAACAGGCTGTTACTGCAATTTCAGGTAAAAACTCAGTAAAACAAGTCTCAAATATTAGGAGAAAGTCCATACATTTCAGCTGTTTCAAAAACTGTTAGTACCATTTATACTTAAGGAGTGTTGGCTCAACATGGCAATTCTGTTTACGCTGCACTGCTTCAAGGAGGGCAACTGTCAGGTGAGTGTCGTGCACTACCTCTGGAGGTAGTGGTTAAGACGTAGCAAGCTGCCTATTTACATTTATAATATGTAATATGTGTTGCCAACGGTATGTTTTATGCAAATTGTAAAAGAAGCGCTGAGTTACTTTACAATACTGATCATGGGAATGTCCTTCCCAGCAGAACAGCTCCCCAGTTATCTCCTCTTTAGTAATCTCTTCCAAGAGGTGGCAGGTAGCCTAGCGGTTAAGTGCATTGGGACAGTAAAGGTTGCTGATCTGGATCCCAGAGCCGGCAAGGTGGAAAAATCGACCGTTTTGCCCTTGAGCAAGGCAATTAACCTCCAACAACAACTGCTCCCTGGGCGCCGATGACGTGGACATTTATTAAGACAGCCCCCCACACCTCTCTGATTGAGAGGGTTCGGGTTAAATGAGGAAGACACATTTAGGTTGAATGCATTCAGTTGTGTAGCTGACTAGGTATCCCCCTTCCTGGGTACAAGATTACCTCGTTAGAGGTGAGTGATGAATTAACCCATGCCAACAATGCAGAAAAATAGTAGGCCTAGGCAAAGATGGCTCAAAGGGTCTACATTTTTCCTTTTGGCAGATCTAATGCCTGAGGCAGGCCTTTACACCAATAGGCCTAGGCCATGTTTTTAAAATTACACTAGAGCCTACTGTTGTATAATTTGACTAAGGGTTTATATTTTCAACATGCATTACCCGATTTAAACCTCAGGCTTTTTGGTGTTGATATAGGAGCGTGAACATCAGTGAGTTCCCTCTACGTCTCTAATCCTCCAAAATCAAGCCACAATAAGCATGTGGATTCCTGTCGCTTTTAATGTCGAGTGACACAAAAAGAGAGCCGTTTGATCAGCCACGCGGCTCCTTCAGTTCAATCAGCAGTCAAAAACAGACATCAATGATCAGCCTTGTCTCAAAACAAAACGTATGATATTTTACTAAAATCTGTGCCACTCCATTTAGTGTGATATGTTACTTTTCTGGTAACATTTGGCCTACGTAAATCCAGGACACTGAAATTAGTATGACAGTAGCTTACTTAAGACAAAAACGATAGAGAGATGAAACCAGAGTACCGGTAGGCCTAGGGAAAAAATCCCCTGCACCTTCTTACACTGGAGAATTCCACCATCACTATATTTTCTTAAAGGGGAATTTCACCCTGGCTCTGCCATGGCATATAGCCATTACTATATTAAACACAATAAGTTTTTGTCATAAACATCAACATTATTCTCCCTCCCTCCTTCCCTCCTACACAACATCACTTCCTGTTGAATTTGTTTGTTGGTTTAGAACATTTTAAAAGTGTTTGAAAAGTGTTCTATTTCAAAAGTTTGGTTACTGGCTAGCTATATTTTGATTTTGGATCGCACGACGCGGTTGCCATCAGTTGCTGGGACCTCTGCTATCTGTCCAGGGATCCTGTCAATCGAGGGTCTGATGATGAGTTACTCTCAGTCCCAGCTTTGATGCACCTGTACTGACCTCGTCTACATGATAGTGGGACGAACAGGCCGTGGCTCGGGTGGTTGATGTCCTTGGTTATCTTTTTGGCCTTGCTGTCACAGGTGAAGGATCTTTGAAACAAACAAAAATCGTTCTACAAGCAGTTCTTACAACAACCACAAAAAACTTCAACTGTTGTGTTCAAATACTTGTGGAGTTAACTAATAAAATAATGGACAAACTGACAAGAGAAGTCCAGGACCTGAAGGACAGTTTGCATTTCTCCCAGGGTCAGCACAATGAGTTTAAACAGGAAAACAGCAGGATGACAACAATCTGTAAGTCATTGAAAGAGGACATTAGTTCTGTATGTGAATTGAACAACATCATTGTAGACAGAATTGCAGAATCTACACATGAGACCTGGACGGAGTCTGAGGAGTTCCATTTGAGACTATCCTACCAACGGAACATTAAAAACTGTAATATCTTATTTTTCACAGAGTCGTGACTGAATGACGACACAGATAATATACAGTTGGCTGGGTTTTCCGTGCATCGACAGGACAGAACACCTGTTAAGAAACTGACTGTTAGAACTGTTAAGGCTCCATGGATTGCTGAGGAATTGAAAAACTGTTATCTATGTATATTCACTTTACCACCTACATGCAGTAAATGGCAACAACGAACAGTGATTCATTGTATTCATGCATAAAAAAACGAATAATGAAAGAGAAGCATCGTAATTTTGAAGTTAGTGTGGAACAGGTGGAAAATTATTGTTATCGATCAATAATAACAAACCTCCTGGCATTGACAACTTAGATGGAAGGCTACTGAGGATGACAGCTAACTATATGGCCACTCCTATCTGTCATATCTTTAATCTGAATCTAGAGGAAGGTGTTTGTCCTCAGGCCTGGACGGAAGTCAAAGTCATTCCGCTACCCAAGAGTAGTAAAGTGGCCTTTACTGGTTCTAACAGCAGACCAATCAGTTCACTGCTCTTAGCAAACTGTTGTGAAAAACTGTTTAACCAAATACAATGCTATGCTTCTCTAAACAAATTGACAACAGACTTTCAGCATGCTTAAAGAGACGGGCACTCAACATTTACCTCACTGACACATATTACTGTTGATTGGTTGAAAGAAATTGATAATAAGAAGATTGTGGGAGCTGTACTGTTAGATTTCAGTGCAGCCTTTGATATTATTGACCAAAACCTGTTGTTGAGAACACTTTTTTTATTTTATGGCTTTTCAACCTCTGCCATATCGGGATTAAGAGCTATCTATCTTTAATGGAAGCTTCACTAATGTCAAACATGTAGGGTGTGGTGTACTGCAGGGCAGTTCTCTAGGCCCTCTACTTGTTTCTATTTTTACCAATGACATGCCACTGGCATTAAAAAAACCTGTGTGTCCATGTATGCTGATGATTCAACCATATACATGTGTGGAAGCAATTTTATAGGAAGAGAGACTGCAGATTCTTTCAAACAACACTTTATTATAAGATTGGAGCAGTTAACTATGCACTTCAACAGTTGCACAGTTAAGGCCCAACGAACAGTGTTGCTCCTCAGCTTTTATAGAGAAGCACATCCTTTTTGTATACGTGGCAGTCAGCAGATAGTGTGTAAAAGGCTATTAGTTTTCTGTGCAGATTTAAGATAGCACTAGGTTGATAGCCTGACGGCTTAACCGTCTAACTGCATTCACAACAGCAAACACTATAATGTGCTCCTTTCTGCATGTTTCCATTCATGTGAATTTCTATAGATATCAAACCCACGGGATGTCACATGCTGAGGTCGCACCTAAATTAACCTTTACTATACAAAGACAAGTTTGTATCAGGTTTGAAAAAGAAACACTAGCATATAACAAGAGACAGTTCTTTAAACAGTTAAACATAGGATCGCATGACTAATTATGTCATTTTCCACAACATTTCCTCCCTTTTGAGAACATTACTTACAAGCATTTTCATTAAACAAGCATTAACATGAGGACAAAGAGGGAAAAGGATAGACTTTCTTACACTTAGTACAATACAATTGTAAATGTCCTCCATTGTCATTTCAACCCTTCACATAGTGCAATTCATTCTCAGAAGGGGGAAAGGAACATATGAATTTAAACATCAGTACATACTTTATCACCACACACAAGGAAATCGCTTCATTGAGACTGTCCATATTGCCACAGGGTCACCATGATGGTAAGCCCTTAACTCTACCTTGGGAGCATTATTCACATAACCCTTGCCGTGAGCATGTCCTATGGACATGCTGAACCATTAACTCAATGTTTTTACCTTGGTGTTATGGATTGTTATCGTCTTCATCAGACATGTAATCAGACATAGGAAATAAATCAGGTAAATAGGGTTCTGAGGCGTCTCCCTCAGGGGTCAGTAATGGCATGGCTGCACAATTCCATAACACAAGTTATAATGCACATTATTGTAAAAAAATAACTAAGCCATAAATCAACCAAATAAATATTGTAGCTCCCATTACACAAAATAATTACTGAACCCATCCAAATGGATTCCAATCGTTGTCTGGTTGGTGTTCTTTTGCGAGATCACCACTAAGCTTTTTCAGATGTTCCACTACAATAGTAAAGTTACCCTCACCCTGGGGTATGAATGTACAGCAATGGTCACCTATCATTTGGCACACTCTTATGCAAACATTCTGTCCCCGTATGCACTTAGCCTCCGGCTACAAATACATTTTGCACAGTTATTCATTCTACCTGACCCATAACACGTTCTACTGCTAGTCCACTTACATAGTTATTAACATACTAAAAACATGCTCAAGTCAATTGTACTGCATTATCCAGAAAGCCATATGTATTGATGCAATTTAACATTGGAATTCTGATGGTAAAACAAAACCCCTAATATTAATGACAGTCTTCAATGCTCCATGTTGAGTCTATCACTCAAATTCAACACCAACACAGTTAGAATGTGTATTTACAAACAGGGGACCATACAGTTTGTACTACTCATTACCAGTATTAACTTTTCTCATTACAGCCCCCGTCTATCCCTGTCTTACACTGTCATTAGTGGCATGTTACTGACAGATTCGTAGCTCAATGCATTCTTAGTCTAAATTACTATACATTTTGCAGTCTGCAGACCTCCACAATCAACCTGATACCCCAATTAAACAATTATGGGCATGGTTGACCACCCCCCCCCCCTCCTCCTCCCGGCACTTCTCCTTCTGTCGTGTCTTCATGTTCTTCTTCAGATAGTGTTTCAGTTCTTCCTTCCAATGGCACAAGTTCAAAGTGGATGGCACTTGATAATGCTTCGCACCTGAGCCGCCACTGTCCTTTACAGTCCATTATGTCATGTCCATTTTGCTAACAGTACACCAGCAGCATGAAAGAAGTTTACAGGATCTCTCTCCATGCTCACTCCATGTGGACTCATGTTGCAGTCCTGAGAGAAAAAGCATGAGAGAAAAGGCAGATGATAGCTTTGACTGGATGCTGTGTAAAGGTTGCTGGGTCGGTTTCAAGGTAGGAATGGCGCAGGACCATACTGAATGCCATTGTCGCCATTGCTTCAGCCAGTTAGCCAGGGTTGAAGTTCACACTGTTCTTGGTACTATCTATTTATCCCTTCCAAGCATCTAGACACCATCTGTGGTCACATTTGCCACAACCTCGAGGATAGACCCGAACAACAGTTTAGTTTAGGGCACTTCTGATTCAGGAAATCCAAATATTTCTGCATGACAAATTTTTACTACTAGCAATATTCTTAATACAGATTTCTAAAACAAATGTCAAAGATGCTAATTGACATCATTTGAGTCTATTGGAGGTGTACCTCTGGATGTATTTCAAGGCATACCTTCAAACTAAGTGCCTCTTTGCTTGACATCATGTGAAAATCAATATAATTCAGCCAAGACCTTAGAAAAACAATTGTAGACCTCCACAAGTCTGGTTCATCCTTGGGAGCAATTTACAAACGCCTGAAGGTACCACGTTCATCTGTACAAACAATAGTACGCAAGTGTAAACACCATGGGAACACGCAGCCTTCACACCGCTCAGGAAGGAGACGCGTTCTGTCTCCTAGAGATAAATGTAATTTTGTGCAAAAAGTGCAAATCAATCCCAGAACAACAGCAAAGGACCTTGTGAAAATGCTGGAGGAAACAGGTACAAAAGTATATATAGCCACAGTAAAACGAGTCCTATATCGACATAACCTGAAAGGCTACTCAGCAAGGAAGAAGCCACTGCTCCAAAAGCACCATAAAAAAAGCCAGACTACGGTTTGCAACTGCACAAAGATTGTACTTTTTGGAGAAATGTCTTCTGGTCTGATGAAACAAAAATAGAAGTGTTTGGCCATAATGACCATCGTTATGTTTGGAGGAAAAAGGGGGATGCTTTTCAGTCAGGAAGTTAAAGCTTGGTCGCAAATGGGTCTTCCAAATGGACAATGACCCCAAGCATACTTCCAAAGTTGTGGCAAGATTGCTTAAGGACAACAAAGTCTAAGTATTGGAGTGGCCATCACAAAGCCATGACCTCAATCCTATAGAAAATTTGTGGGCAGAACTAAAAAAGCGTGTGCGAGGAAGGAGGCCTGCAAACCTGACTCAGTTACACCAGCTCTGTCAGGAGGAATGGACCAAAATTCACCCAACTTATTTTGGGAAGCTTGTGGAAGGCTACCCAAAATGTTTGACCCAAGTTAAACAATTTAAAGGCAATGCTACCGAATACTAATCGAGTGTATGTACACTTCTGAACCACTGGGAATGTGATGAATGAAATAAAAGCTGAAATAAATCACTCTCTACTATTATTCTGACATTTCACATTCTTAAATTAAAGTGGTGATCCTAACTGACCTAAGACAGGGAATTTTTACTAGGAATTAAATGTCAGGAATTGTGAAAAACTGAGTTTAAATGTATTTGGCTAAGATGTATGTAAACTTCCGACTTCAATTGTAGTTAATATACTGGAAAGTTCGATGTATTAGTAGCCAACTAGCGTTAGGTAGCTAGCTAACATATACTACCAGTACATATTGCTGTAATTATTTGCTATGCGGTTCATAAGGATAGCGTAATTAACAAATTGACATAATTGGTTAAAGCAATACATTTATATCTGCTCTCGAATATTTCCCATCAGTAGGGAAATGCCGCCCAATTTTATCCATGATTGGAATTTTTTTCATATTAGAGCCAAATTACTAGAATACCCTTGCGCTTCTTTTACTGCCTCTATGTCTTTGCTATAGTTTACCTCTTCCTGACCGTGGCCAGAGTGTTTAGATTTACTCACTCACGGATCTAATATATGTAAATTAAAAAATGTTCTAAGGAAGTGATACCCAATTCCCCGGAGAGTCGTTATAGTATTTGTGCCTTTGAATTGGCAACAGTTTTGATACCTTGTATTAGAACCAATACCGGAACGTCTGCCAATTTACTACTGGAGAATATGTCCTTCTTTATTCGATCACCCAATGCAGCCAGTCAGGCTGATAGAGTACATCATCCATTCATAATATAAATCTCTCGTCAATACACCCACAAACAAACCGTATTTGGTTAGGAAGGTCTTCCTTCCTTATAATTTGAAAATAGTCATTAAAATATTTTTAGAATTATTCTATGTAATTTTAAATGTTGTACCCACATGGTAGTTCCTCTTATTTACATTTACATGTAGGGTTTAAATGTATAGCTGGTTTCCCAATCATAACCAAATGTTTTACCAGTACACTGACTAATATTTTTTTTTACAATGTTTATTATATATATATTAAAAAATTTAATATTCCTGCTGTTAAAAATATATATATATATATATATATATATTATTATTATTTATATATATATATATATATATATATATATATATATATTATTATTATTATTATTATTATTATTATTATTTTTAACAGCAGGAATATTTAAATTTTTCTCTCTTTGTATTCTTCTGCTCAATGTACAGCATTCATAGCAAATGAAGATACTGCCCCACTAGGCATGCCAACAAACTTGGTTGATGGTGTTGTTTACTTCGAACGACCAACACACAGTAATAACTTCTCTATTAAAATGATTTTGAAAAAGGTTGTTTTACACTGTTTGTCATCATTCCCGTGTGGTGTTCTGCATGTCTGTGCTAAATGAGTTATCTTTCACCTTTTCACAATTCTACCTACCAGAGATGAACCCTGATGTTGCCAGTAGTTTGCGGATATCAAGAATGATATTTATGGTGACCAAAGATTATCAGAGGGATTTTAAAACATCTTGGTGACAGGGAGCAGTATTTTCACGTCCGGATGAAATGCATGCCCAAATTCAGCTGCCTGCTACTCATCCCCAGAAGATAAGACATACATATTATTAGTAGATGTGGATAGAAAACACTCTGGAGTTTCTACAACTGTTTGAATCATGTCTGTGAGTATAATAGAACTTATGTAGAAGGCGAAACCTCGAGGACAAACCATTCAGAATTATTTTTTGAGGTCACTCTCTTTTCAATGAATTTTCATTGGGAATCCAGATTTCTAAAGGACCTTCTTGCAGTTCCTACCGCTTCCACTGGATGTCACCAGTCTTTAGAAATTGGTTTAGGTTTTTCCTTTGTGTAATGAAGAAGTAGCCTTGTTCAAAACGAGGGTCACTTCAAGTGTACTGTTAGATAGAGGCGCGTGACCAGAAAGGTAGCGTCAGTTTGTTTTCTTCCTGTAGTTAACACAGATCATCCCATCTTCAATTTGATTGATTATTTACTTTAAAAAATACCTACATTTGTATTACAAAAGTAGTTTGAAATGTTTTGGCAAAGTTTACAGGTAACTTTTGAGATATTTCATAGTCACTTTGCGCAAGTTGGAACCGGTGTTTTTCTGGATCAAACGTGCCAAATAAATGGACATTTTGGATATATATCGACGGAATTAATCGAACAAAAGGACCATTTGTGATGTTTATGGGACATATTGGAGTGCCAACAAAAGAAGCTCGTCAAAGGTAAGGCATGATTTATATTTTTATTTTTGCATTTTGTGTCGCGCCTGCGGGGTTGAAATATGCTTTCTCTCTTTGTTTACAGAGGTGCTATCCTCAGATAATAGCATCGTTAGCTTTCGCTGAAAATCCCTTTTGAAATCTGACATGTTGGCTGGATTCACAACAAGTGTAGCTTTAATTTGGTATCTTACATGTGTGATTTCATGAAAGTTTGATTTTTATAGTAATTTATTTGAATTTGGCGCACTGCATTTTCACTGGCTTTTGGCCAGGTGGCGTCCCACATATCCCAGAGAGGTTAAGGCTGAACGGATGGGGAATTCATTTAGACGACAGCTGAGAAGTGATGCGATACCATCGTTTTCCCCCTTCACAACAAAACAGAAGATTCTCGATTAGAGGTAAAGTAACGTTAGCTGGACTAGGTAAATTAGCTATCTAACGTTACAATCCTGTATTGAATTCTGAAAGCCATCAGCTAAATCATATAACTACTGTATCTTTAGGATACACACTGTCAATCAATTTTGCCTATGCCATGGTAGTCACTGCTAGACTGGTTGCTACCTTCAGCAGAAGGTTAGTTCTATCTTTGACTAACATTAGCTAACGTGAACTAGCTAACATAAGCATATAAGAGTAAGTCAATTGGGTAGGCATCTATTCCACCCTTGTTGATATAGCTAACTCACTCTCAGTGTATTGGTAAATTAGAAATGAAGAATGAGTATACATTTTCTATGGTTGGTTCCGTACCATCACTCATTCATATATTTGTATGTACATATTCTTCATTCCTTTACACTTGTGTGTATAAGGTAGTTGTTGTGAAATTGTTAGATTACACGTTGGTTATTACTGCATTGTCGGAACTAGAAGCACAAGCATTTCGCTACACTCGCATTAACATCTGCTAATCATGTGTATGTGACAAATAAAATTTGATTTGATTTGATTAGTTATTTCCCAGCTGGCTAGCAATCTTGCTGCCAATTTAGTGATGCTAACTAGCTAACAGCAAGCTAACATTATTGAAATGTTAGGTGTGCTAAGCTAGCCAGTCTAATAGAGATCAATACAATTAGTGGGTTGGTTAAATGGTGTATTGTTGTGTGTTTTGTTGCAGGTGGTACATCATTTGATTCCACCAGCACGTGCTTTCAACCCCTCAAATCAAATAAAATCAAATAACATTTAATTGGTCACATACACATGGTTAGCAGATGTTAATGCGAGTGTAGCAAAATGCTTGTGCTTCCAGTTCCGACCGTGCAGTAATATCTAACAAGCAATCTAACAATTTCACAACAAATACCTTATACACACAAGTGTAAAGGAATGATTAAGAATATGTACATATAAATATATGGATGAGCGATGGCCGAACGGCATAGGCAAGATGCAGTAGATGACATAGAGTACAGTATATACATAAGAGATGAGTAATGTAGGGTATGTAAACATTATATAAAGTGGCATTGTTTATGCGACTAGTGATACATTTATTACATCCATTTATGAATTATTAAAATGGCTAGAGATTTAGTCTGTATGTTGGTAGAAACCACTCAATGTTAGTGATGGCTGTTTGACAGTCTGATGGCCTTGAGGTAAAAGCTGTTTTTCAGTCTCTCGGTCCCAGCTTTGATGCACCTGTACTGACCTAGCCTTCTGGATGATAGCGGTGTGAACAGGCAGTGGCTCGGGTGGTTGTTGTCCTTGATGATCTTTTTGGCCTTCCTGTGACATCGGGTGGTGTAGGTGTCCTGTAGGGCAGGTAGTTTGCCCCTGGAGTTGCGTTGTGCTGACCTCACTACCATCTGGAGAGTCTTACGGTTGTGGGCGGAGAAGTTGCTGTACCAGGCGGTTATACAGCTCGACAGGATGCTCTCGATTGTGCATCTGTAAAGGTTTGTGAGTGTTTTTGGTGACAAGCCAAATTTCTTCAGTCTCCTGAGGTCGAAGAGGCGCTGTTGCACCTTTTTCACTATGCTGTCTGTGTGGGTGGACCATTTCAGTTTGTCCGTGATGTGTACGCCAAGGAACCTAAAACTTTCCACCTTCTCCACTACTGTCCCTAACTTTGCACAAGTTTACAAAAATATTTACAAGCTGACAGCTACTGTAAGATAGCTCAATTTACAGTAAGCATGGCTTAAGGTTGTGTTTGTATGGGTTTTTGTTATGGGGTTACAGGTGGTTAGAGGTAGCCTGAGGACCACAGAGTACCTTCCAGACCATGTTATCAATTATGTTATCAATTATCAAGTCTAATGTGCACATTTTCTGTGGTCCCATTTGCCCATTTTCTCTTTTCACCTTTTCTCTTTGCAAAACTCAAGTTATCTGGAGTTCTTCCACAGGCCCTGCTGAAAAATACCCCAAAGTGGTGGCATTTTGGGTACACGAGCATGAGGGAGGGGACACACCTTGCGGTTATGAAGCACAACAAGATTGAGGGACAAAAATGAGCAAGGGACTCTAATACAAAGATACTTCTACAAAAATCCCCTGCCAAGGGCTACTATTGACAAGAATGATCTGTCAAAGTCAATGTGCTGGGGGAGGTTTACATATAGGTCTTTGAGATTCTCCTGAATTGCGCATTCGATCCTGGGCTGTATCACAATCGGCCGTGATTGGGAGTCCCATAGGGCGGCGCACAATTGGCCCAGCGTCGTCCGGGGTAGGCCGTCATTGTAAATAAGAATTTGCTCTTAACTGACTTGCCTAGTTAAATAAAGGTAAAATACAACATTAAATTTAGGAAGGGGGTTTGGGTTGTACTTAGAGACAGTAAATGTATTGTTGTGTATGAGAAGAGAACAAATTAAAGGTGCCATTTCTCCTCAATATCCCATACACAACAATACATACTGTGTAAGAAGTCTTTTCACACCTTCTGCAGCCCCCCAGCCCATTCACTTAGTTGAATGATCTTTCCTCTCAAAAGCAGCTCCCGATGTCCCTCGTTGTCCCTAAACAATACACTAGTCTGCCTCCAAACACTTAGGTCCCAATCGGTTGACACCTTTACAACAAAGGCGTTTTGCCCTACATCCCTTCCACAAAAAAGTGTAAAATGGTAACACCACAGCCATGTCTTTCCAGGAGACATGCAGTACCAGAAAATCTTCTGCAAGAGGTCAAAACAATTGGTGGTTAAGGTCTACGAGCCCTACACCACTTCCGTCAGTCTTATCCAGCTGGCCGTACACCGCAGACAGGACAAGACCACTCGCCACAAGCACTCAGCTTTCACAGCCCACCATGCCTAACACCATTGTCAGTGGACCAAATGCTGACAAAAGGACCATAATATAAACATGGATATTTTCGATCAATCTTTGAAAATTGTCTGCGTTCATGGATTCACAGAAGATATTTATACAGTATAACATGTACAGGGCTCTGTAGCATCAAACATATGTTAGACATTCAGATATATCCAAATAATGTTTATTTGTCAAAATAAAAAAAACAGGGGACTGTACAATATTTAATGTTAACTCAAAAAGGGAACTGGCTATTCAACAAGAATGTTATATGGTGAAAGTAACATGCAACAAAAAGTCGGTATGAATAGTGTTGTACAGTTCAGTGTGTCCGAGTGTGTCTCAGGTGTAGTAAAGTACAAAGAACTGTAGCTACAGATTGTTACAACAGATCCTTTTTGGTATCCATTACTAGGATTTTTTGGTATCCACCCACTGGTTTTGCTTATTTATAAAACCCTCTTAGGCCTCACTCCCCCCTATCTGAGATATTTACTGCGGCCCTCATCCTCCACATACAACACCCGTTCTGCCAGTCACATTCTGTTAAAGGTCCCCAAAGCACACACATCCCTGGGTTGCTCCTCTTTTCAGTTCGCTGCAGCTGCAGCTAGCGACTGGAACGAGCTGCAACAAAAACTCAAACTGGACAGTTTTATCTCAGTCTCTTCATTCAAAGACTCAATCATGGACACTCTTACTGACAGTTGTGGCTGCTTTGCGTGATGTATTGTTGTGTCTAACTTCTTGCCCTTTGTGCTGACGTCTGTGCCCAATAATGGCACCAGAAGAAATGGCAGCCGTTTTAAGGATCCACCGACGGCGAGTGGGAAATCTTTTTTTTCCGCAGCTGTTTATTTACCGCCACAGACGGATGCTGGCACTAAGCCCGCACTCAGTCAGCTGTATAAGGAAATAAGCAAACAGGAAACTGCTCACCCAGAGGTGGTGCTCCTAGTGGCCGGGGACTTTAATGCAGGGAAACTTAAATCAGTTTTACCTAATTTCCATCAGCATGTTCAATGCGCAACCAGGGGGGAAAAAATCTAGATCACCTTTACTCCACACACAGAGACGTGTATAAAGCTCTCCCTTGCCCTCCATTTGGCAAATCTGACCATAATTCTATCCTCCTGATTCCTGCTTACAAGCAAAAATGAAAGCAGATCATGCTCTCCGTAGCCGACGTGAGTAAGACCTTTAATTAAACAGGTCAATATTCACAAGGCCGCTGGGCCAGATGGATTACCAGGATGTGTGCTCCGGGCATGTGCTGACCAACTGGCTGGTGTCTTCACTGACATTTTCAACATGTCCCTGATTGAGTCTAATACCAGTAAGCTTCAAACAGACTACCATAGTCCCTGTTCCCAAGAACACTAATGTATCCTGCCTAAATGACTACTGACCCGTAGCACTCACGTCCATAGCCATGAATTGCTTTGAAAGGCTGGTAATGGCTCACATTAACGCCATTATCCCAGAAACCCTAGATCCACTCCAATTTGCAAACAGATACACAGATGATGCAATCTCTATTGCACTCCACACTGCCCTTTCCCACCTGGACAAAAGGAATACCTATGGGAGAATGCTATTAATTGACTACAGCTCAACGTTCAACACCATAGTGCCCTCAAAGCTCATCACTAAGCTAAGGATCCTGGGACGAAACACCTCCCTCTGCAACTGGATCCTGGATTTCCTGACGGTCCGCCCCCAGGTGGTGAGGGTAGGTAGCAACACATTGCCACGCTGATCCTCAACACTGGAGCACCTCAGGGGTGCGTGCTCAGTCCCCTCCTGTACTCCCTGTTCACCCATGACTGCATGGCCAGGCACGCCTCCAACACCATCATTAAGATTGCAGATGACACAACAGTGGTAGGCCTGATCACCGACAAAGACGAGACAGCCTATAGGGAGGAGGTCAGAGACCTCTCAACGTAATCAGAGACCCCTCAACGTAATCAAGACAAAGGAGATGATTGTGGACTACAGGAAAAGGAGGACCAAGCACACCCCCTTTCTCATCGACGGGTCTGTAGTGGAGCAGGTTGAGAGCTTCAATTTCCTTCCAATCACCAACAAACTAGAATTGTCCAAACACACCAAGACAGTCATGAAAAATCTATTCCCCTTCAGGAGACTTAAAAGATTTGACATGGGTCCTCAGATCCTCAAATGGTTCTACAGCTGCAACATCGAGAGCATCCTGATTGGTTGCATTACTGCTTGGTACGACAACTGCTCGGCCTCCGACTGCAAGCCACTACAGAGGTAGTGTGTACGGCCCAGTGCATCACTGGGGCTAAATTGCCTGCCATCCAGGACCTCTACACCAAGCGATGTCAGAGGATGGCCCTAAAAATTGTCAAAGACCCCTGCCACCCCAGTCATAAACTGTTCTCTCTGCTAGTGCATGGCAAGTGGTACTGGAGCGCCAAGTCTAGGACCAAAAGGTTTCTCAACAGCTTTTACCACAAGCCATAAGACTCCTGAACAGATAATCAAATGGTTACCCGGACTATTTACATTGTGTCACGCCATCCCCCACCTGCCAACC
Organism: Oncorhynchus tshawytscha; assembly: GCF_018296145.1. Taxonomy (NCBI): domain Eukaryota; kingdom Metazoa; phylum Chordata; class Actinopteri; order Salmoniformes; family Salmonidae; genus Oncorhynchus; species Oncorhynchus tshawytscha. Next base: position 25,679,803 of record NC_056430.1, on the reverse strand, counting down.
CCCTCTTTTACGCTGCTGCTACTCTTTGTTTATCATCTATGCATAGTCACTTTAACTATACCTACATGTACATATTACCTCAATTAGCCCGGCTAACCGGTGCCCCCACACATTGACTCTGTACCGGTACCATGTGTATATAGCCTCGCTACTTTTTTTTCAATGTCATTTTACTGTTTTTAATTTTTAATTTCTTTACTTATCTATTGTTTACCAAATACCTATTTTTTTACTTAAAAATTGCACTGTTGGTTTGGTCTTGTAAGCATTTCACTGTAAGGTCTACACCTGTTGTATTTGGCCCACGTGACAAATAAAGTTTGATTTGATACCATGTTTTGAGCTGCTACCATGTTGTGTTGCTAACATGTTGTTGTCATGTTGTGTTGCTACCGTGCTGTGTTGTCATGTGTTGCTGCTATGCTATGTTGTTGTCTTAGGTCTCTCTTTATGTAGTGTTGTGTTGTCTCCCTTGTCGTGATGTGTGTTTTGTCCTCTATTTGTATTTATTTGTATTTATTTTTTAAATCCCAGCCCCCGTCCCCACAGGAGGCCTTTTGCCTTTTGGTAGGCCGTCATTGTAAATCAGAATATGTTCTTAACTGACTTGCCTAGTTAAATTTAAAAAATATATAAAAAGAGTTACAGGATAGGTACTGTTTGGTCTAGCTCAGGGAATTTTGTGACAACCTTAGCTTGACGATGCTGTCTTTGTCCTCAATTCGTGGAAACAGGAGTCTCAAAATGTCTGTGTCCAGTAGAAGGGGGTCCGTTTAAATGTTTAAAATGCTCCGTTATGAAAAGAAAAAAGTTTTTGCTCCATGAAGTAATCCAACAAAGTGTACGCTGCCATCTTATCTGTTTCAAGTCTGTTCTCATTGAGTGTCCATTCCAAAGTGCAGTATGTCATGATAACAGACATCTCTCTCAGACATTGTTGGACTACTGCATGGAACAAAAAAAGTATTTTGTTGACACAGCTTCTAAAATGGACTATTAAGTCATGCATTTCATTAACTGCAAAACCACTCATGCCATCTACAGATTGGAATGTCCACAGTGCAAGGTGTTCTACATTGGACGGACAAAGAGAAGCCTCCAAGACCGCTTAGCGGAACACAAGTACGCCATAAGGGTAGGCAATGAAGACTACCCCATGGCCAGGCACTACAAGACCTTACACCATGGCAACCCTGCCTCCCTATGGGTATTGATCATGTTCCGGCCTCAATTAGAAAAGGGGACCGTCTTAAACAGTTAAACTAAAGGGAAAGTTTTTGGATTTACAAACTACAGGCCACTAAGTACCCTGATTTAAATGAAGATATGGATTTCTCACCCTTCCTGTAGGGTTGTGATAAGTCCATTTGCTGTCATCTAGTGGACATTTTGCTCAATTGCCCTCAGTTATGTTTAGACTGTTTTTGTCCATGTTTTCTGTGTTCTAGTGTACTACGGAATATATTGCTTTCTTATTCTTGACACTTCTCCCAGTCATATTTAAGGTTAGAACTACCTTCTGCATTCTGATACTTCAACTCGTAGTTGAATTTTTTGATAACATACTTTTCACTTTTTAATGTGTATAGTATTGCTTACACGGTGTGTCCAATCAATTTTGCAACCACTCCCTCTTCAATTTAGGGATCACTGGAAAAGCTGTTCAAAAGAGGACATTGTATTTTTCCCTTGTACTCCCTGACGAAGGCCATGCAGCTGAAAAGCGTCAGATTTTTAAAACTTTGATTCTATTGAACATGCCATACAAATAAAGGCATTTTAATTAATTATATGAAGAGTGCCTTGGTCCTCCTTTCTTTTTGATGACCAATTCACCCCTTTTACCAAAGAGCACCTTCTGTCTACCAAAATGTACTATTGTGTACCTTAGTAGCGCTTCCCTTCCTCCTCTTTTGACAAAAAAAGTATTTATTTTAACAACTGAGCATTTTCTAAATTCAATGCTGACTCCCTGCAGCTGGACACATTTTATGAGACTCCTGTCTCTACTAATTTTTGCCAAAATCTCGCACTATCCCTTTAAGGTGAGGTTTATTAGCCCTATGTCCAGGTAAGGTTTATTAAGCCTACGCAACCTAATATGTACTGTAGGACTATCTAACCTAGCCTTTAGCATATTTCAGGCTATAGTACTCTCAAATTAAAATCTGGACCTCAAAGCCAGTTCCACTACTTTTTTTCTGCTTTAATTTAGGACTGATTTAGACCTGACAACAAGTGGGTGCAATTAATTATCAGGTAAAACAGAGAACCAGGAGTAAATTACTTCAGCTCTTCAGGGGTGAGATTTAAATATCAATGCTATGGTGCAGTGTTTCCCAACTCCAAACCACCGGGGCTACAACAAAAACGTGTACTTTTGGTACTTTCGGACTGGAGTTGGGTAACACTGCTATAGAGTGTCAAGTTGTCAAGAGTAGCATTTCATGGAGCCACTAAAATAAAAGTTCCAATCTCTCATTTCTTGGTGAGTAGTCTAGCCTAGTATAAAACATATACTTTATTTAGATTGAGCAAATTAATATTTATGTGGATGGAGTTGCCTAGGCCAACAGGTTAGGTCATTGGCTGTCAATAATGTCACATGGCATTTTTGGTTATGTTCCTCTGCTCAGATGTTGCTGAAGCGTGCCAGATTTTACAACACCTGAATAGGTATTTTAAGCATCAGCTAACCACATCATACAGTACGTTATAGGAATCTGGTGCCTGACGGCACAGTCGATGACGTGTCACACAACCATTGGTTAATGCATGCAATGTCTGCGCAGATTAACAACTTTTGAGTTTGAATCGAGATAAACCTATGTCCAGGGGCTTTGGACCCTTGCCGGGTCTGCGGGGTGAGTGGTATGCCAGTGGCCCGAAAATATTGTAGACGCTTTCCAGATCTTATAATGGCAGGATAAGTGTATAGCAATTTGATGTCAGACTGCACAGTTGATGACGTGGCACGGAACCTTTGGTTGATACATATGGAACACCGTTTGGGTCTTTGCATGTCAAAAAATATACAAGTCAAATATCACTATTTGACGCATCAAATAAGCTTGTTGACCAATCAGGACCTGAATATGGCTGCACTTCACGTAATAATTTAACACGTCCATTAAGTTTTTAAGTAATATTACACATTGATAATACCATCACTCGTATTTCATGCAAACACATCCCAAAGCTCTGGACAGTGCTGGTTATAAATAAACTAGCTAGTTGATGGATGCAAACAATGTTCTTCCCCAAAAACATAGCAAAACGACAATCTCTTTCAGTAGCTATAGTTAGCTAGCTAACTATCTAGCTAGGCGTCATCATCTAAAATACCCTTACTTTATAAGACAGTCCTTATTTGATTAATAGTGGTCTGACCCACCTATGCGAAGCTAGCCACAATAAGGAGTATCCATAATAGTGGAATTTGCGGTTCGCCTTCAAAATAAGTCTCATTGAAAGTGATGCAAATGAATACAAATAGTGGAATCATGCCATAATGGAGTATGGAATAAATCATGCTAAACAAGGTTGGAATGTTTTTATATAAATTCAACAAAATACAATAAGTTGTTAATATGAAAAAAAATCTGTTAATCACACTGGATGTATTAGATTTTAGAATTGCATTGGGGACATACTTTATTTCACTGTACAGCCTTACCTATGGATTGTGGATGGGGTATCAGTGACACCCAGAGGACATTAGTAGCTCTTATTGCGGGACTCTGAAACCACTGTGAATTGAACCACATTTATTGTACCAGTCAACCTACTATGTGTACTGAACATTATTCCAGAGGACAAACAATACGACCTGGATGTTTGGGAACCTGATAACTCTTGAGGGGGACTTTGGGAAAAAAAGCACTTGGGTACTGAGTAGACTGATACCTAAGGATTGGGGATCAATGAAATGGGGCAAGGCTCTCCAGTGCAATATAAATGTCAATACAAACAATAGGCTGACTGGGGAGGTGATTTCCCACAGTCAAAGTCCCAAAATAAGAGCTCCTACGACGCGAATATGTGCGTAAACTCTTCACAGTTGTGTTCTGTGGGTGGGGAAAAGGGTATACCTAGTCAGTTGTAACACTGCATGCATTCAACTAAAATGTGTCTTCCACATTTAACCCAACCCTTCTGAAGCGTTCCATACATACAATACAATGCGTGCACATCTAATCTGGCAGGAATTCGACCTTACACTTCACTGTTCCATTACTAGACAGCAACATCTGAAAATACATCATTTGAGAGTTGAGAGCAATTATAGCGGCAAATACTTACAGCGCGTTTCTGCCCCCTTGTGGCAGTAGCGTAGTAGATAGCGGCAGCCAACCGTGTTATATGTTATTTTCCAACCGTTAGTTCCAACCGACAGACGACACACTCATTAGAAAATGAGACATCCTTTTGAGTGCTCTGGTCCATAGTACTGTTTTACATGTTTATCTCATGGGACTAATACCCTAACTCAATAAAATAAAACAGAGGGCTAACAATGGTGCCAGCAGTTTACATTCTAGAAAATCAAAGTACCTTTTGTGCTTCCTGTTTGTTTTTGTGGTGTTCCTATTTCTCAGACCTCCATCCTTACAACTCCTCTCCCATTCCCAGCCCAGCCCAACTCCGGACTTGGTCCCTTTCCCAGCTCTCTAGAGCGTTTCTTCTCCCACAGTATAGCTGACAAGTCTATACTGTAGTTTTCCCTGATATCCCTGTCTGGACCTACCAAGCCCCCCTGTCAACATGTTTTAGTATTTTTTGTATTTAGTATTTTATTGGGATCCTCAATTAGCTGCTGGCTACTCTTCCTGTGGTCCAAACAAAACAAATAAAATACATAATGTACATACTCTCATTGTAGGTTGGATTCACATGTGGTTTCTCTCTCCTGGTAGAAAATGGAATTTCCAGTGAGAATGAATTATGTATTGTTTAGGATAGTAATTCTATCTTTTCAGAAATCTGGGATGTTCCTTTCTGGGTCATGGTTCTAAGCATGGTTTCATATTTTGCCTGATGATGGCAGCAGAGTTTAGATTTACACATTCTTCTCATTTACTGATTTTCTGCAAAAACAACATTTTCCATTGCATCACATGTTAGTATTATTGCACTTCAAGTTGCCTCTCGTAGATCACGTTTTACCCCTTAACTTTCAAAGAGAAAAATAGTTTTCTTTGGACAATGCATGGCTTATAAAAAATTGTACCTATGCAATTTAAGAGCTATGATGCTACAATGATAACTTGCTAAATAAATTAAGTGAGCACCATTCTTACAAAGCACCAATATGAAAGTAGGCATTTATATAATCCTTTCTAAGGTTAACTAATAAAACAAGTGTTAGAAGTTATTTTGGTGAAATAAAAAAATACTGTGAAAACTCACAAATCATAAATCAAATGGTTTGACAAAGCAGATAGAATAACAATATTAGAATACATCCATATTTCACAAAGACCTTGTAGTTATATACTTCCAGTATTTAAATGTTTAATGATTCCTCCCACCCCAAGAGATAATGATGAATAAAGTGGAATATTTGGCCTTCCATTGTGTCATTCATTATAGATAAGACCCATGCTTCTCCTCTCTCTCCGCTCCAGCTCTCCTGGCCTTGGCCTGGCCTGATTATGCTACATTACACCCCTGGGCTACATCTCTGAGCCTTCCAGCATAGCCCCACTGCTAGGGCTCTGAAAAAAAGACACAGAAAAACAAAATTATGGACTGTGCACCTTCTTTTCGATCAAAAGTTTGAAAAACTTGTAACTTACCGATTTCACCACTGCCACAGTATCGCCATTCAACAGCATCTTTGAACTGTCCTCATGTGAATTGAAAAAGTAATGTAATCCTCACAAATTGTGCTACACATAGCAGGCGTTTACTGTATTACAGAATATGAAGTACTCCATATTACTCCTGTCTGTTGAGTTAGCCACAGTTGTTCAAGTTCAGGACTAGTAACGATTCTCATACTAGAAATCTAATGTGATATTTGAGGCGGGTGCAAATGAAACAGATTGTAACAATGTCAGGGTCAATGTCCTGAGCTGTCTTTGTTCCTCTGTATGTCAGAGCATGGTAGTGGGAGCTGCATCTCTGCCCTGGAGGTTCAACTTCCAGAGACACTCAAATCAGTATGATATGTTAGGTATGGTTACATAAGACAGAAGGTTACTTAACGCAAAAACAAAAGGAGGGAGGGTAGTTGGTTGGTGTGGATGGGTGGGCTATAATATAAACTTCAAGTAACCCAAAGGTTGTGTGATCAAATCTCCTCACGGACATCTTTAGCATTTTAGCAACTACTTACTACTTGTTTTGTTACTTTGCAACTACTTAGCATGTTAGCTAACCCTTTCCTTACCTCTAGACATTTAACCTAACTCCTAACCCTAACCCTTACCCATAGTCTAGCTAATGTTAGCCAACTAGCTAGCGTTAGCTACCTAGCTAACATTAGCCACAAGAAATTCCAACTTTTGAACATATTGTAATCTGTAACATATCATATGGATTGTGCTCTCAAGTGGCGCAGCTGTCTAAGGCACTGCACCTCAGTGCTAGTGGCGTCACTACAGACCCTGGTTCGATTCCAGGCTGTATCACAACCGGCCGTGATTGGGAGTCCCATAGGGCCACACAATTGGCCCTGCATTGTTAGGGTTTGGCCGGGGTAGGCCATCGTTGTAAATAAGAATTTGTTAACTGACTTGTCTAATTAAATAAAGGTTAAATAAAAATACAAGTATTATCCACAAATTAATACATACTATACCAAATGTAACATATTACGCTCATTTGTGTGTCCTTGATTTTACCTGATGTTACGGTTTTCTTCCGTCAAAAGAGAGTCGGACCAAAATGCAGCGTGGTAAGTTAGATACATGTTTAATAACGAAGAAAAAACAAACAATACAAAAACAACAAACGGACCGTGAAAACCTATACAGCCTTTTTTTTTAAATATTTTTTTTTTATTATCTTCAATACCATTCATTCTTTACAATTCATAATTTTCATACATACTCAAATAATGGTATTTAAATTTAACTAATTTAACTAAACAAAAACCCCAAACAAAACCTCAGGGGAGCATCTTCCCTCCCCGTCACCCTACAAACTACCTTTCCCTATCTCTCCGTCCCTAATCTATCCCCTTACAAATCTAAATGACACCCAGCCCTAAACCCCCCTTCCACCTCTCCTGAGCAGCATGCTGCCCCCACTTCCTCTCCTCCCTCTTCATCCTCCCCCTCAAATCTCCTTCCACCCTCCTCACTATCCCTTCCACCCCCCAATCTCTCCCTGTCTTCACCATGTTCTGCCTGGCTTCCCACAGCCCCTGTTTAAAGAGACTCATGAGAAGCCAGAGCAGAAACCTGTCCCTATCCATCCCTCTCGCTCTCCCTACACCTCTCTCTAACCTGGCCCACGTCAATACAAAATCCCCCCTTACCAAACCTAACAACACCCGTGCCCTAGCCCACAGTCTCCTCCCTGCCACAAGAGAATCTTGGACAGGTGGGGGATTGCACAAAACTATACCGGTACATGATGGAACGTACCGGCAAGCACTTATGGAGGCTCAACCAATTCAGGTGCTTGAGCCTGTTGTCCAGACCCCGCACCTGCACTCCCTCCCAGACTCTTTACCACTGCGATACGCATGTTCCAATTTAACGTCGCTGAGCCGGAGGTCTCAAAATGGACCCCGAGAATCCTCAGGGCCCCCTCACAGAGAGATAACCCCCCGGGCACATCCGTTCTACCGCACCATCTTCCGCAAAACTTGACGGAAGACTTTGCATGTTTCAGAACTGCTCCCGACGCTCGGGTGAAATCCCCAAAGATGGCAAGGGACCTTGTCAGGCACGAGTCCTTGCACAGCAGCAAGGAAGTGTCATCGGCGTACTGCGTCATCTTAACACGCAGCCCACCACTTCCAGAGATCAACAAGCCTTCCACCCCTGTGTCAAATCAAATCAAATTTATTTATATAGCCCTTCGTACATCAGCTGATATCTCAAAGTGCTGTACAGAAACCCTGCCTAAAACCCCAAACAGCAAGCAATGCAGGTGTAGAAGCACGGTGGCTAGGAAAAACTCCCTAGAAAGGCCAAAACCTAGGAAGAAACCTAGAGAGGAACCAGGCTATGTGGGGTGGCCAGTCCTCTTCTGGCTGTGCCGGGTGGAGATTATAACAGAACATGGCCAAGATGTTCAAATGTTCATAAATGACCAGCATGGTCGAATAATAATAAGGCAGAACAGTTGAAACTGGAGCAGCAGCACAGTCAGGTGGAAGTTGAAACTGGAGCAGCAGCATGGCCAGGTGGACTGGGGACAGCAAGGAGTCATCATGTCAGGTAGTCCTGGGGCATGGTCCTAGGGCTCAGGTCAGTTGAAACTGGAACAGCAGCATGGCCAGGTGGACTGGGGACAGCAAGGAGTCATCATGTCAGGTAGTCCTGGGGCATGGTCCTAGGGCTCAGGTCCTCCGAGAGAGAGAAAGAAAGAGAGAAGGAGAGAATTAGAGAACGCACACTTAGATTCACACAGGACACCGAATAGGACAGGAGAAGTACTCCAGATATAACAAACTGACCCCAGCCCCCCGACACATAAACTACTGCAGCATAAATACTGGAGGCTGAGACAGGAGGGGTCAGGAGACACTGTGGCCCCATCCGAGGACACTCCCGGACAGGGCCAAACAGGAAGGATATAACCCCACCCACTTTGCCAAAGCACAGCCCCCACACCACTAGAGGGATATCTTCAACCACCAACTTACCATCCTGAGACAAGGCTGAGTATAGCCCACAAAGATCTCCGCCACGGCACAACCCAAGGGGGGGGCGCCAACCCAGACAGGATGACCACAACAGTGAATCAACCCACTCAGGTGACGCACCCCCTCCAGGGACGGCATGAGAGAGCCCCAGTAAGCCAGTGACCCAGCCCCTGTAATAGGGTTAGAGGCAGAGAATCCCAGTGGAAAGAGGGGAACCGGCCAGGCAGAGACAGCAAGGGCGGTTCGTTGCTCCAGAGCCTTTCCGTTCACCTTCCCACTCCTGGGCCAGACTACACTCAATCATATGACCCACTGAAGAGATGAGTCTTCAGTAAAGACTTAAAGGTTGAGACCGAGTTTGCGTCTCTGACATGGGTAGGCAGACCGTTCCATAAAAATGGAGCTCTATAGGAGAAAGCCCTGCCTCCAGCTGTTTGCTTAGAAATTCTAGGGACAATTAGGAGGCCTGCGTCTTGTGACCGTAGCGTACGTGTAGGTATGTACGGCAGGACCAAATCAGAGAGATAGGTAGGAGCAAGCCCATGTAATGCTTTGTAGGTTAGCAGTAAAACCTTGAAATCAGCCCTTGCTTTGACAGGTAGCCAGTGTAGAGAGGCTAGCACTGGAGTAATATGATCTGCCCTAATGGCAGCCCCCAGAGGCTCCATGTACAGAACGAAGAGGAGAGCCGAGAGTGGGCACACCTGCCTGACCCCAGACGAGAGGTCAAAAACGTCACCCAAGTGACTATTTACACTAACTCGGCACCCCGCTCCGACATATAATGTACGAATCCATCCTATGAACTTCTCCCCAAATCCTAATCGACCTAACACTCTGAATAAAAAGGATCTATTCACGCGATCAAAGGCTTTCGCCTGATCTAGCGCTGCTACCATTAAAGGCAGTCCTCTATCTTCAACCCAAGCGATGGAGTCCCTGATTAACTGTAGGTTCCATCTAATAGAGCGGCCCTCTACCCTGCACGTCTGATCCTCATGTACGAAGTAGGAAAGGGCTGTGCGCAACCGGTCTGCTAAAACCTTTGCAAGTAGCTTGTAATCTACACACAGCATGGTCAACGGCCGCCAGTTGCCAAGGTCTGTTACTTCCCCCTTCTTATATAAAAGTGACAGCACACCAACAGCCATTGATCCCCCCGGGACCCCCGTCTCAAGGATGGCCTTCAAGACTTCGAGGACCACTGGTCCAAGTATACCCCAAAACTTGAGATAAAACTCAGCCGGCAGCCCATCCATCCCAGGCACCTTCCCTTTTCCCATCCTCCTAAGAGCGCTCTCAACCTCTTCTAGTGAAATCTGGGCCTCCATCACTTCTCTAATGTCCTCCAGCAACCGCCTGGACAAGTGTTCTAAAAACACATTTCCCTGCTCTACATCTATTTCCCTTTCCTTAAATAAACCTTGGAAATGATCAGTTGTCACCCTGACCATATCCTCTGGTTCTCTAACTATACTACCATTTTCTTCCCTAACGCCATGCATTACCTTCCTACTCTGTCTGGCCCTAACCGACTTAAAGAACATAGCAGAACAAGTCTCATTGTGTTCTAGAAAGCCGCTATGCGCACGCTCCAGGAAAGCTCGAGCCTTCCGCTCCTGCAACTCCCTGAGCTGCGCCTTTAGGGTAGCGGATCTCTCCCAGTCAAACGACCCGCCGAGGTTGCCTGCCTCGTACTCGAGTTCAATTAACCTTTGGATACGATCCACCTCCTTCCTCTCCTCCCTTTTTTTTCCTCTTGCAATACCCTATTATAAAAGCCCTAATCCTCACCTTAACTAATTCCCACCACTCTAACACCCCCTCGCACATGGACCGGAGGCCTTCAAGCCTCCAAAAGAAACCATAAAACCCGTCAACAAAAGCCTGCTCCTCCAGCACATCCCGATCTAACTTCCAGTACCCCCTACCAAAGAAGCAGACTGGTGACCCCACCTGCAGGAGCACCCCGTCGTGATCCGAAAAGAAAACAGGCAACAGCCGCCCAGACAACTTACCCAAAGACCTGGGTACAAAAATATAGTCGAGCCTCCGCTCAACCCCCCTGGAGTTGCGCCATGTAGGACTGGCCATTTTCGGAGTAGTGTGCAGACCACCATCAACCAGACCATGGCAAGCCATTAGCCCGGTAATGGCGCCTGCACTGCTATCCCCCTATTCCTAAATCTGTATTAAAATCCCCCCCTATCACTAATTTCCTATTTGTGACACACAGGGCGTCAGACAGTCCACCATCTCCCTCCTGTCTGCCACCACCTGTGGCCCATACACCACCACTAATCTAAATTTACAATCCCTTATCGTGACATCCACCCCTATAACCCTCCCCTGCATTACCACAAAAGAATCCTCCACTTTTACCTCCCTGTGCCCACACAAAATCCCTACCCCCGATGAGTGCACCCCCCCAATACCCCAAACCGACTCCCCCTTGTCCCACTCCCTCTTAAACCTACTAACATCCCCTCCATCCCTCAGGTGAACCTCCTGTAAAAAACAAAAATCAAACCCCACACCCTCCAAATAACTAAAAACCGCCCTCCTCTTAACAAAATCCCTTAAACCCCTTACATTTAAACTAACAAAAGTAAAATTAGACCCCATGAAATAATAAAATAAAAACATGTACAACACTCAAATTCTAAACCCAGACAGGTTCCGCCGCTTTTCCTGGTTCTCCTACTCCCGTGCCTTCTGTTTCCTTCTCTCTTCCATCCGCCGCTTCTTGCTCCTCCTCCTTCCTTGCGGCCTTCCCCTCTGGACCTGTACTCTGGTCATGAGGCGTGTTTCCTTCCCCTCCTCTTCTTCCCCCATCCCCCGCTCCTGCTCCCCCCCCAGCCGCAGACGCATATGACCTCTGACGGGCCGGGCACCCCCGCCACAGGTGTGCTGACGAGCCACACCCGTGGCACGCCTTAGGCTTGTCACAATCCCTCGCCTCGTGTTCCTCAGATCCACAAAATCTGCATTTTCTTGTGCTGCACGAAGCGAATATGTGGCCGTAGGCCATACAGCGCCTGCAAAATGGGGGCTGATGTGCATAAAACAACGTCCCCTGTCAGCCCCTAGGGAGAACATAGCAGGAGGATGGAGGTAGCCACCATGTCCCTTTGGGTCCTCCCTGAGGAGGGCCTGGAAGCCTCTCCTCCCATTCCAAAACCCAAGGGAGTCTTTGAGGTGCCTTGCTGAGGAGACATTATCCATGTATCTCCCCAGAAAGGCCCTCACCTCTTCGTCCTTAACGTATGGGTTGTAAAATGTTGACAGTTATAACCCTAAAGTTGTTCTTCGCCAGGCTTGTTATTTCATAGTGGCTCATCGGCCTCTCACCTCCCACTGCTCTTGCCCTTCTCAGGATATCATCGTGTTTCTCCTCTGTATATAGTGCCACGTCGTATGCTCCCTCCAACGAGTTGCCTTGGAAACAAAACACGTCCTTCACCGTCAGCTTTAGAATCCCCATCAATATTATCCTTCCAAAAGTTTCCCGTCCTAAAGGCTCCAACTCCTTTTCCTTCCAAGCAAACCGAATCGTATTGGCCAGCCCAATCCCAGGGACCGACCGTGTTGATGTATTTTGCACCATCTCCGCAAGGAGAATGGCGCTCGTTCTCTTCTCTTCCAAAACAAGGAAAAAAGGAAAAACCAAAGTGACTGAGCCTATTCTGGTGCAAACTAACACAGAGACAGGAACAATCACCCACGAAACACTCAAAGAATATGGCTGCCTAAATATGGTTCCCAATCAGAGACAACGAGAATCACCTGCCTCTGATTGAGAACCGCCTCAGGCAACCATAGACTTTGCTAGAACACCCCACTAAGCCACAATCCCAAAACCTATGAAAAACCCCAATACACAAACACACCACAAAATAAACCCATGTCACACCCTGGCCTGACCAAATAAATAAATAAAACACAAAATACTAAGACCAGGGCGTGACACCTGAGTCCAGGTTGCAGTGTTTATGGCCAATATAGTTACAGAGATAAACATCTATTTTTCAGGAGAGACCCAGTTAGCTGAAACAGATTTGATTAGTTCTAGCTTTAGCAAACTTAACGTGTGTAAATATTTGTATGAACATAACAAGACTCAACAACTGAGACATAAACTGAACAAGTTCCACAGACATGTGACTAACAGAAAGGGAATAATGTGTCCCTGAACAAAGAGGGGTAAATATCAAAAGTAACAGTCAGTATCTGGTGTGGCCACCAGCTGCATTAAACACCACAGTGCATCTCCTCCTCATGGACTGCACCAGATTTGCCAGTTCTTGCTGTGAGATGTTACCCCACTCTTCCACCAAGGCACGTGCAAATTCCTGGACATTTCTGGGGGGCCCTAGCCCTCACCCTCTGATCCAACAGGTTCCAGATGTGCTCAATGGGATTGAAATTCAGGCTCGTCCCTGGCCATGGCAGAACTCTGACATTTCTGTCTTGCAGGAAATCACGCACAGAACGAGCAGTATGGCTGGTGGCATTGTCATGCTGGAGGGTCATGTCAGGATGAGCCTGCAGGAAGGGTACCACATGAGGGAGGAGGATGTCTTCCCTGTAACGCACAGCGTTGAGATTGCCTGACATACCGCCCCAGACCATGACGGACCCTCCACCTCCAAATCGATCCTGCTCCAGAGTACAGGCCTTGGTGTAACGCTCATTCCTTCGACTATAAATGTGAATCCGACCTTCACCCCTGGTGAGACAAAACCACAACCCATCAGTGAAGAACACTTTTTGCCAGTCATGTCTGGTCCAGCGATGGTGGGATTGTGCCCATAGGCGACGTTGTTGCTGTTGATGTCTGGTGAGGACCTGCCTTACAACAGGCCCACAAGCCCTCAGTCCAGCCTCTTTCAGCCTATTGCAGACATTCTGAGCACTGATGGAGGGATTGTGCGTTCCTGGTGTAACTCGGGCAGTTGTTGTTGCCATCCTGTAACTGTCGCGCAGGTGTGATGTTTGGATGTACCGATCCTGTGGTCTGCCACTGCGAGGACAATCAGCTGTCCGTCCTGTCTCCCTGTATGGTTCATTGAACAAGCATGGAAAACAGTGTTTAAACGCTTTACAATGAAGATCTGTGAAGTTATTTTGATTTTTACAAATTATCTTTGAAAGACAGAGTCCTGAAAAAGGGCAGTTTCTTTTTTTGCTGTGTTTATCTAGGAATAATATCTTAAGTTACTTAACTATCAAATGTATTATTCGATGACAACAAATAACAAGTCCACTATTGATAGTGATAGAACTAAGTAAAATAGTATTCGATTATACTCCACAGCTTTTTTCAAAAGTCTCTCTCTCTTGGTCTGAGATCCCTTTAGGTGCTTTTTGGCAAACTCCAAGCGGCCTTTTACTGAGGAGCGGCTTCCGTCTGGCCACACTATCATAAAGGCCTGATTGGTGGAGTTCTGCAGAGATGGTTGTCCTTCTTTGAAGGTTCTCCCATCTCCACAGAGTGAGCTTTGGGTTCTTGGTTACCTCCCTGACCAAGGCCCTTCTCCCCTGATTGCTCAGTTTGGAAGAGTCTTGGGGGTTCCAAACTTCTTCCATCTAAAAATGGAGGCCACTGTGTTCTTGGGGACCTTCAATACTGCATAATTTTCTTTGGTACCCTTCCCCAGATTTGTGCCTCGACACAATCCTGTCTCGGAGCTCTATGGACAATTCCTTCGACCTCATGGCTTGGTTTTGCTCTAACATGAACTGTCAACTGTGGGACCTTATATAGACAGGTGTGTGCCTTTCCAAAGCATGTCCAATCAATTTAGTTGACCACAGGTGGACTCCAATCAAGTTGTAAAAACCTCTCGTGAATCAATGGAAACAGCATGCACCTGAGCTCAATTTTCAAGTCTCATAGCAAAGCGTCTGAATTCTTATGTAAATAAGGTGTTTTTTTATATACATTTGCAAACATTTCTGTTTTCGCTTTGTCATCATGGGGTATTTTGTGTAGATTGATGAGGAAATTGTTTTATTTATCCATTTTAGAATAATGCTGTAACGTAACAAAATGTGGAAAAAGTCAAGAGGTCTGAATACTTTCCGAATGCACTATGTAGTATACATGGTCCAACAAAATGCTTACTTGCAGGTTCCTTCTCGACAATGCATCAACATTAAGACATAAACAAAAATACGAATATGGGGGGTGGGTGCAACTCAATATTAGGAATTGGTTTGTTACCTGTTCAGGTGTTACCAGTTCAGAATGCCAGCCTTGACACTGCTACTCACGTATCATTTTCTGGTTTGTAACATTATATAGTAAGTGGAATGAGTGCACTGTGTTCAGGTTGTTTGACAAAAGAGACAGCTCCCTGGCTCTCCCTAAATGGACCCAATAGGGATGCTAAACTCAATACGCTGTTGCAAACTCACTGATGATGGACACTGATGGAACGTTGTTTGCTAAAACTTTCTAGAACTTTGTGTGTTTGTCTCTGTAATTTAGCTCACCAAATAATATTATTCATCTCCTGTTCAACATCATTCAATAAACAATCGATGAGTCTAGACGGGTTGTTCTATTATTATTGATTTATTTTGACTTAGATAATAATTAGCCCCTTAATCAGCATAAATTAAATCTTAATGTATTTTTATATTTTTACTACATTACATTTGAAAAATGATTGTGTTGCCTTGTGTTACCTACTGTATATTCGAATGACAATTCAGGCTTTCCAGAAAGTAATTTGACTATTTACTTTGCATATATAATGAAGACAGAAAAGGTCATTGATAATATAGATTTTTTAAAATTAGTAATAATTTACTTTGAACAAAACACATTTTTCTATAATAGCACAATTGACAGTATCTTCAGACTATTCTATTACATCCAGCAGGAACAGTAACACCAGTGACAAATCTGCAGAAAATATATAATATCTAAGATGGCGGCCACAGTTGTTGAAACCACAGTCCTTAAATTGTAAATAAATGACTTAATCATGTGATTTGATAAATTAGTTGAATCAAATTTCCTGTTCCCTTTAGTATAAACTGTGTAACACCAGTGACACATCTTAATGCTTCTCATGGAATTACCAAATTAATAATCAAGTTGCTAACATATGAAGAGAGAGTGCAGACTCACCATGTGCTTTTCATAACAGCCCCACCTCCAATGAACCTTTGACCCAGGAATTAGTTGGAAAGGATGTTTTTTTTTTTTTTAAATGGCTGTTTTTATAATGGGTGTACCACCAGTGGCATGAAATTGAGGGACAACTATTCCCTGTAAATTATTTACAATATTTAGTTGATCTTTTAGTTTTTCAGGTAATCTACTAAATAACTGTAATACTTTCCTTTGTATTATGACATAAAACAATATATTTTAAGTCAATAATATGTCACTAAATCACGACTCATGACCCGAGGGACAAGCCATTTTCATGATACTGACCGTGTTCTACGACAGGGTTTACCTAACTCTGACCTGGGGCCCCACCTGGGTGTACGTTTTGGTTTTTGCCCTATCACTACAGAGCCGATTCAAATAACCAAAGAATGATCAAGCTTGGATTATTTTAATCAGCTGTGTAGTGCTGGGGCAAAAACCAAAACAAATGTACACCCAGGTGGGGCCCAGGACCGAGCTTGGGAAACCCTGTTCTACGATGTATACAATAATGTTTTGCAATGTAACTGTCTTACATATGTTTTATTAAAAATAATGCCCTAAAATTAAAACAAAAATATATATTTTGTGTTATTATCTGACCTTTTTAAGTGATTTTCCAGGTGGTTAAGGCGGGCGACAGGAAAGCCACTATTTTTGTGGAATGATCCAGACATTATCAGACCAAATGAAAGGCCACAGTGCAACTATCAATGCAGTGTTTGTCCTTTATTTATTTTCTTAGAAAGGAATACAATTTTCTCCAGCTCTTTGTACCTCTCTTCTCAAACATGTACCATAGTAGTTTGAAGTACAAACCTTTGTTATTCATAACAATCATTCTGTCATTGTGAAAGCTATTGAAATATTCATACATTAATATATTCATGCTTCTATGCAATGAAGAGACTGAAAAATAAATGAGAGAATGTATTCATGTTTATAACATGTACAATTGTGTAATATTAAACATCTTAAGTGGCTTCAGGAGTCAGTAAAGGCAGATATTTCATACAAGTAGAACAATATTTGGTGCAAAAACACCAAAATACAAATGGCCATCTATATGCAATCAGGATAAAAACATATTAAAGACATTTAAAAAATGACAAATGCATAATTGATTGGTAAAATAAATGTTCAGATACATAATTTCAATGTTCTAAAGTGCCTTATGGAAATAAGATTCAAATGATTGCATTTTATTTTGTATCGCTACATAATACTATTTAAAAAGCGCTGTGATACAATTACAAATGTGAGAATATCTACCTGTTTTCAGACCTTAAGCACAAAACATAAATATCCCTTTTCAAAACATGTATATGTTACAAAAAAAATGGTGAAATGGGGTTAGAGAAAAATCTTTAATATAACGTATGCCATTTAGCAGATGCTTTTATGCAATCTCACACGCACATACATTGTACGTATGGGTGGTCTCAGGAATTAAACTACCCCTGGCGTTACAAGCGCCATGCTCTACCAACTGAGCTACAAAGGACCTTGTGTCTCTTGTGTCTTCAACATGCATTCATACAACCACTCACACTCACCTACATACCGTACAAATACTCTTATCTGATTCCTCAGATCATGTGGTTTGATAGTATACCGTTGGTATAAGCGATACACGCACCACCATTTCATAAAGATAGCGTTCCTTGGTTTGAACTTTTTGATTAGGATGACATGTAGCTAGAGGTAGGAAGGCACTGTTAGAGATAGGTGCTTTCTCAGTGAGAGATTTCACATTGAGACATGTGACCTTGAATTGCAGATAAATGCCATTAGTAGGAGGAACATTTGATTGTTTACTGTTATTAACAATCTGTACTGATTGTGTGTGCAGGTACAGTGTGCTTCTTATACGGTAACCTAGAGAATTACTATTGGATATACACAGCCTAAGATGAAAAGTAACCACTGCTTTGTGACACACTTGAGAAAAACAACCAACTTTGGCTTTGTCTCTTAACATCTTGTCCTTGTTTCAAGAGTCATTGCAGTATGGAACACTACATCCACTAGTGAATAGCTTCTCCTCTCTTCTTCAGCCTGGTCTTATAGACTAGAAGTAACATAGTAAATGTAAATTTGACACTTGTATGATATGTTATGTTGGGTATGGTTACATAAGACAGAAGGTTACTTAAGGTAAAAACAAAAGTAGGGTGGTTGGTCCGGATGCATGAGTAGGCCTATAACTTAATGTCTAGCAACCCAAAGGTTGTGTATTCAAATCTCATCACGGGCAACTTTTAGCTAATTAACAACTTTGCAGCTATTTACTACTTTTTAGCTACTTTGCAACTACTTAGCATGTTAGTTAACCCTTCCCCTAACCCAAACCCTTTAACCTAACTCCTAAGCTTATCCTTAACCCCTAACCCTAACCGTTAGCTTAGTTAACGCTAGCCACCTAGCTAACGTTAGCGAGAACAAATTGGAATTCGTATCATATCATACGTTCAGCAAATTCCTAACATATTGTACAAATTACAATCCGTAACATATCGTATGAATTGTCATTCGTAATATATCATACGAAATGCATGACGGACATCCACAAACTAATTCATACCATACGAAATGTAACATATCATACTATTTTGCGTGTCCCGGAATTACGTTTACTATGTTACGTCTACCCCCGAGTCCAGGTTGTCCTTTTTGACCCTAACACTCACTCTCATGTCAGTTACTCTGGATTGAGATATCACAGATACAGTTTGACCTATCCCTGTAACAGTAGCCCATTGCAGAGTCAACCTTCCTTCTCTGTCTCTCCCGCTGTGTCTCTGCTCTGAGTGGGTTAGTGAAGGCATTGTGTCATGGCTTGCCGACCAGTCCTTGTAGGTAGAAGTTCCTTGCTGTTGTCTTGAGTTGTGCAGTCAGAGCAACACAACACAGCTGTTCTGTGTCCACTCACGCGCATAATACACACAAGTGTACAAACTCCAGCAGATTCCAACTCAATGGTATACTTGGACCGGTTTGTCCCTACACCTCTTTCTCTCCATTATTGTGAAAGGACGTCCGTCTCAAGTTCTCCTTGACCTTGACAAACTCTGGGGCTCTCACGGTCTCCTCTTTTTTCCCCTGCTCCTTCTCCAGCTGAATCAGAAACAAAAGGGAGTTTATTCAATCAATTTCGATGAGATTAAATTGTAAAAAGCTCTATAGCAATATAATTGTATTGACCGATTGATGATCTCTCCTACCTCTTCTAGCTTCTCCTTCCTCTTGAGGAGCTCTTGTTCCAGAGGGGAGATCTTCTTTCTGGCCTCATCTTCCTCCTTCCTCTGCTTGATGATCTGTTCCCTCTTCCTGGCCTCCAAGACACGCTGCAGCTCCGGCTTAGACTCCATCCCAACACCGCCACTCCTGAGAGACCGAGAGAGAAGGTATTTACTAAGGTCATCTGCATTTTAATTTAACTTCAGTGTTTTTCTCTTGTCTCCAGCAGAGGGAACTCTAATCATGCTAAATGCTATGTTCTGATTTTGCTCTCTCAAACAATATCCTTTCCTCACCCAAAGCAGTGGTGTGTGGGTAAAATCACTGGCGGAAAAAAGCCATATTATAACCTATGTGTAGTGATAATTGCGTTGGTTGCTGTATCGTGTTAGTTAATATTGCTTGACAACATGATATACTGTTGAAGTCGGAAGTTTACATATACCTTAGCCATATACATGTAAACTCAGTTTTTCACAATTCCTGACATTTAATTCTAGTAAAAATGTATTTTAAGAATGTTAAAAGTCAGAAAAATAGTAGAGAGAATGATTTATTTCAGCTTTTATTTATTTTATCACATTCCCAGTGGGTCAGAAGTTTACATACACTCAATTAGTATTTGGTAGCAATGCCTTTAAATTGTTTAACTTGGGTCAAACATTTTGGGTAGCCATCCACAAGCTTCCCACAATAATTTGGGTGAATTTTGGCCCATTCCTCCTGACAGAGCTGGCGTAACTGAGTCAAGTTTGTAGGCCTCCTTGCTAGCACACGCTTTTTCAGTTCTACCCACACATTTTCTATGGGATTGAGGTCAGGGCTTTGTGATGGCCACTCCAATACCCTGACTTTGTTGTCCTTAAAGTACATTATTTTATTTCGAAATGTAGTGAAGTAAAAGTAAAAATGGTCAAAAATATAAATATTAAAGTAAAGTACAAATACCCCAAAAAACTACTTAAGTGGTACTTTAAAGTATTTTAACTTAAGTACTTTACACCACTGCTAAATGGTCTGTAACTCGGTCACACAGTACATACTTTTAGTTTTTGTTTTCCTATGCTTGCTCGCTAGCCTAACTGCCTTTCATGGGCAACGATGCGCCAGCCCAGCTAGGTAACATTAGCCTAGTATATCTAACCACATGTTGCACTTCCATCCTCTCTGGCCAGGGGCACAATGTATGAATTAATGGTTTGATCAGAATCTGCGTTATAAATCACATGTAGATGCTACTATGGAGAATTAGGTAAAACCACAAGTCCAAATCCCTATATATATTCCTGTCTAATTTAAGAAAAGGCCGATTTTAGCTAGCTAGCTAGCCACCTGAGGACAGCAACACAACGAGACGCAACAATTCAAGTTTTTTTCTGTCAATGACATTTGGCTTCAGATGTAATGTGATTGGTGTGAAGCCAAATCCAAACTGGCTTCCCTTTTTTTTGGTGTGCCAGGACTATTCACAGCTGAGCTCACTCAGTTTAGCTCAACGCTGATTGGCTATATTTGATATATTTTGCTATCAAGGGAGGCCAAATGCTTGCTGACAACAGTGTCATACCCTTTTTGACCTGACGGCGTCAGCTAGATGGGCTACACATACTGAGACAGAGGGGGCACTGTTTTGTTAGTTCGGATGCTTTCTCCGGTGAGATACTGTATATTCAGCCTCTTGCGATTTGAAGGACATTTATCAAACTCAGAGAGATCAAAAAAATGATTGTGTATGTTTTTTTAAATGTTTTTTTCTTGGTCAAATTTTTGGGGAAACCTGGCTCCCCTTGACATGCATAAATACACACCACTGCTCACCCATTGATTTTTTTTTCAGGATTCAATTATATTAATATGACAAAAATAAAATGCAAAAGGATTATGTTGCATTTTAGCAAATAACAATTGCATAGAAGTAAAGCTTATTTCCCTGCTCATAAATGCTCCTGTAGTCCTAACAAGGGCTACGGGACTTGTAATCCACAGACCGGTGTTTGTCTCTGAATCTCTATGGTGATGCCAGATTAATTAGGATCCTGTTTTCTTATTAGACAGAAAAAGACAGCAGGAAACACACCGCTGAGGTTTGGTGGTGGGACCCTTGTTTTGTTTTATCCGAAAGGAAGAAAACCATCTTTCTCAATTGTTAATCAACTTTGAGTTTATTCAATCACAGCATATGGCCTCTAAAACTCATCAAGAATTCATTCAATATCTCCCCCCAATATCTCACATCAGACCTCTTCAGAGTGAAATGCCATTATACTCAGGATAAGATAGAACGTGTTGAGCTCTTTTTGTAACCCTCCTCTCACCTCTCCTCTTTGAGACTGCTAATTCAATTCATGTAGTGCCTTTGGCCCCCTTAGGGAGGTGCAGTCACCGTATTTTTTGTAGGTAGAGAGAGGGAGGGCTGCTATATACACACACACACACACACAGTTTATAGCAGTAGCCTGTGTACTGTAGATAGTTTATGAAAGAAACACACTACCAAAAAAATCAAAGGTATAGTTTGATCGCCAAGCACAGGACAAGAATAGCACAGTGAAAGGGCTGATATTTGAGTCCACTATATTACTTTCTGGTTGCTGTCATCCATAGGCCTATTCATAACATACTCTAGGACCTTTGACTCCTCTATACCTTCTCACTGCTCTAAAATCAATAGACAGTCCTTTCTTACTACTCAGCATTGTAAACGGCATTGACATTTGAAACAAAACATGTTTTTTTCTGTGTTGTGGTCCATGCTTTTTTCCCTCTTTCAACTTACATCTACCACCTCAGACATCAATGCTCAATGACACAAAAAATACTTATCTACAGTGAGAGAGTGAACGAGAGAGGTAGCGAAACAGCAATCAGAGAAAATGGAGACCACTCAGTAAGAGAGAGAAAGACTGTTCAAGTTGATGACCTGCACTCCCATCACAGTGGTGTGGCTGATCTCCCAGCGCTGTAAGGGCTCTCTGTCATGGTGCCCAACACAGATGGCCTGTTCTGGGCTTTGACTCTCATAGCCATACCCCTCTTAGCACTAGTAGCAGTGCCAACCCAAGCCCAGCAGATACATGTAGATGCTTAATTGAAAGCATGACACCCTGCCAGCTTACCTCTGAATGCGTGTGTGTAGGTTGTACAGTTTAAACTACGGTCCTATTCAATGTTGACTTAATATCTATCAATGTGCTCAATTTCATAAAAAGGTAAATGAATAACATTAATGAAAATTAATTTCACTATAATTTCAAGTACATGTGATGGTGAATGCATACTAAAAAGATTTACACCAAGTGTGATGTTTAATTATTTTTAACTCAGAAGGAAATATCAAGAGGATCAGGTAAGTGATAAAACAGTCAAATAACAATATCGAAATGTCACTATCAATCATGTTACTAGTATGCAAATCAGACACCTTTCAGCATGGAATAAACATCAAGGTAGGAATTCCGATAAGAATCAATGTAAGTAATAAATAAATAATCATAATTTGGCAGTACGTCCAACCGGCCTCACAACTACAGACCACGTGTAACCACGCCAGCCCAGGACCTCCACATCCGGCTTCTTCACCTGCGGGATTGTCTGACCAGCCACCCGGACAGCTAATGAAACTATGGATTTGTACAACTGAAGAATTTCTGCACAAACTGTCAGGAACAGACTCAGGGAAACTCATCTGCATGCTTGTCGTCCTCACCAGGGTCTTGCCCTGACTGCAGTTTGGCATCGTAACCGACTTCAGTGGTCAAGTAAAGTGTGCTCTTCACAGAAGAATCACGGTTTCAACTGTACCGGCCAGATGGCAGATAGTGTGTATGGCATCGTGTAGGCGAGCAGTTTGCTGATATCAACCTTGTGAACAGAGTGCCACATGGTGGCAGTGGGGTTATGGTATGGGCAGGCAAAAGCTATGGACAACGAACACAATTGCATTTTATCGATGGCAATTTGAATGCACAGAGATACCGTGACGAGATCCTGAGGACCATTGCCGTGCCATTCATCCGCCACCATCTTCTCATGTTTGCACCGTCCCATGTCACAAGGATCAGTATACAATTCCTGGAAGCTGAAAATGTCCCAGTTCTTCCATGGCTTGCATACGTAGACATTTCACCCATTGAGCATGTTTGGAATGCTCTGGATCGATGTGCATGACAGCGTGACCCAGTTCCTGACAATATCTAGCAACTTCGCACAGCCACTGAAGAGGAATGGGACAACATTCCATGGGACAACATTCCACAGGCCACAATCAACAGCCTGATCAAATCTTTGCGAAAGAGATGTGTTGCGCTGCATGAGGCAAATGGGACCACTATTGTTTTCACTATATATTTTACCTCCTGGGGATGTCATCCGAAAACATAATGTTAACTTTCACTGCTATGCGGATGACACACAGCTGTACATTTTAATGAAACATGGTGAAGCCCCAAAATTGCCCTCGCTAGAAGCATGTGTTTCAGACATAAGGAAGTGGATGGCTGCAAACGTTCTACTTTTAAACTCGGACAAAACAGAGATGCTTGTTCTAGGTCCCAAGAAACAAAGAGATATTCTGTTGAATCTGACAAATAATCTTAATGTTGTACAGTCGTCTCAAATAAAACTGTGTAGGACCTCGGCGTTACTCTGGACCCTGATCTCTCTTTTGAAGAACATATCAAGACCATTTCAAGGACAGCTTTTTTCCATCTACGTAACATTGCAAAAATCAGAAACTTTCTGTTCAAAAATGATGCAGAAAGATTAATCCATGCTTTTGTCACTTCTAGGTTAGACTACTGCAATGCTCTACTTTCCGGCTACCCGGATAAAGCACTAAATAAACTTCAGTTCGTGCTAAATACGGCTGCTAGAATCCTGACTAGAACCCCAAAAAATTATCATATTACTCCAGTGCTAGCCTCCCTACACTGGCTTCCTGTCAAAGCAAGGGCAGATTTCAAGGTTTTACTGCTAACCTACAAAGCATTACATGGGCTTGCTCCTACCTATCTCTCTGATTTGGTCCTGCCGTACATACCTACACGTACGCTACGGTCACAAGACGCAGGCCTCCTAATTGAATTTCTAAGCAAACAGCTGGAGGCAGGGCTTTCTCCTTATAGAGCTCCATTTTTATGGAACGGTCTGCCTACCCATGTCAGAGACGCAAACTCGGTCTCAACCTTTAAGTCTTTACTGAAGACTCATCTCTTCAGTGGGTCATATGATTGAGTGTAGTCTGGCCCAGGAGTGGAAAGGTGAACGGAAAGGCTCTGGAGCAACGAACCGCCCTTGCTGTCTCTGCCTGGCCAGTTCCCCTCTTTCCACTGAGATTCTCTGCCTCTAACCCTATTACAGGGGCTGAGTCACTGACTTACTGGGGCTCTCTCATACTGTCCCTGGGAGGGGTGCGTCACCTGAGTGGGTTGAGTCACTGATATGATCATCCTGTCTGGGTTGGCACCCCCCCTTGGGTTGTGCCGTGGCGGAGATCTTTGTGGGCTATACTCAGCCTTGTCTCAGGATGGTAAGTTGGTGGTTGAAGATGTCCCTCTAGTGGTGTGGGGGCTGTGCTTTGGCAAAGTGGGTGGGGTTATATCCTTCCTGTTTGGCCCTGTCCGGGGGTGTCCTCGGATGGGGCCACAGTGTCTCCTGACCCCTCCTGTCTCAGCCTCCAGTATTTATGCTGCAGTAGTTTATGTGTTGGGGGGCTAGGGTCAGTTTGTTATATCTGGAGTACTTCTCCTGTCCTATTCAGTGTCCTGTGTGAATTTAAGTGTGCTCTCTCTAATTCTCTCTTTCTCTCTTTCTTTCTCTCTCTTGGAGGACCTGAGCCCTAGGACCATGACCCAGGACTACCTGACATGATGACTCCTTGCTGTCCCCAGTCCACCTGGCTGTGCTGCAGCTCCAGTTTCAACTGTTCTGCCTGTGGGTATGGAACCCTGACCTGTTCACTGTGATTACTATTATTTGGCCATGCTGGTCATTTATGAACATTTGAACATCTTGGCCATGTTCTGTTATAATCTCCACCCGGCATAGCCTGGTTCCTCTCTAGGTTTCTTCCTAGGTTTTGGCCTTTCTAGGGAGTTTTTCCTAGCCACCATGCTTCTACACCTGCATTGCTTGCTGTTTGGGGTTTTAGGCTGGGTTTCTGTACAGCACTTTGAGATATCAGCTGATGTATGAAGGGCTATATAAATAAATTTGATTTGATTTGATTTTCACACCAGCTACTGACTGCTTTTCTGATCCATGCCCCTACCTTTTTTTAAGGTATCTGTGACCAGCATATCTGTATTCCCAGTCATGTGAAATCCATAGATTAGGGCCTAATTTATTTAAAATCTCAGATTTACTTACATGAAGTGTAACTGAGTAAAATCTTAGAAATTGTTTCAAGTTGCGTTTATATTTTTCTTTAGTGTATTTGAGAAATATTTATCTTTCTCCAAAAATATATAATATTACAAAGGCGAAGGTAATAAAGTGCAATTTACCTCTGATCGCATCTGGCTAAGAACCTACAAACAAAAATCTCCTCAATAGTGAAGACGTGCACTTCACTTCAAGTGCCGTGGTTGAGATACGGGGTTTGACAGACAACTTTGAAAGCCAATGGACTATTTTGAATGGTCAAGGGTTCGTGAAACGTTCATAAAGACATAAAGGGGAACCAATGGTATCGATTCATGTAAAAAATAATATTAATGTAAATCACATAATTTGAAGTTACGAGGTTTTCATCCGACAGCGACTATATCATAATATAAATCTATATAACTGAAGTGATATGGTAAAATGTAACGGAGTAAAAATAAGTTACTTCCTTCAGAAATTACTTGAGTAAGAGTGCAAGTGCAGCCCACAGAGAGTAACTAGAAAAGTATTAGATACTACAAGAATGTACTTAAGTACATGTAACCACCTCTGGCTAGCAGTCCAATCGATCAAAACATTCTAAAGTAAGCACTACGTGATCAAGGGATACCACAGTGTGTAGTATAGTATTCTACAGTATACTAAAACATTCTACATTAAGCACTACACAATCGAGGGGGATACTACAATATGTAGTATAGGGATACTACAGTGTATAGTATTCTCCAGTATACTACTAAATTCTATAGTAAGCACCACACAATCGAGGGATACTACAGCGTGTAATAAAGTATTCTACAGTATACTACAAAATTCTAAAGTAAGCAGCACTACATGATCGAGGGATACTAGAGTGTGGAGTATAGGATTCTATGGTGTACTACAGTTTTACTACAGAATTCTATAGAATTATAAATGAAGTACTATAGTATTATAGTATTCTATAGTAAACTGTAGTATTTGTTATGTGGGAAGATATTGGATACTGTAAATTAGACTTGAATGTTCTGCTATATTTATCTATTAACATTTATGTTTTATATTCTTCCCATTTCTCACACTAATTACACTCCAGGTTTTAGTGTACTGTGTCTTTCTCTCTGTCAGATCAATACTAGGATGTGGATATATTCGATAAGAGTCATATTACTAGAAGATAGACAGACAGCAGACGTGACATGCATGTCCTTTTCTACCAGATTTGCTTCACAATTAATTATTTATTAGTAGACTAGTGGGTTATGACTGATTGGTCTGGCTCTTCTGTAGGATATTGTTATTATAACCTATTTAGCGCCTGACTGATTAACTGACCAATGCTACAGAGTAAACAAGTTCAGATACAGGTCAGACACACCACACAGATAAGTCGGGAAATGATCGTACTGTAGAGAGATTACAGAAAGGGAAGTTAAGAGTAGATAAGGGAGATATTTGCCTGTTGTATACTGCATTCCATATTCCTGGAAATTGGGTCTCCACGCAATGGCAATCTTTGACATTCTGTGGCATTCTACGGCATTCTACAATGACATATTTCTTGCGTATTGGAGAATATTAGGATTCATGTTTATGATCACTGAAAACCATGATTATAAAGAGAAATCCGACTGCATAATGACACAAACAAGAAGAACACTAGCAGAATGTCATTTTTACTTCCAGAGCCTGGTTTTCTATGGGCCTACTCTTCAATGGCAGTGAAACAGCAGGGCTGGAGGGGCATAAACGGTCCTCTGTTGCCCACTCTCTTAAGGGTCTGAGTTCCCACTGTCACTTCATGGAGGTTTGGAGTACTGGAGCCATGGGGATTTGCCCAGATCCCAACAACTCAGTGATAGGGACAGGATCGTGGTGGGCTGTCACCTAGCAACAACTGGCTTCTAATGGGCCTGCTAATTAAAGAGATGTTGATCAAGAGAGACAGACGACAGGCTTCAATGGAGAGAAAAAACTGCTCTGTTTGGGTAGTTGCTATTTGATATGCCATACACTGTCTGTGCAGTATTTATTTAGAATGGCATTTTTTTCATATTCGTAGGGGTAAAAGAATAACAACTGAGTCTAGGATTGGTTAAAACTTTGGGTGTTAACACAAATATGAACTATATATGATCACTGGCTTGTTTTGCCATAGCTTAGCAGCAGTATAAAGTTGAACCACACTTTTCTGTTCACCCCACCACTATTGCAATCACAGCTGGACTTGTGATGAACTTGCAAATTATTTCTAAATGCTGGCATGTTTTTCTTCATACCAAACTCCAAACAGAGCTGATTCTTTGTAGCCCATTTAGAATTCCTATTTGAGAAATTTTAAATAGGGGGTGTTTTTCCCTTCCATCCCCCATACCCAAACCTGGAATGCTGAAAATATCCTGCTTCCTTAGTTTAAAGGGAGGCATCTGCTGCTTTGAACAGTCCTCTTACTTCCAGTGCTGCAGTAGCTAGCTAAATATTTCTGGAACTTTTAAGTTTACTTACTAGCCTATGTTGTGAGTGGATGACCAATACCACTTTCAGAAAGCATTTTAGAGGGGCAGTGTAAGAGAGAGGGTAAATGGGAATGCTGCCTATGATCATACTTTGTTTAGATCATTATGACCCTTTTTAAACATATCCTTTCTGTTTGTTATGTTGTTACAATACAGTGCCTTTGGCTTATATAAATGAGAAGCTAGATTACACCTTTGTAATCTGACCTTTCATGACTAATGTTTATGTTTTAGAATGTACTTCTCCTTTTATGTAAATCCATACATGTTGAGGCATGTACAGTGATCACTAGAAATCCTGTATTTCTTTATTTACGTAATGCCATGATATGGGTATGTGCCTAAAATATCATATCATATTATGGTAGAATTACGGTCGGAAATATCCACCCTCTGTGATATAATATAAGTATATGTGAGGCAAAATATTACAGAGGGCTTGGCTGAGAATTCTGAATGACTTGTCAGGTTGACTGTCTGTGTGCACACACAGATGCATAAACATGCAAACAAGCACAGTGTAAGTGTTGAAATCATACCAATAGCTAGATTGCTGGATAATAAACTAAATCAGCTGTTAGTTTTAGATCTTGTATGGGACTCTGTTGGGTGGGAGTTGTACCGTTTCTGGCTCATGAGTAGCTCTCGGTGGAGCTCCTGGTGGCTTTTGGAGGCTTTCACTGGATTAAGGAGCTTTTTGGGTTTGATGAGATCATCATCTCCCTCCATGTAATCTGGCTGGGGGACATAGCCAGCCACGGGGGGCTGGTCCCTGTGAGGGTAGTCCTGAGGTGGGTGGCTCCCATCCTGCCTGGGCTGCTGCTCCCACTGTAGGTCCGCATAGGCTGACGCTGAATGACAGAGAGGAGGAGAGAGGGTGGGACAGGAGAAATGGACAGAGAAAGACACCAGTGTTAGTGATTAAGAAACAAACAGTGGAAACGTATCCTAGAAATTGAGGCGTGACTGAAGGTAACAGGAAGGTGCCCATAGCAGAGGTTCCAAAGTCCCATCATGGGGAAATCTCTGGATCCTGCTCATTTTCACACAGTAGCCGGGCAGCAGCTGAGCAAGGGCAGATGAGCCACCAGGCACTTGGCTCCGTTTGTGTTCTTTAGAGCTAGAGGAAATTCCATATCCCCTTTCCCCTCTCTGCTGTGGGTTGAGATGCTGACACACTAGGATACACCTTCTTTGCTCACGGTAAACCATACACACAAGCAACCCCCTTTGGGAATGTCATGTTCACCGAGCTTTAACTTTCTGCGTCAATTATTAGGTACTCCATAAAGGTGGGGCAACTACCACTCATTCCCTCAGTGACATCTGTGACGTGCATGGGATTTATTCATTCTGCAGCACTCTCAATGGAAGTGATAGGATCATTCATAGAATGCTGGTTCCGTCGTTAGGATGTGAATGGTCCCATCAGAACATACAAAGATACATTCAAGCATAGACATGGTTTCGCAATGTCTGTACCAAATGTCCCAGCCCATTGTATTTTCCCATTGTATTTTCCATATTTCAGTGGGTTTTGTTCCATCAGAACAGACAGATTAAGAGGCACCTGATCTGTGCTAGAGTGTTTCTGGAGAGAGATCAGATGTCATACGCAAGCAGGCCAGCTCAGAACAATGACTCTTTCTCAAGTGCAACCAGATACCATCTCTGCTACTTAATATTTCAGAAAAAATTAAATGAGCTGTGGTTGTCTTGTCCCAGCTCTTCCCAATCAGGGCTAGTGGCAGGTTGTTGATAGGCTGGAGCCAACAGGAGATGATTTGTGCATTGGAAACAGTAACAAACACATCAACACATTTTAGATGGAAAAATACATCTGGTTCCTGTGCTGCATTAGCAAATACAGGTAATTGAATTCAGGCCATTGCTTGAAATGCTAGTTGGGCCATTTTGTTTATCTGCCTCATTCTCATTCTGACAGAATGCCACTAACAGCAGATTGACAACTACAGTAAAATGATTGCTTTTTAGCCATGTACAGTGCAGTAACTTGCAGTAACTCTGAAGGAACAATAGCAGAAACATGTGATCCAGGCTGTGTCATTTGTCAGAGGATTAATAGGGCATTAGGGAGAGCACAGGGAGAACGCAATTCATAGAGAGGGAAAGATAGAAAGTAATAGAAAGAGAGAAAGCAATACAGAGGAGGAAATGAACGAGAAAGTAATCAAAAGAAAGAGAGGAATACACAGAGAGCTGGAGATAACAGAAGTATTACAATGAAAGAGACAGGGGAACAGAGAGAGACAGGATAAAAAGGTCATAAAAGAAAGTGAGCAACAGAAAGGGAGGGACACATAGAAAGAAATAGAACGGGAGAGAGAGAGAAAGAGAAGCCCAGGGTAATTGTTTTTTTTATGAGTGCTGGTCCAGCAATGCAGACTCACTGTAATCACAGATGCCTTCTAATGCCTTGGATGCAAATTGTAAATGGAGGGAGAGGTTTCTAAAGCAGTAGCGATGTCTAAAGCAGCTTACTGTGCTGCAGCTCTCTGCTGGATCCCTACACAATCACTATTACCCTCTCTATGGCTATACTGTAACACTTACAGGACATACTAATGAACATTCATGCTGCGAGTATGTATTGTATTGTTTGGGTGTACATTCACATCTGTATGTGCAACATATTGTGCTGGTCTTGTTTTCCTGTGCATGTGTTTTGACCAGCAACAACAATCTGGTCTCAAAGAATTTCGTATTGTTACATACGTAATTCCGGGACACTCTATTTAGTATGATATGTCACGTTTCGTATGGTATGTATTCATTTGTGTTTGTCGAAGACCCATTTCGTATGATATGTTCGTATGATACGAATTACAATTTTTATTATATGTTAGGAATTTGCTGAATTTACAATATGTTACAAATTCTGGCTAACGTTAGCTAGGCTAGGGGTTAAGGTTAGGGTTAAGTTCAGGAGTTATGTTAGGGTTAGAAAAGGGTTAGCTAAAAAGGTTCAAATCAAATATTATTTGTCACGTGCGTATTCGCCTTATAGTGAAATGCTTACTTACAAACTGCCAGTCCTCAACTGGCAGCTTCATTAAATTGTACCCACAAAACACCAGTCTCAACATCAACAGTGAAGAGGTGACTCCGGGATGCTGGCCTTCTAGGCAGAGTTCCTCTGTCCAGTATCTGTGTTCTTTTGCCCATCTTAATCTTTTATTTTTATTGGCCAGTCTGAGATATGGCTTTTTCTTTGCAACTCTGCCAATAAGGCCAGCAACCCAGAGTCGCCTCGTCACTGTTGACATTGAGACTGGTGTTTTGCAGGTACAATTTAATGAAGCTGCCAGTTGAGGACTTGTGAGGCGTCTGTTTCTCAAACTAGACAGTTGTGCACTGGGGCCTCCCACTCCTCTTTCTTTTCTGGTTAGAGACAGTTTGCGCTGTTCTGTGAAGGGAGTAGTACACAGCGTTGCACGAGATCTTCAGTTTCTTGGTAATTTTTCGCATGGAATAGCCTTAATTTCTCAGAACAAGAATAGACAAATGAGTTCCAGAAGAAAGTGCTTTGTTTCTGGACATTTTTAGCCTGAAATCGAACCCACAAATGCTGATGCTCCAGATACTCGACTTGTCTAAAGAAGGCCAGTTTTATTGCTTCTTTAATCAGGACAACAGTTTTCAGCTGTGCTAACATAATTGCAAAAGGGTTTTCTAATGATCAATTCGCCTTTTGAAATTATAAACTTGGCTTAGCTAACACAACGTGCCATTGGCCCTAGGAGTGATGGTTGCTGATAATGGGCCTCTGTACGCCTACGTAGATATTCCATAAAAAATCAGCTGTTTCAAGCTACAATAGTCATTTATCAGTTCATACTGTTAGGTGACCTAAACTGGGATATGCTTAACACCCCGGCCATCCTACAATCTAAACTAGATGCCCTCAATCTCACACAAATTAAAACACTTCAGCGAGCTGGCCTTTCTAATCGACCTGGCCCGGGTATCCTGGAAGGATATTGACCGCATCCCGTCAGTAGAGGATGCCTGGTGGCTCTTTAAAAGTGCTTTCCTCACCATTATAAATGAATAAGCATGCCCCATTCAAAAATCATAGAACTAAGAACATATATAGCCCTTGGTTCACCCCAGACTTAACTGCCCTTGACAAGCACAAAAACATTCTGTGGCATTCTGCATAAGCATCGAATAGCCCCTGCGATATGCAACTTTTCAGGGAAGTCAGGAACCAATATACATAGTCAGTTAGGAAAGCTAAGGCTAGCTTTTTCAAACAGAAATGTGCATCCTGTAGCACTAATTCCAAAAGGTTTTGGTACACTGTAAAGTCCGTGGAGAACCTCCTCCCAGCTGCCCACTACACTGAGGCTAGGAAACACTGTCACCACCGATAAATCTACGATAATAAATCAATTCAATAAGCATTTTTTTAGGGCTGGCCATGCTTTCCACTTGGCTACCCCTACCCCGGCTAACAGCTCTGCACCCCCTGCAGCAACATGCCCAAGGCCCTTCCGCTTCTCCTTCACCCAAATCCAGACAGCTGATGTTCTGAAAGAGCTGCAAAATCTGGATCCCTACAAATCAGCTGGGCTAGACAAACTGGACCCTGTCTTTCTAAAATTATCCGGCAAAATAGTTGAAACCCCTATTACTAGCCTGTTCAACCTCTCTTTCATATCGTCTGAGATCCCCGAAGATTGGAATGCTACCGCTGTCACCCCTCTTCAAACTGTTACAGACCTATATTCATCCTGCTCTGACTTTCTAAAATATTCTTAAGCCAAGTTAACAAACAGATCACAGACCATTTCGAATCCCACCGTACCTTCTCCACAATGCAATCTGGTTTCCATGCTGGTCAAGGGTGCACCTCAGCCACGCTCAGGGTCCTAAATGATATCATTACCGCCATCAATAAAAGAGTACAGTACTGTGCAGCCGTCTTCATCGACCTGGCCAAGGCTTTCGACTCTGTCAATCACCGCATTCTTATCGGCAGACTCAACAGCCTTGGTTTCTCAAATGATTGCCTCGCCTGGTTCACCAACTACTTCTCAGATATAGTTCAGTGTGTCAAATTGGAGGACCTGTTGTCCAGACCTCTGGCAGTCTCTATGGGTGTGCCACAGGGTTCAATTCTCTGGCCGACTCTTTTCTCTTGTATACTGTATATCAATGATGTTGCTCTTGCTGCTGGTGATTCTCTGATCCACCTCTACGCAGATGACACCATTCTGTATACTTCTGGCCCTTCTTTGGACACTGTGTTAACTAACCTCCAGACGAGCTTCAATGCCATACAACTCTCCTTCCGTGGCCTCCAACTGCTCTTAAACACAAATAAAACTAAATGCATGCTATTCAACCGATCATTGCCCGCACCTGCCCGCCCATCCAGCATCACTACTCTGGACGGCTCTGACTTAGAATACGTGGATAACTACAAATACCTAGGTGTCTGCATAGACTGTAAACTCTCCTTCCAGACTCACACTAAGCATCTCCAATCAAAAATTAAATCTAGAATCGGCTTCCTATTTCACAACAAAGCTTCCTTCACTCATGCTGCCAAACATACCCTCGTAAAACTGACCATCCTACCAATCCTTGATTTCGGCGATGTCATCTATAAAATAGCCTCCAACACTACTGGATGTAGTCTATTACAGTGCCATCCGTATTGTCACCAAAGCCCCATATACTACCCACCACTGCGACCTGTATGCTCTCGTTGGCTGGCCCTCGTTTCATACTCGTCGCTAAACCCACTGGCTACAGGTTATCTACAAATCTCTGCTAGGTAAAGCCCCGTCCTATCTCAGCTCGCTGGTCACCATAGCAGCACCCACTCGTAGCACACGCTCCAGCAGGTATATCTCACTGGTCACCCCCAAAGCCAATTCCTCCTTTGGTCGTCTTTCTTTCCAGTTCTCTGCTGCCACTGACTGGAATGAACTGCAAAAATCACTGAAGCTGGAGATTCCCATCGCCCTCACTAGCTTTAGGAACCAGCTGTCAGAGCAGCTCACAGATCACTGCACCTGTTCATAGCCCATCTGTATACAGCCCATCTATCTACCTCATTCCCATACTGTATTTATTTATTTTGTTCCTTTTGCACCACAGTATCTCTTCTTGAACATCCATCTTTTGCACATCTACCATTCCAGTTTTAATTGCCATATTGTAATTACTTCGCCACCATGGCCTATTTATTGCCTTAACTCCCTTATTTGACCTTATTTGCTCTCACTGTATATAGACCTTGTTTCCTTTATTCTACTGTATTATTGATTGTATGTTTTGTTCGTTCCATGTGTAACTCTGTGTTGTTGTATGTGTCGAACTGCTATGCTTTATCTTGTCCAGGTCGCAGTTGCAAATGAGAACTTGTTCTCAACTAGCTTACTTGGTTAAATAAAGGTTAAATAAACATTTTAAAAAAAATGTGGACACACTGGAACTTGAAGCTCTCAACCTGCTCCACTACAGCCCTGTCGATGACAATGGGGGCGTGCTCGGTCCTCCTTTTCCTGTAGTCCACAATTATCTCCTTTGTCTTGATAATTTTGAGGGAGCAGTTGTTATCCTGGCACCACATGGCCAGATCTCTGACCTCCTCCCTATAGGTTGTCTCATTGTTGTCGGTGATCAGGCCTACCACTGTTGTGTCATCTGCAAATGTAATGATGGTGTTGGAGTCGTTCCTGGCCATGCAGTCATGAGTGAACAGGGAGGACAGGAGGGGACTGAGCACGCACCCCTGAGGGTCCCCTCGTGTTGAGGATCAGCATGGCAGATGTGTTATTATCTACCCTTACCACCAGAGGGCGGTCTGTCAGGAAGTCCAGGATCCAGTTGCAGAGGGAGGTGTTTAGTCCCAGGGTCCTTAGCTTAGAGATGAGCTTTGAGGGCCCTATGGTGTTGAACGCTGAACTGTTGTTAATGAATAGCATTCTCAGGTGTTCCTTTTGTCCAGGTGGGAAAGTGCAGTGTGGAGTGCAATAGAAATTGCATCATCTGTGGATCTGTTGGGGCAGTATGCAAATTGGAGTTGGTCTAGGGTTTTTGGGATAATGATGTTGATGTGAGCCATGACCAGCCTTTCAAAGCACTTTGTGGCTACAGATGTGAGTCCCACGGGTCGGTAGTCATTTAGGCAGGTTACCTTAGTGTTCTTGGGCACAGGGACTATGGTGGTCTGTTTGAAACTTGTTGGTATTACAGACTCAGTCACGGACAGGTTGAATGTCAGTGTCAGTGAAGACACTTGCAAGTTGGTCAGCGCATGCTCGGAGTACAAGTCCTGGTAATCCGTCTGGCCCTGCGGCCTTGTGAATGTTGACCTGTTTAAAGGTCTTACTCACATCGCTTATGGAGAGTGTGCTTCAGTGTTATTTTCCTCGAAGCGAGCATAGAATTAATTTAGTTTGTCTGGTAGGCTTGTGTCACTGGGCAGTGCGTTGCTGTGCTTCCTTTTGTAGTCAGTAATAGGTTGCTTGCCCTGCCACATCCGACGAGCATTGGAGCTGGTGTAGTACGATTCAATCTTAGTCCTGTATTGATGATTCTTCGGATGGCGTAGCGGGGTTTCTTTCAAACTGCTTGAGTCACGCTCCTTGAAATCGGCAGCGTTACCCTTTAGCTAGGGGCGGATGTTGCCGGTAGTCCATGGCTTCTAGTTGGGGTATGTACATACAGTCACTGTGGGGACGACATCATCGATGCACTTATTTATGAAGCCAGTGACTGATGTGGTGTACTCAATGCCATCGGAAGAATTCTGTAACATATTCCAGTCTGTGCTAGCAAAACAGTCCTGTATATTAGCATCTGACCACTTATTTATTGACCAAGTCACTGGTGTTTCCTAACCCTAACCCTAAGGTGCTAAAATGCTAAAGTTGCTAAAATGCTAACGTTGTCCGTGATGACATTCAAACTCCCAACCTTCGGGTTGCTAGACATTCGCTTTATACTCTCACCCAACTTCAGTTTTTGACTTAAGTAACCATCTGTCTTATGTAACCATATCAAACGTTACATATCATACTAATTTGAGTATCCTGGATTTACATTTACTATGTTACGACTAGTCTATGAGACCAGGCTGGCAACAAACATAAAAGGAAGGCCAGTTGTATCATTTGTTATGCAATGTAAAGTCCACAAAGTTCCGTGTGGAATGTTTGCTTATCCTTCATAAAAATAGACAAGACTCCCTCAAAAGATCAAGACAGACATGCAGTGTCACATATAGAGTTGCAAAGCTACCTGTAGTTTACCAATGTTACCGGACTCTTCAGTCATTTTGGTAATTAACAGAAATCGATGACAATCTTTCGTAAATTTGGTAATTCATACTTGAATAACTTTAAAATCTGTCTCCGTCCATTCGTTCATAAATTTTTTCGTTAGTAACGCGCGATATCTCAGACAGTATTGGGCCGATTTTTACTAAACTTGAGTGAATGATGTATCTTGCCATAGAGATCCGGCATTTACAAAATTAAACTCATTGGCCCAAGACAGGAGCTATAGTAATGATCTTTAACTATTTAGTCACACACGATATCTCAGCCGACTCATCGGGCTCCCACGCCTCAGCCGGCTCGTCGGGCATCCACGCCTCAGCCAACTCTCATGTCTCGGCAAGCCCATCAGGCTCACCCAGGGTGGCGCCACTAGCGGCGGGGTACTGTCACGCCTGCTCCTCCTCCCCCTCCCTGGCGCTCTAGGGCACTAGGCTGCCCATTGTCATGACGTTTCCCTTTTTGGGTACAGCAAGCCCCATCCCCCTGTCTCCTACTGTGGTCAGAGTGAGGTCGTAAAATCATGGAGGAGATTATCTCCTCATGGCCACAGTATATAGAGAGAGAGTAGAGTTTTCATAGAAGAGAACAAAGGAATTTATTCCGCCTCACAGAACTTGAGGTCCGACCAACATTTAGGTTCTGGAGAAGGTATAAAAGATTGGTGAAGAATCCAGCTACAAACTGATCCGTTTTGGTACAATTTTGTGAAACTCATGGGAGGCAATACTGCCACATTACCATAACGCTGTTTATATAATAGCCTCAGATATGAGGTTTACATCTAATTGTTGTATAAGATGAATGACTGAGGATGATACTGTTTGTAAAATTGTGTAATGTGATTTTGGACTGTTTAATGAAGGAAACTCCAATTCCCTTTTGAGTTGAACTAAATCAGAGGACCGCCCATGAGCACATTTAGGACCTGACGTCATGAGACAGCTTTTTCTGCAATTCCGAATAAAACCCCCATCTTGAGAATTTCTCAACAGACCATGTTGCTCTCAATTACGAGAGGACAAAGGTTTGAGACCAGACAGCTCAATCTTTTAACCATCCCACGTGGTTAAACTCTTAGACTATCGATACCGACAGAATAAGAACAAGTCTTTGATATGAATTACTAGTCTGCAGCTAAGAATTCGGTATCATTGAACACGAAGACCGACAACCGCCGAACCATCTATTCTATAACGACATGAATGAATGTCACTCTGAACTATCCATTCTAACCACGACAGAGAGGGAGGACAAACTCTCCAACAGAAACTAACTTTTCAGCGGAGATCCCAACGACACTGATTGCAATTGTTCCCGAATGAGTGAGCGTTCATGTGCAAAGGATTAACATTTCAATTGTTATAATTATCAACTGTGTGTTTTCTTATCCTAGTCGACCCCCACTTCCCTTTTGTACACCAAGCCACGATGCCGGTTTATCCCAGGGAAACTCGGTTATCATTTCCTTATAACTATCAACTGTTTGTTTATGCATTTCTGTGAATTACTAAGTTAGTAAATAATGATTTAAGACAATTGATGTATGGATGACTCATAGTAAAGACTTGGTTTGTGCAGATAGCCAACAATTTACGACGTTTGGAATGAGACTAACGTGAGGTAAAATTAATAATTCATTAATTAAGAAGACTAATTGATCAGATATTAAAATATCTGAAAAGTTGTACTAGGAAAAGTATAACTTTGTAATCAGAATATTTTCCTTGGTGCCCCGACTTCCTAGTTATTTACATTTGCCTGATTAGTTAATCACGAAATGCTAATTACAGAGAATCTTTGATAAAAAAATGAAAAGTCTTCAGTTAATGATTGTAAAGACATGACACCATTATTACGTGCACCAGCACATCTTTGGACTCACCTGGACTCCATTACTTTGCCCCTCCTATATCTGTCTGTTCCTCGGTTTGATCCCCGTGTCAGCATTATTGATGTTATGCTTCCAGTCAAGATGCTGTCCTTGTTTGTTTCATGTCGGTTATTTATTAAACGTCCCCTCCCTGTACTTGCTTCTTGTCTCCCAGCATCTGTCCTTACAAAAAATAAATACAATTGTGTACATTTTTTATATTTCATGCTGAAAGACGCATATTAAATACCAATGGTATTCACTAAGTTCATGGTTTATATTCAGGATAATGTTTTACAGCTTTGTAATTCTATTAGTTTTTTTCTAATCTTATTGAATTATTTCGTAGAGGACCAAAGATAATTACTAACAACTGTAAAAATCTGAAGTTCCCAAAAGGGCCACTAGATGTGATAGATTTCATAAAATCCTTGAACATTTACAAATTTCTGGTAGTTTACTGGTACATTTTAAAAGTTTATTTCCAGTAAAATACCCTCCCTTTGCAACCCTAGTCACATAAGAGACAGCCATGTACGATAATTCGGTAGGTCTTGAGTCATATAATCCTGGCTGTGGTTGTATTGATTTGACATTTAGGACTTGCTAGATGTCATCTCAGTGCACCCTGGGTAAATTAGTAATATCTGTGTGCACTGAGTCCATCATCCAGTTACATTGGCACAATGCATTTAGATGGATCTCTTATAACCCTGGAGGAGTATGGCAAATCATATTTTCATCTCGGTGTCTATGACAGGGGATGAGGCTCAGGCTACAGCAGAGTGGCTAGAGAAACAGGAGCCTTTTCAATCTTCATTATCCCACAATCTTTGCAGTAAACCATTTTAAGGTAAAATGCCATTTGAGTCGCTGTTTGTTCTTTGAAATGCTTTATAATGTCACTATTAGGTTCTGTTTGCATATTCCGAGTAAGTGGTTATTGGAGTCAAAGCAGGCTACACATTGTTTGATTATAAATGAGTATGGGAAATTATGGTGAAATAGCTGTGTCTGTCAACCAACTATTTCCTTTTGACTTTTGCCAAAGCACATTCACATTTGTTATGTGATATTTACTTCACTGCTACCCCAACAGGTGAATGCAGATGGTTAGGGAAATGATTGAATTCCTGTCTTATTTTATGACGCTATGCACCTTGGGAGGAAAAATCTGAGAGTGAAAGGGTTCTCAGATTGTATACAAACAGAACACTGGTTGTCATCGTGGCAACACAGGCTTAGCCCCTAAGATGACCAAAGCACCCAGTCTCCCAAGGGACAGGGCGGGGGAGTTGTTTTCCCAGAATACACTGTGAATACAGATTGTTGACACACCATGAAATTCAGACTGAGGCTCCATGAAGTCATTATCATTCAAATAGGCAAGGGTCTAACATAACAGCAGAAGCCTACGAGGACGCACGTTAGGCCACTAACCAGACATGCCATCAGAATCATACAGAACATACAGTAAACTTCATGGGATTGAATGAATCAGTTATACAGACAGAACAGTACAGACATGCTGCTTGAATAAGGGACCCCAGTACATGGTGTGCTTGTTTAAGTACAGTATTTGACTGTTTCTGCACTCAGGACAGTCAGTCACAATCTCCTAATAACTGTTCAAACATGTCCGGCAGGCAGCACAGTTTATTTGACTTGATCACAACTCAGCCATACCACAGAGGTGAACCCGGTGTTATACTATTTAAATAAACAAGACATCCAGATACTGCAAGTGAACACACATAATTTGCGAAATGTGGCTCAATAAGTTTGAGACATATGACAACAGAGCTGCCATTGATCAGTTTAAAATGCACATACAGTTGAAGTCGGAAATCTACATACACTTAGTTTGGAGTCATTAAAACTCGTTTTTCAACCACTCCACAAATTTCTTGTTAACAAACTATAGTTTTGACAAGTGTTAGGACATCTACTTTGTGCATACACAAGTATTTTTCCCAACAATTGTTTACAGACAAATTATTTCACTTATAATTCACTGTATCACAATTCCAGTGGGTCAGAAGTTTACACACATTAAGTTGACTGTGCCTTTAAACAGCTTGGAAAATTCCAGAACATAATATCATGGCTTTAGAAGCTTCTGATAAGCTAATTGACATCATTTGAATCAATTGGAGGTGTACCTGTGGATGTATTTCAAGGCATACCTTCAAACTAAGTGCCTCTTTGATTGACATCATGGTAAAATCCAAAGAAATCAGCCAAGATCTCAGATTTTTTTTTTTAGACCTCCACAAGTCCGGTTCATCCTTGGGAGCAATTTCCAAACATCTGAAGGTACCACGTTTATCTGTACAGACAATAGTACGCAAGTATAAACACAATGGGACCACGCAGCTGTCATACCGAGCTGACAAGGTACAAATCTGTCATTCTGCCCCTGAACAGGCAGTTAACCCACTGTTCCTAGGCCATCATTGAAAATAAGAATTGGTTCTTAACTGACTTGCCTAGTTAAATAAAGGTAAAATAAAATAAAAAATACCGCTCAGGAAGGAGACGCATTCTATTTCTTAGAGATGAATGTACTTTGGTGCAAAGTGCAAATCAATTCCAGAACAACAGCAAAGGACCTTGTGAAGATGCTGGAGGAAACAGGTACAAAAGTATCTATATCCACAGTAAAATGAATCCTATACCGACATAACCTGAAAGGCCGCTTAGCAAGGAAGAAGCCACTGCTCCAAAACCGCCATAAAAAAGCCAGACAAAGGTCTGTAACTGCACATGGGGACAAAGATCGTACTTTTTGGAGAATTGTCCTCTGGTCTAATGAAACAAAAATAGAAGTGTTTGGCCAAAATGACAATCGTTATGTTTGGAGGAAAAAGGGGGAGGCTTGCAAGCCGAAGAACACCATCCCAACCGTGAAACACGGGGGTGGCAGCATCATGTTGTGGGGGTGCTTTGCTGCAGGAGGGACTGGTGCACTTCACAAAATAGATCTCATCATGAGGCTATATTGAAGCAACATCTCAAGACATTTTTCTTTATTTAACTGGGCAACTCAGTTAAAGAACACATTCTTATTTTCAATGACAGCCTAGGAACAGTGTGCTAACTGTCTTGTTCAGGGGTAGAACAACAGATTTTTACCTTGTCAGCTTGTGGATTTGATCTTGCAACCTTTCAGTTACTAGTCTAATGCTCTAACCACTAAGCTACCATGCCACCCCTGACATCAGTCAGGAAGTTAAAGCTTGCTCACAAATGGGTCTTCCAAATGGACAATGACCCCAAGCATACTTCCAAAGTTTGTGGCAAATGGCTTAAGGACAACAAAGTCAAGGTATTGGAGTGGCCATCACAAAGCCCTGACCTCAATCCCATATAAA
Organism: Oncorhynchus tshawytscha; assembly: GCF_018296145.1. Lineage (NCBI taxonomy): Eukaryota > Metazoa > Chordata > Actinopteri > Salmoniformes > Salmonidae > Oncorhynchus > Oncorhynchus tshawytscha. The sequence continues at coordinate 25,638,127 of NC_056430.1, read as the reverse complement.
ATATGTGGGCAGAATTGAAAAAGCGTGTGCGAGCAAGAAGACAACACACCTGACTCAGTTACACCAGCTCTGTTAGGAGGAATGGGCCACAATTCACCCAACTTATTGTGGGAAGCTTGTGGGAGGCTACCCGAAACATTTGACCCAAGTTAAACCATTTAAGGGCAATGCTACCAAGTACTAATTGAGTGTATGTAAACGTCTGACCCACTGGGAATGTGATGAAAGAAATAAAAGCTGAAATAAATAATTTTCTCTACTATTATAGTGACATTTCACATTCTTAAATAAAGTGGTGATCCTAACTGACTTAAGACAGGGAATTTTTTACTATGATTAAATGTCAGGAATTGTGAAAAACTGAGTTTAAATGTATTTGGCTTCAACTGTAAGTGGTCCTGTATTGTCCAATTGAAGGACAGATGGCTCTTCTACACAAAGAACATGTAATGTCCCAAGACTCAAGAGTACAAAACAAGCAAATCCTGCTTAAGCATTATAATTACATTATCTGAATTATTCTTGCTATGTGAAGTCATTGTGCCTGGTGATACCTTGGTGTGTCCAGCACATCGATTCCCAAACTGTTAACATGACAATCTGTGCTGCTGTACCAATGCATAAGGTATAGACATAGCTACCTGTCCTCAGTGGATTTTTCTATGAAACTGATCCTTTTTTTTCAACCTTTATTTAACTAGGCAAGTCAGTTAAAGAACAAATTCTTATTTTCAATGACGGCCTAGGAACAGTGGGTTAACTGCCTGTTCAGGGGCAGAACAACAGATTTGTACCTTGTCAGCTCAGGGATTTGAGCTTGCAACCTTCTGGTTGCTAGCCCAATGCTCTAACCACTAGGCTACCCTGCCGCCCTAGGTGCCCCCTGCTACCCTGCCGCCCCCTGATGCTCTCTGTGTCTCAAGTACACATATATGTACAGTACATTTCAGTTCATGTTTGTCTGTTCCAGGCCCAAACAATGAGCCCTCCTAAATGTGTCTAAAATACCTTCTCCCCCATAAGTAGAGACAATTGTAGCAGAGAACAACATCTAGTATCTACAAAGTTCCCTCCTGTTCCCTCACCTTCTCTCTACTTGCACAATTTCCCTTTTCCATAAATAAACAGAGCCTATAACATATTAAACACTGTCCTGCAAAATCTGTCTTCTGCTGAAGCCTCTGTGTCAGCCCTGCTGTTCTGTCATAGTGACAGAGTGGAGCATAGCTCTGCATGGGTCTTACCTGACTTGACCAGTACGTCCCTGGTCCTCTCAGCCTGGCCAGAAGGGAACAGGCTGTGACTGTGGGTGACTCTCTGTGCCATGCCTCTCTTGGTGTCTGTCTGTCTGTCTCCCTCTCTCTGTGTCCGGGTGTATCTGTGTGTGTCCTGCTTCAGCACTCCTTTAAGCATGCTTCTCTGCCCAGGCTAGAGTAAACAGTCACATGACCCCCAGGCATTCCACTGCCCGCCCCTCCCTCTCTCACACCCCTCGCACTCTCTCTCTCTCTCTCTCTCTCTCTCTCACTCTTTATCTCTAATATTATTACTCTATCTATTGCCTCTCCCCTCTGTCTCTAGCCTGCTGTTAGATTCTCTCTCTCCCTCTTTTTCTTTTGTCTTTTTCTCTATGCTCTCACTTTCCCTCTCCCCTACTCTCAATCTCTCTAGTTCTCTCCTCCATTCTTTCTTTCTTTCTTTTTTCCTTCCCTCTCTTTTCTCTCTCAATCTTCCACTCTATCCCCTCTTTCTCACTCACACTCTCACTCCTCTCTCTCTCCCTCTCTCTGATCCTCAGTGGTCTGTAGCTGGTAGGATTAGCAGAAGGCTTAAGCTCTCTCGCCTAATGCTCATATTAACCATAAGTCATCTGGGTGCTTTCATACTCAGTAGTGTAGTACACTAGCCAGGCTGGCAGTACTGGGAGAGAGCACACTGGGCTGTTCATCTACACATGGCTTTCCCAATGCCTCTGCTTTAAGGGGATGTAGAATGTATACAGTGTTAGCTAGATAGAGATTATGGGGGATGTCAGTATCAATGTGATATTTTCTTCCTGACAAAGAGAGGTGCACTTACCACTATAGAAAATAACTGAGTGACAAGGTGTTCACTGACTTATTTGTTAGTTATAAATAATGCTTTTGATAAAAAATAGCCAAAATTTGTCAACAAAGTAAGACATGGGATTAGGAAGAAATGTAAATCTCTTCAGCACTCTGATGAAAACTCTCCAAGACATGTTGATCTCAAAGTTGGACACTTTAGTTTATGTCGAGTACCACAAAATCCCTTTCACAAAATCAACGTAATCAGAGTTTATCATGTTAGCACAGGCACTAAATTGTAAGACTCTTTTAAGACTCTTAAGGTTCTTACTGGATGCTTTGAGCCCTTTAAAAAACGTTTTTTTTTTAATACATAACACAAACAGTGTAACCAGACCAGTGGACAGCCAAACGTGCCAAGTGTGCGGAAGTACCTCTACCTGGCTGGTATGGTCACAGTGATTGGAGGGCCAGGTCCATTACTCCGCTGTGTACAATGAGAGGCAGTGATAACACAAGATGGTAACTCAGAGTTGCTTGGCTTTACTTCCCAGGCATGTTATTGTTCCATGAGACAGTAACCGGAGAGGGCCAGACGTACCTCTGCCATTCCTGTGCTTTCCGTTTTTCACACACTGCTGCTGCTGCTGCTGTTGGTTGATGTTATACGTCTTCTGTAGAGAGAGGGAAAGAAGAATAGAGAGAGATGGGTGGGATGGGAGAGAAATAGAAATGGGTTCAGACGATACATCAGACCCTGATCATTGCTATTTCTCACATCCGCCCAGCATGCTTGTGATGTCATTAGTGTCTCCTCATTGATTTTAAATGGACATTACCGGTTTGGGGGCTATAAACAGCTAAAGGCCACTGGCACACAGTGACAGCAGGCATTAAACTGGCCCTCTCACCCTTCCATTCTTCCTCCATCTCTCTCACTTCTACTCCTCTTACTTCTATTCATTCCTCTCATCATCCTCCTCCTCCATCCTCTCTCCCTTCTCCTCCTCACCTGTATCCCTCCTCTTCCTCATACCTCTACACCCCTTCTGTTACTGCTCCTCCCCCTTTCCTTCTGCTCCCCACATCCCTTCCTGTTCATCATCACATCTCTCTCTCTCTCCCTCTCTCTCCCTCTCCCTCTCTCTCTCTCTCCCTCTCTCTCTCCCTCTCTCCCTCTCTCTCTCTCTCTCTCTCTCTCCCTCCATCTCTCTCCCTCCCCTCCCATCCTCCTTATCCCTCTCTCTGACAGGGCCCCAGAGGCCTGGTTGTCCATACTGAAGCCTTGCAGCACAGCCTCTTCACAGGGGTGAGCTGAGCTCCATTCAAAGGTCCTTTTGGACGCCCTCTCGGCTGTGTGAAAGGATATTGTGTTGCCGTCTACGGTTGCTAGGAGAGGCTTTCTCAGGCTTGGTTTGGTGACAAGGCCCTTACTGTCTTGAGTCCCCCCCATCCCCTACCTCCCTGGCATTACTGGGGGTGGGGGCATTTCTGTTAATCCACTGGTGGGGTATAGGGTAAATTCTGTGTCGTGCATGGAAATGGAGAGTTTGGGGGAATGGAGGTTTGGGGAGGGCAGTGTTTTAATGAATGATCTCTTTCTCCTAAATGTGTCTCTGTCACTGTGTTGGGTCAGGGTGTTCCTCATGTACTCTAAAAATGTACTGTAAATATGACAAACAGCAACAAACATGAATAATAGATGACCTCACATGGAAAATACCTAAACTCTGTTGATTGTATCATGTACTATTATGCATGTTATTGTTTCTAACATGATCAAAATAGAGGCTTCAGTCATGATAATGTCTAGAGACTAGTTGTTTAAATTGGTAAATGGAATACATTTATGTTGTGTAAAATGTAATAGTAATAATGGAAATAATCAATTTTTTCTACAACACATTGCTCCTAATATTCATGCTCTCTCTCGTTGCTTTAAAGTACAACATAGTTGCTCTAAGCAGTATTATGATTACCAGGGGCTCACTAAGAAGATATAAGAAGCAAAGCCTGTTCTAGTAACACTTGAGTCAAGTTTTAAATGAGCTTAGAGGGAATAAAAACTCCATATTTACAGCCACACTGCATAAACCCCTCTCTCATTGATGAGTCACCTCACAACGTCTATGAGCTGTGTGAATAAAGAACAGTAAGCTCCGTATTGATCTCGGTGATTATGAGTGTCCATAACTTTATCCTCTTAATTTTCCTGCCCCAGGAGTGTATCAAGGTTCGTGGCTTGCCTCTGCAAGTGGACAATCAAATCCAAAACAGGTCTGGTTCAAGGCTTGCCTCTGTAAGTGGACAATCAAATCCAAACAGGTCTGGTTCGTGGCTTGCTTCTGTAAGTGGACATTTAAATCCAAACAGGTCTCAGTAGGGCTGCAAAATTCTGCTAACTTTCCAGAAATCCCAGTTGGAGGATTCCTGGTCTAAATCCGTTCTGGAAGCACTGGACCAAGTCCCTACTGTGCAGGCTGGCTGACCTGGGTCTAGAATGTGTTTGTTGTGTTGTGTTTTTCCCTGGCCCAGTGTCTCATTACCATTAGTGGTCATTTGACCTTTCCAATCAGAGTCCTGTTTGATTTCCCTCATGTTTTATTAAGCAGACTCAGAAAGTGATTCTATACCTCTAACCCTATAATAAGGGGTGAGACAAAGAGGTTTGACCTTTTTTTGTCAAATCAATTTGGACCCTGATCCGGTGATCTGGTGCTCTGGTTTCACCCCTCAGGGTAGTCAGGTTACCCAGACGACACAGGCTGTTAGCAGAGGCCGTGGACAGGAGAGTAGGGTTGCTAGAAAAGTACACAAGCAATGCACCTTCCAACTACTAACTCTAACTTGAACCCGCACCTTAACCATAACCTTGATATTGCCTGATTACCCGCTCACACCCAGTTAAGCACTCAGTTACACATTCGCAAACATGTATACAGGCACACATGCACCCACACAAAATGTGAGTATATCATGATAATTACACAAAGTTATGATTATGTTTGGATTATCCCTTTGAATAGAGTCTTACTGAATATTTGAATATTGGACACAATTTCAACCCTGGATATAAATAAATACATTTAAATATATATTTCTCTAATTACAAAATCAAGTCTTGTAGCTGACACTGCCTCAGTACAGTACACTGTGTTCCCTACATAAGGGATTTTGCCATTTTATTGTCCCCAATGAGAAAGTAAAACCCACAATCACTGAAATATTCTTTAGGTTTCAATGTATTTTTTTAGCAGCAGAGGTCAGAGCAAACAGACAGATGTCGTCGACAGCCTTCACCAACCGTTTTTGTTTTACGCCCCCCTGAGTCATATGAGCCCCTTAACGTAGTGCTCTCCTAGTGAGATGAAAGCGCAGTAAAAGCAGAGAGCTTGTCAGTGGCATTCAGGACACTACCATTAGATGAGACAGAGGGAACTACTGCCCCAGAGATTGTTGGCTTGACATACTCTCCAAAATGCCGATTTAGAACCTGACACCTGTAGTAAGACATTGAAAAGGAAAAGGCGCAACGCTCACTCACCATAAAAAATGCATTGTTTATTTAAAAGGTGTAAAGCACGATCGGTTTGAATCCCACTCCAAGTTTTCATTAAACAAAAACAGTCAGGACCCTGTAAATAGAGACTCAGTTAGCAACCCAAAACAAACCTCATGTAGATCCTGACTTACCAAGGAACTAACATAGCTTTTCCAAATCCTAACTGGAGTAATCAGTGGGCAAACTGAAACACTGACCATGTTGTACACTGCTGAAGGGCCTGTCACCAGCATGTGTCTGTGCCACTAAATACACTTTTCCATGCCCCTCTCTGTCCTTATCTTTTCCTAAATAAGTCTATAAGACAATGTTCCCACATTCACTGAGACTGCAATCACATTAAATGCTACATATGTCGGCTCAATTGGAAATTACCGTTAAATGCCAAGTGCGCTGTAACGCAGATATGTATTTTTATTTATTTTTTATTTAACTAGGCAAGTCAGTTAAGAACAAATTCTTATTTACAATAACTGCCTAGGAACAGTGGGTTAACTGCCTTGATCAGGGGCAGAACAACAGATTTTTACTTGTCAGCTCAGGGATTCAATCTAGCAACCTTTCAGTTACTGGCCCAACTCTCTAACCACTAGGCTACCTGCTGCCCCAGATCTACTGCCGGTCGGATTGAATCCCAGCCTTCGATAGTCACAGCACAACAAAGATGGGAACCATGCCATGAAGCGGATCCAAGATCAGTTCTTAGGGACAGTGCCCACCTCAGGCCAGTACATTAGTCACTCCCACCTCCCACTGTCTTTAATCTCAGGAAGGCAGATTCTGCACCACAGGTCATCGCAGCTCAACATGAACCATGTTCCACTATTCCAGCTACCCTCCAGGAAGGAAAAGTAATGCACTTAGACAGGACACAATGTTTTACAGATGGTTTTAAGATGTAACGTTCAGATCTGGGAGGCCTTGTAAACTACAAAGCGTTCCCTTTCCTGCAACAGGCTTTAACATGCACGATACACACACACACACGCACAGACACTCAACAACAACACACAATAAACCCAATGGTACTGATTCAGATTCTTACATGATCAGATTGAGTTGAGTCTGACACCTAGTGGAGAAACAGGTATACTTCTCTGCTCTCTACAGATCGTGGTGGCAGTAATTAACTTCAGAGCAAGGCACGCTAAAGATAACTAAGCTCATTACAGCTACAGTACCATTTCAGGTCATATAATTGTCGGGCACTAACCATATGCTTCAGTGAATAAACAGATCTCTGAGGGATTTGAACTGTTTTCAGTATAATGTCCTATATGGTGGAGCCAGAAGAGCTTGTTATGAGGTCAGGGCCATGCAGGTAAACAAACACCATCTGGTCCTATAAATCTGCAGCTGGGCCCCTGTAGGTCACATCAGTGTTGTGTTCGAGACCACCTAAAGCAAGACCAATTCAAGACCGAGACCAGGAGGGGGACAAGGGGTTCGAGACCGAGGCAAGACAGAGACCAGAAAAATGAGAGTCCAATTCAAGACCATGACTGTAATTTTGTCAAATCACCACCATAACAGAGTTCAACATGTCCAATATTTCTGTGTTCATATTTCAGAACAATGTATGGATTCTTCAGACATTCAGAATATTGAAAAAATGTATGCTGAGGGAAAATAGAGCGAGTCTACAAATTATTACTAACCCAAACACAGTGGGGAACAATGGGCCTACTACGCCTTCAGAGAAGGGTTAAGGATTTCTACAATAATTATTACAATTATATTATTATTTTTCAATGATCTGATTTAATCTGTTCAGTTTTTGTTGGAAAGAAAAGGGTTAACACTGAATAGAAAACAATATCCAATCAGGATTTTTCTTTGCTGTCTCTGGGGAGATAAATAGAGCTAGCAATGTCAGCCATTGGCTAGCTATATAAAGACATCTGCCATTCAACTATATTAGGGCAACATTTTGGAGTGACAGTGGAATCAACCTATCACATTTTGACTTAATGGGTGGGATTGCTTTTACAAAAACATATGGGAACTTCTAGCTAGCTTTTGTTGTTGGCTAGTTTGCAGCGGCTGCAGCAGGTGTTATCAAAGAGGATATTGTTGCAAATGTGTTAGCAACTGCCTTTGCAAGAATAACTTTCAACAAGAAGTTATGTTTCAAATGATCGACATCTGATGGGTGAAACTGTGTTTTTTATTGCAGCATGCTTACTGTTGTTCGCCATGTCTTTGAAAATAACTTATGTGCGTGAAACATTGTAGCATTTAAAGTGGAACTGACAGCATTTTAGCAACTTGAAATCTCATTAAAATCTTTTCATTTACACCACTGGGAAGAATATGACACTTTTTAAAACATTTTCTGACAACCGACCACTAAGATGTGAAACTAGGCGCATGTTGCACATCACTACTCTACAGGAGCGGCATTTGAACGTAAATGTCTAGACAATAGTGACTCATACACAGCTAGATGTGGCTGGGGGATGGTTATAGCATTTCCTTCACACATCCCATCAATTTAGAGACGTGTGTAGGGTAAGCCTCATATAATAATGATAAAATATTTTTATCTGGACACTTTCTGTTTTTGATATTGCTACTATGCAATTAACCATTTCAGTGTACTGTTTATACCTTCTGTATCCTGTGCATGTGACAAATAAACTTCATGTAGCATGTGTTTACCACATGGCCTAATGTGAATCTTTAAAGAGATTTGTGGGGCTAAGGCTTAAGAGGATGTGAATGATGCTGAATGGGTGTAGACAAAGAAGAGCTCTCCAGTAGGTGTACCATTACATTCAAAGGGCATTTTCTCAAAAGTGTAGTTCGAAGTTTATCAAATTTCAAAGCAGAATTACTTTCCTATTGTTCCTCAACTGCAGTGTATGACATAACATTTTCTAGCCCCAACTCTCTACTTTTATCCAATGTAAAAAAAAAAACATTTCAAATTTTTCTAGATAAGACCAAATCGAGGAGCTCGGTCACATATGGTCATTTTCAAGATTTCATAAATTCTTAGAATGTTTGGGAATTATGTATACTAAGGCAGTGGTTCCCAAACTTTTTATAGTCCCGTACCCCTTCAAACATTCAACCTCCAGCTGCGTACCCCTCTAGTACCAGGGTCAGCGCACTCTCAAATGTTGTTTTTTTTGCCACCATTGTAAGCCTGCCACACACACACTATACAATATATTTATTAAACATAAGAATGTGTGAGGTTTTTGTCACAACCTGAGTTGTGGGAAATGACAAAGAGTTCTTATAGGACCAGGGCACAAATAATAATATAACAATAATCAATAATTTTGCTCTTTATTTAGCCAACTTACATATGTTCATCAAAAATTGTGAATAAATCACCACAGGTTAATGAGAAGGGTGTGCTTGAAAGGATGCGCATAACTTTGCAGTGTTGGGTTGTATTGGAGAGAGTCTTTCCACACACAGTTTGTGCCTGTATTTAGTTTTCATGCTAGTGAGGGCCGAGAATTCACTCTCAAATAGGTTCGTGGTTGCAAAGGGCATCAGTGTCTTAACACGGTTTGCCAAGGCAAGAAACTCTGAGCGCAGCCCTATCCAGAAATATGGCAGTGTCCTCTGATTAAATACAATTTTCACCGAACCGCTTGTTGCAATTTCGATGAGGCTCTCTTGTTCAGATATCGGTAAGTGGACTGGAGGCAGGGCATGAAAGGGATAATGAATCCAGTTGTTTGTGTTATCCGTTTCGGGAATGTACCAACATAATTGAGCGCCCAGCTTACTCAGGTGCTTCGCTATATCACATTTGACATTGTCCGTAATCTTGAGTTCATTTGCACACAAAAAAAATCATACGATGATGGAAAGACCTGTGTGTTGTCCTTGTTAAACCTCTTTGGGATATGTGGGACGGTAGCGTCCCACTTGGCCGAAAGCCAGAGAACATGCAGAGCGCCAAAAATAAAATAAATTCCTAAAAAATCTTTCATGAAATCACACATGTAAGATACCACATTAAAGTTACACGTGTTGTGAATCCAGCCAACATGTCAGATTTCAAAAAGGCTTTTCGGTGAAAGCAAACGATGCTAATATCTGAGGATAGCACCTCCATAAACAAAAGAGAGAAAACATATTTCAACCCTGCAGGCGCGTCACAAAACGCAGAAATAAAAATGTAAATCATGCCTTACCTTTGATGAGCTTCTTCTGTTGGCACTCCAATATGCCCCATAAACATCACAAATGGTCCTTTTGTTCGATTAATTCCGTCCATATATATCCAAAATGTCCATTTATTTGGCACGTTTGAAAACACCGGTTCCAAATTGCACAACGTGACTACAAAATATCTCAAAAGTTACCTGTAAACTTTGCCAAAACATTTCAAAATACTTTTGTAATACAACTTTAGGTATTTTTTAAAGTAAATAATCGCTAAAATTGAAGACGGGATGATCTGTGTTACAGGAAGAAAACAACCTGACGCATGCTTTCTGGTCATGCGCCTCTATCAAACAGTACACATGAAGTGACCCTCATTCAAGATGGCCGTACTTCTTCATTACACAAAGGAATAACCTCAACCAATTTCTAAGGACTGGTGACATCCAGTGGAAGTGGTAGGAACTGCAAGCAAGTCCCTTAGAAATCTGGATTCCCAATGAAAACCTATTGAAAAGAGAGTGACCTCAAAAAAAAAATCTGAATGGTTTGTCCTTGGGGTTTCGCCCGCTACATAAGTTCTGTTATACTCACATGATTCAAACAGTTTTAGAAACTTCAGAGTTTCTACTAATAATATGCATATCTTATCTTCTGGGGATGAGTAGCAGGCAGTTGAATTTGGGCATGCTTTTCATCCAAAATTCCAAATGCTGCCCCCTATCCTAGAGAAGTTTAATGCAGACAGAGAAGAGCTCCAACGTCTTAATCATAGCCTCAATTTTGTCCCGCACATCGAATATAGTTGTGGTGAGAGCCTGTAATCCTCGATTCAGATCATTCAGGAAAGAAAAAACATCACCCAGATAGGCCAGTCGTGTGAGAAACTCGTCATCATGCAAGCGGTCAGACAAGTGAAAATTACGGTCAGTAAAGAAAACTTTAAGCTCGTCTCTCAAATCAAAAAACGTGCCAATACTTTGCCCCTTGATAACCAGCACATTTCTGTATATTGCAAAAGCGTTACATGGTCGCTGCCCATATCATTGCATAGTGCAGAAAATACACGAGAGTTCAGGAACCTTGCTTTAAGAAAGTTAACCATTTTCACTGTAGTGTCCAAAACATCTTTCAAGCTGTTAGGCATTCACTTGCCACCAAGAGCCTCTCGGTGGATGCTGCAGTGTACCCAAGTGGTGTCGGGAGCAACTGCTTTCACGTGCGTTACCACTCCACGATGTCTCCCTGTCATGGCTTTTGCGCCATCAGTACAGACACCGTCACATCTTGACCACCATTGACCGTCCATTTGACGTCACAAAGCTGTACAGTACTTTAAAAATATCCTCTCATGTACATGAATATCCTCTTCCTTAATTGACCCCCCATAAACGTAACAGACATATACCAGGAGCTGTGCCAGGCCCGCCACGTCTGTTGACTCATCCAGCTGTAACACATATAATTCACAGGCTTGTATGCGAAGCAGTAATTGTTTCAAAACATCTCCTGCCATGTCACTGATGCGTCGTAAAACAGTGTTGTTTGATGAAGGCACTGTCTGTGTAGTTTTTTTGCCTTTCCCCCCAGCATTGTCCCCCCATATCCACCATATCCATGGCAGCAGAATTAAGTAATTCACAATTGTATGGGGCTTGCCTGTCCTAGCCGCACGGTAGCTCACCATATAAGACACTTCTAGCCCCTTCTTATTAATGGTATCTGTTGCTTTTATACATGTCTTACTACTCGAAAGTCATCTTTATTCTCGCTCAAAAAACTTGCGTGGCTTATTTTTCAAATTGTCATGTTTTGTTTCTAAATGTCTGTGCAAGAGTGAAGGTTTCCCACGCAAGAGTGAAGTTTTCCCACGAGAAAGTAACGGTTGATGTGACTGGATGTAAATTATTTGACTAGGTTACCTATATTTTACATTGTGTTGTTATTTCGCTGAACACTAGATGGTTTAATTTTATTTTTGGCAGTGAAACGATGCTACTCAGGTGAGAAAAAAAACTCACCCAAACGTATAGCCCTGTTGGAAAAAATAAATGTACGGTTTGAAAATGCCATTGGCGTACCCCCAACGGAATTGCGCGTACCCCTGGGGCAAAACCTGCACTAAGGCATTTGTGAAAATTCTATAGCAATATAGAGTCAAATCAAATCAAATCAAATCAAATTTTATTTGTCACATACACATGGTTAGCAGATGTTAATGCGAGTGTAGCGAAATGCTTGTGCTTCTAGTTCCGACAATGCAGTAATAACGAGCAAGTAATCTAACTAACAATTCCAAAAAAAAAATACTGTCTTATACACAGTGTAAGGGGATAAAGAATATGTACATAAGGATATATGAATGAGTGATGGTACAGAGCAGCATAGGCAAGATACAGTAGATGATATCGAGTACAGTATATACATATGAGATAAGTATGTAAACCAAGTGGCATAGTTAAGTGGCTAGTGATACATGTATTACATAAGGATGCAGTCGATGATATAGAGTACAGTATCAACGTATGCATATGAGATGAACAATGTAGGGTAAGTAACATTATATAAGGTAGCATTGTTTAAAGTGGCTAGTGATATATTTACATAATTTCCCATCAATTCCCATGATTAAAGTGGCTGGAGTAGAGTCAGTGTCATTGACAGTGTGTTGGCAGTAGCCACTCAATGTTAGTGGTGGCTGTTTAACAGTCTGATGGCCTTGAGATAGAAGCTGTTTTTCAGTCTCTCGGTCCCAGCTTTGATGCACCTGTACTGACCTCGCCTTCTGGATGACAGCGGGGTGAACAGGCAGTGGCTCGGGTGGTTGATGTCCTTGATGATCTTTATGGCCTTCCTGTAGCATCGGGTGGTGTAGGTGTCCTGGAGGGCAGGTAGTTTGCCCCCGGTGATGCGTTGTGCAGACCTCACTACCCTCTGGAGAGCCTTACGGTTGAGGGCGGAGTTGCCATACCAGGCGGTGATACAGCCCGCCAGGATGCTCTCGATTGTGCATCTGTAGAAGTTTGTGAGTGCTTTTGGTGACAAGCCGAATTTCTTCAGCCTCCTGAGGTTGAAGAGGCGCTGCTGCGCCTTCCTCACGATGCTGTCTGTGTGAGTGGACCAATTCAGTTTGTCTGTGATGTGTATGCCGAGGAACTTAAAACTTGCTACCCTCTCCACTACTGTTCCATCGATGTGGATGGGGGTGTTCCCTCTGCTGTTTCCTGAAGTCCACAATCATCTCCTTAGTTTTGTTGACGTTGAGTGTGAGGTTATTTTCCTGACACCACACTCCGAGGGCCCTTAGGCCGTCTCGTCGTTGTTGGTAATCAAGCCTACCACTGTTGTGTCGTCCGCAAACTTGATGATTGAGTTGGAGGCGTGCATGGCCACGCAGTCGTGGGTGAACAGGGAGTACAGGAGGGGGCTCAGAACGCACCCTTGTGGGGCCCCAGTGTTGAGGATCAGCGGGGAGGAGATGTTTGCCTACCCTCACCACCTGGGGGCGGCCCGTCAGGAAGTCCAGTACCCAGTTGCACAGGGCGGGGGTCGAGACCCAGGGTCTCGAGCTTGATGACGAGCTTGGAGGGTACTATGGTGTTGAATGCCGAGCTGTAGTCGATGAACAGCATTCTCACAGGTATTCCTCTTGTCCAGATGGGTTAGGGCAGTGTGCAGTGTGGTTGAGATTGCATCGTCTGTGGACCTATTTGGGCGGTAAGCAAATTGGAGTGGGTCAAGGGTGTCAGGTAGGGTGGAGGTGATATGGTCCTTGACTAGTCTCTCAAAGCACTTCATGATGACGGATGTGAGTGCTACGGGGCGGTAGTCGTTTAGCTCAGTTACCTTAGCTTTCTTGGGAACAGGAACAATGGTGGCCCTCTTGAAGCATGTGGGAACAGCAGACTGGTATAGGGATTGGTTGAATATGTATATGTCACACCGGCCAGCTGGTCTGCGCATGCTCTGAGGGCGCGGCTGGGGATGCCGTCTGGGCCTGCAGCCTTGCGAGGGTTAACACGTTTAAATGTCTTACTCACTTCGGCTGCAGTGAAGGAGAGACCGCATGATTCCGTTGCAGGCCGTGTCAGTGGCACTGTATTGTCCTCAAAGCGGGCAAAAAGTTATTTAGTCTGCCTGGGAGCAAGACATCCTGGTCCGTGACTGGGCTGGGTTTCTTCCTGTAGTCCGTGATTGACTGTAGACCCTGCCACATACCTCTTGTGTCTGAGCCGTTGAATTGAGATTCTACTTTGTCTCTGTACTGGCGCTTAGCTTGTTTGATAGCCTTGCGGAGGGAATAGCTGCACTGTTTGTATTCAGCCATGTTACCAGACACCTTGCCCTGATTAAAAGCAGTGGTTCGTGCCTTCAGTTTCACACGAATGCTGCCATCAATCCACGGTTTCTGGTTAGGGAATGTTTTAATCGTTGCTATGGGAACGACATCTTCAACGCACGTTCTAATGAACTCGCACACCGTATCAGCGTATTCGTCAATGTTGTGAAACATCTCCCAGTCCACGTGATGGAAGCAGTCTTGGAGTGTGGAGTCAGCTTGGTCGGACCAGCGTTGGACAGACCTCAGCGTGGGAGCTTCTTGTTTTAGTTTCTGTCTGTAGGCAGGGATCAACAAAATGGAGTCGTGGTCAGCTTTTCCGAAAGTGGGAAAGTGGCCGTGCTTTTGAACAATTAATAGACACTGCAGGAAATAAAACCGGAGTTTACACAGACCTTTGCGCTATAGCCAATCAGAGCTACAGTAGGGCTTTATACAAACAAGCCATTTGCCACTGGGCCTTCCATAATTCACTTTGAACTGGACTGTGTGTTTACAAGCAGTTGCAACAGTGCGACTTTAGATCATTAGAACGCATTCACCAAAAAAGTCACTTGAATGGATTTCTGCATATATGTAAACACCATGGAAGTCCTCTTATATGTGGAAGTCATCTTTACAGTCCTATTGATGAAACAACTATGAAAAGGTAGGCTCTCTCTCCCTCAGTTATGCACATCAACAACAAGTTAAACAACTACTGCTAGCTAAAGCAAGATGAGCTAAAATCTAACAAAGGAACATTAGATAAATAGTCAAACTTTTTCAGCTCGTTGGCTGTCAATATTGCACTGATAAACAATGGGGAATTGTAGCCTCCCCATCCTTCTGCAGCTTGTCTGCTAATGCATGCTTGTCCCAACCAAGCACCCAAGCTAACTGGCTAACATTGGCTAGCTTGCTAGATAGCTTCTTCCAGACACAAATGAGACCTCACTACCCATTTTACTCGCTGTAGCAGAGCTGGTTAGTCTGTTTACATGTTATATTGAGAGTTCTTGATGAACTATTACTTATTTTGCATACGTTTACTGACTGACACAGGTCATATTAAACTGGGTTTTGCACGTTTGTAAATTCATCAGCTCCTCTGCTCTCTGGCACACTCCGACGAAAGTGCTCTGAGATTGGAGTAGATAACCAGAGTGAATTTGCGAACCCAAGAGATATGCTAACTGGATAATAGTCGTTCAAGCTCTTGCTAGCTAAACAAATGACACCTGCATCTTTAGCTGTGTATAGCCACTGAAAACGATATGAGGGGAAAAAGTCAGTCACTCACCCACTCCTCCAATGGCATGACATCCTCCTAACAGCTAGCTAGATAGCTAACGTTAGTCTCCGTGTTTTTAGCTTGCTACATAAATAGATAGGCTAGCCTATTAGCCATGTTATGACTGGCTTGTGATCATTGCCCATGCTAGTTTGATCATCCGTATTGAGTGTCTCAGTGAGACTGGTCTCGAGTACTACAACACTGGGTCACATGCCAGGTACAGATGTCTGACAGCAAGGACGGATGACACAGGACATGTTGTAGTTCCATCACAGGCTGCACTGACACCAGCCTCAGCCTGGCATGATCTAGGATTAAAGTGTGACCCACAGGTGAAAGGTGAGTGACCTGGCCTGGCTGGTATAGCCGTCTGTCTGGGTTTGCTGCTCTGCCAGTCTCTTATCAATTGCCTGTCCATCAGGGTTGGGCTCAATTTGATTTACAGTAGATGTGGTAAATAGGTCAATGGAACTCGACCCAAACAATAGAAATGCCATGGAAACGTGTGGGGGGGAATATGCCGTGGGAGAAAGATCCCAAATCTTCTCATTGCCCCCCAGCAAAATTAACCCACATTTAGGCTATTGTTTACATGTGTATTTCACAATCTGAGTATAACAATCTGAGGTAACAATCTGAGTATAATGCTTGTATGGATGTCAACCTAAACACATGTCATCTTCACCAATCAACTCCTTTGCAGTTAAAAAATGACTTTGACTACCACCACCGATTTCTGTATGCTAGTGATGCTACCAGCTTACACTAAAGAGAGTTAGTATTTAGCATGCACTTCTAAATGTTATGCATAGAAAACAGACAAATATATCCAAATTGGACTTAGTAACCACATTGTAGGCCTGTTACAATACATCAATCATGACGGATTTGATAATTATCTACTTTGCTAGATCAGATTTGTTGAATGTGCACCAATCTAGCGTCCTTCTTTTCCCCACGGTCTGTATTCCATTGACCTCTTTACCGCATCTATCGGAATCTTTGTGTACTCCACTTTTTATATCTTTTCACTATTGCCATGATACAGACATCATTCTCCCCTGTTGTTGGTGCATATTCGAGATGACTCTAATGATCTCAAGGACAGACAGTCATTGTAATGTTCTCATGTCATGTGAAAGATGTTTAATCAGCACAGTAATGATTACTGTTACCATAACATAAGGCAGAGTGCCATTTAGTTTGTTGCAAAAACAGACTGAAATGGACGATTTCAGTCTGCTTGATAACAATAACAGTAATTATAGTTTATTGAAGAAGTAGTTAGATTAGTTTTTGTTCCATTACCCTCTGCAGCTTTACAAGATATAAAGGCAAAGCACAGATACAGCACAAGCTGTTCAGCCCAGTTCAGTCCAGTCACTCTCAGCTACATTGTATGGTTCTCTCTGTTGTCTCTCCCTGTGGTAATTATTATGAAGGCTATGAGTCTCCTGCTTCGAGTCTTATACAGTACCAGGCACTGTTGGCATCATGGTTGAGGGAGTGACTGGTGATTGGATGCCCTGGGTTGGTTAGAACTCAACATGGATCAAAAGCATTTGGTCAAACTTCAGGACCCAGAGGGCAAAGGTCAACCCTTCCTTTTTAAACATTCAGTGACCCCTAACAACAGCAACAGATGCAGATACCTCCTCATTCACTTTTGACAAGTGTCTACCTTGGTGTATTATTATATTTTCCAAATTGCCTTATAAGGAAATTCACAGGGACACAACCTACTGTTTTGGACATATTTAAACCCATTATCCACAGATATCTCTGTAGCTCACTGAGACTGATCCTAAATTCCTTCTGTTTAATGAAGTCTTACGGACACTGCCAGGGCAAGCTGTGTCTGAGGTGTTCTCAACTCTTTCCTCCCTCACCACAACACATCCAACAGGACACACTCAACACCATGTGCAAATCCCTCAAGGGGGCTGTGTACTTTACATGCCCTAAAGAGGGCTGAACTCACACATGCCTTCTCATGTGTTTTTCTCACTGTATCACAAAGGGTCATGGGTCAGGGAAAGGTTAGTGTGTGGCTTACTCTTTAACCTTAATCTTGAGAATGGCGTGTGTTCAGTTGAAGTAGTAAGTACTAGTTTCCTGTCTCAGTTTTCAACATATACAGTTGGGCAAAAAAGTATTTAGTCAGCCACCAATTCTGCAAGTTCTCCCACTTAAAAAGATGAGAGAGACCTGTAATTTTCATCATAGGTACACTTCAACTATGACAGACAAAATTAGAAAATAAATCCAGAAAATCACATTGTAGGATTTTTAATGAATTTATTTGCAAATGATGGTGGAAAATAAGTATTTGGTCACCAACAAACAAGCAAAATTTCTGGCTCTCACAGACCTTTAAGAGGCTCCTCTGTCCTCCACTCGTTACCTGTATTAATGGCACCTGTTTGAACTTGTTATCAGTATAAAAGACACCTGTCCACAACCTCAAACAGTCACACTCCAAACTCCACTATGGCCAAGACCAAAGAGCTGTCAAAGGACACCAGAAACAAAATTGTAGACCTGCACCAGGCTGGGAAGACTGAATCTGCAATAGGTAAGCAGCTTGGTTTGAAGAAATCAACAGTGGGAGCAATTATTAGGAAATGGAAGACATACAAGACCACTGATAATCTCCCTCGATCTGGGGCTCCACACAAGATCTCACCCCGTGGGGTCAAAATGATCACAAGAACGGTGAGCAAAAATCCCAGAACCACAAGGGGGGACCTAGTGAATGACCTGCAGAGAGCTGGGACCAAAGTAACAAAGCCTACCATAAGTAACACACTACGCCGCCAGGGACTCAAATCCTGCAGTGCCAGACGTGTCCCCCTGCTTAAACCAGTACATGTCCAGGCCCATCTGAAGTTGGCTAGAGAGCATTTGGATGATCCAGAAGAAGATTGGGAGAATGTCATATGGTCAGATGAAACCAAAATATAACTTTTTGGTAAAAACTCAACTCGTCATGTTTGGAGGACAAAGAATGCTGAGTTGCATCCAAAGAACACCATTCCTACTGTGAAGCATGGGGGTGGAAACATCATGCTTTGGGGCTGTTTTTCTGCAAAGGGACCTGGACGACTGATCTTTGTAAAGGAAAGGCCATGTATCGTGAGATTTTGAGTGAATACCTCCTTCCATCAGCAAGGGCATTGAAGATGAAATGTGGCTGGGTCTTTCAGCATGACAATGATCCCAAACACACCGCCCGGGCAACGAAGGAGTGGCTTCGTAAGAAGCATTTCAAGGTCCTGGAGTGGCCTAGCCAGTCTCCAGATCTCAACCCCATAGAAAATCTTTGGAGGGAGTTGAAAGTCCGTGTTGTCCAGCAACAGCCCCAAAACATCACTGCTCTAGAGGAGATCTGCATGGAGGAATGGGCGAAAATACCAGCAACAGTGTGTGAAAACCTTGTGAAGACTTACAGAAAACGTTTGACCTCTGTCATTGCCAACAAAGGGTATATAACAAAGTATTGAGATAAACTGTTGTTATTGACCTATCATAGTTGAAGTGTACCTATGATGAACATTACAGGCCTCTCTCATCGTTTTAAGTGGGAGAACTTGCACAATTGGTGGCTGACTAAATACTTTTTTTGCCCCACTGTAGCTCATGTTGGTTTTCAAGCATGGAATTTGTCCTGGTCTTCTGTGCGTCTTGAACATTGAATGGTGTTACAGTAAACCGTTGCATTACAGAATCTGAGGTTATTGTTGGTCTTGAGGGGTTTAGTCAGAAGTCCTAGCGTCATTACCATCTCTGTGTGAGTAATACGTAAGCAGTATATCTGGTGTGCCAAACTTAACTAATGGATGTTTCCTAAGTCGGTGTAGCCATCTGCCTACGATAACCTACCCCTTACTTTCTCACGACAGCCAGATCAATACAGATGTTAAACATACCGTGCCTCACCTCAACCATGCCCTGATTTACTCCCAAAGCTGTCAATCAGAATGGTGTGACTGTTTACATAAACTCCACAACTGATCTAATGGTACTTATGGAAAATAACATTGAGAGTATTGAGTACATTTCAAAATAGGTTGTTAATGTTTTCTTTTGTACCCTGTGTACTCCAGTTCAATTGTGCATTGACTGTCAACTGTGTGGGGATTCAGAATACTTTCTGTTATGTTCTGTTAATTACTGATGTCCCCTTTAAGAATGGAGCACCCTTGGTCATGCGCAGTGTTGTTCTATGTTATTCTGGTACTAACTCGTTTTAGTAAATGTGAAGCTCAAATCAAATCAAATCAAATTTTATTTGTCACATACACATGGTTAGCAGATGTTAATGCGAGTGTAGCGAAATGCTTGTGCTTCTAGTTCCCACAATGCAGTAATAACGAACAAGTAATCTAACTAACAATTCCAAAAAAACTGTCTCATACACAGTGTAAGGGGATAAAGAATATGTACATAAGGATATATGAATGAGTGATGGTACAGAGCAGCATAGGCAAGATACAGTAGATGATATCGAGTACAGTATATACATATGAGATGAGTATGTAAACCAAGTGGCGTAGTTAAAGTGGCTAGTGATACATGTATTACATAAGGATGCAGTCGATGATATAGAGTACAGTATCTACGTATGCATATGAGATGAATAATGTAGGGTAAGTAACATTATATAAGGTAGCATTGTTTAAAGTGGCTAGTGATATATTTACATCATTTCCCATCAATTCCCATGATTAAAGTGGCTGGAGTAGAGTCAGTGTCATTGACAGTGTGTTGGCAGTAGCCACTCAATGTTAGTGGTGGCTGTTTAACAGTCTGATGGCCTTGAGATAGAAGCTGTTTTTCAGTCTCTCGGTCCCAGCTTTGATGCACCTGTACTGACCTCGCCTTCTGGATGACAGCGGGGTGAACAGGCAGTGGCTCGGGTGGTTGATGTCCTTGATGATCTTTATGGCCTTCCTGTAGCATCGGGTGGTGTAGGTGTCCTGGAGGGCAGGTAGTTTGCCCCGGTGATGCGTTGTGCAGACCTCACTACCCTCTGGAGAGCCTTATGGTTGAGGGCGGTGCAGTTGCCATACCAGGCGGTGATACAGCCCGCCAGGATGCTCTCGATTGTGCATCTGTAGAAGTTTGTGAGTGCTTTTGGTGACAAGCCGAATTTCTTCAGCCTCCTGAGGTTGAAGAGGCGCTGCTGCGCCTTCCTCACGATGCTGTCTGTGTGAGTGGACCAATTCAGTTTGTCTGTGATGTGTATGCCGAGGAACTTAAAACTTGCTACCCTCTCCACTACTGTTCCATCGATGTGGATGGGGGTGTTCCCTCTGCTGTTTCCTGAAGTCCACAATCATCTCCTTAGTTTTGTTGACGTTGAGTGTGAGGTTATTTTCCTGACACCACACTCCGGGGGCCCTCAACTACCCTCCCTGTAGGCCGTCTCGTGAACGTTATTGGTAATCAAGCCTACCACTGTTGTGTCGTACCCAGTTGCAAACTTGATGATTGAGTTGGAGGCGTGCATGGCCACGCAGTCGTGGGTGAACAGGGAGTACAGGAGAGGGCTCAGAACGCACCCTTGTGGGGCCCCAGTGTTGAGGATCAGCGGGGGAGGAGATGTTGTTGCCTACCCTCACCACCTGGGGGCGGCCCGTCAGGAAGTCCAGTACCCAGTTGAAGTTGAATTGAGATTCTACTTTGTCTCTGTACTGGCGCTTAGCTTGTTTGATAGCCTTGCGGAGGGAATAGCTGCACTGTTTGTATTCAGTCATGTCACCAGACACCTTGCCCTGATTAAAAGCAGTGGTTCGTGCCTTCAGTTTCACACGAATGCTGCCATCAATCCACGGTTTCTGGTTAGGGAATGTTTTAATCGTTGCTATGGGAACGACATCTTCAACGCACGTTCTAATGAACTCGCACACCGAATCAGCGTATTCGTCAATGTTGTTGTCTGACGCAATACGAAATATCTCCCAGTCCACGTGATGGAAGCAGTCTTGGAGTGTGGAGTCAGCTTGGTCGGACCAGCGTTGGACAGACCTCAGCGTGGGAGCTTATTGTTTTAGTTTCTGTCTGTAGGCAGGGATCAACAAAATGGAGTCGTGGTCAGCTTTTCCGAAAGGGGGGCGGGGCAGGGCCTTATATGCGTCGCAGAAGTTAGAGTAACAATGATCCAGGGTCTTTCCACCCCTGGTTGCGCAATCGATATGCTGATAAAATTTAGGGAGTCTTGTTTTCAGATTAGCCTTGTTAAAATCCCCAGCTACAATGAATGCAGCCTCCGGATAAATCGTTCCAGCTCCAGTTCAATTCCTTGTATTCAGAGTCTTTCTTATTGTATACATAAGTTATAAGAGCTAAGACACTACACTTTCCTTTGTTAAACACTCTTAGCACATACACACATGTACTTAGCCATGACCCAGCACTTTAAGGACCTGTAGGCTACTAACCACCTTCTAGTTGCATCTCCCTCAAACATCTCTCTCCCTCCCTGATTTAGACAGTGTTGGTGGCCACAGACAATAGTGACTAAAGAACCCCTTTGATGAGCCAGACAGTTGAATAGAAAAGCATTCCAAATAGCTGCATGGGTCTGTTCTTATGTCTGGAAGTCTAATTAAACAGTTATGCAACAAATACCTACACATAACCTACTCTTCTGGTTGTGTAGTAGGAAATGTAACAGAGGAATGGTTGTTATTCGGCATTCTTATAGTGCTGTTATCTCACATCCTTTACTTTGCAATTAAGTCTGAAAAGAAGATGGCAAGATTTAGGATAACTTTAGATCCTTGAGGAAACAAATCACTGATACTGTATCGTTTCTCTGCATGCCTGAGACCATAACACCAGGTACTTCACAGTAAAACCCTTTCTAAGAGGTAACCAGTATTTTTAGCCTGTCCGTTGGGTAATGTAGACAGGGATTTTCTCTGATTGCCTTAATCTGCCTCAGTGGGTCTTTGGCACAAGACGGATTTAACTCTACTTGATGTCCCAGATAGCAGTAGAGCAATCACAGTATTATCAGTGCAGACACGGAGTGCCATAACTATGCTGCTCTCTCATCATGGGTGCAGCCAAATCAAATATTCTGGTGTTACATCAATCTCTTCCCCATGGTGTTACATCCATCTCGTCCCCTCTGTGATTAAGAGGAGTTTGTTATGGTTCCTGAGACAGTTTTATAAATCTATAAACTATAAGAAAACCTATGCCAGCCATCCAATGGGAGAGATGAAAAAAAAATAGTTTCTCACGTTACAGCTAGTTGTCTAATGAACTGTTTTCTATTACATAATATTCTATTACATTAAATAACCAGAAATTGTTATGAAAATTAATCTGAGCAAAATTTCCTCATTATAATTACAGCCTCCTTTAGCTGGTGTAGCGAAGCATGTGAGTATGATTCTTAACGCCTCACTTCTTACGTTGTTTATGCTTGCTACATTTAGGCCATACCACCCAAACACCCACCCATCCCAGCAACACAAGAAGAGGGGAAGCACCAGCCAAATAGTTTCCTCCTCCATTCCCCTCCGGTCTCTGTGCTAGTCGCAGTGAAAGGGAGTGTTGTTTTGTGCTGGTGGGGCTGATGGCTGGTACCGGCGCTGTTTTGTGAGGTCCAGGCTGACCGGGTATTCACATGGTGCCAAGCGGGGCCCGGAAACTGGCAGAGGGGATGAAATTACAGCCTGGTCGTGCAGTGACATTTTCACTATTCTGAGAGCCTAGTGCTCTTTCCCTCTCTCACTCGATCACTCAGTGCTCTTTCCCTCTATCTCTCCATCCTCCCCTCCACTAATGGATGTGTGGGGCAAAAAGAGAGAGCACATATGCCTCCTCCTCATATTTACCCATGGGGGTAATTCTGATTTGGACTTTGTAGTTGAAATGGTGGTGGTGTTGGGCAAGGTTGAGTCATTTCATTGGTGAAAATGACAAGAGATACCTGAAGATACAGTCACACTGTGTTGAGATCCGTGAATGTCATGATGGTTGTATTTCATAACATAACAGACAATGGTATGGTAAACAAAGCAATGCAAAAAAATCTGCAGCAAACTGCAGTGAATCTATATCAATGAGGGTAAAGCACCTGCAGGTGTCTGATGTAGGTGATATTGTAATGTGTTCTCTTTTAACAAAATTCTTAACTTCACAGCTCATTCAAATTAACACTTGTTGACTCCAGGCTGGCTTCACCATAGCACAGAAATATATATTGTATGAATCAGAGTCAGATATACTCCCATTAATCTGACTGTCATAAATTCCCCTCAGATATGACACAAGGCTGGGGCGGCAGAGTAGCCTAGTGGTTAGAGCGTTGGACTAGTAACCGGAAGGTTGCAAGTTCAAACCCCCGAGCTGACAAGGTACAAACCTGTCGTTCTGCCCCTGAACATGCCGTTAACCCACTGTTCCTAGGCCGTCATTGAAAATAAGAATTTGTTCTTAACTGACTTGCCTAGTTAAATAAAGGTAATAAAAAAAAAATAAAGACCCCTGATGAGAAGACACATGCATGCATCCCATAATGCCCTAGTAACCCTCTGGGAACCCCAGCTGTCAGCTCACATTCGGTGGCTCCATGGTGGCTCCCTGATCCACACCCTTAAACAGGCGTGTCCCACCCCATAGCTCAAATATTTGTGAATGCAGCAGTGTGCATACTCTGTTGGACATGATCTGCCTGATCAACAGCCAACAATGAGGTTCCCTGGATAATGAGAAACCTCTGGAGTATTTGCAGAATTTACATTCTCTATAAATGCCTTCATACCCAGCATTATGCACAGTTACATTCATGCATGGCTGCGTGATGGGAAACAATGGGAAGGTCAAGGTTGGTAATCCTGCCATTCAAACCGCTAATATGACAAGTGTCAAGACAGAGTAATACAAGTTGTTATGTTCTATGTGAAGTTCAGCCAAGTGATTAAGTTATGTTGTTAGCCTGTAATGTCCACAGTTACCATACACTGAATATAGTATTATTGTAAACAGACACAGGTGTCTCTGTCTATTTTAAGCCAAAAGGTGTTCTTGGTTCTTTATGAGTCTTCAAATAAATCCTAAGTATTCAGCAAATTAGATAACAGCTTAGTTATAAGTTGTAGTCTAGCACAAAGGCCCACTCATGTGACTCCCCCTTATACCTAAACTACACCATCAACAGGTAAATAAATAAATATGCAAAAAAAACATATATATGGTTAACAAGATGTATTTGGGCAGTATAGTATGACAAATTAACAGTGTTGAACAGCAACTCCAACCTGTCTTAGAATAGGAAGCCGACTTACCTTCTTTGAATAAGATGCCCCCATACTGCTGGATGTGCTGGTCGCTCTACTCCGTATGCCTGCTCAGGTGTACCTCCTCTAAGTCCCTCCACTCCTCTAGGCAGGGCCAGGCTCCAGGCTCTCCCTCAGCTCAGCTCTGCTCTGCTCTGTCCACCCTTCCTGCATGCTCCAGGGAGGGGGCAGATGGACGGGGGCGAAGAGGAGCCTCCTAGCTCTCCCTCTGGCACCGTGACAACAACAGACAGGGGTGCTGTACTGTACTCCAGACAATACTAGTTTACAAGGTGTTCCTTAAGACTGGCTGTCCTGGCTGGTTGAGGAGGGATCCATAACGCCACAAATCAAATCTCAACTATTGCAAGGTCATGCTATGAGTCAGATTGTAGAAAGAGAGGGAGAGAAAGAAGGCTGGGTAGTGTGTGTGTGAGAGAGAGAGAGAGAGAGATAGGAGTGTGTGTACTGTATGTGTGTGAGTGAGGGGAAGGACTTCTGAGCATGGCCATTGTAGAAGAGCTGACCCTTTTCAGCCACCTGTTGCTGGCTGACTCCCTACTCTTAGCGGACTTAAGGACAGAAGGGGGATTATGGTAATTGGGCCTGACAGAGCAGGAAGCCAGGAAGAGAGCTCACTGTGTCATGGCTGTCACTGTCACCAGTCACCACCCTGGCTACTTTCAGGAGCTGGACAGCACTGGGCTGGACGGACTATACCTAGGTGTGTGTGTGTGTGGGAGTTTCTAGCTGTTTATGGTCTTTTTGTCTTCTCACCTTCTCAGGCTCTGCTAGGGCTGCATTTCATTCCAGAAAGTTGCTCCATCGCTTATGCCCTTGCTTACTCCCTTGTCCCTTGTTCACTGAATGAAATACAGCCCTGGGTTCTAAGTGTCTTCCCTTTCCCTGTTTGGGAATTTGGCCACTAGAAGCAGATGCCACAGATCGGGCAAGCTTATGAAATCACAGAGGGCTAGCTCTGCAGACACAGCTAAGGCAGCCCACAGAGAGTTCAAAGGCCACCTTTGGTTTGGTTCACTCCTACTGTACACACAATGTCTTTGTTCTTGTTCTCATTCCCTCGCTCCATCTTACTTGCGTTCCTAAGTTTACATGTAGCTCTGAAACTTTAACTCCCAACTTTGCTTCTACCATTTGCTTAACAGCCTCTAGGGTAAGACAGGTGGAGAAAGAGAAGTCCCTTTGTACATTATCTATCAAAGATTATAGATGATGTACAATCAATAGATTTATTCTACACAAGTATTCTAAAATCTTACATCAATTCTAAAAGGATAAATAAACTGATAGAGTTTAAGTAAACTAGAACTAGACATCAACAAGTAATATTTTACATATCAAATAATGAGGACAGCTCTGTAAAGGAACTCTTCCGTGCAACCATCATATTCCTTACTCTCTGCTCCTCCTCAGAATGCATCCTCCCACCTCCACCACACCTGGCCAGCCATCATACACATTTGTCTCAACATTGTTCTTCACAACCTATATGGAGGATGTACACCAACGAACAAGAAATTGTATGATTAACTGACACAAAGTGGATACAATTAGCTTTTTTTCAACTTTATAACCTTGAAATGAAAAGTATGTTCTTACTGTACCTTCTCAAAGGGGCTCTGTCCATTCATATCACCTGCTCCGACAGTGACATCACCCCAGTGCTTCCCAGACTGACAAACGTCTCCCTGATCGCATCAGTCATCCTGAGAGACAGCATCAAACAGTTTTAGATTTTGTCTAATTGGGTTGTTAATGGGATGCTGGTCAGAAAAGTCCTTTTAGTCTTTCCCGATCCAGAGTTGGAGTTACTGTGAAGGGTTGGGATCAATTTCATATCAATTAAGTCAATTCAACTTACTTTGTCGCTGGATCATCTGAGGCCACCAGAACAATTATTTGGAGTTTAATCTCCCTCAGGAAACACCAACGAGTCCTCACCTAAATGCAGGAAGCATTTTTTTATGCATGGTTTTACAGTGCACTATTTACCGGGTACCTACGAATTCCAATGTAAAATGTTAATTACCTAAAGCTTATTTCCTTAGGATGCACCAAAATAGTACCAGGAAGTAACATTGTATTTTTTTTATTATGTTGAATTCCTGTTTATATGCAGAGACCAGAGGCACTTACTTTCAGAATATATGTTTACGGAATCAATATTTTCAATCTCCCCACTTTCACCTTGAAAGAAACAAACAATTTGAATGAACATACTGAAAAACTATTCAAAAGTTGTCAAAGTGCCTTTAAGTGTCTTTAAAGTGTATGCCTTTTCTATTACATAGAAGGGCTTCTATAATGAAACTCACCATTCACAAGGACAATATTCAGCTCGACCATGATGTTGTTGTAAACGCTACTCGTGCTGCTAAACTGAATAAAATGTGTCACATTGAGCTATTACACACTGTTTAAAACTGTACAGTATACATTTCCAGACTGTGTCCCAATACTTTGGAATACTGCAGTATTCTTTCCCTGTGCTGCTCCCTTACGGAATGGGTGAGTGGCCTTGACCTTGAATTATATTTGATTGTTTCATTCATTTTCAGATTAGAAGTCATGCAGAATGAGTGGCAAGAAAAGTCAGCTAGTTAAGACTGTTAAGACTGTTAGGGCACAGCCTCTTATACATATTTAGACTTTCTATTCAATCGTAGTAATCTCTGCTATCTCAGTGCAACAGACTGGGCAACCATGTCACATAGTGAGATTCTACTGCCATCTGTAGGCTGTGTGCTCAATTCAGCTCTTTCACAGACACTGCAGTTAAATTGTGACTCCTTTCAGGAAACTAGGCATATGTCGCACGTCACTACTTCACAAGAGTGGCATTTGAACATAAATATTATTATTATTTATTTTATTTTTCTGGCAGAAATGCCTTCTGGAACATGTGAACTTTCAAGTGCCTTAATAACAAACTTGTGTTTCATCCATAAAGACAAAGAAGACAGGAACCTTCCCGCTAGCCTTGATTGGCTGTGATAATGGATGGGCTGGACATGACGGGAGATGAGTTTGGATTGGTCTGCCATGTAGCATGCTTCTGTCTATAATGTGAGCTATTCAGTATGTGTTGACAGTCCTTTCTACCGCACCGTTTTTGAAAGATATAACATTAGCCATTGAGAACTACAAACGTTTTGCTATTTTTTCTCAACAATATTGATGCCCTGATTTAGCAGGCACTATCATCATCTAATAATGAAAAAAATATATATATACACTGCTCAAAAAAATAAAGGGAACACTAAAATAACACATCCTAGATCTGAATGAATGAAATATTCTTATTAAATACTTTTTTCTTTACATAGTTGAATGTGCTGACAACAAAATCACACAAAAATTATCAATGGAAATCAAATTTATCAACCCATGGAGGTCTGGATTTGGAGTCACACTCAAAATTAAAGTGGAAAACCACACTACAGGCTGATCCAACTTCGATGTAATGTCCTTAAAACAAATCAAAATGAGGCTCCGTAGTGTGTGTGGCCTCCACATGCCTGTATGACCTCCCTACAGCGCCTGGGCATGCTCCTGATGAGGTGGCGGATGGTCTCCTGAGGGATCTCCTCCCAGACCTGGACTAAAGCATCCGCCAACTCCTGGACAGTCTGTGGTGCAACGTGGCATTGGTGGATGGAGCGAGACATGATGTCCCAGATGTGCTCAATTGGATTCAGGTCTGGGGAACGGGCGGGCCAGTCCATAGCATCAATGCCTTCCTCTTGCAGGAACTGCTGACACACTCCAGCCACATGAGGTCTAGCATTGTCTTGCATTAGGAGGAACCCAGGGCCAACCGCACCAGCATATGGTCTCACAAGGGGTCTGAGGATCTCATCTCGGTACCTAATGGCAGTCAGGCTACCTCTGGCGAGCACATGGAGGGCTGTGCGGCCCCCTCAAAGAAATGCCACCCCACACCATGACTGACCCACCGCCAAACTGGTCATGCTGGAGGATGTTGCAGGCAGCAGAACATTCTCCACGGCGTCTCCAGACTCTGTCACGTCTGTCACATGTGCTCAGCGTGAACCTGCTTTCATCTGTGAAGAGCACAGGGCACCAGTGGCGAATTTGCCAATCTTGGTGTTCTCTGGCAAATGCCAAACGTCCTGCACGGTGTTGGGCTGTAAGCACAACCCCCACCTGTGGACGTCGGGCCCTCATACCACCCTCATGGAGTCTGTTTCTGACCGTTTGAGCAGACACATGCACATTTGTGGCCTGCTGGAGGTCATTTTGCAGGGCTCTGACAGTACTCCTCCTGCTCCTCCTTGCACAAAGGCGGAGGTAGCGGTCCTGCTGCTGGGTTGTTTCCCTCCTACGGCCTCCACGTCTCCTGATGTACTGGCCTGTCTCCTGGTAGCGCCTCCATGCTCTGGACACTGCGCTGACAGACACAGCAAACCTTCTTGCCACAGCTCGCATTGATGTGACATCCTGGATGAGCTGCACTACCTGAGCCACTTATGTGGGTTGTAGACTCCGTCTCATGCTACCACTAGAGTGAAAGCACCGCCAGCATTCAAAAGTGACCAAAACATCAGCCAGGAACCATAGTGGGTGGCAGGGTAGCCTAGTGGTTAGAGCGTTGGACTCTACCGGAAGGTTGTAAGTTCAAATCCCGAGCTGACAAGGTACAAATCTGTCGTTCTGCCCCTGAACAGGCAGTTAACCCACTGTTCCTAGGCCGTCATTGTA
This sequence comes from Oncorhynchus tshawytscha, assembly GCF_018296145.1. Taxonomy (NCBI): domain Eukaryota; kingdom Metazoa; phylum Chordata; class Actinopteri; order Salmoniformes; family Salmonidae; genus Oncorhynchus; species Oncorhynchus tshawytscha. The sequence goes on along the minus strand of NC_056430.1, from coordinate 25,608,732 downwards.
AATAAGAATTTGTTCTTAACTGACTTACCTAGTCAAATAAAAAAATAGGAAGTGGTCTGTGGTCACCACCCGCAGAACCACTCCTTTATTGAGGGTGTCTTGCTAATTGCCTATAAGTTCCACCTGTTGCCTATTCCATTTGCACAACAGCATGTGAAATGTTTTGTCAATCAGTGTTGCTTCCTAAGTGGACAGTTTGATTTCACAGAAGTGTGATTTACTTGGAGTTGCATTGTGTTGTTTAAGTGTTCCCTTTATTTTTTTGAGCAGTGTATATATATATATATATATATATATATATATATATATATATATATATATATATATATATATATATATATATATATATTGATATTGCTACTATGCAAGTAACCACTTCACTGTACCGTTTACACCTTCTGCATCCTGTGCATGTCACAAATAAACATTGATTTTATTTGATATAGGGTGTGTTTACCACATGGCCTCTAATGTGAATCCTTAAAGAGATGGGGCTAATACTTAAGAGTGTGTGAACGATGCTGAATGGGTGTAGACAAAGAAGAGCTCTCCAGTAGGTGTACCAAAATATTTAATGGCCATTTTCTCAAAAGTGGGGTTACAAGTTTATCAACTTTCAAAGCATAATTACTTTTCCATTGTTCCTGCAGTGTATGATATACCATTTTCTATCCCTGTCTGTACTTTTATCTAATGTAAAATACACAATATCAAAAAGCTAGGGTCCTTTTTTCAGAATATTTGCCTGACTTATGTGCCCAAAGTAAACTACCTGTTACTCAGGCCCAAAATCCATGATATGCATATAATTGGTACCATTGGATAGAAAACACTTTGCAGTTTGTGGAAATGTTAAAATAATGTATGAAACTATAACACAATTGATATGGTAGCCAAAAATCCAAATAAAAACCAACCAGAATTTTATGGGAGATCCCATGCTCTTTCAATGGAAAGCTATGGGTCCTATGCAATTCCAGCTCCCTGATTGCAATTCACATGGCTTCCACTAGATGTCCATAGTCTTTGTTCAAGGTTTCAGGCTTGTTTCTTCCAAAATGAGGAAGAATTTTCAGTTTTGCGACGAAGAGGACGCGCACTTGCTAATTTTACTTTTCTATGGAACATACTTCTTTCTGTATAACATATTATAGTTTAATTACACTTTAGGGTACCTGAGTATTAAATAGAAATGTAGTTTTACTTGTTTTAATAAAGTTTAGCGGTAGCTTTTTGGATTCCTTTGTCTGCATGTTGGACGAGTGGATTACTGAAATCGATGGCGTCAACCTAACTGACGTTTTGGGAAAAAAGAAGGATTTGATCTAACAAAACAACCATGCATATCGTAGATGGGACCCTAGGGATTGCAAACAGAGGAAGATTTTCAAAAGTAAGTGATTATTTAATCGCTGTTTGTGATTTTATGAAGCCTGTGCTGGTTGAAAAATATGTTGATGTGTTGCGCCGTCCTCAAACAATCACATGGTATGCTTTCGCTGTAAAAGCTATTGTAAATCGGACAATCCAGTTAGATTAACAAGAATTTAAGCTTTTAACCGATATAAGATACTTGTATGTTCATAAATGTTTAATATTATGATTTTTTTATTTGAATTGCGCACCCTCGAAATTCACCGGATGTTGTCGACTGGTGTTCCGCTGATGGGACGCCTAGCCCTAAGAAAATAGAGGCAGTCGCTCACAATTGAGATGTGTGCTCAGTTCCAAAATGACCTGTTCTCAGTACCTCTCACCCATAACTCACATCTTGCCATCGAAGCAGCCCACACTTCTTACAAGAAAGGCAAAGTGAGCTGGTGTGCATTCACTTTGAATAGCACACTGGGTTCACGGTTGTTCAAATCACATTTTATCTGTCACATACCCTGAATACAACAGGTGTAAACTTTTCGGTGTAATGCTTACTTACGAGCCCTTTCCCAACAATGCAGAGTTAAAAAGTAAGAAAAGACTAGCAAATAAGAAAAAAAGGAAATAAACTCAGCAAAAAAAGAAACGTCCCTTTTTCAGGACCCTGCCTTTCAAAGATCATTTGTAAAAATCCAAATAACTTCACAGATCTTCATTGTAAAGCGTTTAAACACTGTTTCCCATGCTTGTTCAATGAACCATAATCAATTAATGAACATGCACCTGTGGAACGGTCGTTAAGACACTAACAGCTTACAGACGGTATGCAATTAAGGTCACAGTTATGAAAACTTAGGACACTAAAGAGGCCTTTCTACTGACTCTGAAAAACACCAAAAGGAAGATGCCCAGGGTCCCTGCTCACCTGCGTGAATGTGCCTTAGGCATGCTGCAAGGAGGCATGAGGACTGCAGATGTGGCCAGGGCAATAAATTGCAATGTCCATACTGTGAGACGCCTAAGACAGCGCTACAGGGAGGCAGGACAGACAGCTGATCTTCCTCGCAGTGGCAGACCACGTGTAACAACACCTGCACAAGATGGGTACATCCGAACATCACACCTGCGGGACAGATACAGGATGGCAACAACTGCCCGAGTTACACCAGGAACGCACAATCTCTCCATTACTGCCCAGGCTGTCTGCAATAGGCTGAAAGAGGCTGGACTGAGGCCTTGTAGGCCTGTTGTAAGGCAGGTCCTCACCAGACATCACTGGCAACAACGTCGCCTATGGGCACAAACCCACCGTCGCTGGACCATACAGGACTGGCAAAAAGTGCTCTTCACTGACGAGTCACGGTTTTGTCTCACCAGGGGTGATGGTCAGATTCGCGTTTATTGTCAAAGAAATGAGCATTATACTGAGGCCTGCACTCTAGAGCGGGATCGATTTGGAGGTGGAGGGTCCGTCATGGTCTGGGGCGGTGTGTCACAGCATCATTGGACTGAGCCTGTTGTCATTGCAGGCAATATCAACACTGTGCGTTACATCATCCTCCCTCATGTGGTACCCTTCCTGCAGGCTCATCCTACCATGACTCTCCAGCATGACAATGTCACCAGCCATAATGCTCGTTCTGTGCGTGACTTCCTGCAAGACAGGAATGTCAGTGTTCTGCCATGGCCAGCGAAGAGCCCGGATCTCAATCCCATTGAGCACGTCTGAGACCTGTTGGATCGGAGGGTGAGGGCCTGTAACGCATTCCCCCCAGAAATGTCTGGGAACTTGCAGGTGCCTTTGTGGAAGAGTGGGGTAACATGTCACAGCAAGAACTGGCAAATTTGGTGCAGTCCATGAGGAGGAGATACACTGCAGTACTTAATTCAGCTGGTGGCCACACCAGACACTGACTGTTGCTTTTGATTTTGAACCCCCCACCTTTGTTCAGGGACACATTATTAAATTTCTGTTAGTCACATGTCTATGGCAGTTTGTTTAAGTTGTTGAATGATGTTATGTTCATACAAATATTTACACGTTAAGTTTGCTGAAAATAAACACAGTTGACAGTGAGAGGACATTTATTTTTTGCTGAGTTTAGTAACACAGTAAAATAACAATAACGAGGCTACAGAAAAGGAGTACTGGTACCGAGTCAATGTGCAGGGGTATGGTAATTGAGGTAATATGTACAGTACCAGTCAAAAGTCTGAACACACCTTCTCATTTCAGGGTTTTTCTTTATTTTTAATACTTTCTACTTTGTAGAATAATAGTGAAGACATCAAACTATGAAATAACTCATATTGAATAATTACATTTTATTTCACCTTTATTTAACCAGGTAGACCAGTTGAGAACAAGTTCTCATTTACAACTGCGACCTGGCCAAGATAAAGCAACGCAATGCGACAGAAACAACAGTTACACATGGGATAAACAAACGTACAGTCAATAACACAATAGAAAATATCTATATACAGTGTGTGCAAATGTAGTAAGATTAGGGAGGTAAGGCAATAAATAGCCATAATGGCAAAATAATTACAATATAGCATTAACACTGGAGTGATAGATGTGCAGATGATGATGTGCAAGTACAGATACTGGGGTGCAAAAGAGCAAAAATAAATAACAATATGGGGATGAGGTAGTTGTGTGGGCTATTTACAGATGGGCTGTGTACAGGTGCAATGATCGGTAAACTGCTCTGACAGCTGATGCTTAAAGTTAGTGAGGGGGATATAAGTCTCCAGCTTCAGTGATTTTTGCAATTCGTTCAAGTCATTGGCAGCAGAGAACTGGAAGGAAAGGCGGTCAAAAGAGGAGTTGGCTTTGGGGATGACCAGTTGTCGGAAGTTTACATACACTTAGGTTGCAGTCATTAAAATTAGTTTTTCAACCACTTCACAAATTCCTTGTTAACAAACTATAGTTTTGGCAAGTCGGTTAGGATATCTACTTTGTGCATACACAAGTAATTTTTTTCAACAATTGTTTACAGACAGATTATTTCACGTATCATTCACTGTTTCACAATTCCAGTGGGTCAGAAGTTTACATACATTTAAACTGCTTGGAAAATTCCAGAAAATGATGTCATGGCTTTAGAAGCTTCTGATAGGCTAAGTCTGGTTCATCCTTGGGAGCAATTTCCAAATGCCTGAAGGTTCCACGTTCATCTATACAAACAATAGAAGGCAAGTATAAACACCATGGGACCACGTAGCCGTCATACCGCTCAGGAAGGAGACGCGTTCTGTCTCCTAGAGATGAACGTACTTTGGTGCGAAAAGGGCAAATCAACAAAAATAGAACTGGGGGAGGCTTGCAAGCCAAAGAACACCATCCCAACTGTGAAGCATGGGGGTGGCAGCATCATATTGTGGGGGTGCTTTGCTGCAGGAGGGACTGGTGCACTTCACAAAATAGATGACTCCATGAGGGAGGAAAATTACGTGGATATATTGAAGCAACATCTCAAGACATCAGTCAAGAAACTGGGTCGCAAATGGGTCTTCCAAATGGACAATGACCCTAAGCATATTTCCAAAGTTGTGGCAAAATGGCTTAAGGACAACGAAGTGGCCATCACAAAGCCCTGACCTCAATCCCATAGAACATTTGTGGGCAGATCTGAAAAAGCGTGTGCGAGCAAGGAGGCCTACAAACCTGACTCAGTTACACCAGCTCTGTCAGGAGGAATGGGCCTAAATTCACCCAACTTATTGTGGGAAGCTTGTGGAATGCTACCCAAAACGTTTGACCCAAGTTAAACAATTTAAAGGCAATGCTACCAAGTACTAATTGAGTGTATGTAAACTTCTGACCCACTGGGAATGTGATGAAATAAAAAAAAGCTGAAATAAAACATTCTCTACTATTATTCTGACATTTCACATTCTGAAAATAAAGTGGTGATCCTAACTTACCTAAGACGGGATTTTTACAAGGATTAAATGTCAGGAATTGTGAAATACTGAGTTTAAATGTATTTGTCTAAGTTGTATGTCAACTTCCGACTTCAGCTGTATCTGCTTGAGCGCGTGCTTCTGGTGGGTGTTGCTATGGTGACCAATGAGCTGAGATAAGGCGGGGCTTTACCTAGCAAAGATTTATAGATGACCTGGAGACAGTGGGTTTGGTGATGAATATAAAGCGAGCGTCAGCCAATGAGAGCATACAGGTCACAGTTGTGGGACTTTGGTGACAAAACGGATGACATTTTGATTGACTACATCCAATTTGCTGAGTAGAGTGTTGGAGGCAATATTTAATTGACATCGCCAAAGTCAAGAATCGATAGGATAGTCAGTTTTACGAGGGTTTAGCAGTGTAAGTGAAAGAGGCTTTGTTGCGAAATAGGAGGCCGATTCTAGATTTAATTTTGGATTGGAGTTGCTTAATATGAGTCTGAAAGGAGAGTTTACAGTCTAACCAGACACCTAGAATATGTGGACAACTACAAATACCTAAGTCACAATCGTCCAGAGTATTGAAGCTAGTCAGGCGGGCGAGTGCGAGCAGGAAACGGTTGAAGAGCATGCATTTAGTTTTACTTGCAATTAAGAGCAGTTGGAGGCCATGGAAGGAGTGTTGAATGGCATTGAAGATCATCTGGAGGTTTGTTAACATGGTGTCCAAAGAAGGGCCAGATGTATACAGAATGATGTCGTCTGCATAGAGGTGGATCAGATAATCACCAGCAGCTAGAGCGACAGTATTGATATATACAGAAAACAGATTCGGCCCGAGTATTGAACCCTGTGGCACCCCCATAAAGACTGCCAGAGGTCCGGACAACAGGCCCTCCGATTTGACACACTGAACTCTGAGAAGTAGTTGGTGAATCAGGCGAGGCAGTCATTTGAGAAACCAAGGCTGTTGAGTCTGCCGATAAGAATGAGGTGATTGACAGAGTCGAAAGCCTCGGCCAGGTCAATGAAGACAGCTGCACAGGACTGTCTTTTATCGATGGCGGTTTTGATATTGTTTAGGACCCTGAGCATGGCTGAGGTGCACCCATGACAAGCTCGGAAACCAGATTTCATAGCGGAGAAGGTATTGTGGGATTCGAAATGGTCAGTGATGTTTGTTAACTTGGCCTAAGAAGACTTTAGAAAGGCAGGGCAGGATAGATATAGGTCTGTAAGAGTTTGGGTCTAGAGTGTCTCCCCCTTTGAAGAGGGGGATGACCGCTGCAGCTTTCCAATCTTTCAGGATCTCAGACGACACAAAAGAGAGGTTGAATAGGCTAGTAATAGGGGTTGCAACAATTGCGGCAGATAATTTTAGAAAGAGAGGGTCCAGATTGTCTAGCCCAGCTGAATTTATAGGGGCCGATATTTTTCAGCTCTTTCAGAACATCAGCTATCTGGATTTGGGTGAAGGAGAAGCAGGGCAGGCTTGGGCAAGTTGCTATGGGTGGTGCTGAGCCGTTGGCCGGGGTAGGGGTAGCCAGGAGGAAAGCCGTAGAAAAATGCTTATTGAAATTATCGTAGATTTTTTGGTGGTGACCGTGTTTCCTAGCCTCAGTGCAGTGTGCAGCTGGGAGGAGGTGCTCTTATTCTCCATGAGATTTACAGTGTCCCAAAACCTTTGGGAGTTTGTGCTACAGGAGGTAAATTTATTTTTGAAAAAGCTAGCCTTTGCTTTCCTAACTGACTGTGTATATTGGTTCTTAATAACTTAATAACTTCCCTGAAAAGCTGCATATTGCGGGGGCTGTTCGATGCTAATGCAGTACGCCATAGGATGTTTTTGTGCTGGTCAATGGCAGTCAAGTCTGGAGTGAACCAAGGGATTCATTTTTTGAATAGGGCATGATTATTTAAGATTTTGAGGGAAGCACTTTTAAATAATAACTAGGCATCCTCTACTGACGGGATGAGGTCAATATCCTTCCAGGATATCCGGGCCAGGTTGATTAGAAATGCCTGCTCACTGAAGTGTTTTTTTTAGGGAGTGTTTGACAGTGATGAGGGGTGATCTTTTGACCACGGACCAATTACGGACGCAGGCAATGAGGCAGTGATCGCTGAGATCCTGGTTGAAGACAGCAGAAGTGTATTTAGAGGGCAGGTTGTTCAGGATGATATCTATGAGGGTGCCCGTGTCTACGGATTTAGGGTTGTACCTGGTAGGCTCCTTGATAATTTGTGTGAGATTGAGGGCATCTAGCTTAGATTGTAGGACTGCCGGGTTGTTAAGCATATCCCAGTTAAGGTCACCTAACAGTACAAACTATGAAGATAAATGAGGGGCAATCAATTCACATATGGTGTCCAGGGCACAGCCGGGGTCTGAGGGGGGTCTATAACGAGCGGCAACAGTGAGAGACTTATTTCTGGAAAGGTGGATTTTTAAAAGTAGAAGCTCAAACTTTTTGGACACAGACCTGGATAGCATGACAGAACTCTGCAGACTATCTCTGCAGTAGATTGCAACTTTGCCCCCTTTGGCAGCTCTATCTTGGCGGAAAATGTTGTAGTTGGGGATGGAAATTTCAGATTTTTTGGTGGCCTTCCTAAACCAGGATTTAGACACGGCTTGGACATCAGGGTTGGCGGGGTGTGCTAAAGCAGTGAATAAAACAAACTTAGGGAGGAGGCTTCTGATGTTAAAAACCTCTTGGAACTACCCATCCCGGATCCGGGAGAATTGTCCTCAACTACACTAATTAGCATAGCGCAACGGCCAAATAATCTTACTAGAAAATATTAATATTCATGAAATCACAAGTGAAATATTGCGAAACACAGCTTAGCCTTTTGTTAATCACCCTGTCGTCTCAGATTTTGAAATGATGCTTTACAGCCAAAGCACGACAAGCGTTTGTGTAAGTTTATCGATAGCCTAGCATAGCATTATGTCCAGCTAGCAGCAGCTTGGTCACGAAAATCAGAAAAGCAATCAAATTAACCGTTTACCTTTGATGATCTTCAGATGTTTTCACTGACGAGACTCCCAGTTAGACAGCAAATGTTCCTTTTGTTCCATAAAGATTATTATTATACCCAAAATACCTCCGTTTGTTTGTCATGTTATGTTGAGAAATCCACCGGAAATAGCGGTCACGACAACGACGAAAAAAAAATCTAAATTGTATCCATAATATCGACAGAAACATGGCAACGTTTTTTATAATCAATCCTCAAGGTGTTTTTCAAATATCTATTCGATAATATATCAACCGGGACAATTGGCTTTTCAGTAGGACCGAGAGGAAAAATGGCTACCTCTGTCTTTTACGCAAGAATCACTCTGAGAGCCCTCAGCTGGCCACTGACGCAATGTAGTCGTTTACGCTCATTCTTCCAAATAAAGGCCTGAAACTATGTCTAAAGGCTGTAGACACCGCAGGGAGCCACAGAAAAAGGAATCTGGTTGATATCCCTTTCAATGGCCAATAGGGATGCATAGGAACACAACGGTTTCAAAATACGAGTCACTTCCTGATTGGATTTTTCTTAGGCTTTCGCCTGCAATATCAGTTCTGTTATACTCACAGACAATATTTTTACAGTTTTGAAAACTTTAGAGTGTTTTCTATCCTAAGCTGTCAATTACAGTGGGGCAAAAAAGTATTTAGTCAGCCACCAATTGTGCAAGTTCTCCCACTTAAAAAGATGAGAGAGGCCTGTAATTTTCATCATAGGTACACTTCAACTATGACAGAGAAAATGAGATTTTTTTTCCCAGAAAATCACATTGTAGGATTTTTAATGAATTTATTTGCAAATTATGGTGGAAAATAAGTATCTAAGGACCCATGCCATATCTTTTCAGTCTCCTGAGGGGGAATAGGCATTGTCATGCCCTCTTCACGACTGTCTTGGTGTGTTTGGACCATGATAGGTCCTTAGTGACGTGGACACCGGGGAACATGAAGCTTTCGGCCCGCAGCACTCTAGCCCCGTAGATGTGAATAGGGGAATGCTCGGCCCTCCATTTCTTGTAGTCTACGATCAGCTCCTTTGTCTTGCTGTTCAACTTGGTCTGGTAATTGAGATGGAAAATAATGTATTAATAACAATTAAGGGCTTATTAAATATGAAACATGTTATTTTAACATGCAATGCCATTAATGTCTAAGCTATAGGTGGAAGCTTTTTAACTGGATAGCCTTGCCATACATGTTTAGACTTTTCCTGGATCTACCGGTAAGAAGACATTTGTCACGACTTCCGCCGAAGTTGGCTCTCCTGCCTGTTCGGGCGGTGCTCGGCGGTCGTCGTCACCGTCCTACTAGCCACCGATCCCTTTTTCGTTTGTCTGTTGGTTTTGTCTTATTAGTTTCACCTGTGTGTATTTTAGTTTAATTAACGTCCTTATATGTATTAGGTTGTCCTGCCCTTGTTTTGTGCGGGATTGTTTGTATTTCATGTATTTTGGTGGAGTACGTGTGTGTTATTTCTCCGGTCTATTTTTGATCCTGTGTTGGATCATTCACCCTGTATGTTGGGTTGACCGTGTTGTTTTGATTGCCGGAGAATTAAACTGTCGAATCACTTAACCTGCTCTCTGCGCCTGATTCCACCCACCTTGAGAATACATGACAGAATCCCGCACCGGAACATGGAATCAGCAGGAGCAGCCGCGTCTCCTCTCCCATCGATGGAAGAGAGGGTCCTCCATCACACCAGCGTGCTTCATCGGATTGGTTCTGCCATGGACCAAATGATGGAGAGGATGGATCGATGGGAGAGGAGTGGCCTTCCCACATCATCACTAGCACCCCCTTCTCCAGCACCTCCTGTTCCTGCAACCACATCTGGCTCCGGGGCTCTTCGGCTGACACTCCCACGGGAGTATGACGGAACGGCGGCTGGGTGCCAGGGTTTCCTCCTTCAACTGGAACTATACCTGGCTACCGTGCGTCCTGCTCCCTCCGGAGAGGAGAGCGTGAGCGCCCTCGTCTCCTGCTTGACTGGGCAAGCCCTCGAGTGGGCCAACGCAGTGTGGAATGGTCCAGACTCTGCGAGGGATAATTACCCAGAGTTCACCCGCCGATTCCGAGCTGTTTTTGACCATCCACCAGAGGGTCGGGCGGCGGGTGAACGGCTGTTCCACCTGCGTCAGGAGACGAGGAGAGTACAGGAATTTGCTCTGGAGTTCAGGACTTTGGCCGCAGGAGCAGGATGGAACGACAGGGCCTTGATCGATCATTTTCGATGCAGTCTCAGGGAGGACGTCCGCAGGGAGCTGGCATGTCGGGACACCACATGCACATTGGATGAGCTCATTGACTTGGCTATCCGTCTCGACAACCTGCTGGCTGCCCGCGGGCATTCAGATCAGACCCTGTCGTTCCCACTTCCCAGCCCTCCTGCCCCTATCCCTATGGAATTAGGAGGGGCGGCTTCGAGGGGGACCGGAGGAGGAGTGTCCTCCTGTACCAGTTGTGGTCGACAAGGGCACACGTCAGACCGGTGCTGGAGGAACTCGTCTGGGAGTCGGGAGGACAGGCGGAGCACTGCTCGATCACCCCAGGTGAGTAAGCACAAGACTCACCCAGAGCTTCCTGTCGGTCATGTGTATGTATTGACTTCTTTCCCTGGGTTTTTTCCCTCTCTACAGCATAAGGCGCTAGTCGATTCAGGCGCAGCTGGGAATTTCATGGATCGTGGGCTTGCGTTAAGGCTAGGGATTCCCCTGGTGTCGTTAGACCTACCTTTCCCCGTGCACTCTTTAGATAGCCGACCATTAGGGTCAGGAGTAATTAGGGAGGCTACGGTGCCGCTGGACATGGTAACGCGGGGGGATCATAAGGAGCAGATTAGTCTGTTCCTTATAGAGTCACCTGCGTTTCCAGTGGTGTTGGGGGTTCCCTGGTTAGCTCAACACAACCCGGTGATTTCCTGGCGACAGGGGGCTCTTAAGGGGTGGTCAGAGGAGTGTTCAGGTAGGTGTATAGGAGTTGCCATTGGTGCGACTACGGTGGAGAGTCCAGACCAAGTTTCCACCGTGTGCATTCCCTCTGAATATGCCGATTTGGCTATCGCCTTCAGTAAAAAGAAGGCGACCCAATTACCACCTCATCGTTGAGAGGACTGCGTGATAAACCTTCTGGAGAACGCTGCACTTCCTAGGAGTCACGTGTATCCATTGTCCCAGGAGGAGACGGTAGCGATGGAAACATACGTTGCTGAATCGCTGGGACAGGGGTACATTCGGCCCTCCGCATCACCCGTCTCCTCAAGCTTATTTTTTGTGAAGAAGAAGGATGGAGGTCTGCGTCCGTGCATTGATTATAGAGGTCTAAATTCCATCACAGTGGGGTTTAGTTACCCACTACCTCTCATCGCTACGGCGGTGGAATCATTTCACGGGGCGCGCTTCTTCACAAAACTGGACCTGAGGAGCGCGTATAATCTGGTGCGTATCCGGAGAGGAGATGAGTGGAAAACCGCATTTAGTACTACATCTGGTCATTATGAGTACCGCGTCATGCCATACGGGTTGAAGAATGCTCCAGCCGTCTTCCAATCCTTCGTAGATGAGATTCTCCGAGACCTGCTCGGGCAGGGAGTGGTAGTGTACATCGATGACATATTGATCTATTCTGCCACACGGTCGGCGCATCTGTCTCTGGTGCGTAAGGTATTTGGGCGACTGCTGGAGCACGACCTGTATTGCAAGGCGGAGAAATGTGAGTTTTTCAAACAGTCCGTTTCCTTCCTGGGATATCGTATTTCCACCTCCGGGGTGGTGATGGAGGATGACCGAGTTACAGCCGTGCGTAATTGGCCGACTCCGACCACGGTGAAAGAGGTGCAGCGGTTTTTAGGGTTTGCCAATTACTACCGGAGGTTTATCCGGGGTTTTGGTCAGGTGGCTGCTCCCATCACCTCACTGCTGAAGGGAGGACCGGTGCGCTTGCGCTGGTCAGCAGAGGCGGGCAGAGCCTTCAGTCGTTTGAAGGAGCTGTTCACCAATGCGCCCGTGTTGGCGCATCCGGACCCCTCTTTAGCGTTCATAGTGGAGGTGGATGCGTCCGAGGCTGGGGTCGGAGCCGTGCTGTCCCATCGCTCGGGCGTGCCACCCAAGCTTCGCCCATGTGCTTTCTTTTCGAGCAAGCTCAGCCCAGCGGAGCGAAACTATGATGTGGGGGACCGGGAGTTGTTAGCTGTAGTCAAGGCTCTGAAGGTGTGGAGACATTGGCTTGAGGGGGCTAAACACCCTTTTCTCATCTGGACTGACCATCGTAATCTCGAGTATATCCGGGCAGCTAAGAGACTAAATCCACGTCAGGCTAGATGGGCCATGTTTTTTACCAGGTTCCGGTTTACCCTCTCATACCGGCCAGGCTCCCAAAACACCAAAGCCGACGCGCTGTCCCGCCTCTATGATACCGAGGAGCGGTCCATTGAGCCAACTCCCATTATTTCACCGTCATGTCTCGTGGCACCGGTGGTATGGGAGGTGGACGCGGAGATAGAGAAGGCCTCGCGGTCGGAGCCGGCCCCCCCTAACTGTCCAGTGGGGACTCAGTACGTGCCGAGGGGGGTCCGGGACAAGCTGATCCGGTGGGCTCATACTCTCCCCTCCTCGGGTCATCCTGGCATCGAGAGGACAGTGCGGAGTCTGAGAGGGAGATACTGGTGGCCCACGCTGGCTAAAGACGTGAGATTTTATGTCTCCTCCTGCTCGGTGTGTGCTCAGAGCAAGGCTCCTCGGCACCTGCCTAGAGGGAAATTACAACCCCTCCCCGTTCCACAACGGCCATGGACACACTTATCGGTGGACTTTCTTACCGACCTTCCCCCGTCCCAGGGAAGTACTACGATCCTGGTCGTTGTGGATCGGTTTTCTAAGTCCTGTCATCTCATCCCGTTGCCCGGTCTCCCTACGGCCCTGCAGACTGCGGAGGCCTTGTTTACCCATGTCTTCCGGCACTATGGGGTGCCTGAGGACATCGTTTCTGATCGGGGTCCCCAATTCACGTCCAGAGTGTGGAGGGCGTTTATGGAGAGACTGGGGGTCTCAGTCAGCTTAAAAAAGTAATGGGCAGGTGGAGCGCGTAAACCAGGAGGTGGGCAGGTTTCTGCAGTCCTATTGCCGGGACCGGCCTGGTGAGTGGGCAAGGTATGTTCCCTGGGCTGAACTGGCTCAGAACTCCCTACGCCACTCCTCAACTAACTTGTCCCCTTTTGAGTGTGTGTTAGGTTACCAGCCGTTTCTGGCTCCATGGCATCAGAGCCAGACCGAGGCTCCTGCGGTGGAGGAATGGGTACAGCGCTCCAAAGACACCTGGAAAGCCATTCAGGACTCACTACGGTTAGCGGGAGAACGGCAGAAGAGGAGCGCTGACCAGCACCGCAGTGAGGCCCCCGTGTTTGCACCGGGGGACAGGGTCTGGCTCTCGACCCGAAACCTGTCCCTCCGCCTGCCCTGTCGGAAACTGGGTCCGCAGTGTGTGGGGCCGTTCAAAGTCCTGAGGAGAATATTAACGAGGTGTGTTACAGGTTACAACTTCCTAGGTATTACCGTATTAACCCCTCGTTTCATGTGTCTCTCCTCAGGCCGGTGGTGGCTGGGCCCCTGCAAGAGGGTGAGGTGCCTGAGGTCCCTCCGCCCCCTCTGGACATCGAGGGGTCCCCGGCGTACACAGTTCGGAGCATTCTGGATTCGAGACGCCGGGTGGGGGGCCTACAGTACCTCGTGGACTGGGAGGGGTACGGTCCGGAGGAGAGATGCTGGGTTCTGGTGGGGGACATTTTGGACCCTTCTCTCCTGAGAGATTTCCACCGCCTCCACCCGGATCGCCCAGCACCTCGTCCTCCGGGTCGTCCTCGAGGACGGTGGCAGCGCGCTGCGGGGGCCTGTCGGGGGGGGTACTGTCACGACTTCCGCCGAAGTTGGCTCTCCTGCCTGTTCGGGCGGTGCTCGGCGGTCGTCGTCACCGTCCTACTAGCCACCACCGATCCCTTTTTAGTTTGTCTGTTGGTTTTGTCTTATTAGTTTCACCTGTGTGTATTTTAGTTTAATTAACGTCCTTATATGTATTAGGTTGTCTCGCCCTTGTTTTGTGCGGGATTGTTTGTATTTCATGTATTTTGGTGGAGTACGTGTGTGTTATTTCTCCGGTCTATTTTTGATCCTGTGTTGGATTATTCACCCTGTATGTTGGGTTGACCGTGTTGTTTTGATTGCCGGAGAATTAAACTGTCGAATCACTTAACCTGCTCTCTGCGCCTGATTCCACCCACCTTGAGAATACGTGACAACATTAGACTATTTTCCCCACAGATACAACAGTAATGTGCCGTTATGAGACTCAAATGTGTTTTCATGTCACCCTGAAGTATTGATGTACAGTGGGGTCAATATATTGACACCCTTGATAAAGAATAAAGCAATAATGACTGTATAAAATCCATTTTTTTATCCATTTACTATATTATTTTATACTAATACAATTATTCAGAGAAAGAGATTTTGTTGAACAAGTAATAATTGTTTTCTCCAAAAAAGGTAGGGGTCAACATCATTGACACAACTAAAGATTGTTATAAATAAAATAGTCAGAAGTGTAGTATTTGGTGTTATATTCCAAGCACGCAATGACTGCATAAAGCTTGTGACTCTAAAAATGTGTTGGATGTATTTGCAGTTTGCAATGACTCCATAAAGCTTGTGACTCTAAAAACTTGTTGGATGCATTTGCAGGTTGTTTTTCAGATAATTTTTCAGATTATAAATAAGCAATGATTATGAGTTTAGGTGAATTTCAATTGTGAGGGAATTACTGTGCTCATTAGCGACAGATTAGGACAGCTGCTTTAAACATTGCCGTTACATTCATTTAATATTTTAATTAAATGTTAATTAAATAACTATTTATTGCTGTGATTAATGTGAGTGAGTTACCTTCAGCGATGGGAGAGCATCAAAGCACTGAGTATATTGACAAGAAAGAGGATGTATTTATTAATGGTTGTGCTATAAACCCCACTGTGTCCCTGAGGGTATGATGATAGGTTTCATTACTGGAAAACCAGTGAAAAAGGGTCAATAATGGACAACTTAAAGCAACAGACTCAGTTTAATTAACTATTTGAATCATTAACTAAAAGTGAAATTGTTCCAGTATGTCATTAGAAGGTTTGTGAACCTCATCATTCTAATTTCTTTCCGAACATGTCTGGTTAGTCAAATTCATTAGTGTCTGTATTGTAGGTGTCATACTTACTTGCGTTTGATTGAGTTTGTTCACTCTTCAATAAACCTAAACATTTTTAATGGTAGAGCAGACAAGAAGAAAAATATTGTTGACCATGCTATGTTCCTCAAAGTTTACATTTGAAACTAAAATGAGTCTAATAAAATAATCCTGTACCAATACTTATTTTCCACCATAATTTGCAAATCAATTCATTAAAAATCCTACAATGTGATTTTCTGGATTTTTTTTCTCATTTTGTCTGTTATAGTTGAAGTGTACCTATGATGAAAATTACAGACCTCTCTCATCTTTTTAAGTGGGAGAACTTGCACAATTGGTGGCTGACTAAATACTTTTTTGCCCCACTGTATGTCCACAACTCATACTGCCCGAAATGACTTTTGATGGAGATATGGCAGTTGTTGTTTCACTAAGAGTTTATGCATATTAAGAGTTGCTTCAACTCCATTCATAGCTTCCCCGAGACCGTCTTTGAATATACTACCTCTAGAGGTGTGATACTGCTACCTGTTGAACTTGTACTACCTGTCTGAGCTGGTGGTCAAAGGGACAGTAGGTGACCGGTATATCATGGTACCAGTGAGATGCGTGTATACATCTAACCGCACCCTCGTTTTTATGGGCAAAATGGAAGTAAACTGATTCTGGCATGGAAGAGGATCTTGTCACATGATTAGTCAGCTGACAGCTCCAGCTGAGCTTCAACATCCAATCATTTTGACAACAAACATACAGTTGAAGTCAGAAGTTTACATACACCTTAGCCAAATACATTTAAACTCAGTTTTTCACAATTCTTGACATTTAATCCTAGTATAAAATTCCCTGTCTTAGGTCACTTAGGATCACCACTTTATTTTCAGAATGTGAAATGTCAGAATAATAGTAGAGAAAGATTTATTTCAGCTTTTATTTCTTTCATCACATTTCCAGTGGTTCATAAGTTTACATACACTCAATTAGTATTTGGTAGCAATACCTTTAAATTGTTTAACTTGAGTTAAACGTTTTGGGTAGCCTTCCACAAGCTTCCCACAATAAGTTGGGTGAATTTTGTCCCATTCCTACTGACAGAGCTGGCGTAACTGAGTCAGGTTTGTAGGCCTCCTTGCTCACACACGCTTTTTCAGTTCTACCCACAAATTTTCCATGGGATTGAGGTCAGGGCTTTGCGATGGCCACTACCTTGACTTTGTTGCCCTTAAGCCATTTTGCCACAACTTTGGAAGTACAGTTGTGGCCAAAAGTTTTGAGAATGACACAAATATGAATTTTCACAAAGTCTGCTGCCTCAGTTTGTATGATGGAAAATGGTATATAGTCCAGAATGTTATGAAGAGTGATCAGATGAATTGCAATTAATTGCAAAGTCCCTCTTTGCCATGCAAATGAACTGAATCCCCCAAAAACATTTCCACTGCATTTCAGCTCTGCCACAAAAGGACCAACTGACATGTCAGTGATTCTCTCGTTAACACAGGTGTTTGAATAACAGACTGGAAGCTTGAAAAGGAGGGTGGTGCGTGGAGTCATTGTTCTTCCTCTGTCAATCATGGTTAACTGCAAGGAAACACGTGGCGTCATCATTGCTTTGCACAAAAAGGGCTTCACAGGCAAGAATATTGCTGCCAGTAAGATTGCACCTAAATCAACCATTTATTGGATCATCAAGAACTTCAAGGAGAGCGGTTCAATTGTTGTGAAGAAGGTTTCAGGGCACCCAAGAAAGTCCAGCAAGCACCAGGACCATCTCCTAAATTTGATTCAGCTGCGGGATTGGGGCACCACCAGTACAGAGCTTGCTCAGGAATGGCAGCAGGCAGATGTGAGTGCATCTGCACGCACAGTGAGGCGAAGACTTTTGGAGGATGGCCTGGTGTCAAGAAGAGCAGCAAAGAAGCCACTTCTCTCTAGGAAGAACATCAGGGACAGATTGATATTCTGCAAAATGTAGAGGGATTGGACTGCTGAGGATTGGGGTAAAGTCATTTTCTCTGATGAATCCCCTTTCCGATTGTTTGGGGCATCCGGAAAAAAGCTTGTCCGGAGAAGACAAGGTGAGCGCTACCATCAGTCCTGTGTCATGCCAACAGTAAAGCATCCTGAGACCATTCATGTGTGGGGTTGCTTCTCAGCCAAGGGAGTGGGCTCACTCACAATTTTTCCCAAGAACACAGCCGTGAATCAAGAATGGTACCAACACAACCTCTGAGAGCAACTTCTCCTAACCATCCAGGAACAGTTTGGTGACGAACAATGCCTTTTCCAGCATGATGGACCACCTTGCCATGAGGCAAAAGTGATAAATAAGTGGTTCGGGGAACAAAACATCGATGTTTTGGGTCCATGGCCAGGAAACTCCCCAGACCTTAATCCCATTGAGAACTTGTGGTCAATCCTCAAGAGGCGGGTGGACAAACAAAAACCCACAAATTCCGACAAACTCCAAGCATTGATTATGCAAGAATGGGCTGCCATCAGTCAGGATGTGGCCCATAAGTTAATTGACAGAATGCCAGGGCAGATTGCTGAGGTCTTGAAAAAGAAGGTTCAACACTGCAAATATTGACTCTTTGCATCAATTTCATGCAATTGTCAATAAACTTATTTCACACTTTTGAAATGCTTGTAATTATACTTCAGTATTCCATAGTAACATCTGACAAAAATATCTAAAGACACTGAAGCAGCAAACTTTGTGGAAATTAATATTTGTGTCATTCTCAAAACTTTTGGCCACGACTGTATGCTTTGAGTCATTGTCCATTTGGAAGACCCATTTGCGACCAAGCTTTAACCTGACTGATGTCTTCAGATGTTGCTTCAATACATCCACATGTTTTTCCTCCCTCATGATATCATCTATTTTGTTAAGTGCATCAGTCCTTCCTGCAGCAAAGTACCCCCACAACATGATGCTGCCACCCCCGTGCTTCACAGTTGGGATGGTGTTCTTCGGCTTGCAAGCCTCCCCTTTCTCCACCAAATATAACGATGGTAAATATGGCCAAACAGCTCTATTTTTGTTTCATCAGACCAGAGGACATTTCTCCAAAAAGTGCGATCTTTGTCCCCATGTGCAGTTGCAAACCCTAGTCTGGCTTTAATTATGGTTGTTTTGGAGCAGTGGCTTCTTCCTTGCTGAGCTGCCTTTCATGTTAGGTCAATATAGGACCCGTTTTACTGTGGCTATAGATGCTTTTGTACCTGTTTCCTACAGCATCTTCACAAGGTCCTTTGCTGCTGTTCTTGGATTGATTTGCACTTTTCGCACCAAAGTACGGCTCTCTTCCATGAGCGGTATGACTGCTGCGTGGTCCCATGGTGTTTATACTTGAGTACTATTGTTTTTTACAGATGAGCATGGTACCTTCAGGCATTTGGAAATTGCTCCCAAGGATGAACCAGACTTGTGGAGATCTACAAAAAAAATTCTGAGGTCTTGTCTGATTTCTTTTGATTTTCCCATGATGTCAAGCAAAGAGGCACTGAGTTTGAAGGTAGGCTTGAAATAAATCCACAGGTACACCTCCAATTGACTCAAATGATGTCAATTAGCCTATCAGAAGCTTCTAACGCCATGACATAATTTTCTGTAATTTTCCAAGCTGTTTCGAGGCACAATCAACTTTGTGTATGTAAACGTCTGACCCACTGGAATTGTGATTAAATTAATTATAAGTGAAATAATCTGTATGTAAACAATTGTTGGAAAAATTACTTGTCATGCACAAAGTAGATGTCCTAACCGACTTGCCAAATCTATAGTTTGTTAACAAGAAATTTGTGAAGTGGTTGAAAAAGTTTTAATGACTCCAACCTAAGTGTATGTAAACTTCTGTCTTCAACTGTATTTTGTAGTCCATTCAATCGGATCTTCAGCAGTATTTGGGCAAACGTTGTTGCTGCTGAACCTTTTCCCTACCACCACCCCACCCTCCACCTGCTTTTGGTTCTGCTCGTCTGTCTACCTATAGCTTAGCTTGATCAGGTTAAATACTTCAGCAATTCCTCTTTTGGAAAGCACCCCGAAGAACAGATCCTAATTGCTTAGACCAGATATATTAGAATTCACATTTTATATTCAAAGAAATGTGATGTCACCAAATACACAAGTCTCTCATGACAGAAACAGTTATTCATCTCAAATGATTTAGTTAATTGGGGGGAACAAAGTTGCTCTCAAAACAGTTTGTAGTCTAATTTCACTATTACTCTCTGTTATTATAATAGTCTCATTTATTCACATATTACTCTAACACTTATGTCTCCAAATCCCAGGTAAGGTTACTCAGGGCATGATTCTTGCCTTGAACTTAATTTGCCTAAAAGTTCATTTGCCTTTAGTTTATTTGCCTTTAAGACCACACTGCGAGAAGCATATTTCAGTACAGTCACAGTCAACACAACATGTTTAGGCTCACCACTCACATGGGAAAACTGTGGCAGAGAATTTCCATGTTTTGCCATGATGGCTCTGGTAAGACACTGAAACAAGGGTTTTTCATTTCAGGGATGGCACCTTAAATGACACACACACACAAAAGGTGCTAAAACACAGAGCGGATAACAGTTCCACAAGGAGAGGTTTTTAGTCTTAAAAGACAAAAAGTCTATAGATGTTGTATGTTAAAGCAGGTCTCAGCAGAGCTAGATAGATCCAGGGATATTTGGGCTGTGCTCTTGGCCTACATAACAATTTGTTGAGCTAATAGAGTCCCTCTGGGCATTGGATGTCAAACACCAACTGCTGCTCTGGCTGGCTTTTCACTCCTCAAATGAGGTCTCTGTAAGAAAGAAGGTCTATGAGACCGTACAGTACTATGTTTTTAACTGAAAAAAGCTTCAAATAGATTTGTTTTGAATATATGGATGGGGAACAGACATGCATAGTGAATTTGCACACACCTTTGTGCATGGATACATTAGTCTCCATACTATGTATACTGTATCATTTTTAGATATAAGACCAAAGGTTAAAAACACAGCCTTTCTGAAGTGCAGGGGTGAGGGACTAATTAACCTAGCTGACGGCTGTGGAGATGTACAGAGTGAAAAAGGGGCCTTTAAGAAAGGAGACTAGGGAATGTTTCAGCCCACCAAGTATAACATTTTAATGGTTGACCAGGTCTACATCCTGTCTTTTTAACCCTTGATTAAATGCACCTTTACAAGCCCTCCAGCATGGTGTGGGGTTTAACTAAACTGGGTTTAACTAAACTCTCCTCAAATCAGGTCTCTTGTTAGAGAATCCTATGTTCCTCAATAAAAAAAATTATTATAATGCTGATCCAGAGTTATGTTCATAGTCACATCTGTGATCTGAGGCAGAGAGTTAAGAACACAACTATACAGTAATGTCAATTGTATTGTACACACGCTGGTTTACCACAATTATCACATGTTGAGGATGTAATTTGCTATGAATTGTAACTTTGTCATGAATGTGGCGTGGGAAGAGTAATAAATTGTGACACTTTATTCCTCTTTCTGGGAGACTGAAGTAAAACAGGAGATTTGTAGATCACCCTCTTATTGCATCTCAAGTACCTCTCTACTTCTCCACCTCTCCCCTCATGTTCACTATGTCTTACACCTACCAAACAGCATAATCATGTTACTGCGGGTGAGGAAAGCAGCTTATGTGAAAAGTTTGGATGGCTTTATAAATAGAGTGTATACAGGTACAGAGTATGAATCAGTACTCCATTATGAAGCATCCAATGTTGCCTGATGTACAGTGTGAGAGTCTTAGTTTTCACAATGACCAGTGTAGAAATGTATTATCTAGCTTTGAGAATCCATAAGCAGTTTGTGTCCATTAGTTATTGTGAAAGTAAAACACTGTGGGAGACAACAATGTGTTTTTAGGGTACTGTGAAACTTAGTGAATATTTGGAAGGACGTGGATGTGAACAGTATTTTGTCCCAACCAAAATGAGATTAAATGCAAATGCATCTCATCTGAAGCAACTCCAACTGCAGGATATTTCACAGTGTAATGAGCTCTGTGTGTAGCTGGATAGGAGTCAGGCACAGGACAGCAGATATGAGTAAATAAACGTACTTTAGTCAACATGAATCAAATGCGATACAAAAGAGAGTCCACATAAATGGACCTTACTATATACAAAACAGTTACTCACAAAACCCCATGGGTGAACAGAGGGTTAAATAATGAACAAGTTATTGGGGGATTGAAACCAGGTGTGAAAAACAAAGACAAAACAAATGGAATATGAAAAGTGGATCGGAAGTCGTGACACAGATTCGAGTTATTTTTATTTTGTATTATTTGTGAGGAAGTGCAGGGGAGTTGAGGATGGAGTTGAGTAAACACTATAATGGCTTAATTTGAAATAGACACAAATTACTTATTCAAAATGAAAGACGGGCACACTTTTTTTGTGTGTGTTACACGATTTCCTTTCGTCATAACTCATTTGTGTATATTACACAAATTCCGTTAGCTAGGGTAGCTAGGTGGCAAACTTTAGCTAGGCCAGGAATTAGGGTTAGGGGTTAAGGTTATGGTTAGGTTTAGGGATTAGGGTTAAGGTTAGGTTTAGGTAACATGCTAGCTAAGTAGTTGAAGGGTTAAGGTTAGGTTAAAGGGGAAGGGTTAGCTAACATGCTAAGTAGTTGCAAAGTAGCTAAACAGTAATAAGTAGTTGCAAAGTTGCCTTTAGCTAAAATACTAAAATTGTCCATGATGAGATTATAACACGCAACCTTTGGGTTAATAGACATTTCCATCATACACCCACTCATCCTCCCTGACCAATCTCCCTCCTATCATTTATGTAACCTACGGTTGATATCTGTGATTGAAATGCACTGTATACAACATTGTGTACTGCACATGAAAAAAGTATTTTTCGTGTGCCCGTCGCAAATTTCCAATAAGCAATTTGTGTCTATCACAATAATCTGTGATACTGGGTTGGTTGAGTCCCCTCAATGTTCTACTCAGGCCACTGCTTACAGCCAGAGACACACTGACTATGACTTAATAGTAGTGGAATTATACTACGGATTGATTACTCTCTCTCCTATTTCTCTGGGTTTGTGTATGTGTACATGTGTGTGATATGGTAGCCTGGAGGTGATTTGAGTCTGAGCCACAGCAGGTAGATTTTTAGTCTCTTTTGAGCTCATAGAAAAACAATTTTGCTGTGGTCTGGCTAGGCTTCCATCACGTGGACTGGGAGATATTGCGTCAGACAACAACATTGACGAATACGCTGATACGGTGTGCGAGTTCATTAGAACGTGCGTTGAAGATGTCGTTCCCATAGCAACGATTAAAACATTCCCTAACCAGAAACCGTGGATTGATGGCAGCATTCGTGTGAAACTGAAGGCACGAACCACTGCTTTTAATCAGGGCAAGGTGTCTGGTAACATGACTGAATACAAACAGTGCAGCTATTCCCTCCGCAAGGCTATCAAACAAGCTAAGCGCCAGTACAGAGACAAAGTAGAATCTCAATTCAACGGCTCAGACACAAGAGGTATGTGGCAGGGTCTACAGTCAATCACGGACTACAGGAAGAAACCCAGCCCAGTCACGGACCAGGATGTCTTGCTCCCAGGCAGACTAAATAACTTTTTGCCCGCTTTGAGGACAATACAGTGCCACTGACACGGCCTGCAACGGAATCATGCGGTCTCTCCTTCACTGCAGCCGAAGTGAGTAAGACATTTAAACGTGTTAACCCTCGCAAGGCTGCAGGCCCAGACGGCATCCCCAGCCGCGCCCTCAGAGCATGCGCAGACCAGCTGGCCGGTGTGTTTACGGACATATTCAACCAATCCCTATACCAGTCTGCTGTTCCCACATGCTTCAAGAGGGCCACCATTGTTCCTGTTCCCAAGAAAGCTAAGGTAACTGAGCTAAACGACTACCGCCCCGTAGCACTCACATCCGTCATCATGAAGTGCTTTGAGAGACTAGTCAAGGACCATATCACCTCCACCCTACCTGACACCCTTGACCCACTCCAATTTGCTTACCGCCCAAATAGGTACGATGCAATCTCAACCACACTGCACACTGCCCTAACCCATCTGGACAAGAGGAATACCTATGTGAGAATGCTGTTCATCGACTACAGCTCGGCATTCAACACCATAGTACCCTCCAAGCTCGTCATCAAGCTCGAGACCCTGGGTCTCGACCCCGCCCTGTGCAACTGGGTACTGGACTTCCTGACGGGCCGCCCCAGGTGGTGAGGGTAGGCAACAACATCTCCTCCCCGCTGATCCTCAACACTGGGGCCCCACAAGGGTGCGTTCTGAGCCCCCTCCTGTACTCCCTGTTCACCCACGACTGCGTGGCCATGCACGCCTCCAACTCAATCATCAAGTTTGCGGACGACACAACAGTGGTAGGCTTGATTACCAACAACGACGAGACGGCCTACAGGGAGGAGGTGAGGGCCCTCGGAGTGTGGTGTCAGGAAAATAACCTCACACTCAACGTCAACAAAACTAAGGAGATGATTGTGGACTTCAGGAAACAGCAGAGGGAACACCCCCATCCACATCGATGGAACAGTAGTGGAGAGGGTAGCAAGTTTTAAGTTCCTCGGCATACACATCACAGACAAACTGAATTGGTCCACTCACACAGACAGCATCGTGAGGAAGGCGCAGCAGCGCCTCTTCAACCTCAGGAGGCCGGCTTGTCACCAAAAGCACTCACAAACTTCTACAGATGCACAATCGAGAGCATCCTGGCGGGCTGTATCACCGCCTGGTATGGCAACTGCACCGCCCTCAACCGTAAGGCTCTCCAGAGGGTAGTGAGGTCTAGCATCACCGGGGCAAACTACCTGCCCTCCAGGACACCTACACCACCCGATGCTACAGGAAGGCCATAAAGATCATCAAGGACATCAACCACCCGAGCCACTGCCTGTTCACCCCGCTGTCATCCAGAAGGCGAGGTCAGTACAGGTGCATCAAAGCTGGGACCGAGAGACTGAAAAACAGCTTCTATCTCAAGGCCATCAGACTGTTAAACAGCCACCACTAACATTGAGTGGCTACTGCCAACACACTGTCAATGACACTGACTCTACTCCAGCCACTTTAATCATGGGAATTGATGGGAAATTATGTAAATATATCACTAGCCACTTTAAACAATGCTACCTTATATAATGTTACTTACCCTACATTGTTCATCTCATATGCATACGTTGATACTGTACTCTATATCATCGACTGCATCCTTATGTAATACATGTATCACTAGCCACTTTAACTATGCCACTTGGATTACATACTTATCTCATATGTATAGATATCATCTACTGTATCTTGCCTATGCTGCTCTGTACCATCACTCATTCATATATCCTTATGTACATATTCTTTATCCCCTTACACTGTGTATAAGACAGTAGTTTTTTTTTTTTTTTTGGAATTGTTAGTTAGATTACTTGCTCGTTATTACTGCATTGTCGGAACTAGAAGCACAAGCATTTCGCTACACTCGCATTAACATCTGCTAACCATGTGTATGTGACAAATAAAATTTGATTTGATTTGATTTGATTTGATTTGATTTGAGGTGCACAGCCAGTGTGCATTAGCTTTTTCCAAACATTGCCACAGCCATTTGTGAAACAACTTCACCCAGCCATTCTCCCACTCAGCGGTGTGAAAGGAGTGCTCCACCAATCAATACTACTCTGCTTACTGGGGAAATACCAGAGTCCTGCTGATGGTAACAACGTGTGACATGTTACTAGAGTGAAGACTGCATTCTGATCTCAAGGTCACTTTCGTTTCTATAGCCCTAAAAGAGCGACTTTTACAGAGTTTCACAGCCAATATTTGGACTGTAAAAACATTTGGTTGATTTTCCAGCAACTGAAGAAGAGATCCTTTTGTACAATGAGTGCTGGACATTTATAGGTGCTTTTAGGTTCAGGTGCTGAGCTTTGGTTGTTTGCTCCAGCTTCAAACTTTGGACATGATAAATCAGTTATATGTTTTTTTTTACTATCCCTGAAAGTCAAAATAACAACATAAGCACACCTCTCACAACCTCTGTCATATCAACATGCTCTTAATGACATCAAAAAAGCAAACACAAACAGGACATTTGTTTCCTGACCGGTTGTTGACATGAATCCTGAATGTGACACAATACTTTTCCATAGCTGCTTGATTTCTTTAACAAAAGTACCAATTAATCAGTGAAGATTAATACTTATCAGTGGCAGCACATTTTTCACACATAGTCACAGTCTGATGTTGGGTAATCTATTAATTTCTTTCTCGCTGTGCAATTTGTCAGATGTTCTCCCTCCGCATCTCCAGACATTATCTTCATTTGCACCAAGGTTCACACTTTTTTCTTCTAAATAAAATTTTCCGGTTGAGGATTTGAATGAGGAGAGCGAGGTTGGGGAAGATTAAGAGTTGAAGGGTTATTTCAAGGCTGTTCTGTGAAAATGTAATGCATTAGGTCTGTTATAAGAAGTTGATCAACTCTCCAGTAGGAGGAGATGATGAGCCATCCTGCTGTTTCTATAGCTCACAGAACACAACCTATACAATGTAGACAATCACGCCTTTGTTTCAGCCTAATGCCTCGATCACACTGACAGCGACATTGCGTTTTGATACACCGTAAGTACATTCATTTCCAATGGTACGCTGCGTTAGCCTTGCAGCATTGCATTGCAGAGGCAGTTGCAGTGCGTTCTATGTGGTGCATACTTTGGATTTATCAAATAATATATGCACAGAAGGCTGGATAGTAATGGTAGAAGGTGAATGTTGAACGTTTGTTGCACACATATCCAGATGATGTAGCATACCATTTTGTGCATTGCCGCTGTTGGTGTAATCGAGACATAAGCACATTACTCTCTCTACTATTGCTGATTTACAACAGGGAAATGAAGATGCAGCATATGGCTGCTCCTGACCTGTCAGCTTGTCTTCCACAACAGGGACCGTCACTGCCCACGCCTCAGTTATAACAAAACAACATCGACATCATCAAGCTCAACAGATCAGCCAAAAACTGAATAAACAGCAATTAGAGAAGATTGATAAATCCTCAATGCTTTATTTAGAATTTTATAGACTTTGATATAACTCCCCTTAGCAGTCATTCTTATCTTGTTCCCAATGATCAGTTCTTTAGCTTATTATGTTGCTGTCCAGCTGTTCTGAATTTGCGATGCACCCAACTGTCCATGTTTTTCTGTGCAATAGCCTTTTGATTTGAACATTTGAAAAGTTTTGGTGTGTGCTAGGCTATTTGATTTAATTTATATACACTGAACAAAAATATAAACACAACATGTAAAGTGTTGGTCCCATGTTTCATGAGCTGAAATTAAAGATCCCAGAAATTTTCCATATGCACAAAAAGCTTATTTCTCTCAAATGTTGTGCACAAATTTGTTTACATCCCTGTTAGTGAGCATTTCTCATTTGCCAAGTTAATCCATCCACCTGACAAGTGTGTCATATCAAGAAGCTGATTAAACAGCATGACACAGGTACACCTTGATCTGGGTACAATAAAACACAACTCTACAATGTGCAGTTTTGTCACACAACACAATGCCACAGATATCTCAAATGTTGAGGTAGCTTGCAATTGGCATGCTGACTGCAGGAATGTCCACCAGAGCTGTTGCCAGAGATTGTAATGTTAATTTCTCTACCATAAGCTGTCTCCAATGTCATTTTAAAGAATTTGAAGTATGTCCAACCGGCCTCACAACTGCAGACCACATGTGTGGTGTTGTGTGGGCGAGCGGTTTGCTGATGTCAACGTTGTGAACAGAGTGCCCCATGGTGGTGGTAGGGTTATGGTATGGCCAAGCATAAGCTACGAACAACGAACACAGTTGTATTTTACGAATGGCAATTTGAATGCACAGAGAAACTGTGACAAGATTTGGAAGGCCCATTGTTGTGCCATTCATCCGCCGCCATCACCTCATGTTTCACCATAATAATGCAAAACCCTATGTCACAAGGATCTGTACACAATTCCTAGAACCTTAAAATGTCCCTGTTCTTCCATGGCCTGCATACTCACCAAACATGTCACCCATTGAGCCTGTTTGGGATGCTCTGGATTGATGTATACGACACCGTGTTCCAGTTCCCGCCAATATCCAGCAACTTCGCACAGCCATTGAAGAGGAGTGGGACAACATTTCACAGGCCACAATCAACAGTCTGATCAACTCTATGTGAAGGAGATGTGTTGCGATGCGTGAGGCAAATGCTGGTCACACCAGATACTGACTGGTTTTCTGATCCATGCCCCTACCTTTTTTAAGGTATCTGTGACCAACATGTCTGTATTCCCAGGCATGTGAAATCCGTAGACTAGGGCCTAATTAACTTATTTGAATTGGCTGATTGACTTATATGAACTGGAACTCAGTAAAATCAATGAAATTGTTGCATGTTGCTTTTATAATTGTGTTCAGTATATTTTAATGCACTTTGGTTTCACTAATAAATATGATGAAATAGAACCAAGTCCTTGGCTATGGGTATAGGTTGAATGTGATAGTCTGCCTATAAGCAGTCTGAGTAGGCATATAACTCCATTCCTATTCTATTCAGAGTTTAGAGAAATCAATCGTATTGGAAATTAGCTATTATCAGACTGGTTAATCGATGTATGTCTGTTGAATTTGAAAAAATTCACCCACACCTGGACCTACTGAGCCAGTCAGGAGCCGCTACTGCGTTCTGCCATGGCATACTACTTTTTACTAAATGGTATATGCTAAATAGTATGCAACGATGAGTACATAGTATGCAGTTTAAGTATGTAGTACGCTAGTATGGGTATTTGGACATGACTACTGTCTTTAGGAGATTTCAAAGCATGTTAAGGCCTACAAACTAGAGGCAGAGGAGATAGGCGACACATGGCTGAAATCATTCTGCACTCAAAGAGAGAAGAGATGCATTTAATGAGTTGCACAACAGGGAGAGAAAGTTGCTGTAAAAAATGTTTGTTAGATGTTTACATATCAGGCAACAGCGCTGTGTTGTGCCTTCCAGAGGGATTAACTACCCACTAGGCACACTCTTTCTTTTCAAAGTGGATAATTGGGTAATATTTGGTTGAGATGTTGGTCAATGAGATTACAACCTATATTCACCCTCTCAAAAAGACAGCCAAAAGTTAGTTGAATTTCCAATGTGTTATCACTATGCCATATAAAAGCATAACCAAATTCCAATTTTAAAAAATATGTCTGAATTTTTGGTTTAGTTGTCACCCAAATGTCAGTCCGGAGGATAGGCTTAACAGAGCTAATTTAACGTGACTATAATTTATCACTCATATGTCATCAAGGATGATGTTTAGGCCTACATAGCATTTTCAAAGTAATCAACAGTTATTGCTTCAAATCAACCCAGAATTCAACTAAAAATAGACATACAAAAGGCCTAGGGTTTCAAGTTATGGTGGATTTCCTTCAAACATTTGATCACCTTCAAATGTTGATATTTGCTTGACAACCAAACACAATTCAACATCACTAAATATTACATTTGAAGGTGCTGCGCAGCCTATAGTTTTTTTTCTGATAATTTATATAAAGTTGAAGATCTGACGTTGTTTATGCTGAAATTTAGTTACCAGGATGTCATCTCCATTTTCAAAAACAATGTTTTTTCAACGTAGATTCCACGTCACATTATTTTGGTAAATTAGTTTGAAACAACATTGATTCATTCAGTTTGTGCCCAGTTGTAAGGGGTGCGTAACTGGTGGCAGGGAAGTCAGACGCAGGAGAGCAGAACTAGGTAATAGCCAGAGCAGTTTAATTGCAAAACCAACGGCATAAAGAAATAACCAACATGGGTACAAAACCTGACGTGCACCAGTAAACATGTGCACAAGCACTTACAACAAACAATTCCACACAAAGACATGGGGGAACAGAGGGTTAAATACACAACAATTAATGAGGGAAATGAAAACCAGGTGCGTAGGAAAACAAGACAAAACAAATGGAAAATGAAAAGTGGATCGACGATGGCTAGAAGACCGGTGACGCCGAACGCCGCCCGAACAAGGAGAGGAACTGACTTCGGTGGAAGTCGTGACACCAGTGGGTAGCTTCTTACTCAGATGGGACTGAAAGTGGGATAAGCAGACATTACCAGAAAAAAAAGAATGTCAACCAACTAGTGAGTGCAGCCATGTACAGGGCCAGATCTAGTGTTGTACTGATGAGAAAGTCGAAGGCATTGGTGACTCCGTTGCTAACTGTGAAAAATAAATCTAGCTGTTGGTAATGCACGACAAACAAAAATACATTGCAACCATCCATTCGTCTCTTGGAGCAAGTACCAAAATCACCCTGCAAGTGGTTGGAAGAGGCTTCATCTGACATTTCTAAACAAATCTTCCACTCCGCTGTTTGGCCTAATTTCCCAAGTATCCTCCCTGGTAGGGAACCTTGGTCAAGGGCACAGGGAGAGTGGTTTGGGCCTCTGAGATTTAACCTGCTGACACTGTGGTCAAGTTTCCAGAGCCTTTCTGCCTACCCGAAAGTGCACTCAATTCATTCCACATGGCCAGCAAACTCCTCAGAGGACACACTCATATTTTTGCTGCTAACAATAAAGGATTGATGTCATGGGTTATATGTACTATTTCTATTTCTAGAAATACTCTGTGATATTATCAGTAGCGCAATATATTATGTATTTTACCACTATACTACTATCACTACTGCTGTATTTATAGAACTATTAACACTTACTACAACTACTACAGTACTACTCCTTCTACTACGACGATGACTACTACTACTACTACTACTGCTACTAATTCTACTACTAAAACTACTACTACTACTACTATACTACTACTTCTATTACACCTACTATACTATGCTACTTCTACACTATTACTACTAACTTTTTAATTGACAACTACATTGCAGTATACCATCAATTAATGATCAGTACATTATAGCACTACTGCCTTTTAATATTACAATTGTGCTTGGTGTACAGTAGCACTGCCACTTCCACTTTGCTGTGGATAAATATGATACATTGTCTCTTGATGGGGCCAGACTTGGTTTAACCCTCTACATTAACTGGAAAGAGAGAGTTTAATATGCGACCTGTATCCTTAGTAATACTCTGCAGTGCAGTGATGCAGTGAGCAATTACAATGGGAGAATCACAGCGCTCAAAAGTAATTGCAAATACTGCAGGATAAAAGACAGGATAGAGAAATAGAAAATCACCTAAAAAAATATATATCTTTTTGCTAATGGTTTTTCTGATGTCAGACTCATCAGTACAAACACGTCACATTTTCCAAGAAGAAAAGAGAAGAAGAGAGAGACCAAACTAACCCAAACATCCTCATCCCCACATCCTGTTCCATGATTAATATCGTAATATTATTTCATGCTGATAACAGAGATTGTTTTCATCAGATAGCTTTCATCCCTAAACCCTCCCCTGCACCAACATTTACTGGAGAATAATGGGAGTGAGTGTCATTGGGAAATTGGAAGTGTTACATTATTAAGATAGCGAGTGCTGATATGGGCAGAGAGATCATTTAAGAACTGTGTGTGTGTGTGTGTGTGTGTGTGTGTGTGTGTGTGTGTGTGTGTGTGTGTGTGTGTGTGTGTGTGTGTGTGTGTGTGTGTTTTTCTGCTTGGCTTAGAGAGCCACGAAACATGGCTTAGGAGACAGTGTACTACGAGAGCTCAGGACTGAAACAGTACTGAAATGTAAAACAGTACCAATACTATTACGATACCACAGAAGACTGCCATACAAAACCATGGTAGTACCAAACGGCACCGGTGACTTCTTCTGGGAACATATATTAATCTACAGATCGAATAAGGGTAAGAAGTGGAATGGCTCTTGACTCCAAAAGGAGTTTGAAATCTGAAAATATTCAAGATTGCTGCACATTCTTTTCAAACACACAACTAGGAGAAAACCCTACGTAATATCCATATTAGAGTGAGTGTATGGAGTTGTTTTACCCTGGACTTTGATTTGAGTGGCTGTGATAACAGCTGCTTTAGCTAGCCTGTCAGTAAGGTGACACCAGGCCAGTGAAAGATGGCCGCTGGTGCCTTGGTAGGGTGAAGCCGCCACTGAGATAATGAACAGAGGGTGACTCATTTTAGGGCTAGCCAGCAGCCACAATGTATTAATCAAACCCAATGAGCAATGGGTAATTACCAGAGCTAAAGACCTCGATGACGTGCTCTGCCACAGAGGAGGGAAGGTCCAGGGCAGAATCAGTGATGTAATCAGATGCATGTGCACGACCGGGAGAATAAAATACAGATGGACTTGTCCGTTGCCAAACGAGCCATGGGAGTTAAGGTCAGTGGAGCCGTGCACAATGCGACCTCAGAGAACATCAGCGTAAAACGGATATAGTGTGTGCGTAGCAGCTCCAAAACATCATTGTGAAGGAAAAGATATATGCTGTGCGTATCACTCACAAACATAACTTTGAAACAGATTAGTGTGCATAGCTCCAAATATATCACAGTAAAGAATACATAGTTTAGTGTAGCTCAAAAACAGCAGATAGGCTGTGTAGAGAGAGAGAGAGAGATTACATTGAATGAACTACAGGGCAAAATACTAACACGCCAACCCAAAAATGACTGTGGTGTTGATGGTATCCTAAATTAAATGATAAAATATACAGACCACAAATTCCAATTGGCTATACTTAAACTCTTTAACATAAGCCTTAGCTCTGGAATCTTCCCTAATATTTGGAACCAAGGACTGATCAACACAATCCACAAAAGTGGAGACGAATTTGACCCCAATAAATACTGTGGGATATGCGTCAACGGCAGTCTTGGGAAAATCCTCTGCATTATCATTAACCTCAGACTCGTACATTTCCTCAGTGAAAACAATGTACTGAGCAAATGTCAAATTGGCTTTTTACCAAATTACCGTACAGACCACGTATTCAACCTGCACATCCTAATTGACAAAGAAACAAATCAAAACAAAGGAAAAGTCTTCTCATGCTTTGTTGATTTCAAAAAAGCTTTTGATTCAATTTGGCATGAGGGTTTGCTATACAAATTGATGGAAAGTGGTGTTGTGGGAAAAACATACAACATTATAAAATCTATGTACACAAACAACAAGTGTGTGTTTAAAATGGGCAAAAATCACACATTATTTCCACAGGGCCGTGGGGTGAGACAAGGATGCAGCTTAAGCCCCACCCTCTTCAACATATATATCAACGAATTGGCAAGGGTGCTAGAACAGCTTGCAGCACCCGGCCTCACCCTACTAGAATCTGAAGTCAAATGTCTACTATTTGCTGATGATCTGGTGCTTCTGTCCCCAACGAAGGAGGGCCTACAGAAGCACATTAATATTCTGCACAGATTCAGTCAGACCTGGGCCCTGACAGTAAATCTCAGTATGACAAAAATAATGGTGTTCTTAAAAAGGTCCAGTTGACAAATACAAATTCCATCTAGACACCGTTGCCCTAGAGCACACAAACAACTATTCATACCTCGGCCTAAACATCAGCGCCACAGGTAACTTCCACAAAGCTGTGAGTAAAAGTGACCGAAACCTAAGGAAAGGTTTGACTATGTACAGACTCAGTTTGCATAGCCTTGCTATTGAGAAAGGCCCCCGTAGGCAGACCTGGCTCTCAAGAGAAGACGGGTTATGTGCACACTGCCCACAAAATAAGGTGGAAACTGAGATGCAATTCCTAACCTCCTGCCAAATGTCTGACACATATTTCCCTCCGATTACACAGACCCACAAAGAGTTTGAAAACAAACACAATTTTGATAAACTCCCATATCTGTTGGGTGAAATACCACAGTGTGCCATCACAGCAGCAATATTTGTGACCTGTTGCCACAAGAGAAGGGCAACCAGTAAAGAACAAACACCATTGTAAATGCAACCCATATTTATGTTTATTTATTTTCCCTTTTGTACTTTAACTATTTGCACATAATATGATGTGGGAAATATCTTTATTCATTTGGAACTTTGGTGAGTGTAATGTTTACTTTCAATTTTTGTATTGTTTATTTCACTTTACTTTATTATCTATTTCACTTGCTTTGACAATGTAACATATGTTTCCCATGCCAATAAAGCCCTTACATTGAAATTTAATTGAATTGAATAGGGGGAGCGAGAGACATTGGGACAATAACAGAGATACTGACCGACTAAGAGTAATAAAGAGAAGTAATAAGAGATTGATAGTTGAGTTTCCTCTGTGTCTCTGCCCTTACACTTTCTATGATATCAAGAGAATCTGCTACAGTGGGGCAGTATGACCCTAAAGCCTTTGTTTGAGAGAAGCAATGCAAAGCCTTCATTACATCTGAGAGGCAGTCTGGGGAGCGAGACAATAGCATGTCTGTGTGACATTTATCCATACTTTGTTGGTTTTTCTTTTAGCTACTTGTATCCTCTTAATGTTTCTAGCTACTGAGGGTCCTTTCACTTGGAGCTTCATCTGGATCAATGCATACATTTTTATTGTCCTCCTCTGGAGAGCACAGCTTGCAATGGTGTGTTCATCTGAGAAAATTCACAAAATTTTTCAGGGGCAAACACATTTATTTATAAAGCCAGACAGACAACATCCATGAAGACAGATAATGACAATATGTTACAAACAACAACTGTGCCTCAGTGTTTCAGGTTAATAAAGTTTTCAGACTGTGATCTTGGGAGAAATATAAGGTTACTTATATTTTCACTCATCACAATGGGATTCTGTTCAGACACAGACGGGTACTGAGATGTAGAATCTGCTTTAAATAAACCTTGCAGATGAAGGACAACTCCTATCCCGCCGTTCACCCAGATGAAACCATTGAGCAATAGAAAAGTGCTGTGGCTTTGTGCGTGTGTGTGTGTCTGTCTGTCTGTGTAGTCTATAGAATTGTAAGGCATGAAAACATATTTTTTAAGGCATAAACATAAAAAGCAATTGAATTGGTTGTCTTTGTGGAACACATTTGCAAGCATTAGACATTACTCCAATATGGACAAAGGGCACCTAAAACCCTCACAAACTTTTACAGATGCACAATTGAGAGCATCAGGTTGGGCTGTATCACCGCCTGGTACGGCAACTGCTTCGCCCGCAACCTTAGGGCCCTCCAGAGGGTGGTGCCATCTGCCCAAAGCATCATCGGGGGCAAACTAGCTTCCCTCCAGGACACCTACAACACCCAATGTCACAGAAAGGCCAAAAAGATGATCAAGGACAACAACCATCCAAGCCACTGCCTGTTCACTCCACTATCATCCAGAAGGTGAGGTCAGTATAGGTGCATCAAAGCTTGGACCGAGAGGCTGAAAAGCAGCTTCTATCTCAAGACCATCAGACTGTTAAATAGCCATCATTAGCACATTCGAGGCTGCTACCCTATTTACATAGACTTGAAATCACTGGCCACTTTAATAATGGAACACTAGTCACTTTAATAATGTTTACATATTTTTCATTACTCATCTCATACTGTATGTATAGACTGTATTCTATTCTGTTCTACTGTATCTTAGTCTATGCTGCTCTGACATTGCTTGTTCAAATATTTACAGTGCCTTGCGAAAGTATTCGGCCCCCTTGAACTTTGCGACCTTTTGCCACATTTCATGCTTCAAACATAAAGATATAAAACTGTATTTTTTTGTGAAGAATCAACAGCAAGTGGGACACAATCATGAAGTGGAACGACATTTATTGGATATTTCAAACTTTTTTAACAAATCAAAAACTGAAAAATTGGGCGTGCAAAATTATTCAGCCCCCTTAAGTTAATACTTTGTAGTGCCACCTTTTGCTGCGATTACAGCTGTAAGTCGCTTGGGGTATGTCTCTATCAGTTTTGCACATCGAGAGACTGACATTTTTCCCATTCCTCCTTGCAAAACAGCTCGAGCTCAGTGAGGTTGGATGGAGAGCATTTGTGAACAGCAGTTTTCAGTTCTTTCCACAGATTCTCGATTGGATTCAGGTCTGGACTTTGACTTGGCCATTCTAACACCTGGATATGTTTATTTTTGAACCATTCCATTGTAGATTTTGCTTTATGTTTTGGGTCATTGTCTTGTTGGAAGACAAATCTCCGTCCCAGTCTCAGGTCTTTTGCAGACTCCATTAGGTTTTCTTCCAGAATGGTCCTGTATTTGGCTCCATCCATCTTCCCATCAATTTGAACCATCTTCCCTGTCCCTGCTGAAGAAAATCAGGCCCAAACCATGATGCTGCCACCACCATGTTTGACAGTGGGGATGGTGTGTTCAGGGTGATGAGCTGTGTTGCTTTTACGCCAAACATAACGTTTTGCATTGTTGCCAAAAAGTTCAATTTTGGTTTCATCTGACCAGAGCACCTTCTTCCACATGTTTGGTGTGTCTCCCAGGTGGCTTGTGGCAAACTTTAAACAACACTTTTTATGGATATCTTTAAGAAATGGCTTTCTTCTTGCCACTCTTCCATAAAGGCCAGATTTGTGCAATATACGACTGATTGTTGTCCTATGGACAGAGTCTCCCACCTCAGCTGTAGATCTCTGCAGTTCATCCAGAGTGATCATGGGCCTCTTGGCTGCATCTCTGATCAGTCTTCTCCTTGTATGAGCTGAAAGTTTAGAGGGACGGCCAGGTCTTGGTAGATTTGTAGTGGTCTGATACTCCTTCCATTTCAACATTATCGCTTGCACAGTGCTCCTTGGGATGTTTAAAGCGTGGGAAATCTTTTTATATCCAAATCCGGCTTTAAACTTCTTCACAACAGTATCTCGGACCTGCCTGGTGTGTTCCTTGTTCTTCATGATGCTCTCTGCGCTTTTAACGGACCTCTGAGACTATCACAGTGCAGGTGCATTTATACGGAGACTTGATTACACACAGGTGGATTGTATTTATCATCATTAGTCATTTAGGTCAACATTGGATCATTCAGAGATCCTCACTGAACTTCTAGAGAGAGTTTGCTGCACTGAAAGTAAAGGGGCTGAATAATTTTGCACGCCCAATTTTTCAGTTTTTGATTTGTTAAAAAAGTTTGAAATATCCAATAAATGTCGTTCCACTTCATGATTGTGTCCCACTTGTTGTTGATTCTTCAAAAAAAAATACAGTTTTATATCTTTATGTTTGAAGCCTGAAATGTGGCAAAAGGTCGCAAAGTTCAAGGGGGCCGAATACTTTCGCAAGGCACTGTATATCATTTGGTTCTGTAGAAAGACTAGGATGTTCCGAATGCTCTGTGAGTGTCTTGGTTCCTGCCATGTCATACACAATGGTCATAATAAACCACAACATAATACCACCTCCCCTCCTCACCACACACACACACACACACACACACACACACACACACACACACACACACACACACACACACACACACACACACACACACACACACACACACACACACACACACACACACACACACACACACACACACACACACACACACACACACACACACACACACATAAAATACCCTTGAATGTAATGCAGAGGTGACCCTACAACAACTATGTACTATCTCTCTCCCCCTCTATTTCTCTCTCTCTCTCCCCCTTCTCTCTCTCTCTCTCTCTCTCTCCCCTTCTCTTCTGTACAAGGTCCTGCTCCCTCCCTGTCATGGAACTGAGGGGCACGGCATTAGGCACAGTCCAACAGTGTAATTCACTCTGCCACAGCCCCAGAAACCAATTTGGGCTGGAAGGCTGAACTCTATCTCTCCCGTCCGAGATCTCTTCCCCGCACTGTACGCACAATCAATATTTATTCATTATTTCTTTGTGACCACGTCTCATCTTGGGTGGTGGAAGAGGTTCCATTTCAGCACACCACTGGAGCAATTCCATCACATCCCAACACCTCAAAGCAAAACAATGGAGGAGGCTGGTGTGTATAAACCAACAACAACATGGTCTTTCTGCCATCATCAATAAAGAAAATCATCTTCAACACACTCCACAAAAAGCTTATCTCTGTCTGTTAGCACACTGAATATTTATTTAATTAGTAAGTGATTTAATAAATCATGAAATCTGACTGATGCTCCATTTACAAGATAAGGAGATGGAGGAAAGATGGATGACAATGAATTCCACTCAGAATAACAGCGATTCATCCTTGTGCAATCATCAAAGATTGTCCCTTTAATCTAAGTCAGAGGTAGGCTACACACATTACTGTGAGAAGAGACGCAGGCTGACAGCTCAGAGGCCTAAAGTTTGTTGAGGTATGTTTGATTTACAAAAATGTCTTTGCTATTTAAAAAAAAACAGACTCATAGTATTCAGACTCATTAAATCTGCCTTTGTGTTCACTATGATAAATTCATCTGCAATTTCAAAACCCTTTGAATAAATACATCTGCCTGTCTAATGGTGGCACTGTTGGTACACCTTAGACACCACAGAGCGATGTGTTTCCACACGTTGCCAGTCTATGATGTAGACCCAGCGTCTAACGGACAGAAACTGAAGGACAACAGCTAATGGGTTCATCAGGACGAGGAGAAGACATTGGAAAGAGAATGGACACTGATTGTTTATAGTAAGAGATCCATGATTGCAAGATATGGTTCATGTAGTCCAGTTTATTACGTTTGTTTTTCAGTGTTTATGTTATCATCGTCTGTTGCTATTACATTCATATGAATATCTGCATGCGTAGTGATGCAAAGAGCCTGTTTGAATTGAGAAAGTTAAAAGCTATGTGAATAGGCCATGTGTGTTTCTTTGTACGTGTTTATGTGTGTGTGTGTGTGTGTGTGTGTGTGTGTGCTCGTGCGTGTGTGTGAGCATATACACTAAAAAAAATGGAGTTTCAAGTAATTATTATTAAGTAACTGGTTCCACAGACTTTTTTTCTGTTAACTCAACTTATCATTCCAAGTGTTACCTGAACTAAAAAAAGAAGTGTTGGCCCAAACGTAGCTCAACTTACATATTTTACACACATTGACATAAAAACTAAGTTTATAAAGCCCCACAGTGGAGGTGTCATAATACCCATAAAACCTAGCGGTCAAACAAGGAAATGGTTCAAATTGTTTTTCCATCATTCATTTTTCCCATAGGTGATTTTAGAAACAGCTAAAATGAGGGCTGTGTTTTTGTGTAGAATTACCCTGTCATGACCTTTTGACAACCAGCAGTCTCAGCTCTGAAAACATATTTTATTCATCATAGTAATTAAGGATAACATTAAAACAAAGTAATATGCCCCACCAACATTAGACAATTATAGAGAAAAAACTAAAATTGCTGAAATATGTAAGTCAAATTAATGAGGAGAGAATAGTCAATTAGGTCAAGTAGGACGATTGTAATGTTGGAATGCCATCAACCAAGAGTGAGGACATAACAATAATTATAAATGAACATGCACAATGTAATCATGGTGGAGCAAAATTTGGGCCAAAACATTTTCTTTGGTTCAGGTAACACTTGGACCGAAAATTTGAGTACCCCCCCCTTGTGTAGGGTTCTGTCTTTCGGATTGGACGTTAAACGGGTGTCTTGACTCTCTGTGGTCACTAAAGATCCCATGGCACTTATTGTAAGAGTAGGGGTGTTAACACCGGTGTCCTGGCAAAATTTCCAATCTGGCCCTCATACTGTCATGGCCACCTAATCATCCCCAGTTTCCAATTGGCTCATTTATTCCCCTTCCTCTCCCTTGTAACTATTCCACAGGTCATTGCTGTAAATGAGAATGTGTTCTCAGTCAACTTACCTGGTAAAATGAGGGTAAAATATAAAACTACAACTACATTTGCGAACCTGTGCATGTGATAATCCAATTTTATTATTACTCATTTGCTACTCAGTGTTCAATTTCACAATAACAAAGAAGAGAGACTGTCCATGCACTGTATACAAGCCTGTGTTGATTATAGTTAGGGGACTGGGCCTAGAATTTGAAAAATACTTAACAGGACAAGATGATAACAACTTAATAATAATTATTATTATTATTTGTTCGTTGTGTATCTTGGTTACACAGTAGAGCAATTTTTGAAAAGCGGTTGATATATTTTTGATTGTAAATACTTACAATAAATATAGTTCTGTGCATCTGCAATAAAAGCAATCGAACTATAGTGACATTGCTCATACAGCATTGCTCTCTATAGTGACATTGCTCATAGTGACAATTCCCCCTTTCACTTTTGTTACAGGATACACTCTTTCTTTCTTTCTTTCTTTCTTTCTTTCTTTCTTTCTTTCTTTCTTTCTTTCTTTCTTTCTTTCTTTCTTTCTTTCTTTCTTTCTTTCTTTCTTTCTTTCTTTCTTTCTTTCTTTCTTTCTTTCTTTCTCCCTCTCTCGCTACCTCCATGTCTCACTCTTGTTGTCTCTCTCTAATGCTCTCCCTCCTCCCTAAACTCAATGCTACTGTCCTGGAGGGAAGGGGACATAAAGCTATCTGCCGATCCCATCAGTGCCCCCCTCTGTCTAGGTCCTGTGAGAGTATTATTGCCCATGGCATGGGGCTCCTCAGCGTCCCAGCACAGATTAAAAAGCTATGAGGGTCTTGGCCACAAGATACTGCAACCACACACATGCACACGCACGCACACACACCAGAATAATAATTTCTTTATAGTTGATTTATGCAACAATACATCCACAATGACAACAAAAACCTTTTCTGGGTGACCTTAAGTCTGTTATCTATTTCTACATCTTGCAGAATGCAGATTTGTTGTTCAATATGTATTGTGTAATAAATTGTTACACAATACATATTACACAACAAATCCAGAGATTGTCTTCAAGTGCCTGTAGTTGAAACTTTTTCAAAGTTATTGGAGCTTATGTGAAGATACAGATGGCCAGAATAGCTCTGAGAAGGCTGCCAGCTTGTTTTTTTTTACATGAAATGTAGCACGAAAGGTGACTGTAGAGGTGATATGCAAACAAACACAATATTGAATTTCCATTAATAATGAAATAAAAATATATTTCATGATAAAACAAGCCTTTAGGAGTATGACATCAAACCACCTCATGAAATACAGTTCTCTTTTGCTTTATTTGTGTGTTCTTTTTAAAATACAGGATTGCATTTTTGTGTGTACACATGCATAAGCTTACACTATCTTTCTCCTCCCTTCTCTCTCTATATTCCTTCCTCCCTCTCAGGGTCTGACCCTGACCACCGTCTGTGGGGCGGAAACAACCAGATGCGTCTGGTTTTCAGGGAAAATGGAAAGAGAGCATTTGATGCAACTTTTGATGCAACACTCCATTTTAACTCCTCCTCCATATTTATTGGATTGGTTCACCAGTGCAGGTGAGAATCTCCACACCCCTCCCTCCCCGACAGCATTTATTTTACGCCTGCTACGTTAGGTTAGACCCTGACTTGTTTGATCCTTTCAGGTGGAGTTCAGTGATTTTGGCATAAACACAGTTCATCCCCTGACACTTTTGATACATCCCTTTCATCTACCACTTCCTCCCTCCTCCCTCATACATCAAATACTTCTCTCATGCACCAACGGATAGATAGAGGGAGAAAGGAGAAAAAATAGGCACGATGTCATCAGCTACTGA
The DNA here is from genome assembly GCF_018296145.1 of Oncorhynchus tshawytscha. Taxonomy (NCBI): domain Eukaryota; kingdom Metazoa; phylum Chordata; class Actinopteri; order Salmoniformes; family Salmonidae; genus Oncorhynchus; species Oncorhynchus tshawytscha. The sequence goes on along the minus strand of NC_056430.1, from coordinate 25,567,538 downwards.
GTACCTTGCCAGCGTTTTAGAAGCTTCCTCCTCTCTTTGGCTCATTTAGAGGCGTGTTGACATCATTTTGCGATTACATTTGCAAAGCACAGGGCTTGTCTTCTGTACCGTAGTGTACTTGCACTTTGTCAGGGGAACATTTTTCTGGCTGCTCCACTCTCTCTGTGAAAAGGGGTCTCAGTGGCTCTGTCTGTCCGCTGTTAATTACTGTATCAGCACTGTTTGTAGGGTCAGAGGGAAGTTGCTCCCCTCACAGAGAAGAGAGGCCATTCTGAATACCTCATTATTCAGTGTTGCCTCATTCTCCACCACAAAATAATGGTCATCCAGCTTCCTCTATAATCCTACGTAGTCTTATGTAGTCTATAGTGTCTTCATAATCTTTGGGGTTCTCCAGTATGAACAGTCAGCCCTGTAGACCTGCACATGATGGATATCAAAATGGTTGCAAAGAATGTATTCATTTGATGGACTGCTTCCCTGCATCCACTTACATCATCCCCATTATTTATCTTCTTAAAACAGTGTTAGATCAAAGCACACTCTACAACTTTCCCTAGATGACATAGATTGTTGGATCAAGCTAACATGTGAGACATACAGCATGCTAGCGGTAGATTTAAACTCCATTGATGCTGGATGAACACAGCTCAAAGTAAAAGGTGCCCTCAAATCATCAAAGCCACTATGCACTGAGAGACAGATATATGGCATTCATTAGAGACACTGATGGAACCAAAGTTACAAATCAAAGTGCTCTTTGGACTGAACCAAACTAACTGAAAAATGAATAATATTCTGGAGATGGTATCGTATTGGTCAGGGATCGTTGTTAGGCAAACTTTGATCTTTTCCCCCAATTTTGGGGGAAATTACAACCAAATTGTTAAGGTGCTTTTAACCTTCAAAGTAAACATTTTTAGAATATACATAGCCTACAAACTTTGAAGGCAACCAAAAGAAATGCATGAAACTGATGTTTGTCAGCTTGGTCACATTTACAGTATGCATATTTCTTATGGTTCAAATACACAGGCCCATCTTACTTCTGGTTCATGTATTGATGGCCAACATTTACTTTAATGTGGTAAGATTACGAAGACAATATCACACAGCAAGTTATCAAATAATGGCCACAATCATGAAGTATTTCCCTACTTGAGCATGTGACACTCTCACAGTTCAAAGTGTGGAACAACTGGATTGCAGCATACTTAGGAAAGAGACACAGATGCACAAAGATACATTTTTCAAAAACGTCTTGTGATAGAAATCAATGAGTGTTAGAGGTGTTTGACCTCTGCTCTCTGTAAGATCACAAGGGTGATAATGAGAACTTTAAGGAGATGGATTACTGTTTCAGGCTGTTATATAACACGATACATGAAATGTCACATTCAAGCAATTATGCTGTTCTCACTTTATAATGATTCCAAACTGCTGTGATTAAACACACAGTAGTAGTGTCACTTGAGACTGAGCTCTCAGCATGACCCCTCTTGAGATATTGGAGGTTTTTGGGGACTTGTGACAAACACTGCATATTTTAACCATTAACTGTTGTGCTGGGTCCAGGATGGAGAGCTGTGTCAACAATGTTAACCGTGAGGCTTCGATAAGAGTGGAGAGTAGCAGCCATGTGCCCTTGACACGGGCACAACATTTCCGATTCAGGAAGCAATCTCTTCCAGAAACTGATCCAATCTGTGGCCACTTGAACAAAAGGTTACGGAATTGAAATGTGGTTAAAATGTGAGGCTCTATTGAACTACTATGACGGCCAACGTTTTTTTTACAGCCGATTGCAGCCCGTCTGATCCCAACGTGGGCCTCCAAGGTCAATATCGTGGCATTTTGGTTGGAGAGAGCTGGAGTCAATGAGGTAGTGAAAACAGCATTAACATCGTTTTTTTCCGTAGCTTCTGTGATGTCACATTGATTTGGATAAGCATATTGTTAGCAGAATAACAGTCTATATCAAGAATTTGTTTTACTCAAACCACCTGTGGGACGCATTGAATAGGCTCATAGAGCCATATGTTTGACACCCCTATTTTAGACAGGGCCGGACTACCACATTTGGGGCCTTGGGATACCTACCTCAAATATTCGTGTTTTTTTTAAATTCGTTTTTAGATTTTTATTTGTTCGTTTGTTAGTTTCTATTTCTATTTGGTTTGTAGATTATTTAGTTTTAGTTTTAGTGTTAGTGTTAGGGACAGAAAGTAGCCTATACGTGGGAGGCTAGGAGCCATTTATGTGTTGTAAGCCTACAGTTTTTTGGGGGATGTCACTTCTTTCCATTAGGCAGTAGTACATACGGTGATGGATGAGGACCATAGGCATCTCTGTATCTGTGTTATGATGGCATCTGTGAGAGCATGGGCAACACCATTGAGGTCTTCTACATCTTGAAATAGTACATTTTCTTCTTCACAAGTAAGATTCATTGGCTGATCACTCCTGAAGACCTGGCTGTCATGACTCCAACCGGGTCATCAGGAGGGATCAGCAAATGAAGTTGGAAGTTCCGTCCAGTTGACGATATCAAAATGGCGAAAGTCCTCAATAGAGCTCCCTATGCTATGACAGGGTTTTGGTCACTAGAGGACTCTATACAACTCCATGGCCAGGTTCGGTTAGGTTTAAATTATAAATCAATCCTTAGATTTAAAGGATGAGCTCCTAGACTGGTGCAAGAAAGATGTAACTTGTTTCAAGAACCAAGACGTATGTCAAACATCACTACCTTTTTTACCAGGTAAATTGACTGAGAAGATGTTCTCATTTACAGCAACAACCTGGGGAATAGTTACAGGAGGGGGATGAATGAGTCAATTGTAAGCTGGGGATGATTAGGTGACAGCTGGGGAATTCAGTCAGGCCACCAGGGTTAACAACCCTACTCTAACAATAAGTGCCATAGATCTTTAATGACCTCAGAGAGTCAGGACACCCACTTAACATCCCACACAGGGACCCTACACAGGGTTAGTGCTGCCCTGGGATATTTTTTAGACCAGAGGAAAGAGTGCCTCCTACTGGCCCTCCAACACCACTTCCAGCAGCATCTGGTCTCCCATCCAGGGTCTAACCAGGACCAACCCTGCTTAGCTTCAGAAGTTTTGCTACTTTTCTCAACTACGTTGATGCCCTGAATTTAGCAGGGACTATCGACAGATCAGTAGGAAAAAGTGATGGGCTACTTTTTGCACACGCCAACAGGTGGAAATTATAGGCAATTAGCAAGACACCCCCAATAAAGGAGTGGTTCTGCAGGTGGTGACCACAGACCACTTCTCAGTGCCTATGCTTCCTGGCTGATGTTTTGGTCACATTTGAATGCTGGTGGTGCTTTCACTCTAGTGGTAGCATGAAACGGAGTCTACAACCCACACAAGTGGCTCAGGTAGTGCAGCTCATCCAGGATGGCACATCAATGCGAGCTGTGGCAAGAAGGTCTGCTGTGTCTGTCAGCGTAGTGTCCCGAGCATGGAGGCGCTACCAGGAGACAGGCCAGTACATCAGGAGATGTGGAGGAGGCCGTAGGAGGGCAAGAACCCAGCAGCAGGACCGCTACCTCCGCCTTTGTGCAAGGAGGAGCAGGAGGAGCACTGTCAGAGCCCTGCAAAATGACCTCCAGCAGGCCACAAATGTGCATGTGTCTGCTCAAATTGTCAGAAACAGACTCCATGGGGGTGGTATGAGGGCCCGATGTCCACAGGTGGGGGTTGTGCTTACAGCCCAACACCGTGCAGGACGTTTGGCATTTGCCAGAGAACACCAAGATTGGCAAATTCGCCACTGGTGCCCTGTGCTCTTCAAAGATGAAAGCAGGTTCACACTGAGCACATGTGACAGACGTGACAGAGTCTGGAGACGCCATGGAGAATGTTCTGCTGCCTGCAACATCCTCCAGCATGACCGGTTTGGCAGTGGGTCAGTCATGGTGTGGGGTGGCATTTCTTTGGGGGGCCGCACAGCCCTCCATGTGCTCGCCAGAGGTAGCCTGACTGCCATTAGGTACCGAGATGAGATCCTCAGACCCCTTGTGAGACCATATGCTGGTGCAGATGGCCCTGGGTTCCTCCTAATGCAAGACAATGCTAGACCTCATGTGGCTGGAGTGTGTCAGTAGTTCCTGCAAGAGGAAGGCATTGATGCTATGGACTGGCCCGCCCGTTCCCCAGACCTGAATCCAATTGAGCACGTCTGGGACATCATGTCTCGCTCCATCCACCAACGCCACATTGCACCACAGACTGTCCAGGAGTTGGCGGATGCTTTAGTCCAGGTCTGGGAGGAGATCCCTCAGGAGACCATCCAGCACCTCATCAAGAGCATGCCCAGGCATTGTAGGGAAGTCATACAGGCATGTGGAGGCCACACACACTACTGAGCCTCATTTTGACTTGTTTTAAGGACATTACATCAAAGTTGGATCAGCCTGTAGTGTGGTTTTCCACTTTAATTTTGAGTGTGACTCCAAATCCAGACCTCCATTGGTTGATAAATTTGATTTCCATTGATCATTTTTGTGTGATTTTGTTGTCAGCACATTCAACTATGTAAAGAAAAAAGTATTTAATAAGAATATTTCATTCATTCAGATCTAGGATGTGCTATTTTAGTGTTCCCTTTATTTCTTTTGAGCAGTGTATTTGGTGAACAATAGGTAGGTAAAGAAATGTAACAACAGTAAAAAGACAGGCTATATACAGTAGCGAGGCCACACACAGACACCGGTTAGTCAGGCTGATTGAGGTAGTATGTACATGTAGATATGGTTAAAGTGACTATGCATATATGATGAACCGAGAGTACCAGTAGCGTAAAAGAGGGGTTGGTGGCTGGAGGGTGGGACACAATGCAGATAGCCCAGGTAGCCATTTGATTACCTGTTCAAGAGTCTTATGGATTGTGGGTAAAAACTGTTGAGAAGCCTTTTTGTCCTAAACTTGGCACTCCGCTACTGCTTGCCATGCGGTAGTAGAGAGAACAGTCTATGACTGGGGTGGCTGTGGTCTTTGACAATTTTTTGGGCCTTCCTCTGACACCGCCTGGTGTAGAGGTCCTGGATGGCAGGCAGCTTAGCCCCAGTGATGTACTGGGCCGTACGCACTACCCTCTGTAGTGCCTTGCGGTGGGAGGCCGAGCAGATGCCGTACCAGGCAGTGATGCAACCAGTCAGGATGCTCTCAATGTTGCAGCTGTAGAACCTTTTGAGGATCTCAGGACCCATGCAAAATCTTTTTAGTTTCCTGAGGGGGAATAGGATTTGTCGTGCCCACTTCACGACTGTCTTGGTGTGTTTGGACCATTCTAGTTTGTTGTTGATGTGGACACCAGGGAACATGAAGCTCTCAACCTGCTCCACGACAGCCCCGTCGATGAGAAAGGGGTGTGCTCGGTCCTCCTTTTCCTGTAGTCCACAATGATCTCCTTAGTCTTGGTTACGTTGAGGGATAGGTTGTTATTCTGGCACCACCCGGCCAGGACTCTGACCTCCTCCCTATAGGCTGTCTCATCGTTGTCAGTGATCAGGCCTACCACTGTTGTGTCATCTGCAAACTTAATGATGTTGTTGGAGTTGTGCCTAGCCATGCAGTCGTGTGTGAACTGGGAGTACAGGAGGGGACTGAGCACGCACCCCTGGGGAGCTCCAGTGTTGAGGATCAGCATGGCAGATGTGTTGCTACCTACCCTCACCACCTGGGGGCGGCCTGTCAGGAAGTCCAGGATCCAGTTGCAGAGGGAGGTGTTTCGTTCCAAGATCCTTAGCTTAATGATGAGCTTTGAGGGTACTATAGTGTTGAACGCTGATCTGTAGTCAATGAATTGCATTCTCACGTAAGTGTTCCTTTTGTCCAGGTGGGAAAGGGCAGTGTGAGATTGCATCATAGAGTTTGCATCATCATGGATCAGTTTGGGCGGTATGCAAATTGGTGTGGGTCTAGGGTTTCAGGGATCATGGTGTTGATGTGAGCCATGACCAACCTTTCAAAGCACTTCATGGCTACAGACGTGAGTGCTACGGGTCTGTAGTCATTTAGGCAGGTTGCCTTTGCGTTCTTGGGCACAGGGACTATGGTGGTCTGCTTGAAACATGTTGGTATTACAGACTCAATCAGGGACATGTTGAAAATGTCAGTGAAGACACCTGCTAGTTAGTCAGCACATGCCCGGAGCACACGTCCTGGTAATCTGTCTTGCCCCGCAGCCTTGTGTATGTTGACCTATTTAAAGGTCTTACTCACGTCAGCTACGGAGAGCATGATCACATAGTCGCTTGGAACAGCTAATGCTCTCGTGCATGTCTGAGTGTTTCTTGCCTCGAAGCGAGCATAGAAGTGATTTAGCTCGTCTGGTAGGCTCGTGTCACTGGGCAGCTTGCGGCTGTGCTTCCCTTTGTAGTCTGTAATAGCTTGCAAGCCCTGCCGCATAAAACGAGTGCCGGAGCCAGTGTAGTATGATTCAATCTTAGCCCTGTATTGACGCTTTGCCTATTTGATGGTTCGTCGCAGGGCATAGCAAGATTTCTTGTAAGCTTCCGGGTTAGAGTCCCGCACCTTGAAAGCGGCAGCTCTACCCTTTAGCTCAGTGCAAATGTTGCCTGTAATCCATGGCTTCTGGTTGGGGTATGTACGTACAGGCACTGTGGGCACGACGTCCTCAATGCACTTATTGATAAAGCCAGTGACTGATGTGGTGTACTCCTCAATGCCATCGGAAGAATCACGGAACATGTTCCAGTCTGTGATAGCAAAGTCGTCCTGTAGTTTAGCACCTGCTTCGTCTGACCACTTTTGTCTTGACCAAGTCACTGGTGCTTCCTGCTTTAATTTTTGCTTGTAAGCAGGAATCAGGAGGATAGAGTTGTGGTCGGATTTACCAAATGGAGGGCGAGGGAGAGCTTTAATGCAGTTTCCCTGCATTAAAGCCTCCAGCCATTCGGAGCGCCGCCTCTGGGTGAGTGGTTTCCTGTTTGCTTATTTCCTTATACAGCTGACTGAGTGCGGTCTTAGTGCCAGCATCTGTCTGTGGTGGTAAATAAACAGCCACAAAAAGTATAGCTGAAATCTCTCAAGGCAAGTAGTGTGGCCTGCAATTTATCACAATATCGTCTACTTCAGGCGAGCAAAATCTAGATACTTCCTTAGATTTCGTGCATCAGCAGTTGTTTCCAAATATGCACAGACCCCCCCCCCCTCCTTGTCTTACCGGAGTGTGCTGTTCTATCCTGCCAGTGCAGCGTGTATCCCGCTAGCTGAATATCCATGTCGTCATTCAGCCACGATTCCGTGAAACATAGGATATTACAGTTTTTTATGTCCCGTTGGTAGGATATTCGTGATCGTACCTCGTCTAGTTTATTGTCCAATGATTGCACGTTGGCGAGTAGTATTGACGGTAACGGCAGCTTTCCCACTCACCTTCTCCGGGTCCTCACGAGGCATCCGGCTCTTTGTCCTCTGTACCTGCATCGGTTCCTCTTGCAAATAACATGGATGTCGGCCCTGTCGGGTGTTTGGAGGATGTCTTGTGCGCCTTGTTTGTTGAAGAAAAACTTTTGTCTAATCCGAGATGATTGATCGCTGTCCTGATATCCAGAAGCTCTTTTTTTACCATAAGATACGGTTGCAGAGACATTAAGTACAAAATAAGTTACAAATAACGCAAAGAATAACACATAATAGCACAGGTGGTTCGGCACCCGTAAAATTGCTGCCATTTCTTCCGCCGCCATTTTCGTTTCTTAGCTTTAGCTACCTGCAGAATCATACTACAGCTATGACAATGTTTTTATTGTTCACCGAACGTGTTACCTGTCCCAGACCTGCTGTTTTCAACTCTCTAGAGACAGCAGGAGTGGAAGAGATACTTTGAATGATCAGCTATGAAAAGCCAACTGACATTTACTCCTGAGGTGCTGACCTGTTGCACCCTCGACAACCACAGTGATTATTATTATTTGACCCTGCTGGTCATCTATGAACATTTGAACATCTTGGCCATGTTCTGCTATAAGCCAAAAGAGGACTGGTCACCCCTCATAGCCTGGTTCCTCTATAGATTTTTTCCTAGGTTCTGGCCTTTTTAGGGAGTTTTTCCTAGCCACCGTGCTTCTACACCTGCATTGCTTGCTGTTTGGGGTTTTAGGCTGGGTTTCTGTACAGCTTTCTGTGACATCAGCTGATGTAAGAAGGGCTTTATAAATACATTTGATTGATTGATTATTGGTAGTGGTATGAGTTGGGGTTATGCCGGTTCATTGTTTAGCTAGCTAGCTACCTAGATAGCTACATGTTTAAACAAAAGACTCCACTTCGGCAGGATTATTACATGACCTATCAAATTGTTGTGTCTGGGGGTGATTACGGCCATCGATTGTTTTTCATGAACATCCGCTATGCAATCTGGATTCTGAGCTGGTCATGGGTGCACCTCAGCCACACTCAAGGTCCTAAACTATATCATAATCGCCATCGACAAAAGACAATACTGTGCAGCCGTATTCATTGACCTGTCCAAGGCTGTCGACTATGTCTATCACCGCATCCTTATCGGCAGACTCAACAGCCTTAGTTTCTCAAATGACTGCCTCGCCTGGTTCACCAACTACTTCTCAGATAGGGTTCAGTGTGTCAAATTGGAGGGCCTGTTGTCCGGGCCTCTGAAAGTCTCCATGGGGGTGCCACAGAGTTCAATTCTCGGGCCGACTCTTTGCTCTGTATACATCACTGATGTCACTCTTGAGGCAGGTGATTCTCTGATCCACCTCTACACAGCCGACACCGTTCTGTATACTTCTGGCCCTTCTTTGGACACTGTGTTAACTAACCTCCAGACGAGTTTTAGTTCCATACAACTCTCCTTCCGTGGCCTCCAACTGCTCTTAAATGCAGCTAAAAAATAAATGCATGCTCTTCAACCGATCACTGCCCACACCTGCCCTCTCACCTAGGATCACTACTCTGGACGGTTCGGAATACATTGAATATGTGGACAATTAGAAATACCTAGGTGTCTGGTTAGATTGTAAACTCTCCTTCCAGACTCATATTATGCATCCCCAATCCAAAATTAAATCTAGAATCAGATTCCTATTTCGCAACAAAGCATCCTTCACTCACGCTGCCAAACATACCCTCGTAAAACTGATCATCTTACCGATCCTTGACTTCGGCGATGTCATTTACAAAATAGCCTCCAACACTCTACTCAGCAAATTGGATGCAGCCTATCACAGTGCCATCCGCTTCGTCCACCTGGCCATGCTGCTGTTCCAGTTTCAACTGACCTGAGCCCTAGGACCATGCCCCAGGACTACCTGACATGATGACTCCTTGCTGTCCCCAGTCCACCTGGCCATGCTGCTGCTCCAGTTTCAACTTCCACCTGACTGTGCTGCTGCTCCAGTTTCAACTGTTCTGCCTTATTATTATTTGACCATGCTGGTCATTTATGAACATTTGAACATCTTGGCCATGTTCTGTTATAATCTCCACCCGGCACAGCCAGAAGAGGACTGGCCACCCCACATAGCCTGGTTCCTCTCTAGGTTTCTTCCTAGGTTTTGGCCTTTCTAGGGAGTTTTTCCTAGCCACCGTGCTTCTACACCTGCATTGCTTGCTGTTTGGGGTTTTAGGCTGGGTTTCTGTACAGCACTTTGAGATATCAGCTGATGTACGAAGGGCTATATAAATAAATTTGATTTGATTTGATTTGATTCGTCACCAAAGCCCCATATACTACCCACCTGCGACCTGTATGCTCTTGTCTGGCCCTCGCTTCATATTCGTTGCCAAACCCACTGGCTCCAGGTCATCTATAAGTCCTTGCTAGGTAAAGCCCCACCTAATCTCAGCTCACTCGTCACTATAGCAGCACCCATCCGTAGCACGCGCTCCAGCAGGTATATTTCACTGGTCACCCCCAAAGTCAATTCATACTTTGGCCTTTCCTTCCAGTTCTCTGCTGCCAATGACTGGAATGAATTGCAAAAATCACTGAAGCTGGAGACTCATATCTCCCTCAATAACTTTAAGCATCAGCTATCAGAGCAGCTTGCAGATAATTGCACCTGTACATATCCCATCATGTAGGTAGCCCATCCAACTACCCCATCCCCATATTTTTTTTAATATATATAGCTCCTTTGCACCCCAGTATCTCTACATTCATCTTCTGCACATCTATCACTCGTGTTTTTTTGTGAAATTTTAATTATTTAATCACTACGGCCTACTTATTTCCTTACTTCTCTAATCTTATTTAATTTGCACACACTTTACATAGACTTTTCTATTGTGTTATTGACTGTACGTCTGTTTATTCCATGTGTAACTGTGTTGTGGTTTTTGCCACACTGCTTTGCTTTATCTTGGCTAGGTCGCAGTTGTACATGAGAACTTGTTCTCAACTGGCTTACCTGGTTAAATAAAGGTGAAATAAAAGTAAATAAATGTACTTGTTAAGACAATAGTGACCCATCCACTTAGCTACTGTAGATGTGAGTGAGGGATGGTGATAGCATTTCCTTCACATGACCCATCAATTTTGACAAGTGTATTGGGTAAGCGTCATCTAATCACAATAAAATATTTATTAAATATTTTTATCTGTACACTTTGTTTTAATATTGCTACTATGCATGAATGGGTTACCGGTCTCAGTCTGTAGCGGAGGTGGCCTGTAATGGAAAAAAATAACAAGTTTACATAGAAAAAAGTTCTGAACTTTGCATCTTGTTCAATTGTCTATTTTCTTGTTCATACTTTTAAAACATTCATATCAAACAAGTGCACACTTTAAATTACACAACATAAATGCACTTCACCCAAAGCATAATTCAAAAATGTTCCACAAATAACCCTGTCTTACTGCTTGATTTCACATGAAAGCCATAATGTATCACATTCATACAATAGAAACACGTATATATTAAGAAAAAATTGCTGAATGTTTTTTCTATATACTGCTACCAATGTAGAAAACTGACAACAATACAGTCAGCTTTAAGATAGTGGCACCTCCGTAAAATCGTCTCTCTTATGCACCCCACACTGTGTGCTAAAAGTCGACCCTCCAGACTGAACGTGCGCAGCCAGTTTACCAGCTCGTGAGCACAATTTTACATAAAACCAATAACATGAAACAAACTCAGAAATTCCTAACAAATGGATTCTTTATAAAATCTCCTAGACATAATCCAGTACAAGTAAGCTACTCAGTAAACATAGTCTCTGAATTGTAAATTGTTTTTACCTCAGCTAGCATCAAGCTAATATATACTTTCACTGATTGTAAATCACGTTCTTCTCTCACTCAGTTCGACACTGTCACGATCGTCGTAGTGAGGAGACCAAAGCGCAGAGTGGTGTGAATAAATCTTCTATTTATTAATGAAGATGAACACTAAACAAACTATACAAAATAACAAGACGACTGTGACCACTATAGCAACTGAGTGCTAACATGCAACATCACATAGACAATAACCCACCAAACACAATACCAAACAGGCTACCTAAATATGGTTCCCAATCAGAGACAACGACAAACACCTGCCACTGATTGAGAACCATATCAGGCTAAAACACATAGAAACAGACTAACTTAGACATGCAACATTGAATGCCCACTCATATCACACCCTGACCAAACAAAACATAGAAACAAACAATGCAAATAATGGTCAGGGTGTGACAGACACAAAAACATTAAAGGTTAAAGAAAAGTTAAATAGAAATAAAAAAGACACAAAAACAACACAAAACCTTGCCTAACATGATAATACCTTGACAAAGTTGTTAAATAGCATGTCATTACATATTCTTTTGATATTAGAACGTTTGGAAGTTCTCTTACTAACCTGTAATAGTAAAAAGAATGGACACAAGTTTATGTTTGCAAAGTTCTGGTGCTTTCTTTATTCTGAAGAATGGTGGTCAGAACATGCTGTTTCTCCTACTACCACAGTGCAACACCGCCATCTATTGGCTTGATGGACTACTAATGCTAAAGTATGTAGAAAATACTATTTCAATTCATTAAGAAAAATACGTAAACAAATTGGTTTCAAAAAAATTCTTATAATGGGGTGTCTGTTTTTAGTGACTTTGTTTTCAACCCATTACATATGCAAGTAGTATCACTGTACTGTTTACACCTTCTGTATCCTTTGCATGTGACAAATAAACTTAGATTTGATATGATATAGCGTGTGTTTACCACATGGCCTCACATGGTGAATCCATAAACAGATGGATGGGACTAAGGCTTAAGAGGGTGTGAACGATGCTGAATGGGTGTAGACAAAGAAGAGCTCCCCAGTAGGTGTACCAAAACATTCAAGGACCATTTTCTCAAAAGTGGGGTTACAAGTTTATCAACTATCAAAGCAGATTTACTTTCCCATTGCTCCTCAATTGCAATGTATGACATACCATTATCTAGCTCTGGGACTCTACTTTTATCCAATGTAAAAAAAAAACACAATTTCAAATTCTGCTACATAAGACCAAATTGAGGCGGTCGGTCACACATGGTGGAAGGAAACTCTCTTGCCCATGTTTAGATAAGATAGTACTTTATTAATCCCAGAGAGGGGAATGTTGATTGCACCAGCCAATACATACAGTACATTACCAATAAATATGACATAAAAACACAACAAGGACACACAGACACTAAAAGCAGCACATCATCAATGAATATAAAAAAAACTGGTGGGTGCCGATGGTAGATCCAGCCTTCTTGATGATTTTGTTAAGCCCAGTTGCATCCTCCCTAGTGATGTTACACCCCCCCCTCCCAGCACACTGCACCAATCCAATGCTTTAAGTGCCTTTAACGACAGAAAGAGAGTCATGTAATATTAAACATGTATCACTGACTAACCCCTTCAAATAGGGTTAATAAAAACAGCTGCAACAACAAGACGACTGCTTTCCAGAGAGGTGGTCGTTCAGTTTCTCAAGCCCAATGACAGTTGTCCACAGACATAGAATATTTTCTCCCTGAATGCTTGGGATGCAGGGGTAGAAAACAAATCCAGTGGCATAAAGCACAGCTTTGGATCAACAGCCATCCTTGCCTCCCAGAACTAGAGAGATGACCCCCTTTTTTACCGCTTCCAGGTATTTCTACAGCTCACACGGGGCACTTAATGCCCTGCCAGGTTGACCCTGCTGCTGGACAGTGACCTTAAACACAATCTTTGATGCGAGGAAGCTATATTTCTGAAGCACTGTGGTCGAGATGCTTGCTGGATTCATCGTGCATCTTCCTGTGGTCCTGCTATTCCACGGCTGTACTCTCTGATTTGCTGAAGAACAGTGGCTCCACCTCTATTGAGCAAATTGCCAGAGACACACTTGGGTCCATCAGAAAAGCTGCTGCAGGGGTTGAATCAAAGTTGGCTCCCAGAGGATTCAGTATGCATGCAAAGCTCTCAGACAGCGACTTCTGGAGGACCTGAACCAACTGTTTTGCAACAGTAGTTGACTGCAAGTGTGCCTCAAGGTTGAGAAGGCAAGGCACCACATCAGACAGCTACTGACTGTCAGTTTGAAGTTGGTCGGTGTGGATTGCGATCAGCTCCAGCAACTTCACAAGCTGTTCTAGCTTGGCCCAGTCACACTCCGTGCTCGCCCTCGGATTTATTTCCTGTTACCTAGTGATAGCTAGTGATAGCGATGCACAAGCTAGGCCTATCTACTGGCAGCATATATATACCCGCCAGATTCAGAAGTTCCAAAAATCATTAGGATAAAAGCTTGAAAACCCCATTTGATTTTTGCCCAAAGTTTAGAAGAAAAACTCAAACTAAACCGAATTTATGGTATTTGTTTTAGTTTTGCAATCAAAGACAATTGTTTAAATTGTTTTTACAAATGTTTTTTTTTCCGGTTTTCATTTACTTGTCATAACCTTGTCCTGTAGTATTTTTCAAAGTAGTGTCATATTCTGACCATAGTTCTGTTATTTTATTCTTTGTTTTAGTATGCTCAGGGCGTGAGTTGGGGTGGGCAGTCTATGTTTGTTTTTCTATGTTGGTTTTTGTGTTCAGCCTAGTATGGTTCTCAATCAGAGGCAGGTGTCGTTCGTTGTCTCTGATTGAGAATCATACTTAGGTAGCATGGGTTTCACTTTTGGTTTGTGGGTGTTTGTTTCCGTGTGAGTGTTTGGGCTACACGGTACTGTTTTGGTTTTGTATATTTCACATTTATTATTTTGTTCCAGTGTTCAGTTGTGGTTTTGAATGAATCAATATGAACACTTACCACGCTGCGTTTTGGTCCGATCCTTACTCCTCTTCAGACGAAGAGTAGGAAATCTGTTACAAGTAGTTTAATGTGAGCGTACCTAAAAGACAACCCAGACCAGTTGTCTGAAGCATGACTTCACTATCAGCATTTTATTTTTGTTAGAAGGTGCTACATAAATTAAAGGTAGAGTAGGTCATAGGGGAGGAGTTTGTATGTGCACATGGAAGGTGTAGAAGGTACACTGACAGATCAGATGGCTGGAGTTTGGATTGAGTAAAGACAGACAGAGTGGTGAATAGCTTTTGCACTAGTCAGCAGCCATTGCATATGGGGGATGTAAAGGTGCCCTGTCCACCTCAGTGCCCCTGAGATCCCTCCTTTGGTTAATCAGGCTGATTGGAACAGCTGGTTAGACTGTAGGACAGGAGATACGCGTTGGGACTGAGGATTCCACCCCAGAGGATGGAAAAGAGGTGACATTGAGAGAGAGAGTAGTAAACAGGATATTCATGTCTAGTCCAAACTGTGGAGTCAAGGGGCACTGGTCCTGCAAACATCACTACATCTGTCTAGCATAGTGTGAGGAGCAGCTGAGAGATTCCATGTAAAGCCTTATTAAGGTGAAGTCTACAGAGAACACAGACCTGCAAACATACAGAGTAACAGGATGCTAAAGATGAAGAAAAACAACACTATCCGCAGGCACAACATCTCATCTGGTACGATGGTATGACAAGCCCAATGTGTACTAATGCAACAGATTGTGCTATAATAGGAGGAAAATGTTTGTAAATGTTCAAAAACAATTTTCAAATGTGTAAACTCTGCCCAGGTAGGTCACACAAGTGCTTTGGCACTTGAGAGTTCAAGTGTCTGTGAAAAAAGTAATAGTTGATTAAATCAGAAAAATATCAGAGCACTTATTAATGAATTTCTGCTGTGAATGACATCTAGGCATACAGCTTCACCATTCAGAGGGTTGCATTGTGGCACTAGAATGTTGCAATTCGAAAGAGCAATCTGAACCCGTCATAGTACTTTGTATGTAAAGTGACGGGCAGGGCACATTTATAGGTCTTCAAATGGAAAAGGAAAAGCGAAATGATTTTATGGTTCAGATATTTTCATCCTTCTAAGCAAACTACTGAAAATTGTACATCTGAATAATGTATTCACTGGTTAAAATTAGAGCCAGTTGAGAAATTGTGTTTCGTACTTTACCTTTTTTTATTTATTAATCTTAATTCGTGAGGGTCTCCCCAGAAAATGTTTTTATGTAATTGTATTTACCAGATGTTTATGAGTGAATAATCACCTGTAAGTATCCCTTTTTCAGTTCCAACCTTCTGTGAGCACTGATGTGTAAGCTAAAGGAGTCAAATTAAAACCATGTGCAGAGAAAAGGAAACCATTTAACACATTTCATTGGGCAAAAAACAATAAGAAATTCTATTCAATTCTGTTCTCTATGAACGGCTAACCACAATTTGAGACAACTAGCAAACGTCACACCAGAGTTTTCTTGGAAGAAACAACGCTTTATTATTCCTAACTAGACATAATGCATATTCTACTTCAGTAGAGAATACCCTCACCTTGTCGTAGTTGTACCACATAGGTAGAGCTAGTCCTGTCCTGTGGATGTGATAAGTGTATGTTGTATAGTATGTGGACATTGTGTATCTCATAACCCTAACTGGAGATGTATTTCAACATCTAATTTGTTGTCCTGTTTCACTGGTGCCTGCTAAGGCTAAGATCCCCTTCAGTTGTTTGCCCAGAACATCTAATGTGTTTGTTTCAATGCTTTTTAAGTCAACAAACACTTCTGATTGGACATGGGCCAGTGGTCACAGAGACACACCTGCAGCAAAACAAACAGGCTGTCACTCCACACAAAACAAACACTATTCTACATTTACTCCTTAGTGGTCATCACATTATATTTTCTATATGACAAAAACAACTTAAATTGACATTCTTATGCTTGAAAGGGAGTTAATGATAGCCTGTGTACCAGTCTGTGTAGCTACATTTCCACTCCTTATTCCATGGCATATGTTTAGCATGACAGGATTGGCAAGGTGGGGAGTGAGCTAAATAGACTGGTACCCAGACTAAGTTAATGAAATAAATAAAACAGAGCAATTTTTAATTCAATTAAAATATTCACTGAACAGGATTGCAAGTTTCACACATTGTTGGTATAATAAAATATTTAGTTCATACAGTGACGTTATATAGTGAAGGCTGAAGGGTTGTAGAAGGAGAAAAACAGAGCTTAGGGCCAGACAGAAAGAGCTGAGTCTGTACTACCTCTCAGAACTGGGCCTAGACAGAAAATAGCCATGTTTACTCACCTCTGCAGAAGACAACAAGGACAGAGGTAAATAACCATGTTTGGAGCTGGGGCATGGAGTAAATGGCACCATCTAACGACTATTATTTTCTTTCTTTTGTGTTTGAAAGAGATAACCACAACACAGATATAGGTGTCTGCAAGGTGGAGGATCCTCCTATGAAACATCAGCTTCCCACAATAGACACGCAATTTGGTAAACTTGAAAACAAATAATTATAGAGATAAACAAGGCAACATGAGTAAACGTATTTGAGAATGAATGAATAGATAGAGTACATGCATCCAATGTGATATGAATGCTCTGGGTGGCTGTTTCAGGCAACGTTTATTAGTGCTTGATTACGGTGGTAAAGCCATCATTAGGGACAGCTGTCTTTTTTATTTGGCGTGTGGGGATGAGAGGCTTGTTGAGACTCACATCTCTTAGGCTTGTAATCTAGTGAAGTATCACTCTGTGGGGTTATTTATGGCTGCTTGCCCAGGGATACAAACTCAAAAGGCTCCCACATAAAAAACACCAGATGAGTTCAAGGGGCTGAGGAGAAGAAAAGGACTTTCTGGAGATGAGGGTCAGTGAATGGATCTTGGTACTTTGCAGTTGTATAAGACTTGCACCATCAAATGACAAATCAGAGGGATGCAATTTATCTAATGGCTTGTCTTTCAGTGCATTCAGTTGTGAAATATACAATCAACCACAAAATGAAACATGACCCTCCCCATTTTCCTTATTGGATGGAAATTAAGAGGTTGGTACTGCATAAAACAAATTGGCACAACTTTGCCACAACGTCAATTACAGAGTTTCACGTGACTTCACATGAGTCAATGTCATTCAATAAAGTTAGATAACTCAATTCTCTCAAGTTCATGGTGAGGCTTTATTCTAAGCCGATCCCAGAAGAGAGTTCCAGAGCAGTTTATGGCTAATTGCAGAGTCGTCCCTTCACTTCACTTCCTTAGCACCGAAATATGCAAATGGCCACACAATCACAATACTGTAGGATAAGATAAATCCATGAATGATCATTGAGGCCCCTAATCAACATCCCCTCACAGATAGATTTACTCTGGCTCCTTTAATTACAGTCTCTATCACTTTAATGAGCATCTCACCACTACATAAATAAACACGACAAAAGTGAATACAATACACATTAGTTTCCCTTCTCAGCAGCAGTCAGATATAGGAAGAGAATACCCCACTGGTGAATGGGTTGTTATGGTACACCTGTGGAGACACCAATGACATCATTAGCAGAAGATGGGCCAGCGCTGATCAAATCAAAGTTTATTGGTCGTGTATACAGACTTGCAGATGTTATCGCAGGTGCAGCAAAAGGCATATGGTTCTAGCTCCAACAGTGCCGTAATATCTAGCAACACAATAACCAAAAAGTAAAAATAATAAAGAAAGACATGAGCAATGTCAGAGTCTGGAATATATAAATGGTGTGTATAGACAGTATATTAATAGAAAAAGTGTGTACAGCAGTAGTTATATAGGATGAGCCATGACTAGAATACAGTATTATTGTGGGGGCGAATCAATTCGCAAATCAACTTGATTGAAGGTACACAACACATGACGGCTCTCGTCATGAGCCGTCAAGCCATTACCAAGAACCACATACCAGATTTTTAAAAGTGTCTATTTCTCACCTAAAACATAAAACAGTAGTTAACATGATTAAAGTGACCAGTGTTCAATGACTCTATGTACATAGGGCAGCAGTCTCTAAGGTTCAGGGCAGTGTACTGGGCGGAGGCCGACAAGTGATGACTGTTAAAGTGTTTTTCAGTCTCTCAGTCCCAGCTGTGATGCACCTGTACTGTCTCTGCCTTCTAGATGGTAGTGGGGTGAACACCCACCATGCTTTGGAGAGCCCTGCGGTTGCGGGCGGCGTAGTTGCCGTACCAGGCGGTGAGACATGCAGCTCGACAGAATGCTCTCAATGATTGATGAGAACTTACACATAGCTGAACTTACCCACAAAGAATTATTCATATATGAACAGTACAAGTTCTGTTCTTTCCATTCTTACACAATGACCTTGCTGATCTCCTACAAATGAGATGAAAATACACTCAAGGACATGAAAACTTACGGTGAAAAGAGCTGGGAAAACAAAAGATGACCGTGATACTTAAGTTCTAAAACAGTTACAGTATTTAAAAGGGAATAAAATAACGACCTTAAAGAGGTGGTTTTAATGTACTAATAGTTACACTATGTATACCAAACATTAGGAACACCTTCCTAATATTGAGTTGAACCCCCCGTTTTGCACTCAGAACAGCCTCAATTCATCGGGGTATGGACTGTACAAGATGTTGAAAGTGTTCCACAGGGATGCTGGCCCATGTTGACTCCAATGCTTCCCACAGTTGTGTCAAGTTGGCTGTAAGTCCTTTGGGTGGTGGACCATTCTTGATACACACGGGAAACTGTTGAGTGTGAAAACCCCAGCAGCGTTGCAATTCTTGACACAAGCTGGTGCGTCTGGCACCTACTACCACTTATATCCTTCGTATTGCCCATTCACCCTATGATTGGCACATGCACACAATCAATGTCTCAATTGTCTCAAGGCTTAAAAATCCTCCTATATCCTGTCTCCTCTCCTTCATCTACACTGATTGAAGTAGATTTAACAAGTGACGTCAATAAGGGATCATAGCTTTCACCTGGATTCACCTGGTCAGTCTTATGTAAAAAGTAGTTTTTTAAGATGTTTTGTACGTCTACAAAACTGAAGAGGGCAGGAAAAAATGTCCAGATTACGCTGTTGATCTATTCTGTCACTGTATTATACAATAGCTTTCAATCAATCAATAACGTGAGCGATTGCAATCATCATATACAACACCACAAAATCAGACTCCGCTGTAATACAATAACTACAGTGAAGCCACCGGGAGACTCATTCAGTTGATTGGAAAGTAGCATACTCCTAATAGTGTCTGATGACCTGATAATACAAATTGAGGTTATAAAACGCTTGTGTTAAAATAAACAACAGTCTTATCTCTGTACAAATGGGATTACCTGCTTTGCATTACAAAACAACAACACATAAATGAAATTCCTTAAGTGTACAGTATACAAACCACCCTGAATGATGCTGCCTGCCTGGGTGGGTTATGTGGCACAGCTTTGGTTGCCTCTCTGATTTATTAGTTATTTAATAAATGAAAAGGAGCCCCCCTGCTGCTCAGTCAGACACACTGTGCCTGAGGTGATGGACTTCAGGGGGGTGGGTTGGTGGGGCATGGTGGCTAGGGGTTGTATATGAGTGAATATTCAATGCACGTCAGTGCAGCTTTTATGGCATGATCGCTCGTTTTAATTGCCCTTCCTGGTGCTGAAGACCCTGGGGCCTGGGAGATTTCCCCCTGACTTTTATTTAATGTCCCATTAGAGATAATGAACCTCTCTCTCTTTTTCGCTCTCTCTCTCTCTCACACACACAGACACCCATATACCTGCACACACACATACACACAGAAGGTTCTAGGAGCATGTGCCTTTTGGAGTACTGTGCTACTGACCAAGAGAGACTCTGTAGTGTGTGAATGATCTCACATGATGATTTGAAGGTAGTTCTAGCCTTATAGCTGTGATCAGTGAGGGAAGCGCTTCAGTCAGTCAGGACACTTGACTATACACCAACGCATACATGCAGAAGAGAAGCCTTATTGCTGTGATCAGTGTGGAAAGAGTTTTTCTTAATGGTAGCATTTCCTTTAGGCTGCAGATACCAGTGCTTCCACAGTAAGAAAGCTCAGTTTCATTAGAAGCATCATCCCACGAAAACAATGTATTTCTCATGAACAACCTTGCAGAGATTTGAAAGCTTATGGAATATGTGTCCAGTGTTTTAATGAAAATCGGTTGTTGTTTATCAACTGACCACTTCTCCAGCGAAAGACGGTTAACAACCCAATCCATTCAAAAGTAATGTATAATATAAAACATCAGGCAACAGACTTTAAAACTTAATTATTGGGATTGGTACTATATATTCTAAAATATTTTAGCTGTCAAAAGTTTGGACACCTACTCATTCAAGGGGTTTTCTTTATTTTTACTATTTTCTACAAAGTGAAGACATCAAAACTATGAAATAACACATATGGAATCATGTAGTAACCAAAAAAGTGTTAAACAAATCTAAATCTATTTTACATATGAGATTCTTCAAAGTAGCCACCCTTTGCCTTGATGACAGCTTTACACACTTGGCATTCTCTCAACCAGCTTCACCTGGAATGCTTTTCCAATGGTCTTGAAGGAGTTCCCACATGCTGAGCACTTGTTGGCTGCTTTTCCTTCACTCTGTGTTCCAACTCATCCCAAATCATCTCAATTGGGTTGAGGTCGGGTGATTGTGGAGACCAGATCACCTGATGCAGCACGCCATCGCTCTCCTTCTTGGTAAAATAGCCCTTACACAGCCAGGAGGTATGTTGGGTCAATGTCCTGTTGAAAACAAAATGTACTGTGCATATGAACCATGCTAATAATATGTATTTTGGAAGGTTACATTTTATAAAATGTGTAAATAATGGTAGCATGCTAATTGCTAAGGACTAGCTAGCTTAGTGTAATGCAATAGTTAACCTTCCATTTCATGCTAACTATCTATTTTTAACTTCTGTTATTGTTAGCTGTCCATTGGTTTTTGTTACATTTAATACACATGTCTAAAAGGGATTTTAATGTATTTGAAAATGTGTGAATGTGTTTGATATTGGAATGAATGAAAACATATACTTTTCTACAAAGAGATTATTTCTAATCAGTGCTTTTCGTAATTTTATTGCACCAATTTCTTTTACACTGAAAACATCCAAAATACATAATCTATACAGCTAAAAACAACAATGCGATGTCAAAACAAACTGGCATTGAGGTTAAAGAAAGTGTGCTTTATCAATTTACCTAAATTTGCAAACTCTTACTTTGGACAAAATCAAAACGTCAATATTAAAATGGAGTATTTGCAATTAATCAGGATTAATCACAGCAAATCCTGTGATTAACTTGTTAAAAATGTTGTGTTTGACAGCCCTGTTTGGAATTGAACAGTCAATATTCTGAGTTTGAGAGAAATTGATAAAACATACACAGTACCTTGGAAGAGAAACCCAGTGTCGTCCCTCTTGGTTTAATGGTCAAAACATTGGCTTAGATCAGGTTAGACTCCTGCAGGTTACTTGTTGGGAATGTTGGGAAACCACGTGTCATGTGAAACTTGACACGTGTCCGAAAACCAAAAACCGTCTTTTTTTTGTGTTCACAAATTTTGCAATCCATGTGCAACTTCACACATGTCCGAAATCACGTCGGACTCATTTTTTATTATAAAGGAATGTACGTCACATATTTCACGTGATTTGTTCAAATGTGAGTTCATACATGTCACAAAAGCTCTCCTTTTTTTGTAAGGGCACACACACACACACACACACACACACACACACACACACACACATATAGGGAATGAGCTGTTCCTCCATGGTTAAGGGACCAGATTAAAATGGCACAATGGCACAAAGTCCCATAAAGAGAGATCGATAGCACTCTCAGTGGAGATCACCCAGGAAAAGATCGCTTTCGCTTGACTCCTGATCGCAGCAGAGAAATCCTAGTCGTTTCTGATTGTGCTGATTTGACTCAGGCCTAACTGGTGCAGTGGTTTCATTTAATAACAAGGCTATTCATCAACTATGCACACTGCAGAGTGGGCTCTGTGCGGAAAGGGAAGGGCTCATTAAGATGCATGCTAAATGCCACTCCATCTCATCACCAGTGTTTCTTTGAGCAGGAGACTTGCTCTATTACTAATGTCCAGGTAATCAAACATAACAGCCAAGGGTTTCCCTTTCACACTTCTTTTGGGGCACATGCTGACAAGGGTTATAGATGGTGAACAATAACACTATTTAATGGAGCTAGTGACAATCAAAAGGCCATGTATACGTACTGGACTCTGCTGTACAAGACAGAGCTAACGGTAAGCTTTAATAAAGTCAGACAAATAAAGATTTGAAGACAGTGAACATGTCCTCAGGGAAGTGATTTAACGATGTCATCACTAAAGTGTGTCAATTGGTGATGTTCTATTCAAAGTCTGTAATGTAATTCAGGAACAGATTGTATCAATGAGAGACTTATTCACCCTTGCCATGTACACAAAGGTAAGCAGTATTTTTTATAGCTTCATAAGATGAATGTCTTTCCCCTGGTTCAGGAAATAATATCACATCCCTTATTTGCTGTATATCTCCGGGAGTTCTACTATTCTGAAAGACATACAGTGCATTCGGAAAGTTTTCAGACCCCTTGACTTTTTCCACATTTTGTTACGGTACAGCATGGTTCTAAAATGGATTAAATCTAAACACAATACCCCATAATGACAAGGCAAAAACAGGTTTTTAAAATATTTTTAAAATGTATTACAAATAAAAAACTGAAATATCACATTTACATAAGTATTCAGACCCTTTACTCAGTGCTAAAGGTGCTTCAACAAAGTAATGATTACAGCCTCGAGTCTTCTTGGGTTTGACGCCACAAGCTTGTACATCTGATGTGGTGAGTTTCTCCCATTCTTCTCTCAAGCTCTGTTAGGTTGGATGAGGAGCATCGCTGCACAGCTATTTTCAGGTCTCTCCGAAGATGTATGATCATGTTCAAGTCCGGGCTCTGGCTGGGCCACTCAAGGACATTCAGAGACTTGTCCAGAAGCCAATCCTGCGTTGTCTTGGCTATGTGCTTAGGGTTGTTGTCCTGTTGGAAGGTGAACCTTCGCCCCAGTCTGAGGTCCTGAGCGCTTTGGAGCAGGTTTTCATCAAGGATCGCTCTGTACTTTGCTCAGTTCATCTTTCCCTTGATCCTGACAAGTCTCCATGCCGCTGAAAAACATACCCACAGCATGATGCTGCCACCACCATGTTTCACCGTAGGGATGGTGCCAGGTTTCCTCCAGATGTGACGCTTGGCATACAGGCCAAAGAGTTCAATCTTGGTTTCATCAGACCAGATTATCTGGTTTCTCATATTCTGAGAGACCTTTAGGTGCCTTTTGGCAAACTCCAAGTGGGCTGTCATGTGTCTTTTCCTGAGGAGTGGCTTCCGTCTGGCCACTCTACCATAAAGGCCTGATTGGTGGAGTGCTGCAAAGATGGTTGTCCTTCTGGAAGGTACTCCCATCTTCACAGAGGAACTCTGGAGCTCTGTCAGAGTGGCCATCAAATTCTTGGTCACTTTCATGACCAAGGCCCTTCTCTGCCGATTGCTCAGTTTTGCCAAGTTGCCTGCTCTCGGAAGAGTCTTGGTGGTTCCAAACTTTTCCCATTTAAGAATGCTGCTGTGTTGGTAACCTTCCCTAGATCTGCGCCTCGACACAATCCTGTGTTGGAGGTATACGGACAATTCCTTCAACCTCATTGCTTGTTTTTTTCTATGATATGCACTGTCAACTGTGGGACTTTAGATAGACAGGTGTGTGCTTTTCAAATCATGTCCAATCAATTGAATTTACCCCATGTGGACCCATAACAAAGGGTCTGAAAACTTAGGTAAATAAGGTATTTGTTTTTATTTTTTATAAATTTGCTAACATTTATAAAAAACTGTGTCCCATCATAACACTACTACTGCTCTGAGTGAAATGAGTGCAGAGAAAGCATACAACACGTTATCAAGCTGGGGCTGAGAACATTAACCAGCGCTGAGAACATTACTTGAATCTGAACACTGATTCCACTCTCAATCTCCTGTTGTTCAAAATCTGCTGAAACTCCCTCTGGCACACACACGTTATCCTATGCACGTCTCGGATCATTATGTAACTGCTGGTGGAGGAGAGTGGGACCATCTTGTGGGAGGAGAGATGGATATATCACCTAAAAACAGATCATGTGAGGGGGATGTGATCTGCATCTTCCACATTCTATTTTTTTTGAGAGAGAGCTTTTTTATTTCGTAAATTGACTTTTTCTCACACTTTATTGAACCTTTATTTAACTAGGCAAGTCAGTTAAGAACATATTCTTATTTACAATGATGGCCTACCCCGGCCAAACCCGGACGACACTGTGCTCCGCCCTATGCGACTTCCAATCACAGCCGGATGTGATGCAGCCTGACTGTGAATATCTAGCCACACAGAGAATATAGGTTGAATTAAAGTGGTCTCTTCATTATTAAAAAACACTTTGTTTCAGTATCATAGTTCTCATCAGGGTACTTTCGGGTAAATAGACAAAGAAAGGTTTTAATGCTACAGTATGTTTCCTACAGACTGATGGGAAGGAAGACACAGGAATGTTTTATTTTGAATGGAATGAATTACACTCAAGCTCACCAAATATAATCCATAAAGATATTGTTAAATTGACAAATGGAGGGTATGTAGCTATTATCATAGTCTAGTCTCCATGTCTTCCATATGGTAACTCTATATTACTGTCCCCTTAGGCCCCTCATTGCCCAGTGACCTTACCCTGGCTCTGAGTGGGATTTCAGAGAGCAGGGCTGGCATCGTGGAGGAAAAGAGTGTTGATTAACACAGTTATAGAATCACAACCGGTGGCTTGAGGCACATCTGGACTCACAGAATGATCCCCCTTTCAGCACCATAAGGCCGAAACTAAATGAGTGAATCATCCCCGGGTCTGTGGCCACGATCGAGTGGAGATTAGCAGCAAATTTGTCATCCAATCTTCATAACTTAATTACAGATGCACATAGGAATCATCAATGCTAATTAGAGATAGATACCTAGGGGCCGAATTTGATCTTTAAATTAGAAAATTAAGAGCATGATTTAGCTGGATGGTGCAAATCAATACTCCAGTCACTTCTGTGGTGGGGACTGGAGAGTAGCTGCAATGTTCAGTAAGGCCAATTTGACAATAACTGCAGGTGAGGCTAAGCATGCTCATTTTAATCAGAATGTAATTTTTTATAACATTGCTAATGGCTTCCCCCGTGGTATGAAGAAAACAGATGAATTAGTGAATGAAGTGTGTGTGTGTGTCTAGATTGCAGAGGCATTTCATAAATTTACCCAACCTTGAAAATGTGCAATAATGTATGATTTATATTGCCAGTATTATGGTGAAACATTGAAAAGAAAAAGTTTAAAATTCAATGAAACTTACCTTGATCTAAGGCTGTAGCACAATATATAGATTCCCAGGAATTGATGCAAAATGAGACCATTCGAATTATAAATGCGAAATTATCCCCTCGGCTACTTAAACAGCCACCGCTATCACCATGCCAACCCCCCAAACACACAAAGCTGCACCACCCAGCCCCCTCAAAAAAGAAAATGAAAAAATCCACCACCACCACCAGTGATTCCATGATGGTGTGGCCATCTGCCCCAGCTACAAATGGAGTGTGAGTTCTCTTTGACCGCAAGCAAGATGCTCAGCCTAATGGGGGACTGGCATCTGCATTCATCTCCACTGCCAGAACTCGTTAGGAAAACCGCTTGCAACATCACATGGACATAGAGGCTTCGCCTGTGATCTCTATCACTATGGACATACAGTACAGCTCGCCCCCACATTCAGCATCTGCATCTTGGACAGAACATATGGGTCATGTGATATGTGTGTGTTCCTTTTCATAGTTTAGCAATTCTAAAATGGAATACATATAGAGCAAATAGAGCAAATCACCTCAATTGACCTTACCAACGTAGATATCTGCCACTGTTTTGTAAATTCAATGTTATGATATCTTGAGCCTTGCAAACACATAATCAAGTGTTATTATGATCATGTTTATTCTAAACAACTACTGCTGAAAAATGTAGCAATTAATTTAATCTAAATACCTTGAAGGATAAATATATCCACTTCCCCTAGCTGTTACTCTGCATTATGGCTTAAGAATGGTATGTGTCATTTGCCCGGGTTTATTAATGAGAAGAAGATGGCATTTGGTAAACAGTGTGAAAAATGATTCCCACAGCTATACCTTAATTACTAGGCAGAGGTACCTAGGATGAATAATTCAGTCATTTTAGCATTGCTTTGCTGAACACACACATGCACACATACACGCACGCACGCACACATACACGCACACACGCACACACGCACACACACACACACACACACACACACACACACACACACACACACACACACACACACACACACACACACACACACACTTGTCGATTGCTTGATGATAATTGGAAGAATGCAATGGCAGAGACTTGCACCCCATTGGTTAGCAGATTACCTGAAATTGCTGTACTGCCTAAAATAATGAGATATTCGTATGAGGCAAATGTACTGTGATAATGTCAATTTGACACAGCCTGTTTGTATTATTAGATCCAGGGTCTCTGTGAATATCAATCCTCTTTAATTGTTATTAGGTTTGTAATGCTAATAGCACAGGACAGAAACTCATTTACATAAAAATACACTCACTATGATCGGTGAGTATTTTTTTTTTGGATAGGGTTGGATAGGTTTAATTTTCAACCTACCAGACAGCTGTCAGGATGGATAAAAAGGACTAGAAGTGTAAAGTAAAATATTTATTTTTGTATGTCTTAAATTTTAAATGTATTCATTGCATTATATTAAAAGTTGTACTACTACAAACCGATGAATAATATTGAATCTTACAGAATTAGTACATCCTGGAGGGGTTCAGGATCCAAACATTCTCGATTAAGTTTTAAATTGAAACAGATAACTAGCATTCTAAATCAAAACTACACTGGAAAATCATGCATTGGATTTCCAGTCGTAATGTGCTATATGGTATCTCATGAATCCCCTACATAATGACCCCTTTCCTCTGAGTCGTGCCTGGGTTTAATATGCCACTGTCTAATGGAAGCATAATTTCCTCATTCCCTTCCCATCTGCACACACTTGAGGAGAAATCTGACAGTGAAATCACCAACAGGTAGTGAGAGTGGGAGGGACACACATAGTTGTTGGTGGAAGCACAGCCCTTGGTAGTGTTAGCTTCTAAGTAACAGGGTAAAAACTGACGGACAACTATACAAAGCTCAAACCAAATGTATTCACGCAATGGGTCAGACAGCTAAACGGACAAAGACGTGTTCCCACCAGCACAAGTATATATACCCCAATTTAGGTGAAGTCTCCTCCTTCCTTCTATACATTACATCTTTATTGCTAGGCAGGAAGTTAAGTGATGTTGGTAATAAACTGTTCAAATCAAATCAAATCAAATTTTATTTGTCACATACACATGGTTAGCAGATGTTAATGCGAGTGTAGCGAAATGCTTGTGCTTCTAGTTCCGACAATGCAGTAATAACGAGCAAGTAATCTAACTAACAATTCCAAAAAAAACTACTGTCTTATACACAGTGTAAGGGGATAAAGAATATGTACATAAGGATATATGAATGAGTGATGGTACAGAGCAGCATAGGCAAGATACAGTAGATGATATCGAGTACAGTATATACATATGAGATAAGTATGTAAACCAAGTGGCATAGTTAAAGTGGCTAGTGATACATGTATTACATAAGGATGCAGTCGATGATATAGAGTACAGTATCAACGTATGCATATGAGATGAACAATGTAGGGTAAGTAACATTATATAAGGTAGCATTGTTTAAAGTGGCTAGTGATATATTTACATCATTTCCCATCAATTCCCATGATTAAAGTGGCTGGAGTAGAGTCAGTGTCATTGACAGTGTGTTGGCAGTAGTCACTCAATGTTAGTGGTGGCAGTTTAACAGTCTGATGGCCTTGAGATAGAAGCTGTTTTTCAGTCTCTCGGTCCCAGCTTTGATGCACCTGTACTGACCTCGCCTTCTGGATGACAGCGGGGTGATCAGGCAGTGGCTCGGGTGGTTGATGTCCTTGATGATCTTTATGGCCTTCCTGTAGCATCGGGTGGTGTAGGTGTCCTGGAGGGCAGGTAGTTTGCCCCCGGTGATGCGTTGTGCAGACCTCACTACCCTCTGGAGAGCCTTACGGTTGAGGGCGGTGCAGTTGCCATACCAGGCGGTGATACAGCCCGCCAGGATGCTCTCGATTGTGCATCTGTAGAAGTTTGTGAGTGCTTTTGGTGACAAGCCGAATTTCTTCAGCCTCCTGAGGTTGAAGAGGCGCTTCTGCGCCTTCCTCACGATGCTGTCTGTGTGAGTGGACCAGTTTGTCTGTGATATCAGAACTTAAAACTTGCTACCCTCTCCACTACTGTTCCATCGATGTGGATGGGGGTGTTCCCTCTGCTGTTTCCTGAAGTCCACAATCATCTCCTTAGTTTTGTTGACGTTGAGTGTGAGGTTATTTTCCTGACACCACACTCCGAGGGCCCTCACCTCCTCCCTGTAGGCCGTCTCGTCGTTGTTGGTAATCAAGCCTACCACTGTTGTGTCGTCCGCAAACTTGATGATTGAGTTGGAGGCGTGCATGGCCACGCAGTCGTGGGTGAACAGGGAGTACAGGAGAGGGCTCAGAACGCACCCTTGTGGGGCCCCAGTGATCAGCGGGGAGGAGATGTTGTTGCCTACCCTCACCACCTGGGGGCGGCCCGTCAGGAAGTCCAGTACCCAGTTGCACAGGGCGGGGTCGAGACCCAGAGTCTCGAGCTTGATGACGAGCTTGGAGGGTACTATGGTGTTGAATGCCGAGCTGTAGTCGATGAACAGCATTCTCACATAGGTATTCCTCTTGTCCAGATGGGTTAGGGCAGTGTGCAGTGTGGTTGAGATTGCATCGTCTGTGGACCTATTTGGGCGGTAAGCAAATTGGAGTGGGTCAAGGGTGTCAGGTAGGGTGGAGGTGATATGGTCCTTGACTAGTCTCTCAAAGCACTTCATGATGACGGATGTGAGTGCTACGGGCGGTAGTCGTTTAGCTCAGTTACCTTAGCTTTCTTGGGAACAGGAACAATGGTGGCCCTCTTGAAGCATGTGGGAACAGCAGACTGGTATAGGGATTGATTGAATATGTCCGTAAACACACCGGCCAGCTGGTCTGCGCATGCTCTGAGGGCGCAGCTGGGGATGCCGTCTGGGCCTGCAGCCTTGCGAGGGTTAACACGTTTAAATGTCTTACTCACTTCGGCTGCAGTGAAGGAGAGACCGCATGTTTCCGTTGCAGGCCGTGTCAGTGGCACTGTATTGTCCTCAAAGCGGGCAAAAAGTTATTTAGTCTGCCTGGGAGCAAGACATCCTGGTCCGTGACTGGGCTGGGTTTCTTCCTGTAGTCCGTGATTGACTGTAGACCCTGCCACATGCCTCTTGTGTCTGAGCCGTTGAATTGAGATTCTACTTTGTCTCTGTACTGGCGCTTAGCTTGTTTGATAGCCTTGCGGAGGGAATAGCTGCACTGTTTGTATTCAGTCATGTTACCAGACACCTTGCCCTGATTAAAAGCAGTGGTTCGTGCCTTCAGTTTCACACGAATGCTGCCATCAATCCACGGTTTCTGGTTAGGGAATGTTTTAATCATTGCTATGGGATCGACATCTTCAACGCACATCCCTTAATGTGACCTGATCCAACCTCATCCCCCATTCCTCACTACTCCACAGATCTCCACCCTTCTCAGTGACCGTAACCTTGTGATTGCCTTTCCGTTACTCAGTAACATTCCAAGCCCCTGGCTCATATCCAACCTTAATTGACTCCACCACATCCAATCCTCCTACAGACCCCCATTAACTTCTGTTGTAGCAACCAGACTGTGGCCCTTCTCCTTTCCATAGGATACCTGATGGCTAATAACATGTTCTGCCAGAATGTAAACGTTCAAGTTTATAAATCAGAACCCATCAGTAGTCAGTAACAATAGAACATATTTTCATTCCTTCCCTGACCAGCATCCACTTAAAAATGATGGGTCATTGAATAGAATGGAGTTCCATTCTTCTAACTGTGGGAATTTAACCTAAGATCAGGACAGGAATAACACAAGCAAGCCAGTAGGGTCACCAAGGAACAACATTTTAAGGGCATGCTCAGATTAAACTGTGCATCTCTTCAGTCCACTGCATTTCACAGACTACCATTAACGCCACCAAAGCTCAAGTCCCCTTCAGTTGTTGGCATGGCAACACTCGCCATCATCATCCTTTCCAAAGGATTCGTGTGTGTGTGTGTGTGTCCAGGAGTTGAACAAATGCTCACTCAAGAAACTGACAGAAAACTCCACATAGTTACAAAATCGTATTCTTCTAACACATGCTGGAGAGAAACCCTGAAGGGGGGTGGTGGATGATAGTACCTGTGTCTAGAGAAACTGGCTATTTCAATTCTGGCAAAAGTCCTCTCAGGTGTGATGGACTACATTCAGTCCCTCTGGCTCTGGAGAAGAGCTTTATGTGGACCCCACGCTGACAGCTCAAACACTCTCACACTGCTCTCATCGCTTTCCATCCAACACTGGGCCTGCTTTCACCTGGGGAGCCAACACATTAGGCTTCCACGTCATTAGCACCCTTTACCGAATTATGCCCTGTGAGGATAAGAAGGGGGAGGGAAAGCTGCCAACCTGCTCCCATCTGCTTCCTAACAATACCAGGCCATTTCAGTCACACACTTTATTAGGCTGTGGGCAGTTGAGTGTTAGAAACACCACAAATTACACCCCAAAAAGATGTTAGAGCAGAACAGGTACTTTTGGTAGATTAAGCCTGGCTATATTTAATGGAAAGATGTATTTTTTGCAGAGGGCACTTGTGCTTTGAGTCGGACATGAGTGCCTCTGGAAGGGGTTTCATTTGCTGAATGGCCAAGAGGAGAGAGGGAGGAAGGGGATGATGGCTACCTTGTATGAGAGTGGCTAATTTGACAGTCAGTCCATTTCCCATTTGGGCTGGGGCTCAGCACTGTCCTAGAGTCCTGTTCCTAGGAGACCAATGCTCACAAATGCACTCTGGTTTATACATGTGGAAAATGGTTGGTCTTTTTGCCAACTTTCATCCAAGCCATGTTGCAGTGTGAGAGAGTGTTAACTGTAATGGAAGCTGTAGGTACAGAAAAGTTTCCAAAAGTGAGACAGCATTCACTAAAACACCTAACATCTTCAACACTTTGATACAATTGCCTGGCATTAACATGGCTTCAAGCTAATTCGGCTGGGAGTTCAATAAGGGTCTGCAGCCTCATACTAGCCTGGTAATCCATTCAAATTAAGCCAATGGACCCCATCTCACAGAGGTTAAGGCCCAAGTAATTAACACAACACTCTGTTATCACGCCTACAGTCCTGCATTGACTTTCCCTCAACTGCTAATGCGAATAATGATAAGATGTCTGGAGAAAGGTGTGCAAAGTGCAAGCACCACAATTATTTCTGCATTAATTTCTCTGAACATACAGCGCTTGTTGTGATTTATGGGAATTGACAGCCCATCATTAAAATACACTCATAAGCCATGTGTTGGCAATCACCTTAAAAGTGTCAGAGATAGATTTTTTTTATTAAAGTGAGAGCTTATCCACACAATTTGAACACGCATCAAACCCATTTCACATAGTTCATGCTCAGAGATGGTCTGACACATACAGTGCCTTCAGAAAGTATTCATATCCCTTGACTTTTTCAACATTTTGCAAAGTGGGATTCAAATGGATTTAATTGTCTTTTTCTTGTCAACGATCTACACAAAATACACTGTAAAGTCAAAGTGGAAGAACAATTGTAATATTAGTTTAAAAAATAATAATAAAATGTATAAAAATGTATAAAAAAAACACTGATATATATTCATTACATACTGTAAGTATTCAACCCCCTGAGTAAGTATTCAACCCCCTTCAACCCCCAATACATGTTAAAATCACGTTTGGCAAAGATTATAGCTGTGAATCTCTCAAGGTAAACCAAACCGCGTCACTTACACCCACCCGCTTAACCCATAAGCCAGCCACACCAATGTGTCGAAGGAAACACTGTTTCAACTGGCGACCAAAGTCAGCCTGCAGGCACCCGGCCTGCCACAAGGATTGGCTAGAGCGTGATGAGCCAAGTAAAACCCCCCCGGCCAAACCCTCCCCTCACGAGGCTGGGACAATTGTGCGCTGCCCCATGGGACTCTGGGTCACGGACGGTTGTGACACAGCCTGCGATCGAACCCGGGTGACTCCTCAAGCACTGAACATTTGGACTAAATGTAATACACTATAAGTAAATGTGTCCAAATGCTTATGGCACCTTCAAATGAAGAGACTATACACATAAAGTGCATTCATTTCTAAATGGTAAAACAGACAGTAGAGGCTCCTCAGAGCAGGAAAGGGAGGACCTCTGTCCTCTGGTTGTCTTGCTTGCTAATGTTACATGACTGACCTCTGCATTCATCCATGCATGCTGGCAAGATAGCCAATGGAATGCCAATCACTGAGTCAGGGATATCTAGCTAGCTCGCGCACACAGTGGCAGGCAGCTTGTGGTCATTTGGTCATTTGGTCATTTGGTGTTCAAACAAGACAGCTGAAAAATAATGAGACAATAACTGGAACAATAACTGGAACTAGCTAATGTTACCTAGCTACTGTTTTTGCATACATGCATGCTGCACAGTGCTAGTGGAACATTGAAAAAGGTAAAATACAGTGAGAGTGTAGTTGTCGCTATTTTAATAAATGAAACAGATTAGCTATTTATCATACATTGCAATTAGAGATAGCTGGCTATATTTGTTGAAAAAAATACATACAAATATGGGCCTCTGGCTAGCATACAGGTCAGCTGCAATCAAGGCAATCTACAAAATAGCTTCCAATACTCTACTCAGCAAACTGGATGCAGTCTATCACAGTGCCGTCCGTTTTGTCACCAAAGCCCCATATACCACCCACCACTGCGACCTGTATGCTCTAGTCGTCTGGCCCTCGCTACATATTCATCGCCAGACCCACTGACTCCAGGTCATCTATAAGTCTATGCTAGGTAAAGCTCCGCCTTATGTCAGCTCACTGGTCACGATAACAACACCCACCCGTAGCACGCGCTCCAGCAGGTATATCTCACTGGTAATCCCCAAAGCCAACACCTCCTTTGGCCGCCTTTCCTTCCAGTTCTCTGCTGCCAGTGACTGGAACGAATTGCAAAAATCTCTGAAGCTGAAGACTTATGTTTCCCTCACTGACTTTAAACATCAGCTATCTGAGCAGCTGCACATAGTCCATCTGTAAATAGTCCACCCAATCTACCTACCTCATCCCCATATTGTTTTTATTTACTGTTGCTCTTTTGCACACCAGTATCTCTACTTGCACATCATCATCTGCTCATCTATCACTCCAGTGTTAATCTGCTAAATTGTAATTACGTCGCTACTATGGCCTATTTATTGCCTTACCTCCTCATGCCATTTGCACACACTGTATATAGACTTTATTTTTTTTCTATTGTGTTATTGACTGTACGCTTGTTTATTCCATGTGTAACTCTGTGTTGTTGTTTGTGTCGCACTGCTTTGCTTTATCTTGGTCAGGTCGCAGTTGTAAATGAGAACTTGTTCTCAACTAGCTTACCTGGTTAAATAAAGGTGAAACAAAAATAAAATAATAAATAAAAGGTAGAGTAGCTTCGTAGCTAGCTAGCATATCCTCCATGTACAAAGCAAACTAGCTATCTAGCTACCAACCTCGAAAAATGGAAGCTTGATAACAAGAGAGTAGTGTTAATGATTTCATAGAAATGTTATAAAACTGAGTATATTCATTATTAATTAGATATTCTAGCTAGTATGGTGGTGGTCTGCATATGGTTTCCTGTGCATTTTTGAGTCCAGCTTTCAGACGTTCACTACCAGAAAGGCTTTGTTTATAAGCCTTCTGATCAGGTCTATAGAAAACCTAGGAGGCTCATGGTTCTCACCCCCTTCCAAAGCATGACACAATAATTACAACGACTTCCGGAGGACATCCTCCAATCTATCAGCTCTGGCAATACAAACTGATATGTTGTCCATCCAATCAAAGGATCAGAGAATGAATCTAGTACCAGAAGCATAAGCTACAGCTAGCTAGCACTGCAGTACATTAAGTGTTGTAAGTAGTTGACTAAAAAATAGAGGACAATAGTTGAACAGTTTTTAATTAAGTAAAAGCAGCAGAGAAAGGAGAGAGAGCTGGCTATTTTTCATTCTATTTTTTTCTTTTTAGCTTACAGTGCCTTGCGAAAGTATTCGTCCCCCTTGAACTTTGCGAACTTTTGCCACATTTCAGGCTTCAAACATAAAGATATAAAACTGTATTTTTTGTGAAGAATCAACAACAAGTGGGACACAATCATGAAGTGGAACGACATTTATTGGATTTCTTAATTTCTTAATCAGGGGTGTATTAATTCCAAAACATTACAAAACGTTTCTTCAAAAAGCCTAGGTATCCCGCTAGCGGGACAACTTCTGGTGAGATTGGAGGGCGCGCAAATTTAAATAAATAATCATAAAAATGATGGATATTAAACATTTAGGTACATATAAGTGTCTTATATCGTTTGAAAGCTTAAATTCTTGTTAATCTAACTACACTGTCCAATTTACAGTAGCTATTACAGCAAAAACAGGCCATGCGATTATTTGAAGACGGCA
Source organism: Oncorhynchus tshawytscha (assembly GCF_018296145.1). NCBI lineage: Eukaryota > Metazoa > Chordata > Actinopteri > Salmoniformes > Salmonidae > Oncorhynchus > Oncorhynchus tshawytscha. The sequence goes on along the minus strand of NC_056430.1, from coordinate 25,532,308 downwards.
CCCCAATCAAAATAATTTTTCCACCTGCACAGGTTTGATAAATTCACAAATAGCGATTAAATATTCACTTACTTTTTGAAAATATTCCTCTGATTTGTCATCCAAAGGGTCCCAGCTATAACATGTAGTGTTGATTTGTTAGATAAAATCATTATTTATATCCCAAAAAGTCAGTTTAGTTGGCGCCATGGATTTAAGTAATCGACTCGTTCAACATGCAGAGAAAGGAATCCGAAAATCTACCCTTCAATTTTCAAAATACAAATACACACAAACACAAATACAAAAATCTACTCCTCAGATACCCTAAAATGTATTCAAACTATAATATTTCCTATGGAAAGAAGTATGTTCAATAGGAAACCGATTTTAGCAGGTGCGTTTTGTCTTCATATAACGTGCAAACACGAATTTCCAAGACTGTGTCCCTGTACTAAAACTGATATTTTTGGAAGTTACAAGCCTGAAACCTTTAACATAGACTGCTGACACCCTGTGGAAGCCATAAGAATTGCATCCTGGGAGCTAATTTTCATTGAGAGAAAAAAGGGACCTAGCCCTACGAAGTTAAATGTAAGCAAACAGAACAAAACGGGGAGGGACCTACCTGAATCTGTCCAGTAGATACTGTTATTTGGACTAATGTTTACATCCTGTCATCTTGATTACTCCAAATGTTTCTCTCAACTTTCATTTGTAGGTTAGTTTGGAGCAACCCCATGATGGGTATGGAGCAAATTAGAGTATCATGCAGTAGCCTAAACCTATCAATGTTACATTGAGCTGGGAGAATAGAATGTGAATGACAGTCATCCAATTTGCTGTAATAGAAATAAGGCCATGCTCATAAAAAACAAAACTCCTCCCTAATCTTAAACAGTACCGACGGCCACTGAAAACAGATATGTATGACCCTAAAATAAGAGGTGACATTCTGTACTGTCTCCTCATATAAAACATTTGATCTCAAATCCAAAATGTTGGCGTATAGAGCCAAATTAAAAGTTTTAGCTTCACTCTCCAAATCAATACGTCGGGGACAGTACATCTCCCACACACTTGCTCTGCTGCTCTTTCTTTATCCCTCTTTTCCCTCCTCACTCCCTTCCCCCCTCCCTCTGCCCATCAGACATACACTGACACCCACAAAGAAAAGAAGAAAAGATGTTGAACGCTGCCGGGAGGCCACATGATACCAAAGAGCCCTGGTTGTCAGAATCAATATTGGCATGTATGACAAAGACGGAGTGTCTCCAAAGAAAACTGCTATATTGAATATGGTGCTAAAAATGACAAGTGACAACGGAGGCTCTGTCTGGAGCTGACAGACAAGCTAAAGACCAGAGACCTCCATGACAGATGCTCCCCAACATGTCAAGGAAAGAGAGGACGCTGGGGGGCAGGACCACAAGACCCACCAGTAGATTAATTATTTCCTAAATAACAATTGGTTGCCAGAAAAAAGTAAACTCCTGGTTTTCCCCTCTGACATAGCTTTCAGAGAACAAAGACACTCTCTGCTCTTTGTTTCACTGGTCTCTCTCTGTAACATGTGAAAGCACAATTTTCAGAAAGTCAGGAAATCTCTTGGATTAATATTTTTTTCTCACAATACTCATTCTAATTCAGTGCAGATAAAAAAAAATGCTGCATGCAGGCTTTAAGATAGCTTATAAGAAAAGGAAAAATTGTTGGCTGGTTCATTGCTTTTTCTGCTATATCTTGGCTGACAAACACAATGATGAGAAATTACCCAAAATTGGAGAAAAAAAACTAGACAACCAAATACAATTGGTTTAGGAAGTGAATACTCATTATCATTCCAAATAAATCATCTGAAAAACAAAATCAATTTGAAACAGAGGGCTACATCATTGGTTATTGTTATCTCCACAGGGTTTTACATGCAACAAGAAGAAACCAAATGAAATATTGGGAAGAATCTATTATGGAACACATCCATTTGGCTTATGCTGCCTGAAGATAAATTACATTTGGCCCACCAAACATGGTCATTACATTTATGTACAACAGGCACCGTCTTTATTACGCATACAGTTCTCTCTGTAATATCATAGGTGAGAGTTGAAACATGAGGTGTACGATATAGGTTGCATTTAATTATTGTTCTTAATGTGACTCTAGAGGTTGTTTATTGAAGTAAACACACTGAACTGAAGTGAACAGCTGTACATGGAGACAATTAGCTTAGGTTACAAAAATATTTACATATTCTAATTTCCACCATGAGAATATAATTATATATTTTAGAATATTATCTTTAAGCATTTAGCTCAGACATTTCCAGGTGTGCCTTTTAACCAAATTGTCACATCATACAGGCTGATCACTTAGAGGCCTCTATTTAGATAAAATTAGCTATACTGAACAGTTTACTTTTTTTATTTTCTTCTTACAGATAGTCGCAGTGTAACAATAATTAGATTAGATTCACAGTGCTTTGTTACATGCAGATACTTTTAATTCAGCTCTCCCTGAAAGCTCTTAAACATTTTAGAACTTGTGGACCTTTGAAATGAAATGTCTGCACATATCACTATGGAGTGGCAATCATACTGAAGTACCCTAATGGTCTTCAACTTCAACAAACCCTGATTTCCATTCAATCTCAAATTGTGAGAGAGCTGGCCCGTCAATTTCAGCTTGGAGAGGGGCAATTATCTTAAATAGGCACATTGTAGAAAAACAACCGAAAAAAGGACAATTGTAAAAGTTATCTTTTCTACGCCACATCCGTGCAAAAAACACATATTTGTTCATCATGTGCATGACAAGTTAGTCTTTAAATAATAAGCAGAGTTGGACTGTAAATACTAGAGTACAATAGGATATCCTGTAATAATACACAGAACAACTTGCAGCAATTTCTTCAGGTCATAAACTGCTCAAATGGGGAACAAAATTAAACCTGGAGCTTAAGCAACTCAAGCAGGTGACACATAGTAATGATAGAATGGGGTGGTGGTATTCACAGAATACCTTCTGAATGCATGATTAATTCCATTTCAAATGAGGTATACATTTGATTGAGCACATAGATGTTACACCAGACACTGTATGGGGGATAATAACATCTTAAGGGTCACCTCAATGTTTAATCCTTTAGGGAATGCACCAATTACTTTAGTAAACATTATGCACGGTAGATTTGACCAATTCATAAACTTGGTCTATTCAGGAGAAAAAGGTCTTTAAGGTCGCTGGCGGTGAAGAAGGATTTTTCTCTCACTAGATGTAAAGATGGAGGTCAGAGAGACGGCTCATAGAGAATGTACTTAGTATGCTGATTTATTGGAACCCTCTCCACCAGGCCCTAACAGCCTCTCTGCCTCCCCATTAAGGATTTCAATTCCCGGGAAGAGAGGAGGCCTGCAATATCATGGTAGTTCGGAATCCCTTAAGCTCATGTTATGATGAAGGCAAACTGTCAACCGCTAAATAGAAAAACATGATGGTCTTTCTCTCCAGGAAATGCACCTGTCATTCCATATAGGTTGCATGCATATCTCCAAGAAGGCCACAAAACATTATCTGTCACTTTTCGTCTCCGAACACATATCTCTTAAAGAGTAGAAAAATAACTCACTACATTGCATGGTGTTCGGGTCATGGCATAGCGCTAGCAAGGTTTCTGTTCTTTCCCCATCTGTCTCCCTCAAACCACTGGGAAAAAGGGGTTTGAGTACAATCCATGATTACAAGGATTAGATTAGCTTAAAACCAGGGGTGCCCAACCGCTTTACTCTGAAGAGCAACTCTCTTGCAATTTGAAATCTCACTGGATGGCTTGAGAGAGAGAGAGCGAGAGAGAGAGAGCCTTGGCATCTTTGAATAAGGATTTCACTGTGAGCACAGCCAAGTCAACTGTGAATAATATCATTTAGTGCTGCAGGACAACAGTCTTTGGAGCCCAGCCGAGAGCCCTTCTACACGAGCACTGCACCGCAAGCCCCTGATGAACTTCAGAAAAACACTGGATAGTCAATGGTGCATTTCAGCTCTTAATTAGAGTAAAGCAAACTCTTCTAATTAGTCTAATTTCCCCTAGATTAAATTATAGCTCTGCCGAGAAATCTCCATCCAAAGAATGTAGAAATTACTTATGTAGTTTCAGCACTGTGTTGACAAATTATTTAAGTCTCTTTTCTTTTTTTTTACAGAAGCTGAGCTATTTGTTTACCCTAATGCTGATTCACAGTCCTGTGGTTTGATGTATAATCAAGCCACAGGCTAGCCAAAAAGCATTATACCATGAAACCAACTCGTTCCTCTTTATGGTACCTGTCCCTCACATGGCCTTAAATACACAAAATTATGGAGGACAGAGCGACCATAAATTGTCTTTCCGGATGTGTCCTGGTGTTTAAGTTTCTGCCTACTGCCTGGCTCTCAGCATGGCATACACTGTCAGCTATATCAGCCTTATTATCAGAGCTCACCTGTTCCCATCGCCATGCCAGACATAATTAGGGCTCAGGGAGAGGTGGAGATTGGGTTGCTGTGCCAAGTAGAGAAAGCAAGGATGTTACGGAGGAGGGTCACTGGCCCATAAAGAGGAAGGAAGTTATAGGAGGAGAGAAATACAGGAAATATAGGTAAGTAGGTGCATTAGTTTTGATGTCTTCACTATTATTCTCAATAGTAAAAATAAAGAAAAAATGTTGAATGAGTAGGTGTGTCCAAATGTTGCCCTGTACTGTATATACAAAAGTATGTGGACACCCCTTCAAATTAGTGTATATGGCTATTTTAGCCACACCCGTTGCTGACAGGTGTATAAAATCGAGCCATGCAATCTCAAAAGACAAACATTGGCAGTACAATGGCCTTACTGAAGAGCTCAGTGACATTCAACGAGGCACCGTTATAGGATACCACCTTGCCAACAATTCAGTTCAGTAAATTTCTGCTCTGCTAGAGCTGTCCCGGTCAACTGTAAGTGCTGTTACTGTGAGGTGGAAACGTCTAGGTGCAACAACAGCTCAGCCGTGAAGTGGTAGGCCACCTAATCTCACAGAACGGGACCATTGAGTGCTGAAGAGTGGAAAAAACATCTGTCCTTGTTTGCAACACTTACTACCGAGTTCCAAACTGCCTCTGGAAGCAATCTCAGGACAATAACTGTTCATCCCGAGCTTCATGAAATCGGTTTCCATGGCCCGAGCAGCCGCACACAAGCCTAAGATCACCATGTGCTTTGCCTAGCATTGGCTGGGGTAGAGTAAAGCTCGCCGCCATCGACTCTGGAGCAGTGTAAACACGTTCTCTGGAGTGATGAATCACACTTCACCATCTGGCAGTCTGACGGACAAATCTGGGTTTGGCAGTTGCCAGGAAAATTCTACCTGCCCCAATGCATAGCGTCAACTGTAAGGTTTGGTGGAGAATGAATAATGGTCTAGTGCTGTTTTTCATGGTTTGGGCTAGGCCCCTTAGTTCCAGTGAAGGGAAATCTTAACTCCACAGTATACAATAACATTCTAGACGATTCTTTGCTTCCAACTTTGTGGCAACAGTTCGGGGAAGGCACTTTCCTGTTTCATTATGACAATGCCCCCGTGCACAAAACAAGGTCCATACAGAAATGGTTTGTCGAGATCGGTGTGAAAGAACTTGCCTGGCCTGCACAGAGCCCTGACCTCAACCCCATCGAACACCTTTGGGATGAATTGGAATGCTGACTATGAGCCAGGCCTAATCGCCAGACATCAATGCCCGACCTCACTAATGCTCTTGTGACTGAATGGAAGCACGTCCCCGCAACAATGTTCCACCATCTAGTGGAGAACCTTCCCGGAAGTGGAGTCTGTCATAGCAGCAAAGGGGGGACCAACTCCATATTAATGCTCATGATTTTGGAATGAGATGGTCATGTAGTGTAAGTAGGTAGGTAGGTAGTAGGTAGGTTGCCATGCTGTTATTTTTAACCAAGACTGATTCTGAGGAGTTGGTGGTGGAATTTGAAATGAAAGGACAAATTAATTTAAACTATACATCAAAATAGTCTATGTAGGCCCACAGTATACATCTTGGGATCTTAGTATACTGACAGCCAACATTGTTAGTGACAAAACAACAACAGTATAATACATTACTGAAAAACAATGACCTCTAAATCAAACCTAGAGGGAAAACATCAACACAACTTAATAACCTGTATTCCATCATTCCAAAATAGTTGGGATAGAATAGTCGGAATAGTCGGGATAGAAGGCCGTTTGTTGAATGCACCTCAATGAGACTAAGAAGTTGTTAAACACATATTTCACCTGCAATATGCCATTGTCTTTTTCAACTTTCTAATATCAATTTGGATTATTCAGCAATTGTTCTGCTTCAAGCAGCAAAGCCACAGTAAGCCACAGTGACGTAGACTTTGACACCACCTGTAAACATCTCCCAGGAAATTAGTACATTTCCCAGACCTCCAAAATAAACCAAAGCAATTCAGCAGATTAGTGTAAAGCTGGTGAAATAATAGTAATGTCACCCCTTCAGAATATGTTTGTATAACATTTGCTGCTTTGTTAGAAAATCACCAAACAATGTCGTCCTGGCATGAAGGAACAATCAAATACAGAGATGAGTAGAAATAAATTGAGTAAGCCTTATGTCAACATAGAGCATCATGCACTTCTGACAATTAGAGGACTTTAAATACAAAAGTACTTTCGTGGAGGAAACATTTGTATGGGAGAACATGTTTTGAGACAAAAAAATGAAAATGTATCACACAGGATATCTTGTCATGGTAATGGGTGATGGTAATGGCATGACAGAAAATGACAGACTTTGAATATAATCATCTGTCTACTCGTCCTAATCCGATGGTGACATTCTGCAGCACAATTCAGTTCTCAATCCTCTGAATTGATCCTTTCAATGAATTATCACAACACTCGGATGAGGAACTGTAAAGTCCATGGAGAATAAGAGCACCTCCTCCCAGCTGCCCACTGCACTGAGGCTAGGAAACACTGTCACCACCGATAAATACATGATAATCAAGAATTTCAATAAGCATTTCTCTACGGCTGGCCATGCTTTCCTCCTGGCTACCCCAACCCCGGCCAACAGCTCCCCCCGCAGCTACTTGCCCCCCCGCTTCTCCTTCACCGAAATCAAGATAGCAGATGTTCTGAAAGAGCTGCAAAACCTGGATCCGTACAAATCAGCTGGGCTAGACAATCTGGACCCTCTTTTTCTAAAAATAACCCGCCGCAATCTGGTTTCCGAGCTGGTCACGGGTGCACCTCAGCCACGCTCAAGGTATTAAACGATATCATAACCGCCACCGATAAAAGACAGTACTGTGCAGCTGTATTCATTGACCTGTCCAAGGATTTCGACTTTGTCAATCACTGTATTCTTACCGGCAGACTCACCAGCTCTTGCTGTGGGTGATTCTTTGATCCACCTCTACGCAGATGACACCATTCTGTATACATCTGGCCCTTCTTTGGACACTGTGTTAATTAACAAACCTCCAAACGAGCTTCTATGCCATACAACACTCCTTCCGTGGCCTCCGACTGCTCTTAAACGCTAGTAAAACTAAATGTATGCTCTTCAACCGATTGCTGCCTGCACCTGTCCGCCCGTCCAGCATCACTACTCTGGACGGTTCTGAATTGGAATATGTGGACAACTACAAATTCCTAGGTGTCTGACTAGACTGCAAACTCTCCTTCCAGACTCATGTTAAGCATCTCCAATCGAAAATTAAATATAGAATCGGCTTCCTATTTCGCAACAAAGCCTCCTTCACTCACGCTGCCAAACATACCCTCGTAAAATTGACTATCCTACCGATCCTCAACTTCGGCGATGTCATTTACAAAATAGCCTCCAACACTCTACTCAGCAAACTGGATGCACTCTATCACAGTGCCATCTGTTTTGTCACCAAAGCCCCATATACCACCCACCACTGCAACCTGTATGTTCTCGTTGGCTGGCCCTCTCTACATATTCGTCGCCAGACCCACTGGCTCCAGGTCCTCTATAAGTCTTTGCTAGGTAAAGCTCCGCCTTATCTCAGCTCAATCGTCACCTTAACAAAACCCACCCGAAGCACGTGCTCCAGCATGTATATCCCACTGATCATCACCAAAGCCAACACCTCCTTCGGCCACCTTTTCTTCCAGTTCTCTGCTGCCAATGACTGGAATGAATTGCAAAAATCGCTGAAGTTGGAGACTTATATCTCCCTCACTAACTTTAAGCATCAGCTATCTGAGCAGCTTACCGATGACTGCAGCTGTACACAGCCCATCTGTAAAAAAAAAACATCCAACTACCTACCTCATCCCCATATTGTTTTTTTTGTTTGTTTTTTTGCTCTTTGCACACCAGTATTTCTACTTGCACATCATCATCTGCACTTCTATCACTCCAGTGTTAATTTGCTCAATTTTAATTACTTCACTACTATGGCCTATTTACTGCCTTACCTCCTTACTCCATTTGCACACACTGTATATAGATTTTTCTATTGTATTATTGACTGTACGTTTGTTTATCTCATGTTTAACTCTGTGTTGTTGTTTTTGTTTTGTCGCACTGCTTTGCTTTATCTTGGCCAGGTCGCAGTTGTAAATGAGAACTTATCCCTCAACTGGCCTACCTGGTTAAATAAAGGTGAAATATATATTTATTTCTGAAATAAAAAATGTTATCATCCTGTTTTGTTGAGCACAAATCGACACATATAAGATATAATTATGAGTTTTTACACTTATCTTAAAGCACAGGAACAATGTAACTCAAACCCAGAGGAGTTTTCTGCACATACATAATTCTTATTTCCTTCGTTATTTTTTCAGGGTTAGGTAATGCTGCAAAATGATAAATACTGTACATAGATAACCACTGTATAATGAATGACCTAAGATTTATAATAGAAACATACATTCAAAACATGAAACAATACATTGTACTGTCGTTGTACGCTCGTTGTGTTGGCATGTGATGAACTCTTTATGAGCATTTATCACTTAAAGGGACATATTCATGCCTTGACCTGCAACGGAAAAACAGGCTATTTCATATCCAGTTGAGTAAATTGAAATGCTGATATTTCTTTTGACATTTACTTACACTATACATCAGCGATGGCAAACCCAGGTCCCGGAGGGGCTGCAGTGTGCAAAGTTTGGTAGCAATTTTTATCCACACCCCACACTGACACAACTGATTCAAATAACCAACTTATCCTGGTCCTCAATCTATTTAAGTGTTGGGTTAAAACAAAAGCATGCACACTGTATTGCCACTGCTACTACGTACGATCGACTGTATGTGTTGTTGTTTTGGGTCTATCGATGTTTGAATGTAACTCCTGGGAATCTGCCATATGTTACATTTTTGGCCTGGGTCTTTGTAGCTGCCGGTATTCATAACCCGCAGAGAACGTTTTCCAAAAACTTGAACTTTAAAGCCATATCATGTTGTTTCTGACCTTATACCCCAAATGCTGCAAGACCTACAACAGCAAAGTGTTTAACCAATAAAAGGGTAATGCTATGATACCACACTGGTAGGTGGAAATAAAAAGCATAGCTTCAGGAAAAATAAAATATGCTTGATATTGCAAAGTTATATATTTACATAGTGCTGAAAGAACGTGCCGTGCAGTAGATGCAAACATTCAGCTAATGCTATTTTGTGCTTGTTTGATGTACAATGCTTTACAATAATATAGAACACTGATAAAAGGTGGATGATCAATTAACCAATTAAAAATCATCCAATGGCATTTTAATAGTGATACGTAGCCTAGGTGACACAAAATGTATTTTGATATAAAGTACCCATGCACTATGCATCCAGAATCTGTGTCCCCGTTGTGTTGCAATTTTGACTGCAATATTTTTTTGTGATTTGGACTGGAATATCAAAGAACCAACATATAAACGATTCAAAAGGTGTACTGTATTCACCCAACACTCCTGTCATCCCCTCAAAAGTTAGGATTGCAAGACGTCAGACAACTTGAAAATTATTTTGAGAAAGAAGAGTGACTAACATATAGCTGAAGGGGACAAGGGAGGGATGGAGGAATTCACTGTTTTGATACACACGTGTCACGTAGACACACAAACAAACAAAGTCATTTTATGAAAGTGTGCATGCATGCACGCACACAAACAAACACACTCACACACACACAAAGGGGTTCAGCTGTTGATCCCCTCATGTCCAGCTGTCTCACGCTCAAGGGGAGACCGAGGCAACACCTCGGTGCCTCCTCTGTGACTCCTCGACAACTCGTCTGTGACACCGTGACCTAAATCTGTCCCCAGTTGTCTCATCACAGGACTGTGAGCCTGTTTTGATAGCGCCTGCAGTCATCTTTACTCGCCTGTCTGCTTTGTGGTTACTCTGAGCACCTGTGATAACACGGTCCTTTAACCTTCTTTTTTATATGTGTTTTTCAAGCACAGACAGGTCGAAGGTTAAATAAAAGCTTGGCAACATTTTCCTTTTGCCCTGGAGGGTAGCCTAAGGATATAAATCTTGGTCCTTCATAACCAATGCCACTTACATTGGCCTGCAGTCTGGCCTGTGTTTTCTGCATGACAGAGAATCTTTATACCTCTAAATCAGTGCTTACATTCCTATTAAGCCTGGGTTTGTAGATTTGAAACCTGATTTAATGTACACATACATTGAGGTCATTTTTTTACATCCAGGATGTTGAAACAACTCTTAACCTAAGATGAACAATGATTACCATCTCGGACATGTAGCAATGTTGAGCCCTATACACAACCCGATCTTTCTTATTTTCCACATTTTGATCTTTTATGTTTCCACCTACCTACATCAACACATCTATTTTCTGCCACATCAAAGCACCATCTGCCCTGCTGTTATCCTTTCATACAGAAAGGTCTTTGTCATTTCAAGTGACAAGTGAGTGGTTGAAGTTGCCTATTAGGGGGAAATACATTTGGACCATCCCACATTCTAAGAAATAAAATAACAGGTTCAACCATCCTTCCGCCTCAATAATCACAAGTACATTTTATTTTTCAAGTTAAATTTAACAACTCTCTCCTTTCAACCATCGCTCACACACATGCACACACATACACATCTCAGCCAGAAAAGGTATTTTTGTTTTTTGTTTTCTTGCTCAATATCTTTCAGATAACAAAAGGTGTGAAGTGTTGGCATTACAGATTCAGAAGTCCTCCTTCAGAGAATTCATAATCAGTCAAAGCCTACTCACTTACATACATCCACTAAAAAAAGTGCCCTGCTGTCACGACTTCCGCCGAAGTCGGCTCCTCTCCTTGTTCGGGCGGAGTTCGGCGATCGACGTCGCCAGCTTTCTAGCCTTCGCCGCTCAATTTTTCATATATCCATTTGTCTTGTCTTGTTTTCATACACACCTGGTTTTCATTTCCCCACTCAATCTACTTGTATTTAACCCTCTGTTTCCCATCATGTTTTGTGTGTAATTGTTTTCATGTCTAGTGATGTTCGTTAAGCGCTTTTACTTTATTGTTCCGTTTTTTGATCGCGTTTGTTGTGCTCCCGGTTTGGAACTATAATAAAGTGTGCTTTATTTAATCATACTCTGCTCTCCTGCACCTGACTTCGCCTTCATACACATCTTGACAACTGCCTTGAATGTTCTCTTTCTGATCCCAAAGTAAAGTGTTTCTTGTTTCTCCACGACCTAAAACATGGGCCTTTCTGTCAATGTGTGGTAAATGGAGATGTTGTTCCTGTTTCTGGGCTACCCCTGGGAGATGATGGATGTTGTCTGAATAATGTCTTATTTGTTGATCAGATCAATCAGGCCACAGTTGGTTTTAATAACATCTCCATCTCTAAGAGACAAACCTGACAGGGAGAAATGTACCATGAAACCTAATGCTCAACCAACAGGAACAGGAGTGATCTCTCTTTCTCTCTCACACTCACGATCTCGCGCTCTCTCTTTTTTTCTTCCCTCTCTCTCTCTCTCTCTCTCTTGCTTTCCTTCTTCTCCTTTCTGTAAATGAAATTGTTATTTTACATCAACCTTAGTCATTCGATATGTATGCTCATATTGATTGGCATTATGCTGAAGAACATGAAAAGTGCTTAGTGAAGTAGCTTGTGAATGTGACTTGAGGAACACTATCAGCATATACAGTGTAACCGTTAAGGATAAAACATGCTGTCTAAATGTGACAGTCTGGGCAAGAAAGAAATGTCAATCTAGCTGACTGAGATATCTTGTATCCCCGGAGCTATGACTTAAAATGTGATTTCCAATATCACCAATACAGCAAAACGGTCTGTAAGACCATAAAATAAATCATGTTATTTTTAATTAACTTCCATTTTTTTTGTGTGTGTATAATGATACCATAGTAATTTCAATCACAGGCACCACTGTAAAGTTCCTCCATCCATTTTCCTCCTTCCTTGTTCAATTAAACATTTACACAGCCTCAACCTCAGAGGTCAGCCCCTTCAGGGAATGGAAGTTTCTCAAGCACATTCTTCTCACAGTCACTGTTCACATTTCCCTAGGATATGAAAAATGGAGAGTAAAACAGTTTATACCTAATTAAAAGTTCCTAATGAAAAACTGAAATGACTGATATTTTCGAGCCAAATCATTGGCTATTTGCAGATGTGGTGAAAGAAAATATCAGTGGATCTATCGTGATCTGGGATATCAGGGATTAAGATGACATGCATGGGCAGTAATGACATTGACAAACTCAGCAAACAATTTGTGGGGCCCACAATGTTTCTGTTAGGTTAGTTAATACATTTCCTTCCATCCTTCTATATCCAGTTCTCACAACATTCCAAATGGGAATCATGAGAAATTGTTTGCTTATAGTTTGATCACCTTTCCTGTTCAAATTCAAATTGAAGTGAAAGTAAAATATTAAGCAATAAAAATTAAAAGTACCCGGCTATAGTATTTCATGGCAACAGTCCTACAAAACAAATCCAAAAAGAGATCATCAAAAATGCATTGCTTTAAGGAGCAAAATATGCAGCTATGATTGCAATAAACTATTTTCTGTTGTCATCGACATTAATCTATCATGTTGAATGGAATAATATTGCCCCAGCAAACATGCTTTTTCACCTTTGTAAGGGAATTTAATAACTGTAAGACCTAAAACTGTTTTCCACAGCCTTGATATGATTTGACAGACTTGCATTATGCCCATGTTGTCATACTCTGATCTGTTTCACCTGTCTTTGTGCTAGTTTCCACCCCCCAACAAGTGTCTCCCATCTTCCCTCATTATCCCCTGTGCACTTATACCTGTGTTCTCTGTTTGTCTGTTGCCAGTTTGTTTTGTTCGTCAAGCCTACCAGCGGTTTTCCCCTTGCGCCTATCTTTTCTAAAGTTCCTGTTTTCTAGTTTTCCCGGTTTTGAACATTCTGCCTGCCCTAAGCCTGCCTGCCATCCTGTACCTTGTCCCACCACACTGGATTATTGACCTCTGCCTGCTCTGACCTTGAGACTGCTTGCCGTTCTGTACCTTTTGGAATCTGATCAGGAGTACTGACCTCTGCCTGCCCTTGACCTGGCATTTTGCCTGCCCTCGGTTCTAGTGATAAACTTTTGTTATTTCGACACGGTCTGCATTTGGACCTTAAATCACACCAACCAACAACATTTTAGCATTGCAAATTTGTGTCAAAACAATATATTTTACCCAGAGTCCTGTCACAGTAATTCTATTTGAAATTAATGCCATTCATTGGATATAACCCACAGTGGGCGGTATTTGGAATGCAACATAAGGAATTTTCAGTAAAGAACTCAAACCTGACAATGACTGTCGCCCATGTGCATTCATGACATGATGTCAGAAGACAAAACGGCAAGGAAAATAGAGAAATCACTGACTAAAATGTGAATAGTTAGCCTAAGATTGCGGCGCTAAGGCGGGCACACGTCCTGCTGGTTCCTGCTTGCTTTTTATGGCTATTTTTCTGATAAATATTACTTTGTTTGCTCAGAATGATCTTGCAATAATTTCCTAAGACCGGAAAACACTTCTGGATAATGAATTGGAAGCTACACACATCTCTCATCTTCCCAGATCTTGAATAATACATTCGCTCCCTTGTTCCCTGTGCAGTTGGGCTTAACTGCTGTTGCTGGCCGAGATGACCTAAGGCAATGCCGACGACGAAGGAGAGGAGGGAAAGGGGGATTCCAAACTAGGCTGAAAAGACAGGCTATGCAGCCTCCTCTTCCTAGTATCCTGATGGCTATTGTCCAATCACTGGAAAATAAACATTTAATCGCAGAGAGACATCCGGGAATGTTGTGGCTTTGTTTTTACTGAAAGGGGCTCATGAACGATACACTCGACTCTGCTATTCAACCAGATGGCGTCTCCATATTCCGAATGGATCGAAAGGCGGTTTCTGGTAAGAGTCGGGGGAGAAGGCTGTGTTTCCTCATAAACAATTCCTGATGTACCGAAGTTCAAAACATCACAAGCTCCTGTTCACCCGACCTGGAGTTTCTGATGCTTAAAGGCCGATCCCACTATACGCCGAGGGAATTCACGTGTATTGTTATGACAGCAGTGCACATACCGGTACAAGCAAACACTAAGGTGGCCCTCAGCGAACTGTACAAGATTATTAGGTAGCAAGAATCCTCTCACCCAGAAGCAGTCTTTATTATTGCTGGTGACTTTAACCAAGCCCGTCTAAAACACATTTTCTCAAAATATTACCAACATGTATCCTGTCACACAAGAAGATGTATATACAAACATGTATACACAAACATCTGTGTATACACAAACATCCGTGATGCGTACAAAGCCACCCCCCACCCTCACTTCAGCCAATCAGATCACGTCTCTCTGTTCCTACTCACCGCCTACAAACAGCAATTCAAGAGGGTGCCACCAGCACAGAGAACAGTCTGGCCTGAACAAAGGAGGCGCTGAACAAAGGAGGCAGACACAATGCGGCAGGATTGTTTTGAGAATACTGATTGGAATATGTTCAAAGATTCATCAACCCAAGACTCATACATCAACATTGACAATTTATAATTCCTCGTTCACAGGCTTCATTAGGAAATGTATTTATGACGTTGTACCCACAATGACAATCCGGACATACACCAAACCAAAACCATGAATTAAAGAAGTTATCCGTACAATGCTGAGAGCCCGTACTGCCACATTCATTGTCAGCAGAACGAACCCCGATGACTTATGACGTGTACAAGGTATGCAGGTTCAGGCTCCATAAATCCATTAAGGATGCAAAAAAACAATACAAACTCAAACTTGAATTGATGTTCGAGAACTCAGACTCGCGTCACATGTGGCAAGGACTATAGACTGTCACAGACAACAAAGGCCAATCCAGCTGTGCGGTGCACACTGACGCCTCCCCCCCAGACGAGCTTAACACATTCTATCCTCGCTTCGAGCCAGATAATACCGAGCCATCCAGCAAGACTCTCGCTGCTCCGGTTGCCAGGCACACTGGATCCACTCCAAATTGCTTACCGCTCCAACAGATTCACGGAAGATGCCATTTCCAACGCATTCACACGGCCGTAGCAAACTGGACAAGAGGAACACCTACGTGAGAACGCTGTTCATTCAAAACTGTGATTATAGCAGCGAGTCTCCTTGGGTATGATGCTACACGCATGGCAAACCTGTATTGGGGGAGTTTCTCCCAGTACAGGCTCTGTCAGGTTGGATGGGGAGCGTTGCTGCACAGCTATTTTCAGGCCACTCAAGGACATTCAGAGACTTGTCCTGAAGCCACTCCTGCATTGTCTTGGCTGTGTGCTTAGGGTCATTGTCCTGTTGGAATGTGAACCTTCTCCCCCAGTCTGAGGTCCTGAGCGCACTGGAGCAGGTTTTTATCAAGGATCTCTCTGTACTTTGCTCTCTTCATCTTTCTTCGATCCTGACTAGTCTCCCAGTCCCTGCCACTGAAAAACATTCGCACAGCATGATAATGCCACCCCCATGCTTCACCGTAGAGATGGTGCTAGGTTTCTCCTGTCACGTTCGCAAGAATAAATGTGGGACCAAGGCGCAGCGGATGTTGAGTTCCACATTATTTTAATGATAAAGTGAAACTAAGCAAAGACAAAAACATATAAACTAACAACGAACCGTGACAACAGAGATGCTATGTGCACTAACTCAAAACAATATCCCAGAAACACAGGTGGGAAAACAGCTACTCATATATGATCCCCAATTAGAGACAACGATTACCAGCTGCCTCTAATTGGGAATCATACACAATCACTAACATAGAAAAACAAACCTAGAACCCCACATAGAAGTAATAAACTAGACTAACCCCCCAGTCACGCCCTGACCTACTCTACCATAGAAAATAAGGACTCTTTATGGTCAGGACGTGACATCTCCAGACATGACGCTTGGCATTTAGGCCAAAGAGTTCAATCTTGGTTTCATCAGACCAGATAATCTTGGGGACCTTCAATTCTGCAGAATTGTTTTGCTACTCTTCCCCAGATCTGTGCCTTAACACAATCTTGTCTTGGAGCTCTACGGACAATTCCTTTGACCTCATGGCTTGATTTTGATCTGACATGCACTGTCAATTGTGGGACCCCATATACAGTGGGGCAAAAAAGTATTTAGTCAGCCACCAATTGTGCAAGTTCTCCCACTTGAAAAGATGAGAGAGGTCTGTAATTTTCATCATAGGTACACTTCAACTATGACAGACAAAATGAGAAAAAAAATCCAGAAAATCACATTGTAGCATTTTTTATGAATTTATTTGCAAATATTGTGTGTATAATTGCTGGGGATTTTTAAAAATTCCATTTGAGAATAAGGCTGTAACGTAACAAAATGTGGAAAAAGTCAAGGGCTCTGAATACTTTCCAAAGGCACTGTATATGCAGGGTTTTTCTTTATTTTTTACTATTTTCTTCATTCTGGAATAATAGTGAAGTCATCAAAACTATGAAATAACACATATGGAATCTTGTAGTAACCAAAAAAATGTTTAAAAAAATATTCAAAGTAGCCACCCTTTGCCTTGATGACAGCTTTGCACACTCTTGGTATTCTCTCAACCAGACTCTTATTATACTGCTAAATTGATACACTTGCCTCCCATCCCCTCCTTCCCCTCCTTCCCCAATATGTGTGTGAATATTGGACTATAAATTGTGCCTTCCTGTATTGTACTTATGCTAACATATATTGTTCTATTCTTCTTCCATTTACTTAATGTTTTGTATTCTTGTCTTGTATTATTTCTTATTGTTGTTGCATTGTCAAGAAGGAACCTGCAAGTAAGTATTTTGTTGGAAAATATATACCATGCGTACAGACTAAGGAAACTTGAAAGTTAGCTTCGTTTGGTAGGGAGAATATCCTTGAGAGTTAAAAATGTAAAAGTTCCCACCACTAGAGAGTTTTCACATCGAGAAGCCAAGTGAAAGACCCGAGTGGAAACAGTGTTTCATGCACTACCGGAAAGCTTCAAAGCTAACACAAGAAGATGGTGACATTCAGGTCAGCTCGTTGACATCCGCCATGGGCAAAGAGGCGGAGAATATCTACAAGTCCTTTGTATTCCGGGACAAAGATGACAAAGAGGATTTCGACATGGTCATTGAGAAGTTTGAACAGGACTTCATCCCAAGGAGGAATGTAATATATGAACGTGCACATTTTCACCAGAAAAACTGACGAGAGCGTGAGTCAATTTAAACTTTTATAAGGGGACTCTACAAACTTTCTGAACACTGTGATTTTGGGGGAACTAAGGATCCTGTGACGGGATTGTCATAGGACCGAGAGAGACATTTTTGTCAGAAAAATTGCAAATGCACAGGAATTTAAAGCTAACTAGAGCAATCGAAATGACACAAAACCGTTAGCTCTTTAAGAGTCAGAACACAGAGCAGTCATGTGACAAGCAAGTGGAAGAGGTGAAGTTCTCTCACTGTAAAAGAGACAGAGGTTTCAAACAAGGAAGATTCAAACAAAGAAAGGCACGGTGCAATGATGATAAGAGTAGATGACCTAGATGAAGAGCACAGTCAGAAGGAATAGTGCCCAAATAGAAATGCTGAATGTCTCTTGAAATGCAAGAGAAGGGGGCATTTCCCTGCTGTTTGCCATTCAAAAGTGATGTATGAAGTGACAACACATGTAGACACATAGATGGAAACAGTCTTTCTTTGATCAGTTCAGTGTGAAAGTCAGATGACACCACCTTGGAGAGTTAATTTAGAGATTGGAAAAGTGTTGAATTTCAAGATAGATTCAGGGGCAGATGCTACTGTCATATCAGAGGCAAGCTACAATAGCCTGGAAAACAAGCCAGAGCTAGGCAAAACTAATGTAATTCTAAGAAGCACAGGTGGAGTACTACAGTGTGTAGGCCAGATGAAAACTCCAAGTGAAAAATAAGATTCAACATGAACATCTTCGTGGTCAGAGGGGCCATGGGAGACAACCTCATGTGTCACGGCACAGAGATATCAATGGGCCTGATCAAGAGGATTGGGGAAGTGAGAGCGTGTGTTTGGGTTCAGTGGGATTCTTGAAATGCGAGCCAGTTAAAATAGTACTGAACAACACAGCAGAACAATAGTGTCAAAGTGACCTGGAGAGTACCCATTCCATTCCTCCGAAAGGTTGAAAATGAGTTGTATAGAATGGAAATGCTTGAAGTGATAGAGTAAATTTATATTCAAATCTAAACAAATCAAGCTTTATTTATACAGCACATTTCAGACATGGAATGCAACACAATGTGCTTCACAGGTAAAAAAAAACGAATAAAAACAATGAAAATAAAAACTTAAATATTTACTATACAACAAACATAAGAGGATTAAAACAAAATAATAATAATAAAAACGGAATGACTAAAAAGCACCCTATGGAAAAGCAGGGCTAAATGATCTTTTAACAATGTCCACAGTTTCAGTCCCCCTCAGGTTATCTGGCAGGCTATTCTAGAGGCTGGGGGCATGGTAACTAAAGGCTGCCTCTCCATGCCTCTTGGTCCTAGGCTATGGGATATTTGAAAGGCCAGTGCCCGAGGACCTGAGAGACCTAATGGGCACATCATTTAAAACCATGTCTGACATGTACAGGGGTGCACAATCATGGATTGATTTAAAAACCAATCGAATAATATTCAAATGTATTATAAAACTCACAGGCAGCCAGTGCAGACACGTCAAAACTGGTGTAATGTGTGCTTTCCGTCTGATCTTGGCCATGACCCGTGCTGCAGCATTCTGTATGTTTTGCATTTTACCAATGGCTTTTTTGGGTAGACCAGACAGGAGAGCATTACAGTAGTCAAGCCTGCTTGTAATAAAAGCGTGGGCGAGTCTCTCTGTTTCATCCTGAGAGAGAAACGACCACACCTTGGCAATGTTCCTCAGGTGGTAAAAGCGATTTTTTCACATTCCTGATGTGTGATTCGAAGTTAAGTTTAGAATCTAAAATAACACCTACGTTTTTTACCTTTTTACCTTTATTGCCCATTAATTAAAATGTGCTTTGGCTTCAACAGTAAGTGCCTCGGTCTTGTTTTGATTTAGCTGGAGGAAGTTGTGAGCCACCAAAGAATTGAAATCACTGATACAGTCTAATAGTTTATCCGTGGAGCTAAAATCCTCTGGTGACAAGGAAATGTTAAGTTGTGGTTCATCTGCGTAGCAGTGAAAATCAATGCTGTTCTTTCTGATCATGCTGCCAATGGGTAACAGTTCTAAACTGAACAGTACCGGACCCAAAACCAAAACTTGTGGAATGCCACATGTGATATGTATTTTATCTGAGTTATGTTCAAAAAGGGTGACAAAAAACTCTTGACAGGTTAAATAGGTCCTAAACCAATTTAGAAATGGACCGGAGAGGCCCAACCCACCTCTCCAGTCTGTCCAGAAGAACATCATGGTCAACAGTGTCGAATGCAGGACTTAAATCCAAGAGAACAAGGACATGGAACTGTTTGGCATCTGTGTTGGCTCTAAGATCATTTACCACCTTAACTAAAGCTGCCTCTGTGCTGTGGTGGACCCGAAAACCAGATAGAACTTTTAAATACAGTTGGCACTTAAAAATGTGTTTTGAAAACCAATTTCTCCAAAATTTTGCTTAACAATGGAAGGTGGCGGATCGGCCATAAATTTCTATGAGCTGAAGAATCACAATGGACAATATACATAATACCTCATATCACAATTTTTCAATATAGCAGTTTTTAGTGCAGTGGGGAAAGTGCCTGTGAACAGGGATTGATTAACATTAGCTTGCACTTCTTCAGATTTGCACTTAAAAACTGTTTTGAAGAAGGTAGTGGGGATAGGATCGAGAAGGTAGGTAGAAGGCTTAAGTGATGATATCACTTTCCTGAGCATGTCTGTGTCAACCATGCAAAATAAATCCATAGTGCCTTTGCATGGTAGGCTAGGGCATATATCATCAAACTTCTCATTGGGTCTTGCTTGACTCATATTCAGCCTAATGTTTGTTATTTTATATCTAAAATATGCTACAAACTCATCACATTTAGATGTGTAGGAAAGTTCACATACAGTAGGTTAGCGGGGGTAGGATTTAACAGGCACTCAATGGCCGAGAAGAGCACTCTCAATTTATTCTGATTATTTGTGATCAAGTTAGAAAAATGAGCCCATCTGGCATTTCTAATTGCCTTGTTATATATCATAATGGACCAGCAACTTCAACTTATACTTGTCATGATTATCTATCTATGCAGATACTTACAAAATAGTTCCTCAGAGCTGCAGCCCATCAATAATCTTCTGATGCAAAATATCGTCTGGTCGTGGGGGAGAAGCCAAGACGAGGCCTTTAGAAAAGTAAAGGGCATGCTTGTATCAGCGCCAGTACTAGCATTCTACAATGTTATGAGAACCACAGTCATGAGTGACAACACCAGCGGTTACGGCATTGGAGTAGTACTGTTGCAAGAGCATGAAGGGAAATGCTGCCCGTAGCCTTCTGCTCATGAACCCTTACTCCAGCAGAGAATATATACCCAGATGGAGGAGTGCTTGGCATCGGTTTGGGCTTGTGAGAAGTTCTCACGTTATCTGTGTGGCCTGTATCCATTCAAACTGCATACGGACCACACACTGTTGGTGCCATTGTTTAACTACAAAAACCTGAATGAAGTCCCTCTGTGCTGCAAGCGGCTGCTTATCAGAATTATGAGGTTCAGCCCTAAAGCTGAATATACCCTTGGCAAGACACTGCTCATTGCCGACACACTGACAAGACACCCATCGGCCCGCCAGGAGAGCTCAGACCTGGAGGATGAAGTTGCGGCCTTTGTTGCAGCAGTGAACGAGCACAGACCAGTTTCATCAAAATAGGCTTCACCAGATAACACAAGCAAGTGGAGAAGACAACAAAATACAGACAGTATTAAAGTACACAAGGCATGGATGGCCGCAACACTTCAAAACAGAGCCTGAGACAGTTACCCACTTTAGTGAACAAGGGCTACTAAGTGAATCAAATGGACTACTGCTGCGCGGAGAGAATTGTGATTCCAAAAGTCCTGAGAAGTGAAGTCTTCAGCTAGATCAATGAGGGTCACCAGGGCCTCACAAAGTGCATAGAACATGCTCGACTCTCAGTGAGGTGGCCAGAGATCAGCATGGACATAAAGGACAAAGTGAGCCAGTGCAAGCAGTGTTAGGCTACCAAGCCAATGCAACTCAAAGAATCGTTGATAACAACTGAGTTGCCTGACAGACCTTGATAATGCATTGCACCCGAGAGGTTGACAGACAGCAGTACCTGGTTGTTGTTGAATAATTCTCATAATTCTCAAGATTCATAGAAGTCGTACACATGCCAGACACATCAAGCAAAAGAGGGAAGCTGAAGAGCCTGTTTGCACATTTTAGAATTGCAGAGCTCTTGGTGTCCGATAACGCAAAGCATTCACGTCTTCCGAGTTCCAGTCCTTCAAGGAAGAGTATGGCTTCAATCACGTGACCTCAAGCCCTCACTTCCCACAAGCTAATGAAGAAGCCGGGAGAGCTGTCTAGGCGGCTAAGAAAATCTTATAGTAAGAAGACCCCTTTCTCGCTCTCCTTACCTACAGAGAGACACTGATTGTGGCTACAGGTTGTAGCCAAGCACAAGTATTCACATCGCTCCCAACCCTGGCAAAGAACCTAAAACCTAGATGGCCAGACTTGGACAAGGTTACTAAGCACAATTCTGAGGCAAAATCATTCTACAGGACCTACTACAACAGGTGTCACAGAGCTAGAACCCTCCCACCACTACAGCCAGGTGACTCTGTGCATTTGAAGCTCGACCAAGGCAAAGGCTGGATGACCACAGCAACAGTGAAAGGTCAAGTTGAACAGCCCAGATCATACATTGTAGGAACGGAGCATGAGGAGTTCAGGACAAACTGTAGGCACCTCCAAGTCACTTCAGAGGACAAACGCCACACAATGGAAACCCCACAAGGCAAGACTGATGTTCTAGTGAAACGTCCACCAACCGCTATCCCAGAACCTAAGTTGGAAGCAATCCACACTGGTAATCCTCCAACCACACCAGCAACCCCTAGGTCTACAGAGTCACCAAAAGTTACCACCTGGTATGGACGACCAGTCAGATACCAGTAAAAAAATATATAAATTATAATAACAAAACAAAATAAATAATAATAATAATAATGACAGTGAAAAAGACAATTGCGGGAAAAGTTGAATGTTGGGACTTTAACTTTACTTTGAAACTTATGTCGGAATGTTACTGCTATTAAACTGAAAATAGACTCACAATTTTAGTTTAGCATCCTGACAAGTATAAAAAAGTATAATATTGAGTTAAGGTACATTTTGTGTGAATACATTTAATTTGGAAATCCCTTTAAAATGGAGGAACATGAATGCCATTCATTGGATATAACCCGGAGTGGGCAGTACTTGGAATGCAAAGTAACAGGGAATGTTCAGTAAATAACTCAAACCTGACAATGACTGTCTCCTGTGCACACTCATGACACTATTTTTGTCTGATAATTAGATATAAAGCTTGCCAGATGATTATTAAAATGTAACGTTTTGGTTCAAAGTTTCCCTCCAGGTTTTGGGAAAGTATTCAGAGCTAAACCTGTAACCTCGATGCTATTCATGGTTTGCTCTTATCATATTTCACCGTATAATTATCTATAAAACCCAAAGAGACAGCATATCAGTGTAAAAATCAAACAAAGAATTCAGTGTGGCAATGTAACGTGAGTCCTCTTAGGATGCATGCATAGACTGATACAGGTTTTAAAAGAAATCTCCTAATTTCTCAATAGTATCAAATATTTAAATGTCCTCCAACCAGTGCTATTTTAGAGATCTAGTGGGAAGAGCCAAAGCAAGCCCACAGAGACCCTATGCTTCAAAGACAATTATAAGCTGGGTAGTTCGAGCCCTGGATTCTGATTGGCTGACAGCCGTGGTATATCAGGCTGTTGTCATGACGTTGGCCTGGGGGTAGATTTATGACAGTCATAAATACCTCTTTCCCCCTTTTTCCTCTCTCTACCCTACTGATGTTACATTTGCAAACCCCTTGGTTAACATAGAGATTCTGGGAACATCAGAAGGTGGGGGGAATTAACTATATTCTGGTAATCCGACCAATTGAACATATGCGGTGGTACTTAATGAATATGATGTCAGTTCGGTTGTCATCTGAGACATTCTCATCAATGATAAGATGACATAAACTCTACAGGGGAAAGTCTACACATCAGAGTTATCGGATTCATATGGAATTGTTGCTCAGTTTATATGTTTGAATATGAAATTATTCGTGATGGGATGAAATGTGATTTTAGCTTCTAAAATGTGAGATTTGGGTTTTCATAAGATTGAGCAGAGCCCTATCAGTGGCCCGCCCCTGTGAAGGGACATGTGCTATAAAACTTTTCAAACACGCCCTCCTCTCCCTTCCTATATAAGCCCTTGACGACAATATACCCTCCTGTTCTGAGGACGTGAGGACAACGGTCCGATGTCAGAATGGTTCAGATAATAACTACAGAACAAAGCCAACATCAGAGTGAGCTTTGGTTGTGAATGGTATGAACTTTGAACTCTTATTCACTACAGAAGCGATACCTCCTAGCCGTTAAGTTAGCAACAGCCACTGCAAACGAGGGTTAGGAAGGAACAGACAGAGTATCCTGTCTACCACCCAACAACGTTACTACAACATATTCAATTTCCCAGCAGAGACATTCTTCAAAGGATGAAGGACTCGGTTGGGCAACACGGCCTTTCATCTACCACCAACCTACCGAAGCGCAGCTCAGAGTAAATATTTATTGCATTTTCCTTTTCCAAATGGGCGGTAATTTAGAATGCATAAGATACTGTATTTACGATAGCACAGCTTCGCCCTTTGTTCCTCAGTCTTCCCGCTCTTTCACTCAAACCCAGCCCCTTTTCTTTTGTGTAACCAGCTGTCATATCTGTTCCGCCTGCTAGGGACGTTTTCCTTCATGACGTAATTTGTAATCAAGTTATGATTTAAATATGTGTATGTGTAATTCTGTGTGATTAGTTAGGTATTTAGTTAACAAATAATTAAACCCAATTTTGTATTGATGATTTAACTTGTTAGCCAGGGTTCGTGCAGATAACTAAGAATTTATAACTTTCAGATGAGACTGAATTAAGATGACGATTAATATTGACTGCTATTGATGTAACATATTACTAGGTCTATAAGAGTTTATTCGGAAGATAACAGCGGAATTAGATTATTTCAGTTTGAGGCTAATGATAACAAAGTATGTTGTTTGATTAATTAATTTCTCCAGATCGGTGAGGCAGCAGGCATCATAAAAGAGTAATTTCCTCCTCTTTTTACAATCCCTCTATGAGGACATGTGCCACCTGTCAGGCAAAGAGGGTTACGTCTCACTGTTAAACGCTCGTCCTGTAGAGGGAAGGCCTGAGGGACGATCTGGAGGTGCTGGGTCATGGGTAAGACTGCCAATGAAAGCAGCAGAGACTAGAGTGTTTCCCCTGCACAGTTGGCGAACCCGTGGTCACCTGTGACTGGCCCTTTAAATGGAGCGTGGGAAACTAAAGTACTGCGTCTCAATGGTTCAAAGTGCCTTCCTTTCTTCAGCTCATTGCCTTTATCCAAACTAACCTTAAAGAATTGGACAGATGAAAGAAGGTTCCCTGAAATAACTTTTTTTGGTCTTCTTTCCCACTACGACCAGATGCTCATAGTGTTGCCTGTTTGTGAGTATAACTGCTTAAACTACGGCTAAGGGCTGTATCCAGGCACTCCACATTGCATCGTGCGGAGAAAGGAACTGCCCTTAGCCGTGGGAAATTGGCCATATACCACACCCCCTCGTGCCTTATTGCTTAAGTATACCACGCATGCGTCATAAAAGCCTAGACCTATTGGTATAAGCAGTTATACTCACAAACAGGCACCCCAATGTGCCTTATTGCTGTTATAAACTGGTTACCAATGTAATTAGAGCAGTCAAAATGAATGTTTTGTCAAACCCGTGGTATACAGTGTTGTGTCTTTGGCTATGCCGGAAAGAAGGCACTTTGGACCATTGAGACGCAGTACTTTAGTTTCCCACGCTCCATTTAAAGGGCCAGTCACAGGTGACCACGGGTTCGCCAACTGTGCAGTGGAAACACTCTAGTCTCTGCTGCTTTCATTGGCAGTCTTACCCATGACCCAGCACCTCCAGATCGTCCGTCAGGCCTTCCCTCTACAGGACGAGCGTTTAACAGTGAGACGTAACCCTCTTTGCCTGACAGGCGCCACATGTCCTCATAGAGGGATTGTAAAAAGAGGAGGAAATTACTCTTTTATGATGCCTGCTGCCTCACCAATTTGGAGAAATTAATTAATCAAACAACATACTTTGTTATCATTAGCCTCAAACTGAAATAATCTAATTCCGCTTGTACCGTTTGTAATCCCAAAAGGTCCATTTTAAATTCCCTCTAGCACTGCTGGGGCAAGGGAGGCCGCAACAGATTTAAGTAACTATAACGCGCATTAATGAATACATTTCACGGACAATGCACAGTCCTCTAGGATTCCTTAAGTAACAATACTGCACAGCCCTCTTGAATATATATCGATTTCCACTGAGCTCAATACATGCAGTGTTAATCTCAATTTAAAGTGTCTTGTAGGTCTATGGAATAAGACATAATGCGGGGGAGAAATAACATGGGGAAATTAAAGTTTTAACTCATATTGATGGCTCTGCATGACTGAAACAAACGCACAGACAATGAGAAGTGACATAGTGTGTTCTGAAGTTCCCGCGACGGCACACGTGTGAGACAGATAAAGGCGGTCTCACTCCACCTCTGCTCCATGCTGGGAAAACACATAAGGCAAATGGAAGATGTCAACATACAGTTCCATTTGGAAGATACACTCATCTATTGAAGATATTACATTCACTCTGGCACTCTAACTCCAGGCCATCAAACAATAAAGGAATAGAACATAGCTATGAATGATGTTGTTATACAGCACAAAAAAATGTAATACCCATTGAATGATACATCAATGAACGATAGCTGGAAGATACAGACGATTAAGATGCTGAGCAATGAAGAGAGTGTTCATGCAAAGTAAGACTTCTCAGCTGGAAGGGGATACCGAGTACAGTAGTCATCAGGAATTCCTTTTCTTTGAGATGAAAAAAAAAACACCTTTTAGATATATTCTTGCCTGTGGGGCTATGGTATGTATATCTTAAATACAGTCAGGGGGGACTTCCTGTCTCAATTAAATGCAGGTCAGGCAGGTGAAGGATTCAGGCACAGTCAGGTCTAATTAATGTGGAGGTGGACATGTAGGCTTGATTGGATTGGAGAGCACTGGGAGCTCAGGGAAAAGCAGGGAGGGGGCTCTCTCACAGGGCACTTATACGCACAGGCACACACACATACACACTCCCTTGCTGTTATCACCTGTATATGTCCTTGTCAAGCTTTCTCTCTATCCATGTCACTCTCTCGCTCTTACAAATATTACACTTTATGAAGTCATACCTCGTTCAGTTTGGGTGTAAGGTGCATTGCATGAACTCTCCGTAAAGTGCCAGAAACGTGTTCCATAATGGGTTTTATTCTGTGGGATTGTCATGGAAACAACAGTTGCCTCGTTTCAGTGGCTTTGATGTTGTTCCTGTTGTGTTTCAGAACAAATGGATTGTGAAGGAACATAATCAGCATGCTATGAGTGCTATGTGAAAGAATACAACATGGCCTTTGTCCATTGCATGTTTTATACCCTACTGAAAATTAAAGGCCTTAACTATGCTCTGTTGCCTATGCTTGCTAAGTAAATCTGGCCAAAAGTATTGAATACTAAACGGACTTCTTAACAGCTTCTAACCCCAAGCCATAAGACTCCTGAAAAGCTAATCAAAGGGCTACCCAGACCCCTCTTTTATGCTGCTGCTACTCTCCGTTTATTATCTATGCATAGTCACTTTTAACTCTACATGTACATCTTACCTCAATTACTTTTAACTCTACATGTACATCTTACCTCAATTACCTCGACTAACTGGTGCCCCTACACATGGACTCTGTACTGGTACCCCCTGTATACAGCCTCGCTATTGTCATTTTATCAAATCAAATCAAATCAAATTTATTTGTCACATACACATGGTTAGCAGATGTTAATGCGAGTGTAGCGAAATGCTTGTGCTTCTAGTTCCGACAATGCAGTAATAACGAACAAGTAATCTAACTAACAATTCCAAAAAACTACTGTCTTATACACAGTGTAAGGGGATAAAGAATATGTACATAAGGATATATGAATGAGTGATGGTACAGAGCAGCATAGGCAAGATACAGTAGATGATATCGAGTACAGTATATACATATGAGATGAGTATGTAAACCAAGTGGCATAGTTAAAGTGGCTGGTGATACATGTATTACATAAGGATGCAGTCGATGATATAGAGTACAGTATATACGTATGCATATGAGATGAATAATGTAGGGTAAGTAACATTATATAAGGTAGCATTGTTTAAAGTGGCTAGTGATATATTTACATCATTTCCCATCAATTCCCATTATTAAAGTGGCTGGAGATGAGTCAGTGTCATTGACAGTGTGTTGGCAGCAGCCACTCAATGTTAGTGGTGGCTGTTTAACAGTCTGATGGCCTTGAGATAGAAGCTGTTTTTCAGTCTCTCGGCCCCAGCTTTGATGCACCTGTACTGACCTCGCCTTCTGGATGACAGCGGGGTGAACAGGCAGTGGCTCGGGTGGTTGATGTCCTTGATGATGTTTATGGCCTTCCTGTAGCATCGGGTGGTGTAGGTGTCCTGGAGGGCAGGTAGTTTGCCCCCGGTGATGCGTTGTGCAGACTTCACTACCCTCTGGAGAGCCTTACGGTTGAGGGCGGTGCAGTTGCCAAACCAGGCGGTGATACAGCCCGCCAGGATGCTCTCGATTGGGGCCACAGTGTCTCCTGACCCCTCCTGTCTCAGCCTCCAGTATTTATGCTGCAGTAGTTTATGTGTCGGGGGGCTGGGGTCAGTTTGTTATATCTGGAGTACTTCTCCTGTCCTATTCGGTGTCCTGTGTGAATCTAAGTGTGCGTTCTCTAATTCTCTCCTTCTCTCTTTCTTTCTCTCTCTCGGAGGACCCGAGCCCTAGGACCTGAGCTCCAGGACTACCTGACATGATGACTCCTTGCTGTCCCCAGTCCACCTGGCCATGCTGCTGTTCCAGTTTCAACTGACCTGAGCCCTAGGACCATGCCCCAGGACTACCTGACATGATGACTCCTTGCTGTCCCCAGTCCACCTGGCCATGCTGCTGCTCCAGTTTCAACTTCCACCTGACTGTGCTGCTGCTCCAGTTTCAACTGTTCTGCCTTATTATTATTTGACCATGCTGGTCATTTATGAACATTTGAACATCTTGGCCATGTTCTGTTATAATCTCCACCCGGCACAGCCAGAAGAGGACTGGCCACCCCACATAGCCTGGTTCCTCTCTAGGTTTCTTCCTAGGTTTTGGCCTTTCTAGGGAGTTTTTCCTAGCCACCGTGCTTCTACACCTGCATTGCTTGCTGTTTGGGGTTTTAGGCTGGGTTTCTGTACAGCACTTTGAGATATCAGCTGATGTACGAAGGGCTATATAAATAAATTTGATTTGATTTGATTCGATTGTGCATCTGTAGAAGTTTGTGAGTGCTTTTGGTGACAAGCCGAATTTCTTCAGCCTCCTGAGGTTGAAGAGGCGCTGCTGCGCCTTCTTCACAATGCTGTCTGTGTGAGTGGACCAATTCAGTTTGTCTGTGATGTGTATGCCGAGGAACTTAAAACTTGCTACCCTCTCCACTACTGTTCCATCGATGTGGATGGGGGGGTGTTCCCTCTGCTGATTCCTGAAGTCCACAATCATCTCCTTAGTTTTGTTGACGTTGAGTGTGAGGTTATTTTCCTGACACCACACTCCGAGGGCCCTCACCTCCTCCCTGTAGGCCGTCTCGTTGTTGTTGGTAATCAAGCCTACCACTGTTGTGTCGTCCGTAAACTTGATGATTGAGTTGGAGGCGTGCGTGGCCACGCAGTCGTGGGTGAACAGGGAGTACAGGAGAGGGCTCAGAACGCACCCTTGTGGGGCCCCAGTGTTGAGGATCAGCGGGGAGGAGATGTTGTTGCCTACCCTCAGCACCTGGGGGCGGCCCGTCAGGAAGTCCAGTACCCAGTTGCACAGGGCGGGGTCGAGACCCAGGGTTTCGAGCTTGATGACGAGCGTGGAGGGTACTATGGTGTTGAATGCCGAGCTGTAGTCGATGAACAGCATTCTCACTGCTGCTGTTTAATTATTTGTTACTTTTATTTTCTATTTTCTACTTACCTATTTTTTACTTAACACTTATTTTTCTTAAAACTGCATTGTTGGTTAAGGGCTTGCAAGTAAGCATTTCACTGTAAGGTCTACACCTGCTGTATTTGGCGCATGTGACAAATAACATATGATTTGATCTGATTTGACATTATAGCTGCAGCAGCGAAAGCCCTGCTATCCGTTCAGAACCACCAGGGATTCTGTCAGGACCATGGACAGCACTAGGCCAGAAAAACTATTGGCGCATAATTGCCCAAAATAGGCACATTAAATTAAGAAGAACCCAATGTTTAAAAAGAAGAATCATGTCTTAGTCTGACTGAGAACACATTTGTAAAATTACCTGCTGGAAAATGTACCACTTGAAAGTAAAATATTAGCTTTTAGGTGAATACAAATTATAAATGACAGATACTCATTATCATAATGTATAAATATAACAAGAGTACTGACTTCTTCTTCACAGGCCATGCAGCAGCATATTTCCCCAGTAGCAGTGTTGATATGCAGTGATCAATAGCTAGCTCAATAGCAGCGATTTAGAAAACAATCTTGTTTCCTTGGGGGGAGCCAACACAGGGAAAGCCACCGGAATGCTAATCTGGCACATCATTTATTCACATTAGTTTAAGCAATAATTTTTTACTTTTATCCTGAATAGTGGAATTTAACCAGTATTGAGGAGAGTGCTGGAGTTCCACTGACTCGGTGTGCATGGAGGGAAAACGCAATTAGACCACATTTCGGCTTGAGCAAAAGGTGTAAATTATCATATTTCTCTATTACTATATGCCTCGAAGCAGTCAATTAAAAGATGAATGATGTACCTAGAATGTCAGCATATGAACTTGCTCTGAGAACTTTGACTGCAGTGATTTGTCCACTAGTTAAATGGGATTCAAACTGTAGTGCGGCTCCACGAAGAGTAGAATTAAAAAGTCCTTCATATCTATTATCCCAGCATAAATGGCTGTTTTGAATAAATCTTTGTTCAGAGGACATCCTTCAAGAGAGGTACAAAGCCCAACAGATGGGCTGAAGAGAGACAGAAATCTGAATTCTGTCATTTTGAAGTTTCTATTTGGTTGGAAGTAGTGCCAGATGTAAGGATTTCTTTGGTACAACAAAATACCACCCTCATAAGAAAATGACACAGGGGCCGTAATGTTTTTATTTTTTGAACCTTTACTTAACTAGGCAAGTCAGCTAAGAACAACTTCTTAATTTACAATGACGTCCTACCCCGGCCAAACCCTCCTCTAACCTAGACGACGCCGGGCCAATTGTGCACCATCCTATTCCCGATCATGGCCAGTTGTGATACAGCCGGGATTGAACCAAGGTCTGTAAATGACACCTCTAGCACTGTGATGCAGTGCCTTAGACCTCTGCGCCACTCGGGAGACCAGTGGTGCAGCTTAACTTTATAGATTTAGCCGGATGCTTTATAGATTTAGATGGAATGGACAAGCTGTTTCAGAGACAGAGCATTTGTCACCATGGTTACCTGAGGAATTTGCTCCGACTAGGTGATGTTTTAACATGGATGTGGTCTCTGTGATGCGCGTGCATAGCCTCCTGATATTCAGTATAGCACTTTGGTTTCCTCAGGCCTCCTGTTGAGAGGTAGGCCCTCAATGTTTTCCCTCTTGGTTGCATATTTCGCTGTGAGGGGTCTGCCAGAACAGTAACTGTGTTAGAGATATGAATTACCCCTACAACCCAAGGACCTAAACATAATGCATTTATGTATGCAAATGAGACCAATGAGACAGCCAACAGTCATCGTGCTGGAAAAAGAGAGGAGAAAAAATGCTGGGGAAATGGATGTTTCACCAATAGTAATTTTTTGCTTCAACATCAACATACACCTACACCCCAAATTGTTTTCATTCCAACCTGGCACAAAAACAAAACAATGATAATGACTTTTCTGGCAAGTAAGCTAATGGACTGGTTCAACTAGTGCACTGAATCCAGGAGGATGGATTCCGTTTTCGCTGTAACACAGAGAGTGATCCAAGTAGCATAAATTGATATTATGGCAGGATCTTTCTCAGAACCATTCCTTGTCTCAATTTAAACAGAAAAGGGGTTATCTTGCAGATTAGTAAGAATGTCTTACCCAGTGTTCAAGAATTGCCTTTTTTCCCTTTATTCAGATTTCAAGCTCTCACTTTCAGTTATTTTAAAATGAAATAATCTCCAAAATATTGCTATTTTAAAAACAAGCCATAGAACATTGGTTACAATTGCAGTTTAATCCACCAGAAAATACAGAACAAATATTACAACACGTATTATGGCTAAACTCCAATATACTAATTGCAACAACAAAAAATAAATATTTTTGGAATAAAAAAAAAACCCAAGTATAATCTTTGTAAATTATATCAGAAATATGACTGGTGGAGTTATGTCACATATGCAGCTAACAAAAATATATGGAAATGTCTGCACTACCCAACAGTACAACCAACGAATTTCAGCATTACCGCAAAAATGGAAAAGACAAGTAGAAGGGGGAAAGTAAGGAACTTCTCTGTCAACCCTGCAATACAGATCAAATTTGGTTAAAGAAAATTGTGATATTATTTTTTTTTTACCAGTTTCATTTGAGGACCAAAGAATGGACAGCTGTGCCATATAGACTGCAAAACAGTTGTGAAGAGATTTTCGATGTACCGATTCCATGGCTCATGGTTTATGAACTGATACGCAAAACGACGCCGGATTCAAAACTTTGCATTTTTCAATTTAAATTATTAAAAATTCTTGCAACCAATAGAATGTTATATATATGAGGGATACAACCACACCAGCTCTGCAGATTTTGCTGTTAAGAGACTATGTCATGAGATCATTTGTTTTCATACTGTCCATATGTAGCTAGTTTTTGGTCCCAGGTCCAGGAATGGCTGAAGAATTGCAACATTTGCCTGGAGCTAACTCTGTAAATAGCACTGATGGGTGATTTGAAGTAAAGGTCAATTGACCAATAATATAATAATGATTTTAGCAAAAATGTTCATCTTTAATTTACAATCTGTAGAAACTATGAGAATAGAACGTTTCGGAACTTTTGTGAAACATCACAGTACAGTTGAAAAATATATGGCAAATAGAAATCAAAGATAGATATACGTAGATGAGAGGGGTTAAGGTTAGCTGAAGGACAAACAAAAGATAACTATTATTAAATCAATTGTCTCCGGAAAATGTACACTAGCATTAAAAAGTTTGGAGTGACTTAGAAATGTCCTCGTTTTTGAAAGAAAAGCACCATTTTGTCCATTAAAATAACATTAAATTGATCAGAAATATAGTGTAAACATTTTTAATGTTGTAATTTACTATTGTAGCTTGAAACGGCAGATTTTGTATGGAATATCTACATAGGCATACGGAAGACCATTATCAGCAACCATCACTGCTGTGTTCCAATGGCACATTGTGTTAGCTAATCCAAGTTTATCTGTAACGGTTTTCTAGTGGTGATGAAGGAGAGTCGGACCAAACTGCAGCGTGTCGATTGAGATTCATGTTTAATAAAATAAAGAAACACGAACACTACACAAAACAATAAACGTAATCGAAACAGCCTATCTAGTGCAAACTAACCGAGAGTACACATAGGACACTAAGGACAATTACCCACGACAAACTCAAAGAATATGGCTGCCTAAATATGGTTCCCAATCAGAGACAACGATAAGCACCTGCCTCTGATTGAGAACCATTCCAGACAGCCATAGACTTTGCTAGATAACCCACTAAGCTACAATCCTAATACCACCACCAAAACCCCAAGACAAACACACCACAATTACAAAAACCCCATGCCACACCCTGGCCTGACCAAATACATAAAGATAAACACAAAATACTTTGACCAGGGCGTGACAGAACCCCCCTAAGGTGCGGACTCCCGAACGCACAACCTAAACCTGTAGGGGAGGGTCTGGGTGGGCATCTGTCCGCGGTGGCGGCTCTGGTGCTGGACGTGGACCCCACTCCATAATTGTCTTAGTCCACCTCCTTAGTGTCCCTTGAGTGGCGACCCTCGCCGCTAACCTTGGCCTAGGAAACCTAACAACGGGCCCCACTGGACTGAGGTAGCTCGGGACCGAGGGGAAGCTCAGGACCGAGAGGAAGCTCGGGACCGAGGGGAAGCTCAGGAGTGAGAGGAAGCTCAGGAGTGAGAGGAAGCTCAGGAGTGAGAGGAAGCTCAGGAGTGAGAGGAAGCTCAGGAGTGAGAGGAAGCTCAGGAGTGAGAGGAAGCTCAGGCAGGTTGATGGATCTACCAGATCCTGGCTGGCTGGTGGTTCCGGCAGATCCTGGCTGACTGGCACTTCTGGCGGATCCTGGCAGACTGGCGGATCCTGGCAGACTGGCGGATCCTGGCTGAATGGCGGATCTAACTGATCCTGGCAGACTGGCGGATCCTGGCTGAATGGCGGATCTAACTGATCCTGGCAGACTGGCGGATCCTGGCTGAATGGCGGATCTAACTGATCCTGGCAGACTGGCGGATCCTGGCAGACTGGCAGATCCTGGCCGACTGGCAGATCCTGGCCGACTGGCAGATCCTGGCGGATCCCGGCAGACTGGCGGATCCCGGCAGACTGGCGGATCCTGGCAGACTGGCGGATCCTGGCGGATCTAACTGATCCTGGCAGACTGGCGGATCCTGGCCGACTGGCAGATCCTGGCCGACTGGCAGTTCTGGCGGATCCTGGCAGACTGGCGGATCCTGGCAGACTGGCGGATCCTGGCAGACTGGCAGTTCTGGCGGATCCTGGCAGACTGGTGGATCCTGGCAGACTGGCGGATCCTGGCAGACTGGCGGATCCTGGCAGACTGGCACTTCTGGCGGATCCTGGCTGACTGGTGGATCCTGGCAGACTGGCGGATCCTGGCCGACTGGCGGATCCTGGCTGGCTGGTGGTTCCGGCAGATCCTGGCTGACTGGTGGATCCTGGCAGACTGGCGGATCCTGGCAGACTGGCGGATCCTGGCAGACTGGCGGATCCTGGCAGACTGGCGGATCCTGGCAGACTGGCGGATCCTGGCAGACTGGCGGATCCTGGCAGACTGGCGGATCCTGGCCGACTGGCAGTTCTGGCGGATCCTGGCCGACTGGCAGTTCTGGCAGATCCCGGCTGACTGGCGGATCTGGAAGAGTCTGATTGACTGGCAGATCTGGAAGAGTCTGGTTGACTGGCAGATCTGGAAGAGTCTGGTTGACTGGCAGATCTGGAAGAGTCTGGTTGACTGGCAGATCTGGAAGAGTCTGGTTGACTGGCAGATCTGGAAGAGTCTGGTTGACTGGCAGATCTGGAAGAGTCTGGTTGACTGGCAGATCTGGAAGAGTCTGGTTGACTGGCAGATCTGGAAGAGTCTGGTTGACTGGCAGATCTGGAAGAGTCTGGTTGACTGGCAGATCTGGAAGAGTCTGGCTGACTGGCAGATCTGGAAGAGTCTGGCTGACTGGCAGATCTGGCGGCGCTGGGCAGCCTGGCGGTGCTGGGCAGCCTGGCGGTGCTGGGCAGACTGGCGACGCTGGGCAGACGGGGGGCACTGGCGGCGCTGGGCAGACTGGCGGCACTAGCTGCTCCATATAGGCTGACAGCTCTGGCGGCTCCGTGCTGACTGGCTGCTCCTTGCAGCCTGGCAGCTCCTTGCAGACTGACAGCTCCTTGCAGACTGACAGCTCCGTGCAGACTGACAGCTCCGTGCAGACTGGCAGCTCCGTGCAGACTGACAGCTCCTTGCAGACTGACAGCTCCTTGCAGACTGGCTGCTCCATGCAGACTGGCTGCTCTATGCAGACTGACATCTCTGGCTGCTCCATGTAGGCTGACAGCTCTGGCGGCTTCTTACAGACTGGCAGCTCTGGCGGCTCCGTGCAGACTGGCAGCTCCTTACAGACTGGCAGCTCCTTGCAGACTGGCAGCTCCTTGCAGACTGGCAGCTCCGTGCAGACTGACAGCTCCGTGCAGACTGACAGCTCCGTGCAGACTGACAGCTCCGTGCAGACTGACAGCTCCGTGCAGACCGACAGCTCCTTGCAGACCGACAGCTCCGTGCAGACCGGCAGTTCCGTGCAGACCGGCAGCTCCGTGCAGACTGGCAGCTCCTTACAGACTGGCAGCTCCTTACAGACTGGCAGCTCCTTACAGACTGGCAGCTCCTTGTAGACTGGCTGCGCTGAACAGGCGGGAGACTCCGGCCGCGCAGGAGAGGAGAAAGGCTCTGGCTGCGCTGAACAGGCGGGAGACTCCAGCAGCGCTGTAGAGGAGAAAGGCTCCGGCAGCGCTGAACAGGTGGGACGCACTGTAGGCCTGATGCGTGGTGCTGGCACTGGTATGCCGTGCATGCTATGCCAAGCCCACACCTTTCTTTCTACTCTGTCCAATACATCCTCCACACTCTCAGACTCAGCACTCTGCTTCGCCGACAGCTCCAATTCCATCCATGGCTCGGCCCAGGGTCCTTGTCCGTCAAGGATCTCCTCCCAAGTCCATTTATCCAAAGAGTGCAGCCTCTCCAAATGCTGCTGCTGCCTCTGTTGCTTCTCCTTCTGCTGCCTTTGCTCCTGCTGCTGCCTTTGCTGCTGCTGCTGTTGCTCCTGCTGCACCTGTCGCTTCTCCTGCTGCT
Source organism: Oncorhynchus tshawytscha (assembly GCF_018296145.1). NCBI lineage: Eukaryota > Metazoa > Chordata > Actinopteri > Salmoniformes > Salmonidae > Oncorhynchus > Oncorhynchus tshawytscha. The sequence goes on along the minus strand of NC_056430.1, from coordinate 25,495,695 downwards.
GCTGTTGCTGCTGCCTCTGTTTACCACGCCGCTTGGTCCTTGGTTGGTGGGTGATTCTGTAACGGTTTTCTAGTGGTGATGAAGGAGAGTCGGACCAAACTGCAGCGTGTCGATTGAGATTCATGTTTAATAAAATAAAGAAACACGAACACTACACAAAACAATAAACGTAATCGAAACCGAAACAGCCTATCTAGTGCAAACTAACCGAGAGTACACATAGGACACTAAGGACAATCACCCACGACAAACTCAAAGAATATGGCTGCCTAAATATGGTTCCCAATCAGAGACAACGATAAGCACCTGCCTCTGATTGAGAACCATTCCAGACAGCCATAGACTTTGCTAGATAACCCACTAAGCTACAATCCCAATACCACCACCAAAACCCCAAGACAAACACACCACAATTACAAAAACCCCATGCCACACCCTGGCCTGACCAAATACATAAAGATAAACACAAAATACTTTGACCAGGGCGTGACATTATCATTTAAAAGGCTAATTGATCATTAGAAAACCCTTTCGCAATTATGTTAGCACAGCTGAAAACTGTTGTGTTGATTAAAGAAGCAATAAAACTGGCCTTTTTTAGGCTAGCTGAGTATCTGGAGCATCAGCATTTGTGCGTTCGATTACAGGCTGAAAATGGCCAGAAACAAAGAACTTTCTCCCAAAACTCGTCAGTCTATTCTTGTTCTGAGGAATGATGGCAATTCCATGTGAGAAATTGCCAAGAAACTGAAGATCTCGTACAACAATGTGTACTACTCCCTCTACAGAACAGAGTAAACTGGCTCTAACCAGAATAGAAAGAGGAGTGGGAGGCCACGGTGCACAACTGAGCAAGAGGACTGGTGTTTTGTGGGTACTATTTAATGAAGCTGCCAGTTGAGGACTTGTGAAGCGACTGTTTTTCAAACTAGACACTCTAATGTACTTGTCCTCTTGCTCAGTCGTGCACCGGGGCCTCCCCTCCTCTTTCCATTCTGGTTAGAGACAGTTTGTGCTGTTCTGTGGCAGGAGTAGCACACAGCGTTGTACGAGATCTTCCGTTTCTTGGCAATTTCTTGCATGGAATAGCCTTCTTCATTTCTCAGAACAAGAAATAGACAGATGAGTTTCAGAAGAAAGTTCTTTGTTTCTGTCCATTTTGAGCCTGTAATCGAACCCACAAATGCTGATTCTCCAGATACTCAACTAGTGCATTGGCAGTGCATTGGAAATTTTCAGACCCCTTGACTTTTTCCACATTTTGTTACGTTACAGCCTTCTAAAATGAATTAAATATTTGTTTCCCCTCATCAACCTACACACAATACCCCATAATGAGAAAGCAAAAACAGTTTAGAAAATTTTGCAAATTTATTAAGAGTAAAAAAATAGAAAAATAACATTTACATAAGAATTCAGGCTCTTTACTCAGTACTTGGTGGAAGCACCTTTGGCAGCAATTACAGCCTCAAATCTTCTTGGGTATGACGCTACAAGCTTGGTACACCCGTATTAGGGGAGTTTCTCCCATTCCCCTCTGCAGATCCTCTCAAGCTCTGTCAGGTTGGATGGAGAGCATCGCTGCACAGCTATTTTCAGGTCTCCCCAGAGATGTTTCATCGGGTGCAAGTCCGGGCTCTGGCTGGGCCATTCAAGGACATTCAGATACTTGTCCCAAAGTCACTCCTGCGTTGTCTTGGCTGTGGGCTTAGAGTCGTTGTCCTGTTGGAAGGTGATCCTTCGCCCCATCTGAGGTCCTGAGACCTCTGGAGCAGGTTTTCATCAAGGATCTCTCTGTACTTTGCTCTGCTCATCTTTCCCTCTATCCTGACAATGCCGCTGAAAAACATACCCACAGCATAATGAAGCCACCACCATGCTTCACCGTAGGGATGGTGCCAGGTTTCCTCCAGACGTGACGCTTGGCATTCAGGCCGAAGATTTCAAATTTGGTTTAATCAGACCAGAGAATGTTGTTTCTCATGGTGTGAGAGTTCTTTAGGTGCCTTTTGAAAAATCCAAGTGGGCTGTCATGTGCCTTTTACTGAGGAGTGGTTTCCATCTGGCCACTCTACCATAAAGGCCTGATTGGTGGAGTGCTGCAGGGATGGTTGTCCTTCTGGAAGGTTCTCCCATCTCCACAGAGGAACTCTGCAGCTCTGTCAGAGTGACCATCTTCTCCCCCGATTGCTCAGTTTGGCAGGGCGCCCATCTCTAGGAAGAGTCTTGGTGGTTCCGAACTTCTTTCATTTGAGAATTATGGAGGCCACAGTGTTCGTGGGGACCTTTAATGCTGCAGACATTTTTTGGAGCTCTACGGACAATTCCTTCGACCTCATGGCTTGGTTATTGCTCTGACATGCACTGTTAACTACCTTCTATAAACAGGTGTGTGCCTTTCCAAATCATGTCCAATCAATAGAATTTACCACAGGTGGACTCCAATCAAGTTGTAGAAACATCTCAAGGATGATCAATGGAAACAGGATGCATCTGAGCTCAATTTCGATTCTCATAGCAAAGGGTCAGAATACTTATGTAAGTAAGGTATTTCTGTTTTTTATTTTTAATACCTTCGCTAAAACTTCTAAAAACCTGTTTTCGCTTTGACATTATGGGGAATTGTGTGTAGCTTGATTAGGAAAAAATGTTCTTAAACCATTTTAGAATAAGTTTGTAACGCAACTAAATGTGGAAAATGGGAAGGGTTCTGAATACTTATCAAATGCACTGTATATGTTTTTCGAAAAAAATGTATATGGGGATGGAAATGATGCAGACAATTACATTGATGGAAGCTACAATCTATCTGCAATATTAAAGCTGATGTAGAAAAGTGACATGTATCCATCGAGGAAATGGCCCAATTGAAATAATAGCCGAGATTAAGGTGTCAGTTACTCTACTCAAATTTCCCTTGCTGCTTTCTCTTTCTGTTGCTCTACCCCTTCTCTTTTCACACACAAGTGTATAAAGACATGCGTGTAACACACGCGAAAGCACAACATACACACACCTTGTCTGTCAGTCTCATTCTCAGAGTAATCTATTTTTGCCATGGCTGGCCGGTCGGGCCCAACTTTCTCATCAACTCCTACATGCAGCTTGCCTCCCAGACAGACAGTCTGGGAGAGCTGGAGCAGGAGTTGTGAAATTTTACTGAGAGGAAGGCTGGGAGAAGGACACAGTGGGTGTTTCTCAATAGCATACATCCGTGCTCCTAGCACGCAAATTGTAGCACGCATCAGTCGGAGTATGGAGGGCACTTCTCGGATGTGCAATCCGCTTATACACATTTCGAAGCATGCATTGATGCAAGTTTCAATGGAAAGTATGCACAAATATATGAAGCAGTAGCATGGGACTGTGCAATGTTTCTCAAATGTAAAATGTATGTGTTTTCCACACTCTCATCCTAATAAGAACACTGTCATGACGTTGGCCTGTGGGTAAGGTTGTTGACCCCCACATAAACACCTTTCTCCCTTCCCTCTCTCTCTGACTCTACTGAAGGACTCTTGAATAGCCTTTGTTAATTTGTTGGTGACTGGGGGGCAGTATTGAGTAGCTTGGATGAATAAGGTGCCCAGAGGAAACTGCCTGCTACTCAGCCATAAAAGCTAGAATATGCATATAATTAGTATATTTGGATAGAAAACACTCTGACGTTTCTAAAACTGTTTGAATGATGTCTATAACAGAACTCATATGGCAGTCGAAAACTTGAGAAAAATCCAACCAGGAAGTGGGAAATCTGAGGTTTGTAGGTCATAGCCTCATAGCCTATCGAAGATACAGTGGGATATTGGTCATGTTGCACTTCCTAAGGCTTCCACTAGATGTCAACAGTCTTTAAAACCTTGTTTGATGCTTATACTGTGAAGTGGGGCCGAATGAGAGGGAATTGAGCCAGGTGTCTGGCAGATTGCCACGAGCTCATGGCTGCGCGGTCATGTGAAAGTTAGCTTGTGTTCCATTGCTTTTCTACAGACAAAGGAATTCTCCGATTGGAACGTTATGATAAAAACAACCTAAAGATTGATTCTATACTTCATTTGACATGTTTCTTCAACCTGTAATATAACTTTTTGGACTTTTCGTCCGACCTTTCGGCTGGATTTGCACGCACGTTTGGATTTGTTTACCAAACGCCCTAACAAAATGAGCTATTTGGACATAAATTATGAATTTTATCGAACAAATCAAACATTTATTGTTGAACTGCGATTCCTGGGAGTGCATTCTGATGAAGATCATCAAAGGTAAGTGAATATTTATAATGTTATTTCTGACTTCTGTTGACTGCACAATATGGCAGATATCTTTTTGGCTTGTTTGGTCTCTGAGCGCCGTACTCAGATTATTGCATGGTATGCTTTTTCCATAAAGTTCTTTTGAAATCTGACACAGCGATTGCATTAAGGAGAAGTTAATCTAAAGTTCCATGTGGAATAGTTGTATCTTTTATCAATGTTTATTATGAGTATTTCTGTAAATTGATGTGGCTCTCTGCAAAATCACTGCATGTTTTGGAACTACTGAACATAACACGGCAATGTAAAATAAGATTTCTGGATATAAATATACACTTTATCGAACAAAACATACATGTATTGTGTAACATGAAGTCCTATGAGTGTCATCTGATGAAGATCATCAAAGGCTAATGATTCATTTTATCTATATTTCTGCTTTTTGTGACTCCTCTCTTTGGCCGGAAAAATGGCTGTGTTTTGTTGTTTTTAATTTGGCGCCCTGCACTTTCATTGGCTGTTGGCGGGGTGGGACGCTATCGTCCCGAATATTCCAGAGAGGTTAAACATAGAGAGTCTGGGAACATCAAACAAGTGGGGGAAAGGAACCATATTTTGGTAATAGAACCAGTTGAAAATATGTGTTGGTACTTAATGAATATGATGTCAGTTCGGTTGTCATCTGAGACATTATGACTGATGACAGGACGACATAACCTGTATCTGGGAAAGTCTACACATTCTAGTTATCAGATTCACATGGAATTGTTGTGCAATTTAAATGTTTAGATATGACACTATTTGTGAAAAGATGAAATGTAATTTTAGCTTCCAAATGAGAGATTTGGGTTTTCATAAATTTAGAGCTCTGCTCAATCAGTGGCCCACCCCTATGAAGAGACATGGGTTATAAACTATGAAACACACCCTTCTCTCCCTCCACTATATAAGCCCTTGACGAAAATGAAACTATCTGTTCCGAGGATGATAGGACGATGGTCCATACGTTGAAAAGGACTAACATGTCAACTACAGATCTAAGCTAACCTCAGTGTGAGCTTTGGTTGTGAATGGTATAAACTTTGAACTCTTATTCACTGAAGAAGTGAGACATCCTAGCCGTTGAGTTAGCAACAGCAGCTGTAAACGTGGGCTAGGAAAGGACGGACGACGTACCCATTCTAACACATAACGACGATACTACAACGTATCCAATTTACCACAAGTGACATTCTTCCGAGGACAGGAAGATCTCTGTTGGCCAACATGGCCAGCATCTACGACCAACCTACCGATGCACAGCTCAGAGTAAATATTTATTGCGTTTTCCTTTTCCAAATGGGCTGTAATTTAGATTGCATAAGATACTGTATTTACGATAACATCCCTTTGTTCCTCAGTCTTCCCGCTCTTTCACTCAAATCCAACCCCCTTTCCTTTGTGTAACCAGAAATTGCGTCGGCTACGTCCACCAGCGACGTTTTCTGTATGACATAATTAGCATTTTGTGTATATGTAATTCTGTGTGATTAGTTAGGTATTTAGTAAATAAATAATTAAACCCACTTTTGTATTGCTGATTTGACTTGTTAGCCAGGGTTTGTGAAGATAACCAAGAATTTACAACTTTCAGATGAGACTGAAATAAGGTGGCGATTAATATTTACTGCGATTGATGTAAAATATTACTAGGTCTTTAAGAGTTTATTCGGAAGATAACAGCTCTATAATCACTCTTTCGTGGTGCCCTGACTTTCTAGTTAATTACATTTACATGATTAGCTCAATCAGGTAATATTAATTACAGAGAAAGGCTTTTATAGAATAGCATATCATATCACTTAATCCGGCATAGCCAAAGACATGACAACATACTCAAGAGAACGCCCTCGAAAAATGCACCAGGAACATGAGAGTGTGGATTACGGTAGTATGCATATTGAGAAACACCCACGGTTTTGCTTTGTAGGCCAAATTCTCAATTGAGATACGTGTCTGTGTCTCTCTTACAGTACACGACCCTGACAGCAGGATCGATGAGTTAGCCAGCGAAGCAACTAGAAATAACTATAGATTTTCTGGTATAATAAAAAAAAAATGCTTTTATATGTTGAATCAACTAGACCATGCCCATTTCTGTCACAGGTCAGAGGTCATCTTGGGGTGTACTCCCTGAGGGTGCCACTGGAGGGCACCCTCAGGGAGCACCCTTATGTTTTCCAGTGTCCAGGTGAGCCTGATTGGGCTTATTGGGTTCACCTGGTGTATGGACTATTTAGGTCCTCTGTGGACTAGGCCGGTTGCTCAGGTCTCTTGTTTTGTTTAGTTATTCATGTGCTAGAGCTTTGTTGTTTTGCTCTGTAAGCTTCAGTAAATGTTCTGGATTTATCCTCACCTCTGCCTGCTGTGTTTCTCTGCGCCTGGGTTCAAGTTTGTACGAGACTGACTGTCACAGTAGACCTGAGTCTAAAATGACCCAGCAGAGATTTCTCAAATTGTCCGAGGGACACTCCGAGCTCCACCACTTACGGTCTGCTCTCACTCACCATGAAACTGTGATTGGCTGCCATGAGGAGCGGCTGAAGACATTATCGGAGGATTTAGGAACTCTTGCGTTCACTCTGCAGAATGGACAGACGGGAGTAATGGTTGCTGCACCTGTGGTGGTTCCTAACCCTCCACTTTCTACCAGCTCATCATCTTCCTCCCCTCGGGAGCCGCATCTCCCGGCACAGGAGCGTTATGAGGGACATCCTGGCAGGTGTCGTGGGTTCCTGCTCCAATGTTCGCTGGTCTTCGAGCTGCAGGTATCAACGTTTCCCACCGATCGTGCCAGAGTTGCATATGTCATGTCATTCCTCTCAGGACAGGCTCTGGCCTGGGCCACGGCCATATGGGAGCAGCAAGCAGACATTTGTTTCAATTGGCAAAGCTTCATCCAGGAGATGAGGAGGGTGTTTGATCACTCCATCAGTGGCAGGAATGCTGCTCAAAAGACTCATTGCTCTTCGGCAGGACAGCTGGAGCGTAGTAGATTACGCCATTGATTTTTGGACTCTCGCTACTGAAAGAGGTTGGAATACAGAGGCACTTCACTCAGTCTGTCAGAACAGATTCTGAGGTTCTCAAGGATGAACTGGATTCCCGGGACAACCCTGACACTCTGGAGGAGCTTATCTTTCTGGCCATCCGGATAAACAACCTGCTTCAAGAAAACGTCGTCATGAGAGGATGGAGGGATTCCAAGTTGGGTCCAGTGTTTTGGGCTCCTCTAAGGGAGTCGATTCTTCAATTGGGCCATTGCCGAATGCTGGGCCTGCTTGTTCCATGTCCCGTCAGGGTTCTCAAGTCGGCTATGGTGCTCCTTCATATCCGCTAGAGGAGCCGATGTAATTGGGAAGCACCAGACTTTCCACTTTGGAGAGGCATAGGATTAACGAGCAACAATGTCGTCATTGTGGACAATCTGGACATTTCCGTGCCTCCCGTCCCAAGCTGACGGGAAACGGGATGACTCGTCAGTAGATGGGAGAAGGATTTTTTCTTTATTGGGAAGAAGGATGGAGGATTGCGTCCTTGTATTGATTACCGGGGGCTAAATAACATTACCATCAAGAACCGTTACCCCCTTCCTTTTATGTCATCAGCTTTTGAGAGACTTCAGGGAGCTGCGGTTTTCTCTAAATTGGATTTACAGAACACATACAATCTGGTGCGCAGCAGACAGTGAGATGAGTGGAAGACAGCATTCAAAACTTCCAATGGACATTATGAGTACCGGGTCATGCCGTTTGGCATTTCTAATGCTCCAGCCGTTCTCCAGGCCCTGGTTAATGATGTGCTGCGCGACTTCCTTCACCAGTTTGTATTTGTGTACCTGGATGACATCCTCATCTTCTCCAAGTCCATGGTTGAACACGTCTAACATGTCCGGCAGGTTCGTCAAAGACTCCTTGCTCATCACTTATTCATGAAGGCTGAAAAGTTTGAGTTTCACCTTCTCAGATCTCCTTCCTGGTGTACATCGTGTCTCAGGGCTGTGTGCAGATGAACTCCCAAAAGGTAGGAGTGGTTGTCAACTGTTCAATGGTTTTTGGGTTTTGCTCATTTCTATCGGAGATTTGAGAGAGACTTTAGTGCTGTGGCGGTGCCATTGACAACACTCACCAAGGGCTCGGTTGGACATGTATGTTGGACCCCTGCTGCGGAGAGGGCATTCCAGGACCTGAAATGTTGGTTTTCGTCTGCACCCATTCTTGTTCATGCGGATCCTTCTCTTCACTTCGTGGTGGAGGTGGATGCCTCTGACGTGGACCTGGGCGCAGTTCTGTCTCAACGCTTGGCAAAAGACCAAAAGCTTCATCCCTGTGCCTTCTTCTCCAGGCGTCTCACTCGAGCAGAGAATAACTATGATGTCGGAAATCGGGAGCTTCTTGCGGTTAAACTGGCTTTGGAGGAGTGAGGGCACTGGTTGGAGGGCTCGGAACATCCCTTTACGGTTTGAACAGACAAAAAGAACCTGGCCACATCCAGGATGCTAAACGCCTCAATCCCCGACTATCTTGTTGGGCTCTTTTCTTCACTCGGTTCAGATTCACATTATGGTACCGTCCGGGGCCTAAGAACGTGAAGCCGGATGCCCTTTCTTGCCTGTTCCCCAGCTCCAGTGAGGATTGGCTGCTTGAAGCCATCATCCCCATCCTCGCGCCGGTGTCCTGGGGTATGGAGACTGTAGTGCTGGAGGCGCAAGGTAGGGAGGCAGTTCCAGACAGCTATCCACCTAACAGACTTTTTGTTCCTCTTGGGGCACGGTCCAAGGGACTTCAGTGGGCTCACTCATCACATCTCACCTCTCATCCGGGAGGGCAGCGAACATTAGAGATTTTGAGGAGGTTTTGGTGGCCCTCGGCGGACCCTCAAACCTTCGTGGCTGCATGTCCGACCTGCCTACAGAACAAGAATCCTCGTCAGCAGCCTCTGGGGCTTCTTCATCCTCTGCTTACACCTTCTCGACCCTGGTCCCATCTCTCTATGGATTTTATCACGGGCCTTCCATCCTCACAGGGACACACGGTCATCCTGGTCATTGTGGACTGCTTTTCCAAGGCGGTACATTTCCTTCCACTACCCAAGCTGCCATCTGCCCGTGAGACTGGGGCCCCCAGTTTGCCTCCAGATTTTGGAGGGCATTCTGTATACTTCTGGCGTCATCAGCCAGTATGTCTTCGGGTTTTCACCCTCAGTCCAACTGTCAAACTGAGCGGGTGAACCAGGATCTGGAGACCGCTTTATGGTGCTATGTGTCCGCCAACCCCTCCACTTGGAGTCAGCATCTACGCTGGGTGGCGTATGCACACAACACTCTCCAGTGTTCTTCCACTGGCCTATCACCATTCCAGGTGTTGTACCATTACCAGCCCCCCCTGTTTCCAGATCAGGAGATCGAAGTGACGGTTCCTTCCGCTCAACGCCTCATCTCTCGTTGCCGCCGTACCTGGAAGAGGGCTCGGTCAGCGCTCCTGAGGTCCTTGTTAAGGGATTTTTTTCATCAATAATGACTAATTATGTATACATTTCAATCAGGACTGACTAATCAGAATATTATTATGTTACTGTATAGATGTATGAATAAATAAAAAAATCCTAGTACTGAATATAATGTGTGTAATTATAATCAAGAATTAGAACAAAGACGGTCTGTTCCTTGGTAGAAACGAATGAACTTATCGTCAGACTGGCTAGAATGCTTATCTACACAGGGAGACCTTGCCTGGTCGTAAACTATCTAAACCTGTGGTGGACGATGTAGGCTTGTGAACTATACTGCCATTGTATCGCAGTGGAGGTGGGACGGGACAGTTTAAAACCTATGACGTCATTTTCAGTTTATAACCTGTTGTAAATTGTATCATGTTCAGTACTCTCGAGAATAAACGCTATTGCTTGATTTTGAGACTGGTCTCTGCCCATTTTATGCAAATAAGTATCTTACAAATCCTTAGAAATGGGCTGAATGTATTAATAGAATCGGTTAATAAACATATAGGAATTTAATTCCTCTAACAGTCCTCTGCTCAGGTTCAACGACAGGCCAACCGTCATTGCCACCCGTGTCTCCTCCTGCATCCAGGCCAGATTATCTGGTCGTCCACTAGGGACCTGCCTCTATGCGTGGAATCTAGGAAGTTGGCTCCCCGGTACGTTGGGCCATTCAAGGTTCTTTGGCGCATCAACCCTGTGGCCTTTTGCCTTCGTCTTCCCTGGTCCATGAGGGTCCATCCCACCTTCCACATCCCCAGACTCAAGCCTGTGGTATTCAGTCCTCTGGTTCCGGCCCCTCGGCCTCTACCTCGCCTCGCATGATAGCGGAACAGCCAGCCTACATGGTGCAACGCATCCTCTCCAGCTGTCAGATCCGGTGGGGGACTCAGTTACTCATGGAAGGGTTACGGCCCTGAAGAATGTTCCTGGGTTCCGACCCGGGACATATCCTCACCTCTGTCTGAGGCGGTTTTTCTGCGCCTGGGTTCAAGTTTATACGAGACTGACTGTCACACATTTCAAGCTCATCTTTCTAACTCCTTGACTCTGCTTTGTAGTATACCCCTCTGATTATCAATAAACATCAACGTATTATGATAAACAGCTCTTTTCCCCTCTTGATAAGGTTGTTAGTTTGTATCTGGGATGTATCAATCCCTAATGGGCATAAAATACTGCGTTATTGCCCCTGAAGAGCACAACCCAACCTTGTGTGTGTAGATACATAGTCTTCTAAGTTTAAGTCCAGGCACCACAGGCTGAAATGTATTGGTATTTTGGTCAATTAATATTAGTGTTTTCAAAAAGTAAATATCAAAATGACAAAAACTTGATGAAAATGTATATTTTCTTTAGTTTATCATACATTCATCAAGTTTTAACCACTTTAAAATGGATATGGAGAGACTGTGATTGGGTCTAAATAGACATTTGTCAGTGTTCTCCAGACTGGCTCAGAGGGAATTGTTGATATGCTTTCCATGTTTTATTCTAGATAACATTTTCTTTGAAAAACAAATTGTTGCCATAAATGTATTTTAATATTTTACAGATAGAAAGATGAAAAAAGTATTTATCCTCAATCTGCTCTGGACAAGTCCTGTCCTGGAGTGTCTAAACAAAATGAAAACCAACATGTTTAGGTTGATTTCATCCAGTGTCCAGAAAAATGGATTTGCACAATATGCAATTATTTGCATTTTTAATGAGATATCGCCTCATTTGCACATTTTAATCAAATATTTCAAGATAAATTGCTATGCAAAAAAGTATTATATTTGTGTCTACTGTACATTCAAGTGGAAAATGTTGATTGTGATATGATTAAGGGAAAAAAATACCCTATGAGGGTGTGGTGCTTGGCCTTAAATCCTGCCCTCAACAAAGTGATAATTAGCAGACATTGTGCATTTTGAGACAAGTTGTTTATCCCTGCTCTAAGGACACATTAAAGGATAGAGATACATTTCCAAACTCCATTATGTTCTGCTCCTACAATCATATGCCCCTCCTAGGATGCCTAACTTGCTTCAGATGGACAGTACAATACCACAGAATTTTGAGATTAGTGTCAATCCATTATGGCAATTCTGTTGCTGAGGACCCTATTGAACTTGTGATTCAACCTGTTTTTGTTTTTTTGTATTTATTTATTTTATTTCACTGGGCATGGGAACGATTTTATTCTAGCTTGATAGACACAAACAGACAAATTCTATCCACTAGCACTAACAGTATCTCTGCAAATATTGAACTTTAGCATTGAGCTTGCATCATGCATTGATTGGGGATGTTATTGCCTCATTATAAAGTGTGTCAATCGATTTAACATAGTAAAAAAAAAAATCCCCATCAAAATCTCTCAATTTAAGCTAGAGAGATGTTTTTTTTGCATGTGCCGCATCTCAATCCAGGCCACTGTCGGCCTTCCACATCCGCGGTGGAAAGTGCCCGTGCTACACTGCTGTTTGTCAGACCAGGAGACATCCCAAAAATCGTTCTTCTTTCAAGCGTCCGAACTGTTTGGGCTTCAAAATAATATGACTCCACTATAGAAAGGGGAGACTCTCACAAACACGATGGGAACACAGGACAAGGAACTCATCTGAAGGTAACCCGGTACAGGTTAAAAAATAAATGGAAGCATGGAGGTAGTTTTGTGCCATCAAAAAAAGGGGTTAAAAAAAACCTCATATTTCCTGAGCTTACTTTATAACACAAACACTTCAAAACCTTATTCCTTATTTACATGTTTTTATTATCTGCTTTTTCCATTCATGAATGTGTTATCTATGCCTTTCTATGGGCTATAGTTGTAGGCTAAACCCCAAATTCGATGTTTTTTTTTTTTTTTTTTTAAACCTACAGGCATCCTAAAATGCAATATCAAATAGCTAAATGATCCATGGCATGACCATCTTAAAACAATTCCATATGTTAGCTTTCGTATATGGGTTCACCTGAGCACAACAATTACATGCATATAGGGGACAGATTGGAGTGTCAGCAAGCCTCAAACCTTTACTGGTTGAATATTTGCCATGTCTTTGAACTGTTTTGCTCTGTTTTGCCCTCACCACAACTTTAGAAGTTTTGTTATGGCCTCTAAAAGACAAAATATTCATATATTTGACATGTTGTAATATGAAAACACATTACCTAGCAGCAAACCTTCTTGCACCAGTCCCATGTAATTACAGTAAAATACAGTAAAATACAAATATACTGGCAGCAGATTTGCCAGCAAATTACTGTATTTATATAATACAGCTGTGTTTCTGTTATGATTACAGTCGGCTGATTTATGTATAGTGTAATGGTCTATTGTATAATACAGCACTGTTTATCTTACTGTAAAACATTATACAGCATCCCTGTGGTAAAGCCACATTGTCACGCCCTGGTCTTAGTATTTTGTGTTTTCTTTATTTATTTGGTCAGGCCAGGGTGTGACATGGGTTTATTTTGTGGTGTGTTTTTGTATTGGGGTTTTTCGTAGGTTTTGGGATTGTGGCTTAGTGGGGTTTTCTAGCAAAGTCTATGGTTGCCTGAGGCGGTTCTCAATCAGAGGCAGGTGATTATCGTTGTCTCTGATTGGGAACCATATTTATGCAGCCATATTCTTTGAGTGTTTCGTGGGTGATTGTTCCTGTCTCTGTGTTTTGTTGTCACCAGATGGGCTGTATAGGTTTTCACGGTCCGTTTGTATTATTTGTTTTTCATCATTATTAAACATGTATGAAAATTACCACGCTGCATTTTGGTCCGACTCTCCTTCGACGGAAGAAAACCGTAACACAAATTACAGTGTTTACCTGGCAACTTTGCTGCCAGTATAATGCTGTAAATTTACAGGGAAAAGTTTTCAGTGCACCTGTAATTAGTGAAAACCTTTAAGTTTCCATTTGCTAAACAACCAAAAGTGCATATTACCAAAGCTGTGAATCATTTCCCACTGGGCACAGACTGTCAATTCAATGTTTCTCAAACGTAATTTCATTCAAATGACATGGAAACTATGTTGATTCAACCAGTGTGTGGCCAGTGGGTTGCAACCGCTGGACTAGGAACTACGGACAGCAACTCTTAATTTCTCATTTTGTTTGTTGAATATAAACTCAAAACTTATGTAAATGTAATGGATATGCAAAACAATTCTCCAGGGTGTTCTATACACTGGTGGTCATCTACAAGTCCATGCTAGGTAAAGCTCCGCCTTATCTCAGTTCACTGGTCACGATGGCAACACCCACCCGTAGCACCAGCTCCAGCAGGTGTATCTCACTGATCTTCCCTAAAGCCAACACCTCATTTGGCCGCCTTTCGTTCCAGTTCTCTGCTGCCTGTGACTGGAACGAAATGCAAAAATCGCTGAAGTTGGAGACTTTTATCTCCCTCACCAACTTCAAACATCTGTTATCTGAGCAGCTAACCGATCGCTGCAGCTGTACATAGTCTATCGGTAAATAGCCCACCCAATTTTACCTACCTCATCCCCATACTGTTTATATTTATTTACTTTTCTGCTCTTTTGCACACCAATATCTCTACATGTACATGACCATCTGATCATTTATCACTCCAGTGTTAATCTGCAAAATTGTAATTATTCGCCTACCTCCTCATGCCTTTTGCACACAATGTATATAGACTCTCTTTTTTTTCTACTGTGTTATTGACTTGTTAATTGTTCAAACCCCCGAGCTGATAAGGTACAAAATCTGTCGTTCTGCCCCTGAACAGGCAGTTAACCCACTGTTCCTAGGCCGTCATTGAAAATAAGAATTTGTTCTTAACTGACTTGCCTGGTTAAATAAAGGTAAAATAAAATAAAAAAATAAAAATAAAGGTGAAATAAAAAATTAATTAAAAAATAAAATAAAAATTGCATAATGACTGTTTTACTCTGTGGCCCAAGCTGTGAATAGATTTGATGCCGTTTAATTGACAAGTGTGAATGAAGTCTCTGAGGCTTAACAAGTGACATATTAAAAGTCTGTTTCTCACTGTTAGTAGGCCAGCTGTTGCACAACACTAAGCTATGAGATGACACATTTAATTCAAATTCATTTACATAATGCATAATTAAGAGAATCTCTTGATTAATACATGGATTAAAGTAACTGTCCAGTGAAAATCTCACTTTTAAAAGTTTATATTCTATTAACTCATACCAGCAGATCAGGAGATCTGTGGCTAATTCAAGTGTGCCTACTTCTCTGACCAATCGAATAGCTCAGACTTCCGACTTTAGTGTGTTCAAGACAACTGAGAACTTGAAAAAAGAGCTGGATCTAATCCCCGAGCTGACAAGGTAAATAAATATGTTGTTCTGAACAATGCAGTTAACCCACTGTTCCCCGGCAGGCCGTCATTGTAAATAAGAATTTGTTCTTAACTGACTTGCTTTGTTCAATTTTTTAAAATCCAACTCAGAATTCATGATATGACCTCTTTTTTTCCTGAATTCCTAGTTGTCTTGAAAGCACCATGAGAGCTGCAGGTATCATCAATCAATCAGTACAGTAAAATAAAAAGCTAATTATTTGCTAATTATTTCAATTTATGTTCAGCTGTGCCTCACAAGTGCTGCACCAACGGATCTATTTTGTTTTCAAAGCTTGAAATATATAATATGGTCTGATAAGAACAATATTGTCAGGCCAGTCATATAGCCAATATTCTGTGATAATGTATTAGGCCTACTGCACAAACCTCATTCCAACAGAACTGCTTTGTGAACTTGACTCAGAAAAGTTGGTGACCACTGCAATAGAAACAAAGAGACAAAGATCGGACTGAGAGCAGCCCGTCCAGGGAAAAATCCCACTCCTCTGTCTTTCATCCCGGAAATGAAAACGTTATCAAATATAGCCGTTAGCAGCAATTAATGGGGTTCACAGGGTGACATAAAGGTCATTGGATAACAAAGCAAGGACTCTATCATGTAGGAACTATCTTCCTTTATGTGCAATCAGTGAAAGCATTACCATGTTTATCCCTCAAGACCACAAGAATGACGCATGTGAAGTTCAATCTATTGCTAAATGGTGGTAGCGTGGCCGACTTTGAAAGAACAACTACTAATTCTCAAATTCATTAGAAGCTAATTCATTGAGTCTATATACCAAATCTGGCTTATGGCTCATGATAAGAAGAATTTCAAAGTATTGTAAAGTAATGTGCATCTATAGGTACAGCGTGACCATATTTGAATGCAGAAAATATAAATATATTTTCACAACCAATAAAACTAATGTAATGACTTCAAATACAATATCTGGAGTGAATCTGACATAAGGCAAAATTACGGTTAACAACAGAATGGCACCAATTGGCCTATAGATTGGACTGTTATAAGCAGTCTCACCGCCTGGTACGGCAACTGCTCCGCCCACAACCGTAAGGCTCTCCAGAGGGTAGTGAGGTCTGCACAACGCATCACCGGGGGCAAACTACCTGCCCTCCAGGATACCTACACCACCCGATGTTACAGGAAGGCCATAAAGATCATCAAGGACATCAACCACCCGAGCCACTGCCTGTTCACCCCGCTTTCATCCACAAGGCGAGGTCAGTACAGGTGCATCAAAGCTGGGACTGAGAGACTGAAAAACAGCTTCTATCTCAAGGCCATCAGACTGTTAAACAGCCACCACTAACATTGGGTGGCTGCTGCCAACACACTGACACTGACACTGACTCAACTCCAGCCACTTTAATAATGGGAATTGATGGGAAATGATATAAATATATCACTAGCCACTTTAAACAATGCTACCTTATATAATGTTACTTACCCTACATTATTCATCTCATATGCATACGTATATACTGTACTCTATATCATCTACTGCATCCTTATGTAATACATGTATCACTAGCCACTTTAACTATGCCACTTTGTTTACATACTCATCTCATATGTATATACTGTACTCGATACCATCTACTGTATCTTGCCTATGCTGCTCTGTACCATCACTCATTCATATATCTTTATGTACATATTCTTTATCCCCTTACACTGTGTATAAGACAGTAGTTTTGGAATTGTTAGTTAGATTACTTGTTGGTTATTACTGCATTGTCGGAACTAGAAGCACAAGCATTTCGCTACACTCGCATAACATCAGATGTTAATGCGAGTGTAGCGAAATGCTTGTGCTTCTAGTTCCGACAATGCAGTAATAACGAGCAAGTAATCTTAACAGTCTGATGGCCTTGAGATAGAAGCTGTTTTTCAGTCTCTCGGTCCCAGCTTTGATGCACCTGTACTGACCTCGCCTTCTGGATGGCAGCGGGGTGAACAGGCAGTGGCTCGGGTGGTTGATGTCCTTGATGATCTTTATGGCCTTCCTGTAGCATCGGGTGGTGTAGGTGTCCTGGAGGGCAGGTAGTTTGCCCCCGGTGATGCGTTGTGCAGACCTCACTACCCTCTGGAGAGCCTTACGGTTGAGGGCGGTGCAGTTGCCATACCAGGCGGTGATACAGCCCGCCAGGATGCTCTCGATTGTGCATCTGTAGAAGTTTGTGAGTGCTTTTGGTGACAAGCCGAATTTCTTCAGCCTCCTGAGGTTGAAGAGGCGCTGCTGCGCCTTCCTCACGATGCTGTCTGTGTGAGTGGACCAATTCAGTTTGTCTGTGATGTGTATGCCGAGGAACTTAAAACTTGCTACCCTCTCCACTACTGTTCCATCGATGTGGATGGGGGTGTTCCCTCTGCTGTTTCCTGAAGTCCACAATCATCTCCTTAGTTTTGTTGACGTTGAGTGTGAGGTTATTTTCCTGACACCACACTCCGAGGGCCCTCACCTCCTCCCTGTAGGCCGTCTCGTCGTTGTTGGTAATCAAGCCTACCACTGTTGTGTCGTCCGCAAACTTGATGATTGAGTTGGAGGCGTGCATGGCCACGCAGTCGTGGGTGAACAGGGAGTACAGGAGAGGGCTCAGAACGCACCCTTGTGGGGCCCCAGTGTTGAGGATCAGCGGGGAGGAGATGTTGTTGCCTACCCTCACCACCTGGGGCGGCCCGTCAGGAAGTCCAGTACCCAGTTGCACAGGGCGGGGTCGAGACCCAGGGTCTCGAGCTTGATGACGAGCTTGGAGGGTACTATGGTGTTGAATGCCGAGCTGTAGTCGATGAACAGCATTCTCACATAGGTATTCCTCTTGTCCAGATGGGTTAGGGCAGTGTGCAGTGTGGTTGAGATGGCATCGTCTGTGGACCTATTTGGGCGGTAAGCAAATTGGAGTGGGTCAAGGGTGTCAGGTAGGGTGGAGGTGATATGGTCCTTGACTAGTCTCTCAAAGCACTTCATGATGACGGATGTGAGTGCTACGGGGCGGTAGTCGTTTAGCTCAGTTACCTTAGCTTTCTTGGGAACAGGAACAATGGTGGCCCTCTTGAAGCATGTGGGAACAGCAGACTGGTATAGGGATTGATTGAATATGTCCGTAAACACACCGGCCAGCTGGTCTGCGCATGCTCTGAGGGCGCGGCTGGGGATGCCGTCTGTCTTACCAGACACCTTGCCCTGATTAAAAGCAGTGGTTCGTGCCTTCAGTTTCACACGAATGCTGCCATCAATCCACGGTTTCTGGTTAGGGAATGTTTTAATCGTTGCTATGGGAACGACATCTTCAACGCACGTTCTAATGAACTCGCACACCGTATCAGCGTATTCGTCAATGTTGTTGTCTGACGCAATACGAAACATCTCCCAGTCCACGTGATGGAAGCAGTCTTGGAGTGTGGAGTCAGCTTGGTCGGACCAGCGTTGGACAGACCTCAGCGTGGGAGCTTCTTGTTTTAGTTTCTGTCTGTAGGCAGGGATCAACAAAATGGAGTCGTGGTCAGCTTTTCCGAAAGGGGGCGGGGCAGGGCCTTATATGCGTCGCGGAAGTTAGAGTAACAATGATCCAGGGTCTTTCCACCCCTGGTTGCGCAATCGATATGCTGATAAAATTTAGGGAGTCTTGTTTTCAGATTAGCCTTGTTAAAATCCCCAGCTACAATGAATGCAGCCTCCGGATAAATCGTTTCCAGTTTGCAGAGAGTTAAATAAAGTTTGTTCAGAGCCATCGATGTGTCTGCTTGGGGGGATATATACGGCTGTGATTATAATCGAAGAGAATTCTCTTGGTAGATAATGCGGTCTACATTTGATTGTGAGGAATTCTAAATCAGGTGAACAGAAGGATTTGAGTTCCTGTATGTTTCTTTCATCACACCATGTCACGTTGGCCATAAGACATACGCCCCCGCCCGTCTTCTTACCAGAAAGATGTTTGTTTCTGTCGGCGCGATGCGTGGAGAAACCCGCTGGCTGGACCGCTTCGGATTGCGTCTCTCCAGTTAGCCATGTTTCCGTGAAGCAAAGAACGTTACAGTCTCTGATGTCCCTCTGGAATGCTACCCTTGCTCGGATTTCATCAACCTTGTTGTCAAGAGACTGGACATTGGCAAGAAGAATGCTAGGGAGTGGTGCACGATGTGCCCATCTCCGGAGTCTGACCAGAAGACCGCTTCGTTTCCCTCTTTTTCTGAGTCGTTTTTTTTTTTTGGTCGCTGCATGTGATCCACTCGGTTACACTGGTTGTAAGGCAGAACACAGGATCCGCATCGCGAAAAACATATTCTTGGTCGTACTGATGGTGAGTTGACGCTGATCTTATATTCAGTAGTTCTTCTCGGCTGTATGTAAAGAAACCTAAGATGACCTGGGGTACTAGTGTAAGAAATAACACGTAAAAAAAACAAAAAACTGCATAGTTTCCTAGGAACGCGAAGCGAGGCGGCCATCTCTGTCGGCGCCGGAAGTAATCTGGGTTTCACTGTGTGTTTGTGGGTGATTGTTCCTGTCTCTGTGTTTTCACCAGATAGGGCTGTTTAGGTTTTCGGTACGTTTCCACATTTGTTTTTTTTTTGTAGTTTTTGTATTGATTCGTGTTTTACGTTTGTTGATTAAACATGGATCGCAATCTACACGCCGCATTTTGGTCCGACTCTCCTTCACCAAAAGAGAACCGTTACACACTTCTCTCGCAGATTAAAAACAAAAAAAGGATAGGGTAAGGGGGATACCTAGTCAATTGTACAACGGAATGCATTCATTTTTTGCATCATAACTGCAAGACATCATGACTCTCCAAAGCCGTGATAGCCACTGTTTACTTCTGGAAACTTTACTGCCGCCTTAAAAACCCGATTCAAATTCCACACAAACCTTCAAATAGGTATTTAATGACTCTTTATATACACTCTTTATAGTCTTTCATTTACATTTTAGAGGTGATAAATTGGACAGATTAGGTGGAAAAAAAGGTTCCCCATACGGCTTATCTCCCCTTTCCCCATCATGCAGTAGGTTTCACTTCCCCACCCGGCATTTTTAAAAAGACCCGACGGAGCTTATTGCCTTCTTCAATCATGCAGAGATGGGCAGCATGACGGTCTCATCAATGATTTTGCAGGAAAGGGGAGAAATTGTGCTTTACAATGGTATACATATTACATATTACATATTAACCTTGAAGTATTACGTTTTTTGGGCGCTAAAACAAGGTCAATTGTACATTACAGCGCGATGTACAAAAGTACGTTAGCTAACATTAATCTTGTTATCTTATTATGAATGTTTTTATTCAATCAATAAAAATCATATATATCTTTTCCTTGAAGCTGTGATAAGCTCAGACTTTTTATATACAGTTGAAACACTCAAACTGTCATTTTCCAAAATTGGTGCCCAACATGGGGCCAGTGCAGTCTTCTATACATCAACAACTCAGGGTAGTTAGACTGTCACTCTTGGGAGTTTTTTCCCTTATATGGAATATGAGTCCTATAATTTTCACAGTCCCCCAATACATGGACATTTGACAGTGGGCTTCAAGGGGTCGACATGATAAATAATAATTACTCACCGATGCTAAGTGATACTCTGAATGTGTGCTGCCATGTAGAACAACAACAGCTAATTAACTAACCTCACTAGGGAGAAACAAGAAGTGTCACTTTCAACAACATCAGTTAACAAGTCAAAGTCCCCAAACAATTAGCTGTACAAGACCGACAACACCACCTACTGTATTCTGGAAGGAAACCATTCAGATGGTTAAAAAGGCGCCAGAGTATTCCCTTCAGCGATATATGTGATATGGTCTTTATAGGTTAAGATGTTGCTTTTTATTATAGTCCTGCATTCAGTATTATACCATATCCATATACATTTTAAACCATATAAATGAGTAATACCCCAGCTAGTATATTACTTTTACAATCTGACAAAGACAAACAAGGAGAGCGAACAAGGAGGGGACTCCTATACTGTAGCTATGTTCCTACATATTCTGTGTGCAATGTTCCGAGGTGCAAAGTGGATTGAAACAAGGAAATGTGTCTGAGCCCGTCACACTGATGTCACAGGCGTTGCTGTCACGGCAATGCGCTGCAGGACATTAAACAGTGAGGCAGGAATTGGAGATGGCATTGTTGTCACTCATTGTCTCAGAAAGGCGTACCAAGTTGTTGATGTGCCATCTCACTTCCCAACATCAAATGAGGAGGTCCCAGAGATTGAGTCAGTGATAACAGACATACAGTATTTAGAGACCGATCACTTACCTCCCTTTGGGTTTTAATCCAGAGGCGTAGGCAGAAATTGCTGTATGGCTGGGCCTGAGTAAACGTGACTGGGCCAACATTTTCCAGCAAAAATACCCAGACATCAGTGGTGTAGTTGTGTTGCATGGGTAAGCGGCTATACTCTAATTTGGCAAAACATTTCACAAACAGCCTGCCTGGCGAATGAAAGGCGCCCTGTGTGAAAAATTCTATTAGAAAGAAATGTAGGTACTGTATCTCTGAATGACCTAAAATCATGACAATGTGAAATGCATTCCCCAATGATACCCAGAATGAAATAATAGGCCAAGCCCTTATGGCTGATGTGTTAGACTAAGGGACCAGATAAGTGCAGCGGTGAGAAAGGGAACATATTTCTGTGGCGGTGCTTTACATAAGAACGGGATACTTGAGGAGTTCCTACACTTGACAGCAGCTGAAGGCTTGGATGCTAGTAGCTACGGATTCATCTCTGTATTGTGCGTATTGTTAGAGGAAATGTATGGCCTAGGCTGCATTCAATTCCATACACCATGGTTTCCACATATTTCTACCCTAATATTACTATTATTGTATAACTTGTCTAGGCTGCAGTCTTTCTGTAGGCGTAGGCTATTTCGTCTAAAGGGGAAATGGTGATCGCTACCGGATCGAGTCAGGGCCCTGGCTGAAACTTCATAGCCTGTCCCTAAAGATCTTCTATTGAGAAGCAAAATAAATAGGCTAAACCGTAGAACTCATGAGACATGAGAATAAATGCACAATTCTTGTTGTGAATGCGTCAGAGAGTCAGAGAACAGAGGCCCATTAATATACTACTTGTGGTGTCGAAGGTTGCTGAAAAGTGTGTAGCAGAGCAACTGATAGCCCACCTCAACAACAGCCCCTTCACATTGCACTCCATGCAGTTTGGCTTCAGAGCAAAACACTGATACTGTTAACCATGAGGTTCTCATCACAAAACTGTCCAAGTTCAACTTTTCCCCAGATGCCTTGAGATGGATGAAATCATACCTTGAAGTCAGAACCCAGTTTGTCAGAGTGAGCAATGAGCTGTCGCCCATTCTCAGCTATGATGTGGGCGTGCCCCAAGGGTCAATACTGGGGCCCATCCTGTTCAGCCTGTACATGAATGATCAGCCTTCTGTCTGTACTGGGTCTGAAGTTCAAATGTATGCAGATGATACAGTGGTATATGTGCATGCAAAGAGCAAACAAGCTGCACAAGAACTCACTACTGTAACGGTCCAGGTTACAAAGTGACTCAGTGACTCATGTTTGCATCTCAATGTGTAAAAAACAGTCTGCATGTTCTTCACAAAGAGGGCAACTGATGCTACTGAGCCAGATGTCTATGTGTCAGGGGAGAAGCTTGTCGTGGAAGGATCAGAATGTGTTGGTAACATTTGTAAGCTGTTTAATATTCATCAAATGTGTGTAAGTTACTTCTCATCAGAATGGTATTTTTGTGTAATTCTGTAGTGAGTTTGCAGTTATCTGTTCTATGTCAAAACTAAGTTGCATGGGCCGCTGAGAGGGGAGAGGTCAAAGTGTCATCATGTGTAAACATATCTTTTACTCCCTACCTTTTCTAGTGGGGAAAGAAGGGTTCCAGTGTCTGGAATCATTCTATGCTCCCTCTTATGTTGTTTCTATCTTAACCTATAGCCTCACCCTCCTCTCCGTGAGTTTGTCCAGGAGTTTGTATTTAGAGTGGGTTGTATATAAATGACAATTTGATATATGCCTGTTGATATGGAGGATTTGGTTTATGGTTCTGGGGTTTGGGAAAGGAGACAAAGCTGAACGATTTATTATGTCTATGCTGTCTGACTATGTGTGTCTTTGCTATTAAAGGAACTCAGTTGCATTGTAAGGGGACTCTCAGAGAGTTCACTGAGAGACACTGAATTACCTGAGAGTCACAGGATTGTGATAGAGCTCATATAATTAAAGATGGACTTTGATAACTAACTCTGACTTGTGTGTGTGGTTTGCTCCCATGATTTGGTAAATAGAGGAAATTTCCACGACAAGCTCCAGGTGGTAACCGATTTTAAGTACCTTGGCATCATACTTGATTCCAACCTCTCTTTTAAAAAGCCGTTGAAAGGGTAACTCAAATAACAAAATTCAACCTATCTAATTTCCGATTCACACAAAATTGTTTGACTCCAGAGGTAGCAAAACTGTACTTCAAATCTATGATACTCTCCCACTTAACATACTGTTTGTCTAGTTTGGCCCACGTTTGATGTATAATATTAAAACCCATTCAGTCTGTCTACAAACAGGCTCTCAAAGTGCTTGATAGAAAACCCAATAGCCATCATCACTGTTACATCCTCAGAAAGCATGAGCTCCTGAGTTGGGAAAATCTTGTGCAATACAACGATTAATGTCTTGTATTCAAGATCCTAAATGTCCTGGCTCCAACTCCACTTAGTACTTTTGTTAAACATAAAAATTTTGTCAGCCAAGCCGCATTACCTTCTCGTAGTGCTGAAAAATGTAGACCAATGCTATGGTTTCACACTTGCATATATATATTTATATATTTATTTTGTGATTAAACATTTTAAAAATGCATATTTTTCAAGGGGTGCTACAGCACCCTCAGCACCCCAACTTCCCACGGCTATGCGTGCAGTCAGCATGCACGGAACCACTTGATCACGATTCCTCTCTACAAATGAATAGTCCATGGAGTCACTGTAAAGTTTATTTAAAACATTACCCCAGATTTGATTGCCTTGCCTTGCACATAGCCTTAATGTATCCAGTGCAAAAGAGTGTAGTTTGCTAGCTTGCGAACGTGCTTACAAACCTTATATCTGTCTCTAAGAAATGAGCCTTCCATAGTGGCCTCGGGGAAATATCTACACATTTGACAGAAAAGGGCATTCCTTGTCGAACTGTATTCCAGACAATAAAACTTTCCGATTCACTTCCATGACAAACACCACAATTTTCCACGAATCACTGTAATGGGAAACACTGGCATTTTTGGTAGTGTGGGTGGTTCATCAACTGCAGACAAATACGCAGGTGGACTCACTGTGATGACATGCTCACCGTGATGAGCCGGGGCTTGGCGATGGTGAGCTAGCTGGGTTGTGGAAGTTGAAGCATTAGCCATGCTAACTTCCTCATGCAATCTGGCATGGCCTCTGCCTGGCCTTGCTCTGCCCTGGCTTCACTTCTGTTTTACTTTGTTTGTTTCATGTTGATGTCTGTATGGAGCGATTCATATTCCACTCTATCATTCACTTTCCCCCATAAAACTCCATTGCTAATCAACACAGGACAAGCAGCTGGGTATGGAGAATATGCTGTATTAAATCCACCCTGAGAGACTACAGAAAACACATAAAAAATCATAAACAGAGCATTATATTCACCGCTAGACCTTTCTCTTATCCAAGGGTGCCATTAGGATGTATTTATATGCATGATGCATATTATATTTACTTCAGGATGATTCATCTCAGCTGGCTGCTTCATAGACAAGAGAAATCAGATTTCCCTCCACACTAGAACAGGGTTTATTGGCACCTCAATAGCCCACGATTGGCGTAGGCTATAGACAACTAATTGACTCGCCTTAGGAAAAGTGATGCTGCAATGAACCTGGATTCAAGCTCAACTTAACTCTCTCACAGCAGAAGGGGACAGGAAATCTTTCAAAGTGAAAAAAAACAGATAAATCAATGGGCAAAACAAACTAGCAGGACTCTTAGTAGCTATTCATTGTTAATCCAGTAGTGGTTTAAAGCTGAGGACCTGGAGCAGATGGTCAGTTCCCCAGTTTACCTGCTGTGTTAGGCTGTGGTGCAAACATACACACTTACCATAACTTTGTCAAATAAGCAAAGTACAAGAAATTAATATTATTTATACAACAAGTGGATATAATCCAGAATGCTGATTGGTTAAAACAGCATTCCAGCAAGTGTCTATTCCACAATTTACCACCGGCTAAATCTATGACGTTAAAATTACTATTTACTCTGTGTCACACCCTGGCCTTAGTATTCTGTGTTTTCTTTATTATGTTGGTTAGGCCTGGGTGTGACATGGGTGATTTATGTGTCTTTTTTTGTCTAGGGGTTTTGTAGTCTATCGGGTTGTGTTCAGTTGAGTGTTCTAGGTAAGTCTATGGTTGCCTGGAGTGGTTCTCAATCAGAGGCAGGTGTTTATCGTTGTCTCTGATTGGGAACCATATTTAGGCAGCCATATTCTTTAGGTATTTTGTGGGTGATTGTTTCCTGTCTCTGTGTTCTCTGCACCAGTTAGGACTGTTTCGGTTTTGCCACGTTTTCTTATTTTGTATTTGTATAGTGTTTACGTTTTCGTCTTTATTAAAGATGCTTAACAATAACCACGCTGCATTTTGGTCCTCCTCTCCTTCCGAGGAAGAAAACCGTTACAGAATCACCCATCAAAACAGGACCAAGCAGCGTGGTGACATGCAACAGCGGCCAAAGACACAGGACTCTTGGACATGGGAGGAAATCCTCGAGGGGAGAGGACCCTGGAGGGAGTATGGCGAAGCCATGTAGGAGACCTGTGCCAACTTCCTGTGCTTACCGGGGGGCGAGAGAGACCGGACAGGCACTGTGTTATGCTGTGGAGCGCACGGTGTCCCCGTGCGGGTGCATAGCCCGGTGCGGTACATACCAGCTCCTCGTATCGGCCGGGCTAGAGTGGGCATCGAGCCAAGTGCCATGAAGCCGGCTCTACGCATCTGGTCTCCAGTGCGTCTCCTTGGGCCGGCGTACATGGCACCAGCCTTGCGCATGGTGTCCCGGGTTCGCCTGCACAACCCAGTGCGGGCTATTCCACCTCGCCGCACTGGCAGGGCGACCGGGAGCATTCATCCAGGTAAGGTTGGGCAGGCTCGGTGCTCAAGAGCTCCAGTGCGCCTGCAAGTTCCGGTCCATCCAGGGCCACCTCCAAACACCAGCCCTCTGGTGGCAGCTCCCCGCACCAGGCTTCCTGTGCATGTCCTCGGCCCAGTACCACCTTTCCAGAGCTGCTAGAGTCTCCCATCTGTCCAGAGCTGCTAGAGTCTCCCGTCTGTCCAGAGCTGCTAGAGTCTCCCGTCTGTCCAGAGCTGCTAGAGTCTCCCGTCTGTCCAGAGCTGCTAGAGTCTCCCATCTGTCCAGAGCTGCTAGAGTCTCCCGTCTGTCCAGTCTCCCGTCTATCACTTAGTTTTCAACAGTGGAGATTTGTATAAACCTTTCTGTCTGTCTCTCCGACATTTGCAATATCTTTTCAATACTCAAATTCGATCTCCAGCTATCACATAGTAATTAATGTGTCGGAGTCGGGATGAGACAGACAGAAAGAAAGCATTAGCACACTCTTCGCGGTCAGGGGCAGGCCTTCACAATGAATGCAGTTATTTCCTGATTACACCAAATATTTAATTTATGTGAAAATGAACTGCAACATACAATGAAGACAACTTGGCTAGTCGTTAAATGTTTTTACTTCACACGACTAGAAATTATTTCCAATATTGAGGTGGCATATTGTTGTGGGCAGTATGGAAAATGCTAACTGTTCTACATTTATATGAAATAACAACCCTCTATGAAATAAGGCATCAATAGTCACAGCATTACAATATTTATGATGCATACTGCTAATGGTATTATGTTTAGGCCAGGAAAGACATGATCATCATAGTAATAATACCACACCTCTGTGCCTGAACCCCCCGTTACCATGAGTAATCATCCAGGATATCACTTGACAGAGTAAAATAACACAGTAGCTAGAAATAGGACAATAAAGATGAAGAGCCTAGGAGGATAACTGGTCATTAGTGGGTGGCCATAGCCATTCTCCCAGACAGATATGTGGATGATTTACAATTACCCTAGAGGTCCGTTAAACCAGCTGCTAATGTACAGCATAACCCTACAGTCTGAACTAGGATAACAGTTGGTATCATTTGCCTGTCAATACCTCCTATTTAGAGATAAAATCTGACTTTCAGAGAGGTAACTTAGTTTAAAACTGAGTGGCCTCTCATCTGTTTTTCGAAGAAGAAAGTTCTGTTTGAAGTAGCTACCCTAACAAAAAACTGATGAGTGATGGATAGATGAATAAAAAGAGAGAAAAATACTGGGGTCAGTTGTCAAACATCTAAGTCTGCACTTGACCAGAAATAGCAGAAGTGTAAATGGAAATAACAACTCTAGTTATATAAGATATGGGGAAAACAACAAAGCAATTTCGTCTCCTTGACGATTGTAAATTAAAATCAGAATTTAGTGTGAACATTTTGACCAAAGTCCACTCTGGGAAAAGGTTGGTCAAAACACAATGGAATGAGACAATAAATCACTTGGGCTGCTTGCCGATACAGGCGAGACGGAGAATGGCCTGCTGATTTAGTTTTAAACTCCCTATGGGTATTCCCTGACAGATTGAACTTTGCATGACTTTTGAAACACTAATAGCATTGTATAATGCTACTCTACATACGCGTATGGTCCACGCTACATTAGCACACACTCTCACCAGGGAAATGCTGTCAGCATTTGCTGTATTGAGGAGTTCAATTTGTTCAGGCGTATAACGAGTGTATCAGCTCCTGTCGTGAAGTGTTGACAGTGCAATGAAATATAAATTGTGAGGGCTCCTGGGGTTAGTGTTCATAGAAAGCCTTTTGGAACAACAGTAAAACTGTTTAAATAGTGCATATGGCAGAGACAAACTTTACAAAATGGCACAGCCAATACATGATCAGAAAAAAAACATATACATTCTGAAGGATTTATTTTTATGTGCAGTCCTCCCTACAAATGCTGTATATCAACAAAAGTGCACAGCCTTGGTTGTGGCCTTGTTCAATAAGTAACGATGAGTGATTGGATCTCACTCTGCTGTATCTTTGTCTCTCAATATCAACTTGTTTTTAGACTGAGATTGAACACCGGAATGAACATTGATTTGATTTAACGGTAGTGTGGGAGCTGGACGAGGACATTGAGCAGGCGTTGCATGCAGAGCCCGCTCCCCTCCATTGTCCCGCTGGGCGTCTGTACGTTCCGTCTGCTGTCCGTGACCGGCTGATCTATTGGGCCCACACGTCACCCTCCTCTGGTCATCCAGGCATCGGTTGGACGGTGCGTCCTTAGCCAAAGTGGGAAGTACATGTGGCCCACTTTAGCAAAGGATGTGAGGGTTTATGGTTTCCTCCTGCTCGGTGTGCGCCCAGTGTAAGGCTCCTAGGCACCTGCCCAGAGGTAAGCTACACACCTTACCCATTCCACAACAGCCATGGTCGCACCTGTCAATCGATTTCCTGACTGATCTCCCCCATCACAGGGAAACACCACGATCCTGGTTGTTGTGGATTGTTTCTCTAAGTCCTGCCGTCTCCTCCCTCTGCCCGGTCTCCCTACAGCCCTACAGACTACTGAGGCCTTGTTTACACACGTCTTCCGGTACTACGGGGTGCCTGAGGACATAGTGTCTGATCGGGATCCCCAGTTTACGTCGAGGGTCTGTAGGGCGTTCATGGAACGTTTGGGGGTCTCGATCAGCCTTACCTCGGGTTTCCACCCCGAGAGTAACGGGCAGGTGGAGAGAGTTTACCAGAATGTGGGTAGGATTCTGAGTTCTTACTGCCAGGACCGGCCGGGGGAGTGGGCAGCGTTCGTGCCCTGGCCCAGAACTTGCTCCCCTACTCCTCCACTAACCTCTCCCCCTTCCAGTGAGTACTGGGGTGCCAGCCGGTTCTGGTGCCTTGGCATCAGAGTCAGATCGAGGCTTCTGCGGTGGACGACTGGTTCAGGCGCGCGGAGGAGACATAGGACGCCGCTCATGTTCACCTTCAGTGGGCCGTGCTGCACCAGAAAACCAGTGCGGACTGTCACCGCAGTGAGGCCCCGGTGTGGGTCTGGCTCTCGACCCAAAACCTGCCCCTCCGACTGTCCTGCCGGAAGCTGGGGCCATGGTTTGTGGGGCCATTTAAAGTCCTGAGGAGACTGAACGAGGTTAGTTACAGGTTACAACTTCCCCTGATTACCGTATTAACCCCTCGTTCCTTGTGTCTCTCCTCAGGCCGGTGGTGGCTGGCCCGCTCCAGGAGTCTGAGGTGCCGGAGGTTCCACCGCCCCCTCTGGACATCGAGGGGGCCCCGGTGTACTCTGTTCGTTCTATACTGGATTCGAGGTGTCAGGCGAGGGGCCTTCAGTACCTCGTGGAGTGGGAGGGGTACGGTCTGGAGGAGAGATCCTGGGGTCCGGTGGAGGACGTGTTGGACCCTTCAATGCTGCGGGAGTTCCACCGTCTCCTTCTGGATCGCCCTGCACCTCGCCCTTCGGGTCGTCCCCAAGGCCGGTGTCGGCGCGCTGCTAGAGCCGCGCATTGTGACACTGTTGCGTCCGACTGTTTTGATTCTGCCAATTTAAGTGTGTCTGTTCACTCATCTCTGCTCTTCTGCACCTGACTCCAGTTGACCAGTTATGCACACAGTCTGACAACTGAAGTTAAGCGTAAACAGAAACAGTTTTTTTTCTTAGCCACAATGGGACCGAAATTAATCAATTAATTAATGGAGAGTGTAAACAATACACTGATTCCTTTGCAACTTTTAAAACAATCAGAAGGTTTTTATAGCTTCTTAGGATTAAAGAAAAATTCCACCCAAAAACTGTCTTTTGGTATTTGTTTCATTAGTCCATCGTTGATATACTCCCAAAATGTTTTGTATGTCAGAAATCAAGTTTTCACGATATATAACTTCATACCGGCTGTATTTCTGTATTTTGAAAGTAATATAATTTGATTGCTGACTTGCAAAGCATTTTGGGACTAAATCAACAATGGACTAATGAAACAAATACCAAAATATCATTTTTGGGTGGAGTTTTCCTTTAACTGTCTGGTTGACAGGTTGTATATTCAAACCTCCTTTGAAACAAACGTTGTCCAACCTTTTCATATCTTGAGAGTGTCCTAAAGTTGAGGCCATGTCCCACTGCATTTATTCTGCATATCCATAAAAACCTTTGCAGTCTTGATTCCTAGAAGGAATGGAAAAATAAACAGAAACTAATACTAGCACATCAATTGTTCAAAAAAGCTAACTCAAAATTGCAAAACAATAGCTAGCAAATGATAGGTTACAAACTCCCAAGCTAGCGGTACATGTATTTTTCTCCATCCTTGAATGCAGACATCTATTAAGTTTTATCTAGCATTGGTCATTTGCTAGGTTCTTCCTTTGACTGTGATCCCGCGAGTTCTTCGGTAATTGATCCCAGTCTTGCGGGAATCCGGACAGTTCTCAAAAACAGGAAGCACATTTCAACCTGTGGTTTAGCAACCTAGCAATCTTGACCAGATCATAGAGCTGGTTATTATTTCTGACCAATTAATTACACAGTCAGCTGGAAGCCCCACATTCCCACATACACAACGTGAATCCAAGCATCAAACATAGACTTTTTAGAAACTCTGAGATATTTTGGAGGAGTTGGCTGTAACGCACTATGGTGTCTACCTCTGTCTGGACTAAATCTTTGTTCAGGACAAAGTGTTTCAAGATCCACAGTGCATCCAACAAAATGAACTGTACATAAGAGAGGATAATAAGAAACAACTGCTGAGGATAATGTAGACAGTTGCTTATGATTGACTGAAGATTACAGATTGCATGAGGTGTCTGCAATTTTTTTTAGGATCTAGTGAACATTAGTTTTATTGACTGTGCGAAAAGAAAGGCCAAGGAAAATGATGATTCACAATGACGAGGAAAGTCAACAACAACCCAGTATGAAACTTATCACAAAAACATGAGGAAAAAGATGATTCACAAAAGCAGAAACAGCCTCTACAGAAGACCCTTATCTCCTTCTGGTGTGCCCTGCAACACGGACGTATGTGCAAAGAAACACGATCTCAAGGTTGTCTCCATTACACGCCTTGACACCATCCATCACTATAAAGTTCATTATCAAGATGTTTTCCTGTGCCATCATTAGTCCTGGGTAACGTGTGGTGATTGATGTGGCCTGGCGCTGACAACACCGCGGGTTGATCCATGTCATTAATCTAGATTTTGGGCTGTGTCATCTCCAGAATCTCCCCTCCCACAAAGTGCATGAACATTTTTTACACCACGTCCGGAATGAGAAAACCAGGTAAGAGGGAATGAGGTGAAAACAAAGATGAATTCTGCATGAATATGAAGCCACGAGACATGAAGCTACCCTCAGGGCTTACGCTTTACATTACGTTTCTCCTATTACTATGTAACTATATGGTAATAACTTTTATAACAGCACAGTAGTTAGGTTTTGCTATTATATGGTAATAGGGATTAGCGGTATCGGTTATTACACAATTAGAACAGGGTCTGTATTTGCATAACCTCTTGCTGAAGGCTGTTCCGCATGTGTAATTATTAATGTTATTTAAACAAAATGTTCCACTATGTTACTAATGTTTTGTAATTACACGTTTGAAAGTGACCTGTGAATTACCATGTTAATAACTCAAACCAAAATCTTACCTTGTAACTACACAGTAACCCAAAAACCCAGGTAAAACCCAAGTAGTCCCAGAGTTGATTTGGTCTTGGTATGTGGCTCTTAATAGACTAGGACCTGGTAAAAACACTTTTAACAACACTTTTGTTTTCAGTGGTTTAATTTCACGTACTGATACAAATTGTATTCTGCACGGGTCATTTAGTGTATGCCGACAGGAAATTTGTAGAGAAACTCAAACAACAATTTGATGGGAGATTTGTCCCCCCTGGCATTGTGCTTTGTGCTCCCTGTACAGTAGCTGTCCTCTGTGTAGCAGTTCAATTGAGATTGATGTTTTCAGCATTTAATTTGGCTCTTAATGAAGTGCACAGGTGTCAGGCAAGTATTCAGTGTTTGAAGGAATGATCTTGATCTAAATGGCAAATTCCAAAGTTTACCAATTTGGAACTATGCTCCTTTGAGAAATTAATAACAGTTTGTTCATAGGCATGTTAATTGTAATTCACATTTTAATCCCACAAAATGTTTCAGAAATGGTAACAGTCTCTTATTCTTGATTAAATTCACCACCCACCAGTTCTACACGTCTTTGAGGAAATAAAGGCCTATTGCCCTTCATGATAAGTAGCACCTCTTTCAGTTCTTCACTTATACAGAAGACCACTCGATTAAAATACTCATGTTCCACCACACAAGAAGATCCATAACAAGAAATGTATTTTATGCAATAATTCCATTTCCTGCACAGTATGCGGTCCCCCTGCTCTGATCAACACAATTACATATTTATGTTAATGTCTACACGCCTACAGTGCATTCTGAAAGTATTCAGACCTCTTGACCTTTTCCACATTTTGCACATTTATAAAAATAAGAAAAAAAATCCTTATTTACATAACAATTCAGACCCTCTGCTATGAGACTCGAAATTGAGCTCAGGTACATCCTGTTTCCATTGATCACCCTTGAGATGTTTCTACAACCTGATTAGAGTCCACCTTTGGTAAATTCAATTGATTGAACATGATTTGGAAAGACACATACCTGAGCAAAAACCAAGCCATGCATGCGGTTGTCCAAGGAATTGTCCATGGAGCTCCGAGACAGGATTGTGTTGCTGAACAGATCTGGAGAAGGGCACCAAACAATTTCTGCAGCATTGAAGGTCCCCAAGAACAAAGTGGCCTACATCATTGTGAAATGAAAGAAATTTGGAACCACCAAGACTCTTCCTATAGCTACCCGCCCGGCCAAACAGAGCAATCTGAGAAACTTCCCAAATACAGGTGTGCCAAGCTTGTAGTGTCATACCCAAGAAGACTTGAAGCTGTAATCACTGCCAAAGGTGGTTCAACAAAGTACTGAGTAAAGGGTCTGAATACTTATGTAAATGTGAAATTTCAGTTTTATTTTATTTAATACATTTTCAAAAATGACAAAAATCATGTTTTTGCTTTGTCATTATGGGGAATGTGTGTAGATTGAAGAGGGGGAAAAACAAATTAATACATCTTTGAATAAGACTAACGTAACAAAACGTGGAAAAGGTAAAGGGGTCTGAATACTTTCCGAATGCACTGTACATGCCAGGCTTCAATTGCAGCTTGGGGCTTCTCTTATGAGTTTTCAATCTCAAATTAAGATGGAAACATGATAACAGTCAGGTGGATCATGTCTTAAAGTTGTTTGTCTAGCACCCACACTGGTTATTGGGGACATGCATTAGTGTTACTTTAAAGTACCACACCAGCTAAAATCCACTTTTTTCAGCTGAAAGACGATGCCCATATCTTAACCATGAAGTTGCACAACCATTTAAGTGAGAAAAAAAAACTTTTTATATATACAGTTGAAGTTGGAAGTTTACATACACCTTAGCCAAATACATTTAAACTCAGTTTTTCACAATTCCTGACATTTAAGAATTCCCTGTCATAGGTTAGTTAGGATCACCACTTTATTTTAAGAAAGTGAAATGTCAGAATAATAGTAGAGAGAATTATTTATTTCAGCTTTTATTTCTTTCATCACATTTCCAGTGGTTCATAAGTTTACATACACTCAATTAGTATTTGGTAGCAATACCTTTAAATGGTTTAACTTGGGTCAAACATTTCAGGTAACCTTCCACAAGCTTCCCACAATAATAATTGTGGTGTCAGGGTAGCCTAGTGGTTAGAACGTTGGACTAGTAACTGGAAGGTTGCAAGTTCAAATCCCTGAGCTGACAATCTTTGTCATTCTGCCCCTGAACAGGCAGTTAACCCACAGTTCCTAGGCCATCATTGAAAATAAGAATTTGTTCTTAACTGCTGACTTGCCTAGTTAAATAAAGTTTAATTTAAATTATAAGTTGGGGGACTTTCGGCCCATTCCTCCTGACAGAGCTGGTGTACCTGAATCAGGTTTGTAGGCCTACTTGCTCGCACACACTTTTTCAGTTCTGCCCACAAATGTTCTATAGGATTGAGGCCAGGGCTTTGCGATGGCCATTCCAATACCTTGACTTTGTTGTCCTTAATTAAGCCATTTTAGCCACAACTTTGGAAGTATGCTTGGGGTCAATGTCCATTTGGAAGACCCATTTGCGACCAAGATTTAACTTCCTGACTGATGTCTTGAGATGTTGTTTCAATATATCCACATCCTTTTCCATCCTCATGCCATATACTGCACCAGTCCCTCCTGCAGTAAAGCACCCCCACAACATGATGCTGCCACCCCCATGCTTCACGGTTGGGATGGTGTTCTTTTTCTTGCAAGCCTCCCCCATTTTCCTCCAAACTTAACAATGGAAATTATGGCCAAACAGTTATATTTTTGTTTCGTCAGACCAGAGGACATTTCTCAAAAAAGTACGATCTTTGTCCCCATGTGCAGTTGCAAACCGTAGTCTGGCTTATTATGACGGTTTTGGAGCAGTGGCTTCTTCCTTGCTGAGCGGCCTTTCAGGTTATGTCGATATAGGACTCATTTTACTGTGGATATAGATACCTTTGTACCTGTTTCCTCCAGCATCTTCACAAGGTCCTTTGCTGTTGTTCTTGGATTGATTTGTACCTTTTGCACCAAAATACGTTCATCTCTAGCAGACAGAACGTGTCTCCTTCCTGAGCGGTATGACGGCTGCATGGTCCCAAGGTGTTTATACTTGCGTACAATTGTTTGTACAGATGAATCTGGTACCTTCAGTCATTTGTAAATTGCTCCCAAGGATGAACCAGACTTGTGGAGGTCTACAATTGTTTTTCTGAGGTCTTGGCTGATTTCTTTTGATATTAAGCAAAGTGGGACTGAGTTTGAAGGTAGGCCTTGAAATACATCCACAGGTACACCTCCAATTGACTCAAATGATGTCAAATAGCCTATCAGAAGCTTCTAAAGCCATGACATCATTTTCTGGAATTTTCCAAGCTGTTTAAAGGCACAGTCAACTTAGTGTATGTAAACTTCTGACTCACTGGAATTGTGATACAGTGAATTATAAGTGAAATAATCTGTCTGTAAACAATTGTTGGAAAAATGACTTGTGTCATGCACAAAGTAGATGTCCTTACCAAATTGCCAAAACTATAGTTTGCTAACAAGAAATTTTTGAGTTTTAATGACTCCAACCTAAGTGTATGTAAACTTCCGACTTCAACTGTATATCTATATATTTTTTATTTAACCTTTATTTAACTGTAAGTCATTGTTTTAGTAAAAGTGGCTCTGCTTTTTTATTTTTTTAAAATATGAAACAATACCTGAAAAACACCAGTCTCAACTTTAACAGTGAGGAGGCGACTCCGGGATGCTGGCCTTCTAGGCAGAGTTGCAAAGAAAAAGCCATATCTCAGACTGGCCAATAAAAAGAAAGGATTAAGATGGGCAAAATAACAGACACTGGACAGAGGAACTCTGCCTGGAAGGTCAGTATCCCATAGTCGCCTCTTCACTGTTGACGTTGAGACTGGTGTTTTGCGGGTATTATTTAATGAAGCTACCAGTTGAGGACTTGTGAGGCGTCTTTTTCTCAAACTAGACACCAATCTACTTGTCCTCTTGCTTAGTTGTGCAGCGGGTCCTCCCACACAGTAAGGTATCTGTTTCTGGCCATTTTGAGTCTGTAATTGAACCCACAAACACTGATGTTCCAGATACTCAACTAGTCTAAAGAAGGCCAGTTTTATTGCTTCTTTAATCAGGACAACAGTTTTCAGCTGTGCTAACATAACTGCAAAAGGGTTTTCTAATAATCAATTAGCCTTTTAAAATGATAAACTTGGATTAGCTAACACAACGTGCCATTGGAACACAGGAGTGATGGTTGCTGATAATGGGCCTCTGTACGCCTATGTAGATATTCAATTTTTTATCTGCCATTTCCAGCTACAATAGTAATTTACAACATTAACAATGTCTACACTGTATTTCTGATCAATTTGATGTTATTTTAATGGACAAAAAATGTCCTTTTCTTTCAAAAACAAGGACATTTCTAAGTGACCCCAAACTTTTGAACAGTAGTGTATTTGTTTATTTTTCCCCCAACACCAAATACAAACATGCACATAAAACAATTGTAAATTGTACCAATTATTTTTTCTTCTCGCTTGCCCATGCTATTTCAATTGTTCAATTATTGTGTTCATGGTGGATTAATTGATTTCCAAGTTTTTAACTTGTTGAATCTAGGGGGCACTATTTTCATTTTAGGAAAAATAACGTTCCCAATGTAAACGGGCTATTTTGTCAGGACAAGATGCTAGAATATTCATATAATTGACAGCTTAGGATAGAAAACACTCTAAAGTTTCCAAAACTGTAAAAATATTGTCAGTGAGTATAACAGAACTGATATTGCAGGCAAAAGCCTGAGAAAAAGCCAATCAGGAAGGGACTCTTATTTAGAAAGCTCTGCGTCCCTATGCGTCCCTATTGAGCAGTGAATGAGATATCAACCAGATTCCTTTTTCTATGGCTTCCCTAATGTGTCTAGTGTCACAATACATAGTTTCAGGCTTTTATTTTGAAAAATGAGCCTGAACGTCAACATTGCGTCAGTGGTCAGCTGGAGTCTCTCAGAGTGTTTTGTGCGTAAAAGATAAATGCGGCCATTGTTTCTATCTTTCCTACTAAGAAGCCACCTGTCCCGGTTGATATATTATCGAATAGATATTTGAAAAACACCTTGAGGATTGATTATAAACCATGTTTGCCATATTTCTGTCGAGCTAATTTGGAATATTTTTCGGTGTTGTCGTGACCGCAATTTCCAGTCGAATTCTCAGCCAAACGTGTAGAACTAACGGAGTTATTTCGGCTACAAAAATAATATTTTGGGAAAAAAAGAACATTTGCTATCTAACTGGGAGTCTTGTGAGTGAAAACATCAAAGGTAAACGATTTAATTTGATTGCTTCTCTGATTTTCGTGACCAGGTTGCCTGCTGCTAGCTAGGCATAATGCTATGCTAGGCTATCAATAAACTTACACAAATGCTTGTCTTGCTTTGGCTGTAATGCATATTTTCAAAATCTGAGATGACAGGGTGATTAATAAAAGGCTAATCTGTGTTTCAATATATTTCACTTGTGATTTCATGAATATGAATATTTTCTAGTAATATTTATGTTGGTTGCGTTATGCTAATTAGTGTCAGTTGATGACAAGGCTCCCGAATCCGGGATGGGTAGTTACAAGAGTTTTTTCAAGATGAGAAGAGAATCTTCCAGGCCATTGGGTATCTCACTACACCCCAATATGCCATGTCTTGAAATATTCAGACAGATGGATGAAGTTTACATTGTAATACTCCTGACAGAGAGGAAAAAGGGTTTATGACTGTCATAAACCTAACCCCAGGCCAACGTCATGACAATACTTTTTTAAAGAATATCATCAACGAGGTAATAGGTATTACCAAAAATAAATACAAAAACGTTGCCATTCTATAAAGGTTTATTCTGCCTGTAAAATGTATGGGAATATTAATCTGTTTAATTAGATGTGCTTTCATATTGTTGAGTAATGGAATAAAGTTATTTTTATATATTTGTTGTTGGTTTTCACTTATCTAGCATCCTAAGTATTTAATACTTTTTAGGTCCACTTAATGGATTGCTGGAGATTATGAGTTATTCTTTTTCTTTTTACTATTTCCATTATTTCATTTTTTTCCACATAAATTTTACATCCTGATATTTTTTGAGAAAAAGGGGGCATTGAGTTTTCAATATTGGTCAGGTATATTAGAGCCACACCTGTTTTTTGTTTCCTGTTTTGCATGTTCTTTTGGCATTAATACGTATCACATTTCAGTTTGCAAACAATGTAAAAAATATATAATTGAGTTTATAAAGCTGCATACAAACATGGTCTCTTTTTTACTTTCATGAGTAAGACAGCTCCAACATGCAGGTGTTTCAGCCTAGCTCAGTGCTTTCTGTGGTGGTGGGGCAGCTAGTGGAAAATATATGGACCTGGGAAGGCGATGAAATGGGCTGCCTTGGAGAACCGATCGACGGCCACCAGGATAGTGGTAAGCCCTTGAGATGGAGGCAACCCTGTGATAAAGTCTACAGATAGATGAGACCAGGGCCAGTTGGGGATGGGCAGAGGTTGGAGCAACCTAGCAACCTGGAAGACTTGCTTCACGTCAGATGGAACAGGCCGCAACAAAGGATCTCACATCCTCCATAATGTTGGGCCAACAGAATTTCCATCTCAGGAACTCCAGTATCCGATGAACCCCCCGATTAATTTAGAGGAGTGTCCCCATTGTAGTACTCTGGACCGGGCTGATCGCGGAACATAAAGTCTGGTAGTGGGTCTCCCGCCGGGGTCAGGTTCTCAGATCTGGGCTTGTCAGACCGTGGTCTCAATACACCATATGACAGGGGCCACAATGCGTGAGCTGGGGATGATGGGTTCGGGGTCCCTCTCCTCGTTAGAGACATAGTGTTGGCGGGACAGGGCCTCTACGTTCTGATTCGTGGATCCCGGGCGATAGGCTAGTGTGAAATCGAACCTGTTAAAAAACAGAGC
The DNA here is from genome assembly GCF_018296145.1 of Oncorhynchus tshawytscha. NCBI lineage: Eukaryota > Metazoa > Chordata > Actinopteri > Salmoniformes > Salmonidae > Oncorhynchus > Oncorhynchus tshawytscha. Next base: position 25,456,726 of record NC_056430.1, on the reverse strand, counting down.
CCACCTAGCCTGGCGAGCGTTCAACCTCTTGGCTTCTTAAATGGAGACCAAGTTCTTATGGTCCGTCCAGATCCAGAACGGTTTAAGTGCCCCCTCCAACCAGTGTCCCCACCCCTTAAGAGCCCACTTAACTGCCAAGAGCTCCCGGTTGCCTACACCGTAGTTGCTTTCCACTGGTGAGAACTGCTTGGAGAGAAAGGCACATGGGTGCAGTTTCTTGTCCTCCTCATTCCATTGTGAAAGGACCGTCCCTGCTCCAGTGTCCGAGGCATCCACCTCCTCGACAAAGGGACGAGTCGGATCAGGATGACCAAGGATGGGTCTAGAGGTGAAACATCCCTTGAGCTCCATGAATGTCCTGTCAGCCTTGGCGGTCCAGCAAAAACGGGTCTGGGACTTGCGGGTTAGGACAGTGAGAGGAGCTGCCACTGCATCAAAGTTGCGAATAAAATGCCTGTTAAAATTGGCAAAACCGAGGAACCGCTGGATGTTCTTGAGTGAGGTGGGACGGGGCAAGTCGGCATCCGCCTCAATCTTCCATTTGGATGCCTGCGGTAGAGATAATGTGACCCAGGAAGGAAACCTTGAACTCACACTTCTCTATCTTGACATATAGTTGACTCTGCAGGATGTGTCTCACAGGACTTGGCGGATGTGCAGTTTTGTTACTGAAGGGTCTTGGATAAGATCAAGATGTCGTTGAGGTAAACAATGACGAACCGATTCAACATATCCCTCATGGTGTCATTGACCAATGATTGAAAGACTGCTGGTAAATTCGACAATCCGAAGGGCATGACTAAATACTCAGTGGCCACTAGGGGTTTTAAAGGCAGTCTTCCACTCATCTCCCTCCCTGATTCTCACCAGATTGTAAGCATTACAGAGGTCCAGTTTGGTGAATAAATGGGCCCCTTGGACCAACTCCAATGCAGAGGACATCAGGGGTAAGGGGTAACGATTCTTGATTGTAATCTGGTTCAGCCCTCTGTAATCAATGCAGGGACGCAGGACTTCAATCCTTCTTACCCACCAAGAAGAAGCCTGTACCAGCAGGGGATGTAGAGGGACGTATGAAACCTGCCTCCAGTGACTCCTGGATGTAATTGTCCATGACTGCTGCTTCAGGGGTCGAGAGGGAGTACAGACGACCCTGGGGAGGTGTGGCGCCGGGTAGGAGTTCTATGGTACAGCTGTAAGGACGATGAGGGGGAAGAATGGCGGCCTGCCTCTTACTGAAGGCCTCCCGGAGGTTGAAGTATTCGAGTTGGAGAGCGGAAAAGTCTTGGGGTCTTCAAGGAATGCAGGAGGACACAGCGAGGCTCTTCGTGGGGGTCTTTGACATTAAGTCTGGCAGTCCTTACCCCAGTCTGGTAGGTGTCCCGTAGACCAGGAAACTAGTGTGTTATGTAGCGCTAGCCAGTCCTGTAGTGTAGCATCCGCGTCATCTTACCACTTCCATATTGAGAGAGTCACTGGTACATCCTGCTTTCGTTTTTGCTTGTAAGCAGGAATCGGGAGGATAGAATTATGGTCAGATTTGACAAATGGAGAGTGGTGGAGAGCTTTGTATGCATCCCTGTGTGTGGAGTAAAGGTGTTCTATAGTTTTTTTCCTCTGGTTGCACATGTGTCATGCTGGTAAAAATTTGGTAAAACTGATTTAAGTTTGCCTGCATTAAAGTCCCCAGCCACTAGGAGTGCCGCCTCGGGATGAGCATTTTCTTGTTTGCTTATGGCCTCATAGAGTTGGTTGAGTGTGGTCTTAGTACCAGCATAGGTCTGTAGAGGCAAATAGACGGCTACGAATAATATAGATGAGATTTCAATTAGTAGATAGTGTGGTCTACAGCTTATCATAAGGTACTCCACCAATACCTCGAGACTTCTTTAATATTAGACATCGTGCACCAGCTGTTATTGACAAATAGACACACACCCTATTTGTGATCAATAGTTCGCAGTACGCATATAAGGTTCTAGGCCTTGCTCTGTCCCACCCAGGTCAACTGCATATCCCTGGAAAGTTTCTCGTTGGCTACAAGACTGTCAAGGTGCCATAGTAACCAATGAAATGGATGTCTACAGCAAATAACCAGGCATCATTATAGTATTTATATGCAAATATATCGTCACTCAGTGGACATTCGATGTTGCCATTAAGTCATACATCATCAGATAACATTAGGAAAGATTTGTTCTTACCAACCTAAGGATTCATTTGATACCCCTCATGTAGCTATAGCTCAAACACAGACCAGATCTAAGCTTACCTTGTAAGATGTTTTCTGTTTGGTGAAAACATTGTGTAAAATAAACATTTTGACTCTTGTGGCTGGTGATCAATAACGGTAGGTCACAGGCATACAAATAAGACATCCTCATGATCTGTTGGGTCCTGGCTTTCCGGGTGTATCAACATATTCCATGTTTATTTTGTTTATGTTTCACAACGCTAACCGGAACGTAGCAGCCATCTTGAAATGAGGTCATCGCCTCGGCCGAGCATCACTACTCTGGACGGTTCTGACCTAGAATACGTGGACAAGCTAGACTGTAAACTCTCCTTCCAGACTCATATCAAACATCTCCAATCCAAAATCAAATCTAGAATCGGCTTCCTATTTCACAACAAAACCTCCTTCAATCATGCCGCCAAACTTACCCTAGTAAATTGACTATCCTACCGATCCTCGACTTCGGCGATGCCATCTACAAAATAGCTTCCAACACTCTACTCGGCAAATTGGATGTAGTCTATCACAGTGCCCTCCGTTTTGTTACCAAAGCGCCTTATACCACCCACCACTGCTACCTGTATGCTCTAGTTGGCTGGCCTCGCTACATATTCATCACCAGACCCACTGGCTCCAGGTCATCTATAAGTCTATGCTAGGTAAAGCTCAGCCAAAATCTCATCTCAGGTCACGATAACAACACCCACCCGTAGCACGTGCTCCAGCAGGTATATCTCACTGGTCATACCCAAAGCCAACACCTCCTTTGGCCGCCTTTCCTTCCAGTTCTCTGCTGCCAGTAACTGGAATGAATTGCATAAATCGCTGAAGCTGGAGACTTACATTTCCCTCACTAACTTTAAACACCAGCTATCTGAGCAGCTAACCGATCTCTGCAGCTGTGCATAGTCCATTTGTAAATAGCCCACCCAATCTACCTACCTCATCCCCATATTGTTTTTATTTACTTTGCTGCTCTTTTGTATCACTACTTTACACACCATCATCTGCTCTTCTATCACTCCAGTGTTAATCTGCTAAATTGTAATTACTTCGCTACTATGGCCTATTTATTGCCTTACCTCCTCATGCCATTTGCACACACTGTATATATACGTTCTCTTTTTTCTGTTGTGTTATTGACTGTACGCTTGTTTACTCCATGTGTAACTCTGTGTTGTTGTTTCTGTCACACTGCTTTGCTTTATCTTGGCCAGGTCGCAGTTGTAAATGAGAACTTGTTCTCAGCTAGCTTACCTGGTTAAATAAAGGTGAAATAAAAAATATTTTAAAAATAAGTTTGAATGCCCATATATGGTAGTAAGTCACACCAAAGATTTTAATGCACCGATCAATAGCCAAGATACTCAGCTTTCCACAGACACACCTTTTTTGCAGATAGGGGCTACCGTTCTCATACCAGACTGAATTGAATTAAAAACAATATGATAGGGTCCCCAAATATGGGGACTTTACATTTAAGAGGTAAGTCAGCCATATCAGCTATGTTTTTTAAAAAGGCAGTAAATGAGGCTGAATGAACTGTTTCGCTGCCAGACAAGGCTCCGCTGATAGCCAGGTGTAGCGGTGGTAAGGATTCACCCTGTGGTGCTGGGAAAAAAGCCCTGCTGTTGGGACAGCTTTATGTAGGCCCTAACAGTTTGTGGGCACCAATTTTCACCGTTATAGTGCAATTCATGTATTGTTTAGTGTTGTGTTGTGAAGTGGCTTTGCTGGTAAGCATCTGGAAAAAAATATTTTGAGTATGCCCCACCAAGATTTACATGCTAAAATCGCCGCTGCAGGAGATCATCTGCAAATAAGTTGTTTATTTTTTTGTATTTACCAATACCGACACATGTTACATTTGGGTCCTGTCTAATTCTTTCTGCAAGTCACTCAATTGCCAGTGCAAACAGGAGGGGGGAGAGGGGACTTCCGTGTCTTGCTCCCCTTTCTAAAGCAGTTTCATCAGATAATGTATTATTTGTGTATATTTTTGCTTATAGACATGTACTGTATACAATATGTTTAATTACATTGAGTATTTCAGCTGGACAGTTAAAATCTTCCAAGGTTTTGAATCGAAAAACACATTCAAGATGGTCTAAAGACTTTTTGGCATCAACAGACATTACTGATAAATCTATATCTTTTTTTGTGTATTGTATTCAACTGAAACATGTTCTTGTATTTGTTTGTAAGTGTCTATTTTTAATAAACCCTGTGTCACTACCTGACCATAGAGAGCCCTTGGTTCTCTATGTGTAGTAGGTCAGGGTGTGACTAGGGGGTGTTCTAGGTTATATATTTCTATGTTGATGCTCTAGGTATGGTTCCCAATTAGAGGCAGCTGATGTTCGTTGTCTCTAATTGGGGATCATACCACCTGCTTTGTGGGATATTGTTTTTGAGTGAGTGCATGTTGGACCTCAGTACTGCATGGTCGTTGTTTGGGTCTTGGTTTGTTTTAAGTTTATCAAAAAATAAAGATGTGGAACTCCAATCACGCTGCGCCTTGGTCCGTCTCGCCACACGATCTTGACACCCTGTCTGATTGATATGTTTCAAGTATGATAGGACCTTTGCCTTTCTATTGCTTATAAGATTTGTTACTATTTTATTGTCATAATTTATTAAATGGGTCTATAATCAGAATGGGATTCTCCAGATCTTCTTATTTTACATATAACTGAAATAACAGTTTAATACATGAAACTAGGATGTAATGAATTGAGTGACGTGTGTTGTCATTCGTGTAAATAGTGGGGCTACTTTGTCCCAAAATGTTGACTCGAATTCTTTGGGAAAGCCATCCATTCCTGGTGTTTTTTTTCCATACAAATGTTTTAACACCAGCATACCACCCTGCATCCCACTGCTGGCTTGCTTCTGAAGCTAAGCAGGGGTGGTCCTGGTTGGTCCCTGGATGGGTGACCAGATGCTGCTGGAAGTTAAACGGGTGTCCTGACTCTCTGTGGTCACTAAAGATCCCATGGACCTTATTGTAAGAGTAGGGGTGTTAACCCTGGTGTCATGGCTAAATTCCCAATCTGGCCCTCATACCATCACTGTCACCTAATCATCCCCAGTTTACAATTGGCTCATTCATCCCCTCTCCTCTCCCCCTCAAAAAATGCTAATCATATCCTAAATTGACCCCAGTTTCATCCATCATTGATTGTCCATCCCCATAAATCCCTCCACCACCTAGGTGAAGTACAGTAGAGGATGTCAGGACAACAAGGCTGGACAATCAAGGGTGACTTGACCGGATGGTTGATGTACACAGGGTGAGTAACAATCTGACAGCACTGTCTTGACTGTATACAGAGAGAGAATCCCTGCCTGATTCTCAGTTCTCTCGGGTAAACTTAGAATAGCAAAATGATATAACATAATGACAAATTCAACAACCTACCTACAGTTGAAGTCGGAAGTTTACATACACTTACGTTGGAGTCATTAAAAGTCGTTTTTCAATCACTCCGCAAATTTCTTGTTAACAAATGGTAGTTTTGGCAAGTCGGTTGGGACATCTACTTTGTGCATGACATAAGTAGTTTTTCCAACAATTGTTCAGACAGATTATTTCACTTATCATTCAATCGATCACAATTCCAGTGCGTCAGAAGTTTACATACACTAAGTTGACTGCCTTTAAACAGCTTGGAAAATTCCAGAAAATTATGTCATGGCTTTAGAAGCTTCTGATAGGCTAATTAACATAATTTGAGTCAATTGGAGAGTGTACCTGTGGATGTATTTCAAGGCCTACTTTCAAACTCAGTGCCTCTTTGCATGACATCATGGGAAAATCAAAAGAAAACCAGCCAAGACCTCAGAAAAAAATTGTGGACCTCCACAAGTCTGGTTCATCCTTGGAAGCAATTTCCAAACCTATGAAGGTACCACGTTCATCTGTACAAACAATAGTACGCAAGTATAAACACCATGGGACCACGCAGCCGTCATACCACTCAGGAAGGAGACGCGTTCTGTCTCCTAGAGATGATCGTACTTTGGTGCAAAAAGTGCAAATCAATACCAGAACAACAGCAAAGGACCTTGTGAAGATGTCGGAGGAAACAGGTACAAAAGTATCTATATCCACAGTAAAACGATTCCTATAGACAACCTGAAAGGCCGCTCAGCAAGGAAGAAGCTACTGCTCCAAAACCGCCACAAAAAAGCCAGACTACAGTTTGGAACTGCACATGGGGACAAAGATTGTACTTTTTAGAGAAATGTCCTCTGGTCTGACGAAACAAAAATAGAACTGTTTGGCCATAATGACCATCGTTGTGTTTGGAGGAAAATGGGGGAGGCTTGCAAGATGAAGAGCACCATCCCAACACGTGAAGCACAGGGGTGGCAGCATCATGTTGTGGGGGTGCTTTTCTGCAGGAGGGACTGGTGCACTTTACAAAATAGATGACATCATGAGGATGGAACATTATGTGGATATATTGAAGCAACATCTCAAGACATCAGTCAGGAAGTTAAAGCTTGGTCGCAAATGGGTCTTCCAAATGGACAATGGCCCCAAGCAAACTTCCAAAGTTGTGGCAACATGGCTTAAGAACAACGAAGTCAAGGTATTGGAGTGGCCATCACAAAGCCCTGACCTCAATCCCATAAAAAATGTATGGGCTGAACTGAAAAAGTGCGTGCGAGCAAAGAGGCCTACAAACCTGATTCAGTTACACCAGCTCTGTCAGGAGGAATGGGACAAAATTCACCCAACTTATTGTGGGACGCTTGTGGAAGGCTACCCGAAACGTTTGACCCAAGTTATTAAACAATTTAAAGGCAATGCCCTTGTTAGAACCAAGTATTTAGATTATTTGCTATAATTATTTGGTAATGTATAAGTGAATAGGTTGGTTTACTTTTAAGTTTTGACCAATAAGGTTGCTTGTTAAGCTGTGGCTAATGGGAGAGTTGACCTGGTTAACAGGAGGCCTGGGGGAAAAATAGAGGTAGAGAGACGATTTGAGAAGGATGGACATTACATTATGACCATTGGTGAAGAAGAATTATAACAGAAGACGAGGAAAATCTAACAAAACCCATACCTACCGTGTTTTGAAGGGAAATACCGATTTTATTTTACAGGAGAGTTGTTATAATTTTGTGAAGAAAGACTTAGTAACGACTTGAAGCTACCGTCTCATCGTGGAGGTATTTGACAGCCTTGAGGTTAGCTTGGCATTGTGTGACACCGAGAGAGAATTGTTTGGGAAAGATTAACGAGTTCATGTTCTCATGGGATATCGGTTACTGCTAAAGAGTACTGTCTGCATTGATAGCTGTGCTTGCTGTGGATCTTGTGAGGAAACCTGCATGGAACCGCCATACTTCACTGAGGAAGTATCTACGAGTAGTGAGTAACCACAACGGTGGGGTGCTTCGGGACTTCATGTGTGTCATCATTTTTTTTTAGCTCCAACGCGCGCCAAAGGGTTAAGCAAGCTCGAAATAATTTGGACATGGGTTAGGCACAACTCATTGGGGTTTATTATTTTATTTATTTTGATGTGGTGCTTTGAAAATGTAATAATACACATCTTGAACATTTATGTATGTTGCCTTGGTGGAGTCGTTTACTGTTTCAATTTAATTTAATGCATGGGAAAGCATATCCTTATACAATAACAAAAATCTATAATCATTCTACCTGAAGTTAATACCCTAGTTGTCACCTTAGATAGTTTACAATGGGGATTCTTATTGGAGATGTCAGGAATTGTGAAAAACTGAGTTTAAATGTATTTGGCTAAGGTGTATGTAAACTTCCGACTTCAACTGTATGTGTTTCATGTGTCTTACAAGACCGAGGATTCCCTGGGCTGAGTGATCCAGACCATGAAATGGCTGAGCCAGCCATGATATTGTTATATCGAGAAAACGGTGAGATGTGACTACAGTGTAAAAAATATATATATCCCAAAATGGGTCCATGTTTTGTTGTGTTTATCATTCAATGCCTGTTCTGATAATGTTTACACAACCAACTACAATTACAATCTGAGCAAACAATGAAATGGAAAATAAATTATTACTATATGTTGTGTCTTTGCTATGCCGGATTAAGTGACATGACATGCTATTCTATAAAATCATTTCTCTGTAACTAATATTACCTGATTGAACTAATCATGTAAATGTAATTAACTACAAAGTCAGGGCACCATGAAATACTGTGTAACGGCAGATTTCCTCTTCGTCCGAACAGGAGTAAGGATCGGACCAAGATGCAGCGTGGTAAGTGTTCATGACGATTTATTAAAAATGAACTGAACACTGAGATACAAAACAATAAACAATGTGATGAAAATGAAAACTGAAACAGTACCGTGTGGCAACAAACACTCACACGGAAACAAACACCCACAAACCAACAGTGAAACCCAGGCTACCTAAGTATGATTCTCAATCAGAGACAACTACTTTAACTTTAACTATGCCACTTGGTTTACATACTCATCTCATATGTATATACTGTACTTGATATCATCTACTGTATCTTGCCTATGCTGCTCTGTACCATCACTCATTCATATATCCTTATGTACATATTCTTTATCCCCTTACACTGTGTATGAGACAGTAGTTTTTTTGGAATTGTTAGTTAGATTACTTGTTCGTTATTACTGCATTGTCGGAACTAGAAGCACAAGCATTTCGCTACACTCGCATTAACATCTGCTAACCATGTGTATGTGACAAATAAAATTTGATTTGATTTGATTTGATTTGACTAACGACACCTGCCTCTGATTGAGAACCATACTGGGCTGAACATAAAAACCAACATAGGAAAACAAACAGACTGACTGCCCACCCCAACTCACGCCCTGACCATACTAAATAAAGAAAAAACAAAGGAAATAAAGGTCAGAACGTGACATAATAATTATGGAGCTGTAATCTTCCGAATAAACTCTTAATGACCTGGTAATCTTTTACATCAATAGCAGTCCATTCTTAATCGTCACCTTATTCAGTCTCATCTGAAGTCGTAGAATTCTTCTTGAACCTTATTCAGTCTCATCTGAAGTCGTAGAATCTTCATGAACCCTGGCTAACCAGTTGTATCAGCAATACAAATTTTGTTTAATTATTTATTTACTAAATACCTAAACAATCACACAGAATTACACAGGATGGGTCATACATTGATTACTAATTATGTCATTAAAAAAAACGTCCCTGGCGTACGGAACCGATATGACAGCTGGTTACACAAAGAAAGGGGGTTGGGTTTTGAATGAAAGCGAGGGAAGACTGAGGAACAAAAGGAATAAGGGTCTCTGATCAGACCTTGTGAAGCTATGCTATCGTAAATACAGACTCTTATGCATTCTAAATAACCACCCATTTGGAAAAGGAAAATGCAAGAAATATTTACTCTAGGCGGTGCTTCAATAGGTTGGTCATAGATGGAAGGCAGTGTTGCCCAACAGAGATCTCCCTTGTCCTTTGAAGAATATGTCTTGTTGTAGAACGGATACGTTGTCGTACCGTCGTGTGTTTTGAATGAAGAGATACTTTGTCCGTCCGTCCTTTCCTAGCCCACGTTTACAGCTGCTGCTGCTCACTCAACGGCTAGGAGGTATCACTTCTTTATTGAATAAGAGTTCAAAGTTCATACCAAGTTGCCATACTTTAAGCTCACTCAGAAGTTGGCTTAGTTCTGTAGTTTGATATTAGCCCTTTTAACGTATGGACCGTCGTCCTCACGTCCTTGGGAAATTGGGAAAACAAATGTTACATTTTTGTAAAGGGCTTATGAGGTAGGGAGAGAAGGGCGTGTTTCATAGTTCACAACCAATGTCTGTTCACATGGGCGGGGCCACTGAGATGAGCCTAGTTCACTTGTGAAAACCAATTCTCTCATTAAGAGGCTGAAATTACATTTCATATGTTCACAAAGTTTCATATTTAAACATTTAAAATTGCACAACAATTCCATGTGAATCTGATAACTATAATGTGTAGACTTTCCAAGATACAGTTTATGTCATCCTATCATCAGTAATAATGTCTCAGATGACAACTGATCTGATATCATATTCTTTAAGTACCAACGTATATTTTCAACTGGTTGGATTATCAAAATATTATGTTCACCACCCTTTTGATGTTAACAGACTCTGTTAACAAAGGGCTTTCCAGGAGTCACATTTGTAGAGTAGAGAGAGGAAAGGGGGAAAGGTATTTATGGGGGTCATAAACATTACCAACAGGCCAACATCATAACAAATGTATAGAAAGCCAACATGTTCATTATAGTCTACTCCTGTGCTCAGGGTTCTATCACATATTGATTACATATTGAGTTCTCAATGTTGCAATCTTTTTGACGGTTATGTTAAAATAAGCTAGTTTGCTTTCAAAGCGGACCCGTTATGGGGTTCCTCATACGCACCACTGAAATTAGAACCATGTCCGTGTTCTAACAAGCCACCACTTCCTCCTCTCTTATCTATAACCTATATTACAGCACATACACATTCTGGCAAGCTGGTGTTTTCTACTCCATAGTAATTTTGTACTCCATGCACATCAACAGTAAGATGTTTATTGATATGCGCAATGTATTTGGTACAGAATATTAATTATGCTTTGACCAAGTGACAGCCTTATTCTGGGAACAATGTGCAAGAACAATGTGCATAAAGTTGGCCTATTGTACTGGCATTGGTATATTGCTAATAGTAGTATACTGTATATTGTTGCACATTCTAGCTAGCTAGTGTCAATCACTGATACAGGCAAGAGTTGCTTTTCTTGGCTCCCTACAAAAAGCTTTTTCTGTTTAGGGCCTGCTAGCTACTAACTACTACATAACCTTTACTCTTCAGAGTGACTGTCCCCAAAGTGGCCATGTCCAGATTTTGGTTTGTTTACCATATGGGCTGTGCACACGGAGGAAGGTGGAGATGCCGCCTGACTACTCAATATTTATAAGGAGTCATACGTCGGTGTTTGGAGGGTGGAACTAAACGTGCATTTCACTCTCTAGGACTAGAATGACATGGAAATAGGGGTGGCAACATCCTCTGGAGGGGTCCTTTAAGGGGTATTTAGATATTGTAGATATTCAACCTTCATAGTATGATCTGTAGTGCTCAAACTATTGTCAAACTGAAACATTGATCTGTAGTGTCAACGGCAACTCTGTCAACAATTATATTCAACATCCTCAGCCAATTAGCAGATTATAATGTTGCATGTTGCGTGTTACAATTGACTAAATGGAACTGACAGGCCAGATTAAGATCTCCAAATCATCTGTGGGGACTATGCTATTCTGTTGAAGGAAATAGCTTTCTCATAATGTGTTTTTTCCAGGCATTCACAAGGAGATAGTACATTTCAGAATGTTCCATGTGGTTTTTCCTCTTCTCTAAAGTAATCAGGAAGATTGCAGCTTCACCACACCTCCACCATTCACCATCTAAAATATTCAACAACTGGGCGTCTGGAGGGACGAGGAATCGAAATGTGTGAAAGCGTAATGTGGTTAGGAAAAATTATGGAGGAGAAATCATATCCTGGTTTTGCTTTCAATGTAGGAAACACCCGTGGGACGTATGAATAAGGAAATGTGGTGATTGCTGCTGCTTTTTTCCAGTTTCCACCGTAGTGTGCGTTGATAAATAGTAATAAAAAAAATCCCTGAATGGCAGGCCGGGCAATTTATATTTCAAGGTGTTAATAACTTTCCAGCAGTTAGGGTTGAAGTTAAGAGCGGTGGGATTATAGAGACATTCAGACGGCACTCTTCAATTTAATTTGATCTGTTTCCCTATAGACGTGCACGAATGTCTCACATTTGGCTTACTAAGCATGTAGCTTTTTCCCCTTGTGTTTTTTCTTTTTTTAAAGAGTCACTGAACACATCGGTTGATGAGATTTCAGTCTTGGAGTTGTTTTTCAAATAGAATTTTATACATACACATATTTAGGAGATGCTTTTTTGGGTACAGGAACAATGGTGGACAGCAGACTGGGATCAGGAGAGATTGAATATGTCCGTAAACACTCCAGGCAGCTGGTCTGCGCATGCTCTGAGGATGCGGTTAGGGATGCCGTCTGAGCCGGCAGCATTGCGAGGGTTAACACGTTTAAATGTTTTACTCATGTCGGCCATGGAGAACGAGAGCCCACAGTCCTTGGGAGCGGGCCACGTCGGTGGCACTGTGTTATCCTCAAAGCGGGCAAAGAAGGTGTTTAGCTTGTCCGGGAGCAAGACGTCGGTGTCCGTGACATGGCTGGTTTTCCCATTGTAATCTGTGATTGTCTGTAGACCCTGCCAATTACGTCACTTACGAGCTGTTGAATTCTGACTCCACTTTGTCTCTGTGCTGACATTTTGCCTGTTTGATTGCCTTACCGAGGGAATAGCTACACTGTTTGTATTCAAACATATTCCCAGTGACCTTGCCATGGTTAAATGCGGTTGTTCGCACTTTCAGTTTTGTGTGAATGCTGCCATCTATCCACAGTTTCTTATTTGGGTAGGTTTTAATAGTCACAGTGGGCACAACATCTGCTATACACTTCCTGAGAAACTCAGTCACTGTGTCAGTGTATACGTCAATGTTATTCTCAGAGGCTACCCGGAACATATCCCAGTCTGCGTGATCAAAACAATCTTGAAGCATGGATTGCGATTGGTCAGACCAGCGTTGAATAGACCTCGGTACGGGTGCTTCCTGTTTGAGTTTCTGCCTACAGGAAGGGATGAGCAAAATGGAGTCATGATCTGATTTGCCGAAGGGAGGGCCGGGGAGGGCCTTGTAGGCATCCCGGAAGTTGGAGTAGCAGTGGTCAAGTGTTTTAGCAGCATGAGTACTACAATCAATGTGTTGATAGAACTTCGGCAGCGTTTTCCTCAAATGTGTGTTGTTAAAATCCACAGCTACAATAAATGTTGCCTCTGGATATAGTTGATTTCCAGTTTGCACAAAGTCCAGTGTAGTTCCTTGAGGGCCGTCATAGTATCGGCTTGAGGGGGAATATACACGGCAGTGACAATAACCAAAGAGAATTCTCTTGCGAGGTAATACGGTCAGCATTTGATTGTGAGGTATTCTAGTTGGGTGAACAAAAGGACTTGAGTTTCTGTACGTTATCACAATCACACCATGAATAGTTAAGTTCTTCCAGGAGGGTTCTTTATTTCTGTCTGCGCGATTTACTGAGAACCCAGTTGGCTGTATGGATGGGGACAGTATATCCGGAGAGAGCCATGATTTTCAAATCAAAACCCAACCTTCATTTACCCGTTGTGCTGCACGGATGTTCCAAACTCTGTTTTAGACGAGACTGACTTTATGACCAAATTTGTCCTATACACTCCTTGTAGTCAATTTTGACACTAGAATAACTGTTTCTGACTCATATCGATGCCACATAGGCCATTTCCAAAGGGATAAGTTGCTTTTTAAAGGCAGTCGCTCTTTAACCCTTTTTGGAAAGGAAGGGGGGTGATGTGTTAAATAAAGGTGACCTAGTTATGTCTGAAAATATGAAATGGAAAAGATATTCAAGGGTGCCAGAATATCCATGGATGCTTCAGGCCAATCTAGTTTTTAAAATGGACTTTTAAATAATACAGAGACATTTCTATCCGTTGTAATTTTTCCACATTAAACAGCTCTCAGGATGTGTTTCATGTAAAAAGTACAGTCACTATCAAAAGCACATAGGGAAAGTGAAGAGCTTTCATGCTAAATGAGGATAGCTCTTTGAAATGTAAGACAAATTAGAGAAGATATCTGAATGTTTGAATAGGCATTGTGATAAAAAAAGAGATGAGCCACTGACTTAACTTTACTCCACAATGAGCTGCCTTATAAGGTTATGCGTTATGCTGTTAGATGCCACAGATTCCCCCTCTCTACCAGTTTCACTGGGGCAAGGTCAAGCAGGCTGTGACTCTCTGCACATTTTCATATGCACCTGAGACCTTTTTTAGAGCCAAGTCCATAATTATTGGCAACCTTGATAAAGATGAGCAAAAAAAGACCTTAACTAATTCAGAGCTATATTGTATGCTCAAAAACATGGGGAAATTATATGATTTTCTACTAATACAATTGCACTGAGAAAGAGATTGTTTAATAACAAGTAAGAAAAAAGAAAAATATTTGCAACCCTGTTTTCAATACTCTTGCACCAACACCTTGCGAGGATAACGACACTGAGCCTGTCATCTGACCATAGCACCCCCTCCTGGAGTTTGATATATGGCTTTGACACTTGGATTGGAACCAGTGCTATGGTCGTATGACATGAAAATAGAGTTCTTTGGCCACGCACACCAGTGGTGTGTTTGGCGTTGAAAAACAGAAACATATGCAGAAAAGTAACTAATTATTAAAATATTGTAGTAAAATATTGTGGTGGATCTTTGATGTTATGGGACAATTTAGCATTTGTTTCGGCAAGTCAGCGAAGAACAAATTCTTATTTACAATGACGGCCTACCAAAAGGCCTCCTGCTGGGACAGGGGCTGGGATTAAAAATAAAAATATAGGACAAACACACATCACCACAACACTACACAGAGAGAGACCTAAGACAACAACATAGCATGGCAGCAACACATGAAAACACAGCATGGTAGTGACACAACATGGCAGCAGCACAACATGGTAGCAGCACAAAACATGGTACAAACATTATTGAGCACAGACAACAGCACAAAGGGCAAGAAGGTAGAGACAACAATACATCACCCGAAGCAGTCACAACTGTCAGTAAGTGTCCATGATTGAGTCTTTGAATGAAGAGATGGAGATAAAACTTCCACTGGTCCTGGGGCCCGTGTTAAGGTCAAGGGCATCATAAACTTTACCAAGTACCAGGACATTTTAGCCAAAAACCTGGTTGCCTCTGCCTGGAGGCTGACACTTAGCCTCAAGTGGATCTTCCAGCAAGACAATAACCCCAAGCACAAATCAAAATCCACAAAGAAATGGTTAATTGACCTCAAAATGAAAATGTTGCAATGGCCATCTCAGTCTTTGGACTTGAACACCATTGAAAACCTGTGGTTTGAATGAAAGAGGGCAGTCCATGAGAGCAGAAGAAGGATATCAAGTATCTGTAAAGATTCTGTATGGAGGAATGGTCTAAGTGTCACATTCTGACCTTTATTTCCTTTGTTTTGTATTTATTTAGTATGGTCAGGGCGTGAGTTGGGTGGGCAGTCTATGTTTGATTTTATATGATTTGGGATTTCTATGTTTCGGCCTAGTTCTCAATCAGAGGCAGGTGTCATTAGTTGTCTCTGATTGAGAATCATACTTAGGTAGCCTGGGTTGCACTGTTTGTTTTGTGGGTGATTGTCTATGTTGATGGCTTGATTCAGCGCAGCTCGCATTAGCTTCACGGTTGTTATTTTGTTTACTGTTTTTGTATAGTGTTCAGTGATTTCTTTATTAAAATTCATGATGAACACACATCACGCCGCATTTTGGTCCTCCGATCCTTCTCGCCTCTCCTCTTCAGATGAAGAGGAGGACGACCGTGACAGAATCACCCACCAACCAAGGACCAAGCAGCGTTGGAAAAGACAGCGACGACAGCAGCAGCAACAACAGCGGCCAGCATCACAGGACTCCTGGACATGGGAGGAGATACTGAACGGAGAGGGACCCTGGGCACAGGCTGGGGAATATCGCCGCCTCAAAGCAGAGCTGGAGGCAGCGAAAGCTGAGCGGCGGCGATATGAGGAGGCAGCACGGCAGTGCGACAGGTACGAGAGGCAGCCCCCAATTTCTTTTGGGGGGGGCAGACGAGGTGTGGTACTAAGCCAGGTAGCAGACCGGAGCTCACTCCTCGTGCTTATTATAAGCAGCGCATTACTGGTCAGGCACCGTGTTTATGCGGTTTAGTACACGGTGTCGCCAGTACATGCCCATAGCCCGGTGCGCTATAGGGCAGCCCCCCCGAGAGTGTCATGCGAGTGTGGGCATCGAGCCAGGGCGTGTGGTGCCTGCTCAGCGGGTCTGGTCGCCGGTACGCTGTTTTGGTCCAGGGTATCCTGCGCCGGCTCTGCGTGCTGTGTCTCCGGGGCGCTGGGAGGGTGCAGTGCGTCCTCTGCCTGCGCTCCACTCGTGCCGGGCAAATGTGGGAGTGGAGCCTAAGGGAGAGGTGCGTGTAGTAAGCACTAGATCTCCCGTGCTTACCCACAGCCCGGTTCAACCTGTGCCTGCACTCTGGAGGGTCAGGGCTAGAGTAGTTGTCCAGCCTGGGGAAGTGGTGCCAAGGTTGCGCACCAGAGCCCCAGTGCTCCCCCACAGCCCGGTCCTTCAGGTGTCTCCTCCTAACACCAAGCCTCCTGAAGGTCTCCCCAGCCTGGTGGGTCCTGTGGCAGCCCCACGCACCAGGCTGTCTCTGTCTCCTCCCTGCAGGTGGTCCCGCCTGTCCGGCGCTGCTGCCGGAGTCTCCCGCTTGTCCGGCGCTGCTGCCGGAGTCTGAGGCGCCAGAGCCCCTCTGTCCCGAGCTTCCGCCCCTCTGTCCAGTGGGGTCATTAAGTAGGGTCGCCGTGGCTAGGAGGCCATGGAAGCGAACAAGGTGGGGGACTAAGACTACGGTGAAGTGGGAGCCACGTCCAGCACCAGAGCCGCCACCGCGGACAGATGCCCATCCAGACCCTCCCCAATAGGTTCAGGTTTTGCGGCCAGAGTCCGCACCTTGGGGGTGTACTGTCACTGTACCCTGACCATAGTTTGCTTTGTATGTTTCTATGTTTTGGTTGGTCAGGGTGTGATCTGAATGGGCATTCTATGTTGGATGTCTTGTTTGTCTATTTCTATGTCTGGCCTGATATGGTTCTCAATCAGAGGCAGGTGTTAGTCATTGTCTCTGATTGGGAACCATATTTAGGTAGCCTGGGTTTCACTGTGTTTGTGGGTGATTGTTCCTGTCTTTGTTTTGCACCAGATGGGGCTGTTTTTGGTTTTCCACGTTTATTGTTTTTGTTAGCTTATTCATGTCTAGTGTCTTTATTAAAAACCATGAATAACCACCACGCTGCGTTTTGGTCCGCCTCTCCTTCACCTAAAGAGAACCGTTACACTAAGATCCCTCCCAACGTGTTCAACAATCTCATAAAACTACCGAAAAAGGCTCTGTCATTATCTGAGCAATTATCTTAGTATAATATAATTTCCCTTTTTACATGTAGCGCAGTATTTAAAAAAATTATTATGCTCATCTTTATCAAGGGTGCAAATAATTATGGACCTGACTATATATATTTCCCCCATCGCAAATCATCCTGTAAAATAGTTTTTTATGTATACATCTCTACATACATAATTTATAATGTAGCTTAGTGTTCATAGTAAAGCTTATAGTTCTTAGCTTGCAGTGCACATAGTCTACATACCGCATGTTAATTTGTGTAAACTTTGCGTCTACATATGTTGTCTGTATATTCTGTTTGTTTTTCTGTATATTCTGTTTGTGGCAGCACCATTTCACTAAGTCAAATATCCTATACATGCAAATGTATTTGGTGAATAAAGGTGATTCTGATGCTGTTTGATTGGGGTCACAGAGGCATTGCAGTGTTTTATTGTTTCTGTTCATGGATACTCTGATGCATAGGTTATTGTAATGTACTGTTGACATGAGAACTCAGCAGTAAATCTAATCTACAATGTGATTTGTTCTCTGTGACTGCTATTGAGAACATTTCATATGTGCTCTGAATGCTCATATCCAGGGCTCGTATCCCTGGCAGAAATAATTCAACAAGGCTGAATTTCAAATAACGTATTTGACTTAATCTCTAAAGGTGTCTGATTAAGCAGCGCAAAAAAACAAATTTCCTCCGAGGAGATTAGTGAACACAGAGGAGGAAGTGTCAATCTGCCATGCCTTCAACTCTGTCGTCTTGGAAACGAAGAGGATCAGCATCTCTCTGCTGTCCCAAGGTGTTACAGTCATTTCTGCTGGGTCATGAGAGGAATGGGAGGTACCATAGACTCGTATTTACATGAATGTATGTCTGCTTTCCTTCTATGATTGGTTGCTATTGTAATGCCTGGGTTATAACCTGCTAATTTGGTAGAGGAAATGGATTTGTGCACATGGCCTTCAAATCAAACACAGGCACAAACGCACTCAGATACGCAGGCAAACACACACAGACGTGCACGCACACATCCTTGTTGTCCTCTTACATTTTTTTATAATTAAAATGGGGCAATTGAGCTGAGTTGTCAGCAGCTTCACAACCCTTCAGGTTTAAAAGTTTAGTCCTGAGAACCTGAGGGAGGCAGAGTAATGTATTGTGCCTTGAATGAAAACACTACTGTTTAGGAAACAATAAACTGTGTATTATTATGCCTCTGACAATCTGAATTCAGGAAGCAGAGAGATTTTTCAAAACAAAGGCATCACATTCATGTGCTGAATGAAACCTTTGAAGGAAACCTTTGATGGGATACATTTTCTTTTGGTCTCATGAACAGGGTTGATGTGAATATGTAACAGTTTAAGAATACTGATAGGCATGCATGAACAAAAAGATGTGAATCTACATTTATTTTAGCACTGTGATTGACAATAGAACTTTTGAATAAGTTTGTGCTTCATACTAGTTTTTATGCTGTTCGTCAGCCCTTGCATTTGAATGCACTTGTCACTCATAAGGGCACCCAATTCTCAATCAATGAAATGCAAGAAAGTGTACTTCAGTGTTATCAGAACATCAGCATGTGTGGTCATGAAAGTGAAATCTATTTCTATAAGCACTCATACATTACCATGAGCAGGGTACTTAAACATCTAAATGGCATCATATCTCTTCAGATTGTTCAAACATAACGTCCTTTGACAAGACTCTAAACATTCCTTACATGCAGCTACCAGCTATTGGGACTCTCTTACCGTGGAAGATTTTTCACTTAAAAATGTATGTCAAACTTAAAACAATGACTGCAAAGTTAATCAAACCATACAAATGTATGCAAGGGTGGGTAAAGGGTAACTTTGTGTTGGATATTGGGAATGGGGGGGGGGGTCAATGGGTTCCGGTGTCAGCACCCCTCTAGGGAGGTCCAGGGGAATTCTTCCCTGGGAGCTAGCTGAGAAATGATTGATTCTGGTGAATTTTGAAGGGAAAATACATCCAATAATGTCCAATAATTTGGTCAATATACCCCAATCACAACTAAAACAGAAATATTTTTCTATATTACTTTAAAATATGTTCTTACTATTAAAAGACAGTCACCACCACACCCTTTCCTTAACTACATTTAAATGTCAAAACCCATTATTCTATTTGTGTTCCCCCTCAGGAGACTGAAAAGATTTGGCATGGGTCCTCAGATCCTCAAAAGGTTCTATAGCCGCAACATCGAGAGCATCCTGACTTGTTGCATCACTGCCTAGTACAGCAACTGCTCGGCCTCAGACCGCAAGGCACTACAGAGGGTAGTGCGTACGGCCCAGTACATCACTGGGGCAAAGCTGCCTGCCATCCAGGACCTCTACACATGGCGGTGTCAGAGGAAGGCCCAAAAAATTGTCAAAGATCCCAGCCACCCAAGTCTCAGACTGTTTTCTCTGCTACCATGGCAAGCGGTACCGGAGCGCAAAGTCTAGGACCAAAAGGCTTCTCAACAGCTTTTATCCCCAAGCCATAAGACTCCTGAACAAGTAATCAAATGGCTACCCGGACTATTTGCATTGTGTCCCGCCCCAAACCTCCCCTCCCGCCAACCCCTCTTTACGCTGCTGCTACTCTGTTTATCATCTATGCTTAGTCACTTTAACTATACCTACATGTACATATTACCTCAGTTAGCCCGACAAACCGGTGCCCCTGCACATTGACTCTGTACTGGTTCCACCTGTATGTAGCCACACTACTGTTATTTTTACTGTCATTTTACAGTTTTTTTTATTTCTTTACTTATCTATTATTTACATAATACCTATTTTTTACTTAAAAATTGCACTGTTGGTTAGGGCTTGTAAGTAAGCATTTCACAGTAAGGTCTAATCACAGACTACAAAAGGAAAATCAAAGTTTATTTGTCACGTGTGCTGAATACAACAGGTGCAACAACCTGTTGTATTCGGCGCACGTGACAAATTAAGTTTGATTTGATTTTCCTTTTGTAGTCTGTGATTGTCTGTAGACCCTGCCACATACGTCTCGTGTCTGAGCCGTTGAATTGCGACTTCACCTTGTCTCTATACTGACATTTTGCCTGTTGCCATGCGGAGTAAATATCTACACTGTTTGTATTCTGCCATATTCCCAGTCACCTTGCCATGGTTAAATGCGGTGGTTCGTGCTTTCAGTTTCGCACAAATGCTGCCATCAATTCACCGTTTCTGTTTAGGGTAGGTTTTAACAGTCACAGTGGGTATGACATCTCCTATACACTTCCTGATAAACTCAGTCACTGTTTCAGTGTATTCATCTAAATAATTTCCGCAAGCTACCCGGAACATATCCCAGTCCACATGATCAAACAATCCTGAAGTGTGGATTCTGATTGGTCAGACCATTGTTGAATAGTCTTTAGCACGGTACTTCCTGTTTGAGTTGCCCATATTTGGTTGCATTGTCAACAAACACAATTCCATATTAAGACAGTTTGTAAGACAGCCTTAACATTAGGCTATTTACTATCTTACATACTCATATTTATTCAACTTTAAAATGAGTAACACATCCATGGCCACATTTTGAGGTTACTGTAACAATAAATGTCTTCTTATGTAATCATAGAAAGTATGCATGTTCAGGGTTGCAGGTCTGTGGAAATATTCACAATTGTTACAATAATCGGTACAGAATCTCAAACGGCATTAATCACTTGTACCATGTACTTTAATTTAGTCTCAACCGCAACCCAGGTCATTTGGTTGTGCTATTAGATGAAACACCGTGATAAAATGGCTTCCGAGTGGCGCAGTGTTCTAAGGCACTACCTCTCAGTATCAAGTAGGGGTCACTGCAGTTCCTGGTTCAAATCCAGGCAGCATCACATCCGGGGTGATTGGGAGTCCCACAGGGCGTCGCACGATCGGCCCAGCATCGTCTGGTGTAGGCTATCATTGTAAATAAGAATTTATTAACTGACTTGCCTAGTTAAATAAAGGTTAAAAAACATTAATTTATTGTTTAAATAAATAACATATCTGACATTGTATTCCCTTTTTAACATTGTTGTGCTTTTAAATGGTTTAAAGTACAGTGATAACCCATTGGGAATTCAACAAACCTTTGGCTGTCTTTTTAAGTGGGTGAAAATAGGTTGGAATCTCATTGAACAATGTATCTACCAAACTGACAAAATAATGGAAACACTTGAGTAAATGAGGGATACAAAGTTTATTGAAAGCAGTTGCTTCCACACAGGTGTGGTTCCTGAGTTAATTAAGCCATTAATTAACATGCTTTGGGTCATGTATAAAAATGCCCAGATGCTCAAAGGAGCTTTGGGGGTTTAAAGTGTGTGTGCGTGTGTTTTTCAGTCAGTAGATCTCAACCAAATGTAACACTTATGGGAGATCCTGGAGCGACGCCTGAGACAGCATTTTCCACCACCATCAACAAAACACCAAATTATGGAATTTCTCATGGAAGAATGGTGTTACATCCTTCCAGTAGAGTTCCAGACACAATCTATAGACGGCACATTGAAGCCGTTCAGGTGGCTTGTGTTGGCTCATCGCCCTATTAAGACACTTTATTTTGGCAGTTACCTGGATATAAATAGTTAGCCTGCATCTCAAAGTGTAAGCTAGGTGATATGGCCACACTGATGCTGACATGAGGGAGGCCCCAGAAAATGTAGCTAAACTTTTAATTAGAATTTTAAGTACATAAATATAGGACAAACGCCAGTCATGTTTGGCAAATATAATGTAGGATAATTCAAATTAACGTCTAAAGGCTTGATTCTCTTGACATACACAAGGCACAGTTCAGTACGAATGTTGAGGGAATTATTTTATAAACATTACCTTATTTATTTTATTTATTTTTATTTTACCTTTATTTAACCAGGTAGGCAAGTTGAGCACAAGTTCTCATTTACAATTGCGACCTGGCCAAGATAAAGCAAAGCAGTTCGACGGATACAACGACACAGAGTTACACATGGAGTAAAACAAACATATAGTCAATAATACAGTATAAACAAGTCTATATACAATGTGAGCAAATGAGGTGAGAAGGGAGGTAAAGGCAAAAAAGGCCATGGTGGCAAAGTAAATACAATATAGCAAGTAAAAACACTGGAATGGTAGTTTTGCAATGGAAACCAGCATTTCTCTCATGTTATATTGGTTTTCAAATCAACTTTATTGTCCAGCAGCCAAAGACACAATCCTAGTCATATTAGCAACCCATGCTTGTTGTTGCATCTTTAGATTTCCCCTCTTAAATTTCTAACAGATATTTTCATCTCTGTCACATGAAACAGCTTGCATCTGCAATGTGGTTTTTAGAATGGTGTGTTCCCACTAATTGCATTATGTAACATTCGATCATCACTCAACTAGCTCTCACAGTCTCACATCAGAGTTAGACATTCATCCATGTTTCTCAAACATCACATTTCAAAGGTGTTGCAAACATCAAATGTTGAAGTGTTCAAGGTTAAGTTTAGGTGTTAACTCCGAATTGTTAAGGTTAGAGTTATGTTCAGGCATTAACTCCAAAATCTTAAGGTTAGGCATTAACTCTGAATGGTTAAGGAAAGGATTAAGGTTTGGGACAGGCTTAAAACAAAAAAATATTGCTGGATTCAAACTAGCAACCTTTAGAATCAGAGGGAGATGCCCATCCCCCATCCCCCATCCCCCATCCCCATCCCCCATCCCCCATCCCCATCCCCCATCCCCATCCCCCATCCCCCATCCCCCATCCCCATCCCCATCCACAATGCCCTGAAAACTGAAACCTACTTGAAGGTAACAGTGCTCACTTTTGCCGTAGTGGCCAGTTTCCACATCATCTCCCAATGTCCTCAGACATGGATGGACGTTAAATACTGTCTTGTCTGACGAAACCAAGTTTGAACTCTTTGGCTTCAATGCCAAGCATCACGTCTAGAGGAAACCTGGCACCATCCCTACGGTGAAGCATGGTGGTGGCAGCATCATGCTGTGGGGATGTTTTTCAGCGGCAGGGACTGGGAGACTAGTCAGGATTTAGGGAAAAATGAACGGAACAAAGTACAGAGAGATTCTTGATGAAAACCTGCTCCAGAGTGCTCAGGACCTCAGACTGGGGTGAAGGTTCACCTTCCAACAGGACAACAACCCTAAGCACACAGCCAAGACAATGCAGGACATGGCTTCGGGACAGGTCACTGAATGTCCTTCAGTGGCCCAACCAGAGACTGGACATGAACCCTATTGAACATCTCTGGAGAGGCCTGAAAAAATCTTTGCAGCAACGCTCCCCATTCAACATGGGTGGGAGAAACTGCCATTCTTGTAGCATCATACCCAAGAAGACTCAAGGCTGTAATTGCGGCCTAAGGTGCTTCAACAAAGTACTGAGTAAAGGGTCTGAATACTTAAGTAAATGTGATATTTCAGTTTTTTTGTATAGATATAATTTATCATTTCTAATAACCTGATTTTGCTTTGTCATTATGGGGTATTGTGCGTAGATCGATGAGGGGAAAAAAACAATTTAATCTGAATACTTTCCAAATGCACTATACGTGGAGATGAAAAGTGGACGATGTAGTGGAATGGTGGTGGTTCTGTAATGGACAGAAACACAATTAATTAAATCACACATTCCTGTCACGCCTGCTCCCGCTCTTCCCCCCCTGGCACTCGAGGGCGCCAGGTTTCCCAGCATTGCGCACTCCTGCCATCATCATTACGCACACTTGCCTTCCCCCCATCAGCAATTATTGGACTCGCCTGGACTCAATCAACTCTGTCATTACGTCCCTATATCTGTCTGGTTCCCCGCTCTGTTCCCTGCTTCTGCATTGATCGTCTTATCAAATCAAATCGGTCGTATACGCATGGGTAGCAGATGTTAATACGAGTGTAGCGAAATGCTTGTGAAGGCATAGATCTGTGGAAGGGTACTTACTTGTATACCAGTGTGCTGACACTGTTCCTGTCTTGTTTTATGTCTGTTCTTGATTAAATGTTTGACTCCCCGTACCTGCTTCTCATCCCTGGCGTCGGTCCTTACAATACCGAATGAATACACCAGGGACAAATGCAGAGACACAGAATCTTACAGAATATAGCAGCAGTACATCTCAAACGACTGTATAGATTGCATATGCCACCTGCAGAGTATTACACAACACAGTAAATTCAGGGGCAACATACAATAGGAAATAGTAGTAACTAACTATAAAGAACAACCAAACACAAGGCAATATTACATAAGGGCTCGATTCAATCTGTATCACTGAAGTTTAGCATTACAACGTGATTGAAATTTAAAGGCTATGCTCGATTACCTTTCAATTTTAATTGCGCAATCTGTAACACTTACGAGATACAGATTGAATTGAACCCTAAATATAACATTTGTCAAGGCCTATTGTTGTCACACCCTGATCTGTTTCACCTGTCCTTGTTCTTGTCTCCACCCCCCTCCAGGTGTCGCTTATTATACCCGGTATATTTATCCCTGTGTTTCTTTTCTCTCTGTGCCAGTTCGTCCTATTTTGCCAAGTCAATCAGCGGTTTTGATAACTCCTATTTTCCCCAGTCTCTGTTTTTTCCTAGCCCTCCTGCTTTTGACCCTTGCCTGTCCTGACACCGAACCCGCCTGCCTGACCACTCTGCCTGTACTGACCTCGAGCCTGCCTATCCCCTTGTACTGTTTGGACTCAGGCCTGTTCACTGAACCCCTGCCTGTCCTGACCTCAAGCCTCAAGCCGCCTGGTACTGTTTGGACTCTGACCTGGTTTATGAACTCTCGCCAGTCCCCGACCCAACTTTTGCCTACCCCTTTTGTTATAATGAATATCGGAGCTCAACCATCTGCCTCCTGTGTCTGCATTTGGGTCTTGCCTTGGGCCCTGATAATTGTATTGTTTATTTTTATTTGAATTCTGTGTTGAATTGAAACAAAAGCTGTTGAAGACTTTGCAAAATGTTATATAGGCCAAAATAGTATAATTGATGATATATGAGTGATAAAGTATGGTCACATTTAATTTGCTCTGTTAACTTCTTATGGTATAGAGGACACTTGCATCCTACTTGGCCAAAAGCCAGGGAAAATGCAGCGCAGCAAATTCAAATAAAATGATATAAAAATCAAACTTTCATTAAATCACACATGTAAGATACTAAATTCGTGAATCCAGCCAACATGTCAGATTTTAAAAAGGCTTTTCGGCAAAAGCATAAGAAGCTATTATCTGATGATAGCACAATAGTAAACAAAGAGGCTAGCATATTTCAACCCTGCAGGCGCTACACAAAACGCAGAAATAAAATATAAAACATCCCTTACCTTTGACGAGCTTCTTTTGTTGGCACTCCAATATGTCCCATAAACATCACAATTGGTCCTTTTGTTCGATTAATTCCATCCATATACAGTATATCCAAAATGTCAATTTATTTGGCGCGTTTGATCCAGAAAAAAACAGCTTCCGAATTGCGCAACGTCACTACAGAATATTTCAAAAGTTGCCTGTAAACTTTGTCAAAACTTTCAAACTACTTTTGTAATACAACTTTAGGTATTTTTAAACGTTAATAATTGATCAAATTGAAGACGGGTCTATATGTTTTCAATAGAGGACGAGAGGAAACTAACGCTACTTTTCAAGTCTTGCACACTCTCAACAGCGTTACCTTTTTCCAAGATGGCCGTACTTCTTCATTGCACAAAGGAATAACCTCAACCAAATTCCAAAGACTGGTGACATCCAGTGGAAGCGGTAGGAAAACAAGTGCCTAAGAAATATCGTTTCCCAATGAGAACTCACTGAACAGCCAGAGACCTAAAAAAAAAGAATTCTGAACAGTTAATCCTCTGGGTTTTGCCTGCTACATAAGTTCTGTTATACTCACATACATGATTCAAACAGTTTTAGAAACTTCGTGTTTTCTATCCAAATCTACTAATAATATGCATATCTTATATTCTTGGCATGAGTAGCAGGAAGTTGAAATTGGGCACGCTATTTATCCCAAAGTGAAAATGCTGCCCCCTATACCTTAAGAAGTTAAACCTACCGTTTGGAATAACTTCGATAGCAACAGGGAATCTATTTAGTTAAGTGGAGATCTCGGAACATTCATTCTTACAATAAGTACATTTGTAATAGTATGTGACACATCATAGCTGGGCTTGGTTAAAACCCTGAATAGGAAATCAGAGGGTAGCTGTAAACTTTTTATAGTCTCGTATCCCTTCCAACATTCAACCTCCAGCTGCGTACTCCCTCTAGCACCAGAGTCAGTGCACTTGTAAATGTTTTTTTGCCATTGTAAGCCTGCACACACACTATACGATACATTTATGAAACATAAGAATGAGTGTGAGTTATTATCACAACCCGGCTCATGGGAAGTGACAAAGAGCTCTTATAGGACCAGGGCACTAATAATAATAATACATTTTTCTCTTTATTTAGCCATCTTACATATAAAACCTTATTTGTTCATCAAAAATGGTGAATAACTCACCACAGGCTAATGAGAAGGGTGTGCTTGAAAGGATGCACATAACTCCGCAATGTTGTGTTGTATTGGAGAGAGTCACACAGTCTGTGCCTGTATTTAGCTTTCATGCTAGTGAGGGCCGAGAATCCACTCTCACATAGGTATGTGGTTACAAAGGGCATCAGTGTCTTAACAGTGTGATTTGTCAAGGCAAGAAACTCTGAGCGCTATCCAGAAATCTGGCAGTGGCTTCTGACTAAATTCAATTTTCACAGAACCACATGTTGCAATTTCGATGAGGCTCTCTTGTTCAGATATCGGTAAGTGGACTGGAAGCAGGGCATGAAAGGGATAACGAATCTAGTTGTTTGTCATCTGTTTCGGGAAAGTACCTGCGTAATTGCGCACCCAACTCACTCAGGTGCTTCGCTATATCACATTTGACATTGTCTGTAAGCTTGAGTTCATTTGCACACAAACAATGATGGAAAGACCTGTGTGTTGTCCTTGTTAATGCAGACAGAAAAGAGCTCCAACTTCTTAATCATATCCTCAATTTTGTCCCACACATTGAATACAGTAGCGGAGAGTCCCTGTAATCCTAGATACAGATCATTCAGGCGAGAAAAAAGATCATCCAGATAGGCCAGTCGTGTGAGAAACTTGTCATCATGCAAGAGGTCAGACAAGTGAAAATTATGATCAGTAAAGAAAACTTTAAGCTTGTCTCTCAATTTAAAAAAAAGGGTCAATACTTTGCCCCTTGATAACCAGCGCACTTCTGTATCTTGTAAAAGTGTTACATGATCGCTGTCCATATCATTGCATAATGCAGAAAATACATGAGAATTCTGGGGCCTTGCTATAACAATGTTAACCATCTTCAATCTGTAGTGTTTGTATTAGAGGATGTCTTCCTTATTTGACCCCCCCCCCCATAAAAGTAACAGACATATACCAGGAGCTGTGCCAGTCCCACCTCGTCTGTTGACTCATCCAGCTGTAATGCATAGAATTCACTGACTTGAATGCGAAATAGTCAAATATGGTGAAGTGAAATGAAAAAAATTACTTGTTTCAAAAAATACTACAAAATATAAAACGGAAAAGTGGTGCATGCATATGTATTCACCCCCTTTGCTATGAAGCCCCTAAATAAGATCTGGTGCAACCAATTAACTTCAGAAGTCACATAATTAGTTAAATAAAGTCCACCTGTGTGCAATCGAAGTGTCACATGATCTGTCACATGATCTCAGTATATATACACCTGTTCTGAAAGGCCCCAGAGTCTGCAATACCACTAAGCAAGGGGCACCACCAAGCAAGCGACACCATGAAGACCAAGGAGCTCTCTAAACAGGTTGTGGAGAAGTATAGATCAGGGTTGGTTTATAAAACAATATCCAAAACTTTGAACATTCCACAGAGCACCATTAAATCCATTATTAAAAAATGGAAAGAATATGGCACCACAACAAACATGCCAAGAGAGAGCTGCCCACCAAAACTCACAGACCAGTCAAGGAGGGAATTAATCAGAGAGGCAACAATGAGATTAAACATAACCCTGAAGGAGCTGCCAAGCTCCACAGCGAAGATTGGAGTATCTGTCCATAGGACCACTTTAAGCCGTACACTCCACAGAGCTGCGCTTTACGGAAGAGTTGCCAACAAAAAGCCATTGCTTATAGAAAAAAATAAGCAAACACGTTTGGTGTTCACCAAAAGGCATGCTGGAGACTCCCCAAACATATGGAAGAAGGTACTCTGGTCAGAAGTGATTACAATGTAGCTTTTTGGCCATCAAGGAAAACCCTATGCCTGGCGCAAACCCAACACCTTTCCTCACCTGAACAGGAATTTGGAATTTAGTCTCTATTGAACCTTGAGAAGCTATGCTACTGTAAATACAGAATCTTATGCATTCTAATAACCGCCCATTCGGAAAAGGAAAACACAAGATATATATTACTCTGAGCTGCGCTTCAATAGACTGGTCGAAGATGGAAGACTGGTTTGCCCAGTAGAGATCGCCATTGTCCTTTGAAGAATCTTTCTGGTCGTAATCTTGCAGAGCGGACCCTTGTACCCTGTCGTTCTTTGGATATTGTCTGTCCTTTCCTAGGCTACGTAGGTTTACAGCTGCAGCTGATAACTTGACGTCTAGGATGTATCACTTCTTCTTTAGTAAATAATAGTTCAAAGTTCATACCAAATTGCCATAATCAGCTTGCGCTTTATTCTGTCTGGTCAAGCCGAAATTCACCACTCCTGCGTGGTGATCGTCATCTCCACGTTGAAATGCACCCTTCTAAACGTTCGGACAGCAGTCCTCACATTTCTGGAACTAAAAGTTAATGATTGTTACAGGGGCTTTCATACTGGGGAGGAGAAGGGGCATTTCATCCTTCTAATCAATGTCTGTGCTCCTGTGGGTGGGGTTACTGATTGAGCGTAAGTTTACTTATGAAACAATTCTCTCATTTAGAAGCTAAAATCACATCTTCTCACAAATAGTTTAATGTTTAATCACTTAAGTTTTGCAACATTTTGATGTAAATATGATAACTAGAATGTGTAGACTTTCAAATATACAATTCTTTCATCCTATCATCAATAACAATCTACCAAAACAATGACTGATCTGACATCATATTCTTTAAGTACCAACGGAACCTTCCATTACAGAAATATTGTCTCATTGTTCAACTTTCTGATGTTACCATCCTGTATAGTCTTTCTCTGTGGTAACAAAGGCTTTCCAAAAGTCAATTCTGTAGAGTGGAGAGAGAGTTTTGGTATTTACGGTATGTCATAAACAGGTAGTGGTGGCTATTTAACAGTCTGATGGCCTTGAGATAGAAGCTGTTTTTCAGTCTCTCAATCCCAGCTTTGATTCACCTGTACTGACCACACCTTATGGATGATAACGGGGTGAACAGGCAGTGGCTCGGTTGCTTGTTGTCCTTGATGATCTTTTTGGACTTCCTGTGATATCGGGTGCTGTATGTGTCCTGGAGGGTAGATAGTTTGCCCCCGGTGAAGCATTGGGCAGACAGCACCACCCTCTGGAGAGGCCTGCGGTTACAGGCTGTGCAGTTACCATACCAGGCAGTGATACAGCCCGACAGGATGCCCTCAATTGTGCATCTGTAAACGTTTGTGAGGGTTTTAGGTGCCAAGCCAAATTTCTTCAGCCTCCTGATGTTGAACAGGAGCTGTTGCGCATTCTTTACCACACTGTCTGTGTGGGTGGACCATTTCAGATCGTCAGTGATGTGTATGCTGAGGAACTTGAAGCTTTCCACCTTCTCCACTGCGGTCCAGTCTGTGGATAGGGGCATGCTCTCTCTGCTGTTTCCACTGTCAGCTCCGTTGTTTTGTCGACATTGAGTCAGAGGTTATTTTTCTAGCACCACACTCCCGGGCCCCTCACCTTCTCCCTGTAGGCTGTCTCGTCATTGTTGGTAATCAGGCCTACTACTGTTGTGTTGTCTGCAAACTTGTTGATTGAGTTGGAGGCGTGTGTGGCCACGCAGTCATGGGTGAACAGGGACTACAGGAGGGGGCTGAGCACGCACCCTTGTGGGGCCCCTGTGTTGAAGATCAGCGAAGTGGAGGTGTTGTTTCCTACCTTCACCACCTGGGGCGACCCGTCAGGAAGTCCGGGACCCAGTTGCACAGGTTGAGGTTCAGACCCAGGACCTCGAGCTTAATGGTGAGCTTGGAGGGTACTATGGTGTTGAATGCTGAGCTATAGTTAATGAACAGCATTCTTAAATAGGTATTCCTCTTGTCCAGATGAGATAGGGCAGTGTGCAGCGTGATGGCGATTGCATCGTCTATGGATCTAATGGGGCGGTAATTAAATTGAAGTGGGTCTAGGGTGTCAGGTAAGGTAGAGGTGATATGATCCTTAACTAGCCACTCAAAGCCATTCATGATGACAGAAGTGAGTGCTACGGGGCGATAGTAATTTAGTTCAGTTACCTTTGTTTCTTGGTTACAGGAACAATGGTGCACATCTTGAAGCATGTGGGGACAGCACACTGGGATAGGGAGATTGAATATGTCCGTAAACACTCCAGCCAGCTGGTCTGCACATGCTCTGAGGATGCGGCTAGAGATGCCATCTGGGCAGGCAGCCTTGGGAGGGTTAACAGGCTTAAATGTCTTACTCACGTCGGCCATGGAGAAGGAGAGCCCACAGTCCTTGGTAGCGTGCTATGTCGGTGGCACTGTGTTATCCTCAAAGTGGGCGAAGCAGGTGTTTAGCTTGTCTGGAAGCAAGATGTGGCTGGTTTTCCCTTTGTAGTCCGTGATTGTCTGTAGACTCTGCCACATACGCCTCGTATCTGAGCCGTTGAGTGTGACTCCACTTTGTCTCTATACTGATGTTTTGCCTGTTGATTGCTTTACGGAGTTAATAATTACACTTTTTGTACTCTGCCATATTCCCAGTCACCTTGCCATGGTTAAATGCAGTCGTTCGCACTATCAGTTTTGAGCGAATGCTGCCATTGAGCCACGGTTTCTGGTTAGGGTAGGTTTTAATAGTCACTGTGGGTACAACATCTCCTATACACTTCCTAATAAACTCAGTCACTGTATCTGTGAATTTGTCAATGTTATTCTTAGAGGCTACCCGGAACATATCCTAGTCTGCGTGATCAAACAATCTTGAAGCGTGGATTCCGATTGGTCAGACCAGCATTGAATAGTCCTTAGCATGGGTACTGTGTTTCAACAGTGCGAGTACTACAGTAAGTGTGTTGATAGAACTTCATCAGCGTTTTCCTCAAATTTGCGTTGTTAAAATCCCCAGCTACAATAAATGAGGCCCCAGGATATGTGGTTTCCAGTTTGCATAAAGTCCAGTGAAGTTCTTTGAGGGCCATTGTGGTAACGACTTGAGGGGGAATATACACGGCTGTGAGTATAACCGAAGAGAATTCTCTTGGGATGTAATATGGTTGGCATTTGATGGTGAGGTATTCTAGATCGGGTGAACAAAAGGGCTTGAGTTTCTGTGTGTTATGACAATCACACCATGAGTGGTTAATCATGAAACATACACCACCGCCTTTCTTCTTCCCGGAGTTTTCTTTATTCCTGTCTTCGTGATATACTTTCCCCTCAGAAAACACAACAAATAGAAAGGGAGACAGGGTAGTATATGTTGCTAAACTGTTACTGCAGACCAAAGCAATATGACCAATGAAAAGAGAGAGAGCGGAGAAATTTCTCAGAACAAGCCAGCTGCCTCTGGGGACCTGGTGCATTCCAAAATAGTATTTACTTGATGGGGGAATCCAATCATAAAATTAGGAACTGAGTCACTGTGGTGCAAAGCCACATAAAGCGAGTCTGCCTGTGGCTTTACAGTGGTGATTTTTGGTATATTATTGGGGGGGTCAAATTGACCTGTTTCTAATACGTGGGGTGGTTATGACCCCAGTCCCCCGTCCCCCATTCCCTGTCCTCCCGTAAGTTATTCACCTGACAATTTCCACAGAAAATTTTACGAAAACACATTGGCTATGCAACGTTTGGTAACAGAATGATGGCACAAAGAGCACAAACCGTCATTCTGGTACTAAACTTCGCATTTGAACTGGTCTTCAAGTAAATATGTTTTTGAAAAATGTTCTGTGGATTTGTTTTTAAATAGTCCTTACACTATAGTTGTATGGTTTGTTTAACTTTGCTGTCATTGGTTTTGGTTTGACATGGAGTACCAGTCAAAAGTTTGGACACGCCTACTCATTCAAAGGTTTTTCTTTATTTTTACTATTTTCTACATTGTAGAATAATAGGAAAGACATCCAAAACTATGAAATAACACTTATGGAATCATGTAGTAACCAAAAAAGTGTTAAACAAATCAAAATATAATTTATATTTGAGATTCTTCAAAGTAGCCACCCTTTGCAAAACTCAACTCACATACCCTTCACTATTATTCATGACAGAACAAGTTACATTCACCCCCTATTTTATGTGGAGGAAGTGATTAAGCAACCCATTTTATCGGTAGCATAGTAGTAACAATTTTATAGGGTTTCTGCTACATTATGTTCGTCCTTCTCAATACACAAATACCTGCCCGCCTCCAACCAATGATGCTAACATTACAGCCAACCGCTAACATTACAGCCAACCTAGTACAGGTGAAATCACACCAGTCATAGGCATTTCAAGACATCTTATTCAACTGTATTCCCCCCCACTGCAATGACGTGAAAACACAGGACAAGTGAAAGCAGCATGGTGGATAACTACTGTGGATTTGCTTTCATCTTTCCAGTTCTATCACATCTGAGCTGATGGAGTAAAAAAGGTGTTGAGGAAGCCACTTTTGTCTATTTAGATGCACACGCTGTGAGCTGTGCCTCCTCTCATCCATCCATCCATCCATTAGCCACCCACAGACGCTAGCACTCGCTCCCTAATGACATCAGTGGTTCTCTCAGAGCGCAGCCACACCGTTAACATGCTCGCTTTCACAGCCCCACGACTCCTCCAGCATCACCTCCAGCAACTCACAGCCAAACCACTGCAGTGAGGACTTATTACGGCTCAAATGGAGACATTAAAGAAGAGAACATTATCATTAGTATGGATTCGCCTTGGATTTTGTATTGTGTCTCTATGAGTTCCCTGTTAATGGAATTAATATAAAAAGGGTTGCCTGAACTTGAGTGAGAATTTGGAATGGATGAGGGATACAATCCAAAGCTACTTGAGTGTTAACTCATATCCACCATGGAATGTCCTGCCATTGTGTCACACGGTTTTGCAAAAAGTACTCAATTGCCATACTTGAGTAAAAGTAAAGATACCGTAATAGAAAATAATTCAAGTAAAAGTGAAAGTCACCCAGTAAAGTACTACTTGAGTAAAAGTCTGGTAAAAGTATTTGGTTTTAAATATACTTAAGTATCACCATTTTATGTAATCGATAAAATATACTTAAGTATCAAAAGTACAAATGTTGTCAAATTCCTTATATTAAGCAGACTAGATTTTGGATAGCAGGGGCACACTCCAACACTTAGACATAATTTACAAACAAAGCATTTATGTTAAGTGAATCCACTATCAGAGGCAGTATGGATGACCAGGGATGTTCTCTTTTTACACCATACATTTTCCCTCCCACCCAGAAGTACTCATTACATCTTGCCAGGAAAATGGTTGAACTAGTCAAGTACTTTTGGGTGGGAGTAAAACTGTATGGAGTAAAAAGTACATTATTTTCTTTAGGAATGTAGTAAAGTAAAAATCTAAATAGCAAAGTACAGATACCCAGTACATAAGTACTCTACACCACTGGTGTCACAGTGAAAGCCTTTACAGACCAACAAGTAGATTGTCATCATTGGGTTTCTTGGTTAGTGGTTATGGTTAGCCCTCAATGGTTAGCCCTCCATCTCCCACCAATATTTGACTACACATCACTTTTGTGATCATCTTTCTCTCTGCAGAAGAAACATTCAAATAATTAAAGAAAAACCAAAACAGTAGTTCTTTCTCCAAACTGTGTTTAATTGTTCTTTCTCCAGGTGGTGTTTAATTGTTCTTTCTCCAGGTGGTGTTTAATTGTTCTTTCTCCAGGTGGTGTTTAATTGTTCTTTCTCCAGGTGGTGTTTAATTGTTCTTTCTCCAAACTGTGTTTAATTGTTCTTTCTCCAGGTGGTGTTTAATTGTTCTTTCTCCAGGTGGTGTTTAATTGTTCTTTCTCCAGGTGGTGTTTAATTGTTCTTTCTCCAGGTGGTGTTTAATTGTTCTTTCTCCAGGTGGTGTTTAATTGTTCTTTCTCCAAACTGTGTTTAATTGTTCTTTCTCCAGGTGGTGTTTAATTGTTCTTTCTCCAAACTGTGTTTAATTGTTCTTTCTCCAGGTGGTGTTTAATTGTTCTTTCTCCAGGTGGTGTTTAATTGTTCTTTCTCCAGGTGGTGTTTAATTGTTCTTTCTCCAGGTGGTGTTTAATTGTTCTTTCTCCAAACTGTGTTTAATTGTTCTTTCTCCAGGTGGTGTTTAATTGTTCTTTCTCCAAACTGTGTTTAATTGTTCTTTCTCCAGGTGGTGTTTAATTGTTCTTTCTCCAAACTGTGTTTAATTGTTCTTTCTCCAGGTGGTGTTTAATTGTTCTTTCTCCAAACTGTGTTTAATTGTTCTTTCTCCAGGTGGTGTTTAATTGTTCTTTCTCCAAACTGTGTTTAATTGTTCTTTCTCCAGGTGGTGTTTAATTGTTCTTTCTCCAGGTGGTGTTTAATTGTTCTTTCTCCAAACTGTGTTTAATTGTTCTTTCTCCAAACTGTGTTTAATTGTTCTTTCTCCAGGTGGTGTTTAATTGTTCTTTCTCCAGGTGGTGTTTAATTGTTCTTTCTCCAGGTGGTGTTTAATTGTTCTTTCTCCAGGTGGTGTTTAATTGTTCTTTCTCCAGGTGGTGTTTAATTGTTCTTTCTCCAGGTGGTGTTTAATTGTTCTTTCTCCAGGTGGTGTTTAATTGTTCTTTCTCCGGGTGGTGTTTAATTGTTCTTTCTCCAAACTGTGTTTAATTGTTCTTTCTCCAGGTGGTGTTTAATTGTTCTTTCTCCAGGTGGTGTTTAATTGTTCTTTCTCCAGGTGGTGTTTAATTGTTCTTTCTCCAGGTGGTGTTTAATTGTTCTTTCTCCAGGTGGTGTTTAATTGTTCTTTCTCCAGGTGGTGTTTAATTGTTCTTTCTCCAGGTGGTGTTTAATTGTTCTTTCTCCAGGTGGTGTTTAATTGTTCTTTCTCCAGGTGGTGTTTAATTGTTCTTTCTCCAGGTGGTGTTTTGCTGCATTTCAGAGACACCGTGAGGAAATGAAAGCAAAAGGGCAGAACAGAACCTGTGTAAAATTAATACAACACACCACGCCTGGCCTTTTTCTTTAATTTGTCAGCAGTGTCTGTGTACTTGTCTCATCAGTGGGCCTGTCTGGGCAGCAGAGGCTGGTGGTTCAGTCCTGATAGAGAGAGGTGGTGCTGTTAAGGCAGAGCCTCTGTGAAACAAGAGCTCTCACCCCCATAATGCACCTTTAAAACAGCCTGGTACCCTGACAGGAGAGAAGTGGGAGGTGGAGGGAGGACTAGGGAGGTGTTAGGAGGATTTAGGAGGTCAGGAGAGAGGGGAGATGAGGGAGGCAGGGCAATACCAGGCATGGAGAGAGAGAGAGACAGCCAGGCAAGGAGAAAGGGAGGAGGTGGAGGCATAGGAGGAGAGGAGACAGGCAGCGGAGATGAGGGCGTATAGAGAGTTGAGGTAGGAGAACAGAGAATGAAGGCAGGGGTAAAAGGTGTGACATGTCACTGCTGTAGCTATCTGTGTTGCAGCAGTCACGATTCAAGGCCTTCGCCATCTCACAGAAAAAAGAAAGAAGGGAACATTTTAACTTCTTTAACCAAGGCAGTGTCTTGTTAGCTTGTTTTCAAAGATTAAACCTGATTTTGATTGCTTACACAACACTGAGAAACAAACAAAGCTTTGTATCCACACCGTCTCATCCAAACAATGAGTGCCTTATTCCTCCCTCAATCTCTTCCTACCTTTCCTATCTAATTTTATGTGCCCTTAAAGAAAACATAATTGAGTAATCAAACCCTCCCCCTATGTCTTCACACACACACACACACACACACACACACACACACACACACACACACACACACACACACACACACACACACACACACACACACACACACACACACACACACACACCATCTTATTCACTACAATCCACCATTTCCCATTTAATCAGTAGGGTGAAGAGAGGAGAAGAGTGGAGGATACCTGAAGAAGCAGTGTCTTTATCTCCATATCCCTATGCACAGTGAGGTCTGTCTCTCTCTCAGCCTTAGAGCATAACAGGGGGTGGCCCAGCTGCCTCAGATCCCTCAATGATTCCTCAAGATTTATGCCCACTAAATGCTTGAGCAACCCAAGCCCTACCCACTCTCCTACCTGTTTACTGATAGTGTGTGTGTGTGTGTGTGTGTGTGTGTGTGTGTGTGTGTGTGTGTGTGTGTGTGTGTGTGTGTGTGTGTGTGTGTGTGTGTGTGTCTGTGTGTGTGTGTGTGTGTGTGTGTGTGTGTGGCGATCATTGGCTGAGTGAGCACAGCTCGCCAGAGAGGCAGCTCAGTGACAGTGATGGATGGGACCTCGCCACCTCTCCTCCCGCTCACTTGCTGACTGGGCCCTATGCCTTATTCATGAGATTTGGGACAGGAAAGAGATGCCGAAAGGTTTAAGAATATATTAAGGAACTCTTTGGGATGTCAACCGAGTTGTCAGGTAGTGTTAAGCAAAGAGTCTGAGGCTATACAAGGCTGTGGCAGAAAGCAAAAGGGACAGTTTTTTTCTCTACCATGCTTTATGTGGTTAAGAACAAGCCGAGAACAAAACAGACTACTGACCGGTGTTGTATTTGCTCATTTGAATATCCTTCAGTCTGATGCAGTCATAGTAAGATAAGGGCAGATCAACCAAGGCTTCTTAAGGCGTGGGCATCAGCTGTTAGTCATGCATTTGTGTGAAGTACATTTCAATCAAGAGTCAATCAACCTTTGTTTTCAATCGACCCACGTGGTAATAAGAACATGCCACAAAGTAACAACAACAATTTCAGTCATGGTGGGAGTTGACTGATCCCATGGTCTCTCCTTTGTTGTTATTCTCTTCGAACAACTTCTTCTGGCTTAACAGACAGTTCTCTTAGAATATTTTTCCATAGTAACAGACAGTTGGACATTATTTTCTGCCATGAACAGAACTACTTCTGTATGTCAACACACAATAGTGTTGGGTCCTTTATCAATGTCATTCACAGAACTTTGAAGAGGTGTTCTGGCATAAGTGGTATATTCTTCGTATTGATCAATGTGCCTGTTTGAATGGACTTATTGGGCTGCGGACAACAGCTGCAGTTGCCCACCATTTTGTGTTTTCACATTGATCACTGCCAAGCCTGTTAGGAGGCTGTCTGGTTTTGGGAAGGTCTACAATAAGCTTAGAGTAACAGAATGACTGCAGGTAAAGCACATGTTGCAGAATTGACACTGACAAGTCGCTTCCCTCTAGCCAAGCTTTGAGAATACTTTTCTCATCTGCATGTTTGTCTGCGTGAATAGCTCCCCCCACCTCTCTTACAGCTTAGGAAATAACCATTCAAACAACAGAGAAGGTGACGGAAAGGGGAAAAAAGCTCCTTAGTATGTAATAGGATCTACAACATGTGTGGAGGAAACGTAATGGGAAGAAATTGTAGATGAAAGGTAGCTTTTATATGTTGCCAGAGGCAATTAAAAGAGTACTGAGCTGTTCTGTTCACATCCCCCATTTTGGAATCCAAGCACTTGTGCGTTTCATAAATTTGGGTTTGAGAGATTTAGCCGATAGGCTACACACAGGAAGATGAGCAGGTGTACCAAAATCAGATGCAGCGATAAATAGTCTGCCTGAACATTGATGGATGCTCACTGAATGAGAGATGCCAGCTTTTAGACATTTGTGATTCAGGTAACGTGTGAAGTTTTGTCAAGCTACCGTTGCAGATTGCTTTGTAAAACCGAGATTTAACACGTCCATAAATTGGCTTGCGTTACCAGGGAATACCATGGTTTTTTGGTGCTGATAGAATGTTGATCTTTGCTCTCAACTGAGTGTCTCTTCATGGATGTAATTTGAATGAGGAAAGCATCTTTGACTGGCACAAAAAGTACAGCGAAACCTTACTTTTCAGACTGTATCCAGATGTGGATTGATGCATAGAGATTCAGTAAAGAAGTGTAAACATTGGAGGAAATGTGAGACACCTGTTTGGTGATGTGTTGAGACAGGAGCACTATGGACATCAGTGAGCAGCATATCTCTCACATTCCCCATCAGGACTCCAGATGTCAGGGCCACCCAGAGAGAGAAGAAGAGAGCTAGGCCCCAGAGGGTGGATTAGCTGTCCCTGGCTGCCCTGCTCCCTCCCTGGGTCTGGGTGGGTGGGGACCCAGCTGTGGGCCCTTTTCAACTAACGCTGCATTAGTCTGCTTTTGCTCATTAATTGGGTGACTAATAACAAGATTAAAGAGATTCCATTAGGAAATGCGGCACACATGTTGTTTCTAATTATCATGTTAATGACCATCTCTAAAGCCATTGTGAGTTTCTTGGGTATCTCTCTCCCTCCAAATGAGGATTGTGTTTCCCTATAGAACTTCTAATTGTTGCCATATAGAACATTTTAGGAATGCATTTCAATGTATAGACATGGTTATCAATTCCAAGTGACTAGTGAACTATCCTCAGTATCTGTAACGGTTGGCAATGTTATGCTTTCTGAATAAACCCAACAGTTGATCTAGGCTATTCAGCATAGCACAGTGTTTATGGACTGTTCCGTCCCAGTTTGTTAGGCTTGTGATGCAGTGAGTTAGACAGCACACAGCACTCCGGACTATGATGGTGATCAATGTGCCTCACTCTGGCAGAGAGGAGAGAGAGATAAAGAACATGCTTGTCTAACCTGCAAAAAGGTGCTGGATAGAAAAAGGCAACACATGCATTTACAAACATACAGACACATCTGTTAATGTACACACGCATGCGCATGTACGGACACACACATGCACATCAACAACACAACAAACTCCACTGGCAAAAGGAGCCTGGAGTTAGCGTGGCGTGCATGCAATTCATCTGGGGGATAGTGGGGCTATAAAGCGCAGCACCAACCGCCTGAGAGGGTTTGAGGGCTTCAGGCAGCTCCAACCTGTTTATGATTTCACAAGCATGTAACTCATTACACATGCTTTTACGCAGTGTGATCCGTGCCACACTCCCCAAACTCTCACAGATCCCCTCAAAGAAGGCAATTTGCTTTTGCACAAGGAAAGGGAAAGGCACACACACACCACCACACTGCTGATTAGTACACACTGAAAGAAGATGCAATAAGCTAGCTGTTGACTCCTCTTGAGTTTGCCATCAATATGGTTTTCTTCTTTTGAGGCAAAATGAGTTCAATAAGGATAGATGAATAAAGCTCCAGAGTGTGATTTAGACAGCCGTAAGCAGCATTCACTGCTCACTCTGAGAGGAGCTTCTAGTGTGACAGTCATTCTTCATAGAAATAGATCACAAACTATACTTTCATGACTTTATCCTTGTTACGAAGTCTCCTTCAGTGGCGGCAGCATTCTACAGTGTCCTGTGGGAGAGTCAGGGATGGCAGTGTTCATAACTAACACACCCTATC
The DNA here is from genome assembly GCF_018296145.1 of Oncorhynchus tshawytscha. Taxonomy (NCBI): domain Eukaryota; kingdom Metazoa; phylum Chordata; class Actinopteri; order Salmoniformes; family Salmonidae; genus Oncorhynchus; species Oncorhynchus tshawytscha. The sequence goes on along the minus strand of NC_056430.1, from coordinate 25,416,543 downwards.
TTTCTGTCTTTCTACAGCACACAATAAACCACATCAATACCAACATGAAGGTGTACTGTATGTGTGAACTTGTTTTAACAAACGCTTTACTTTGACGTGTACATGTAACAGGAGTGTAGGTGTATGAAACAAATCATTCTGGTGTTTCTTGCCATTCCAAAATGTCTTATTGATTTTGGAAGAGAATATGAACATCCAGTCAGCACAGGGCTGTTACATTACAGTTAAGTCTATTGCAGGCATACAACTTTGTGTTAAAACATTCATTAAAAGCAGCAAGATTACTTTTGTAAAATAATGCCAGTAGCATAGTATTTTTGTGCTGTTCCCTTTTCAAGTTTTACTTCCAAGTGCCTGCAGGAATACTGAAAGTTAAAGTTTCTGTTAGGTGATGTTGTGGTCAACCTATTGTTTGCGTCTGGTGTAGCGATGGGATGTGCTTTCCCATGCAGAGTCAAGCAGTTCTGGTTGCAGTACGGATTTCAATTTTACTGTGAAAGTACAGTAGTTCAATAGCCGGGAGAAATAGACCGATCTTTATAAGATGATCATTGTACCAACTACTGTGTCGCTCTAACATAGCCTATTGATTGTGTTAATTAAAAAAGATATATATCTCACATAGCAATAGCTTGGATATTTCTAAAACCACGTATTTCTTACAATTATACACATCATTGTGTCTCAGCTGATGAACTGTTCAATTCCACATAAAATGAATACATTCTGAAAGCATTGCTCGCTGGTTGTTTGTCATGACAACCATTATATATGACTTTATACTATAAAACACATGCATTCAGCAAATCTTTTTATTTATTTAACTACAATAAGGTACATAACATGTCTTGGTAATTCAATGTTTTTATTTCATTGCAGCCAAAAGCATGATTTTATTCTTTGAAACAACTGACATTCATGTTAAGTTATCTAGAACGTTCCTTTTTGTTTTGATATTTTAGATAGAGGATTTTCCGGCAAATTACATATCAACTGTCCACCAGTAGAGGGAGCAAACAAGTTGTGCAGAGAGTAATTAAAATATTCAGCATAATGCAAGCAGGCGTTCACAGTCAGTCGCTTGGCAGGAGGTATGGAGAGAGAGGAAGAGTGAGAATGAGAGCAGATATTGTTGGCCTGAAACCTCAGTAATTTTGTCAATTCTGAATTGTTCCTGTGGCCGTCTGCTAGCTGGCTGTGTCTTCATGCTCTGACCTGTGGTCCTGCACTCATAGTGTGACATGTAAATACAGATGTACTGCAGCCTGCCATAACACCATTCTAACGGCTTTATAAGCCATCACTGCTTTCACATCTAATGTTCCAGGGTGTATCTAGGACATACATTTACCCATAAATACTTTGAATAGAATGGTTCACTAAAGTTGAGGTCTACATAAACAATGTGGTGATGCAAGGAATATGATGAAATTATTATCATGATGGGTTGGACATAGCCTTGTATTGACAATTAATTTAAGTGGCCCAGCGTAGAGATTGGAGGGGTACACTAAAATCTGCACGGCACCAGTGTGTTGTAATTAGCTGACTCCTCACTGTGAGACTGTGTGTGTCCTCTAATCATCTCGGCTTGTGAGCCAGGTGAGATTTTTTAATTCAGGCCGAGAAATTACAGGCTAAGCCCCAGAGATGCCCGATGGGAGATGCCAACGTGGCACCATGCTATTACTGAAGTTAACAAGCTACAAAAAAGTCTGAAAACATGATTTAAGGGCTGCTACTAAAACGAACAGTGTAAACCCGAAAGCACAGACTCGTCCCAGTGTCAAGTTTTGATTGGTACGCAGCCCACAGTAAATCACGTGCACATGTATTTTAGTCTCTTTAATTTAATCTGTGTTTTCATCTAATAACAGGATGCAAAAGCACACACAAAAAGGTGATAATACCATTATTACTTTCCTGTTTGTTTTTCCTGTTTGTGTGACTTTCCTAATGGTTTCTAAATAGTATGACTCAAAGTAGGTGCTCTCTTCTGAACTCTTTCACTGTAGCCTGCTGGTAGAACGCTAATTAGCTTTCCTGTTGAACATGGGGTGTTGTGAACATGTTTCTACACTCTACCTACCGTAGATTATTGGCAGGAGATTATGCCACACTCGGTTGTGGAAACAGAGGACCAGATGGTATGTTGTAAACAATGGAGGTACAACAAAATTTATGTATAGTTCCTCCACATGAAAATATAATACTCATTGGATGGAGAACATGTAAAATATGGAATACAGTGCATTCGGAAAGTATTCAGTCCCCTTCACTTTTTCCTAGATTATGTTACATTACAGCCTTATAATAGAATAGATTAAATAAAGTAAAATCGTTTTTAATCTAGTACAATACCCCATAATGAAAAAGCAAAAATATATATTTTTATATTTTTGAAAATGTATGAAAATAAAAAACTGAAATACCTTATTTACATACTAAGTATTCAGACCCTTTGCTATGAGACTCGAAATTGAGCTCAGGTGCATCATGTTTCCATTGATCATCCTTGAGATGTTTCTACAACTTGATTGGAGTCCACCTGTGGTAAATTCAATTGATTGGACATGATTTGGAAAGGCACACATCTGTTAATATAAGGTCCCACAGTCGACAGTGATTGTCTGAGCAAAAACCAAGCCATGAGGTCGAATGAATTGTCCATTGTGTCGAGGCACAGATCTGGGGAAATGTCTACAGCATTGAAGGCCCCCCAAGAACACAGTGGCCTCCATCATTCTTAAATGGAAGAAGATTGGAACCACCAAGACTCTTCCTAGAGCTAGCCGCCCGGCCAAACTGAGAAGGTAGGTGACCAAGAAACCAACGGTCACTCTAGAGTTCCTCTGTGGAGATGGGAGAACCTTCCCAAAGGACAACCATCTCTGCAGCACTCCTCCAATCAGGCCTTTATGGTAGAGTGGCCAGAAGGAAGCCACTCCTCAGTAAAAGGCACATGGGTGCCTTTTGGAGTTTGCCAAAATGCACCTAAAGACTCTCAGACCATGAGAAACAAGATTCTCTGGTCTGATGAAACCAAGATTGAACTCTTTGGCCTGAATGCCAAGCATCACATCTGGAGGAAACCTGGCACCATCCCTACGGTGAGGCATGGTTGTGGCAGCATCATGCTGTGGGGATGTTTTTCAGCAACATTGACTGGGAGACTAGTCAGGATCGAGGGAACAGAGCAAAGTACAGAGAGATCCTTTATGAAAAACTGCTCCAAAGCGCTCAAGACCTCAGACTGGGGCAATGGTTCACCTTCCAACAGGACAGCGACCCTAAGCACACAGCCAAGATGACGTAGGAGTGGCTTCGGGACAACTCTCTGAATGTTCTTGAGTGGCCCAGCCAGAGCCCAGTCTTGAGCCCGATCAAACATCTCTGGAGAGACTTGAAAATAGCTGTGCAGCAACGCTCTCCATCCAACCTGACAGTGCTTGGGAGAATCTGCAGAGAAGAATGTGAAAAACTCGAGGCAGTAATCACTGCCAAATGTGCTTCAACAATGTACTGAGTAAAGGGTCTGAATACTGATGTAAAAGTGATATTTCAGTTTATTATTTTTCATACATTTGCAAACATTTCTAGAAACATGCTTTTGCTTTGTCATTATGGGGTATTTTGTGTAGAATTGATGAGGGAAAAAATAATAATCCATTTTAGAATAAGGCTGTGACCTAAGAAAATGTGAAAAACGTCAAGGGGTCTGAATACTTTCCGAATGCACTGTACATACACTATACTACTATATATAATGGTAAATCAATACATCTACCACGGCTTAGTCATATAACAGACATGCGAAACCTAGTTCCAAATCCATTTGCTTTACTCATTATGTTAACAATTCTACTACTACATTTGGTTAATTGTGTGAACCATGAAAGATTGGTTCCAATAATTTGTGGATGTTTCTCTGTTTCCTTTCTTTCATTATTTTAAATATAAATGATTACTTGTTTGCACTGAGCATACATGGTGATGAAAACAATACAATACTTGCTTTATTGGTCCATTTTCATGGATATTCTTTATTTTCTGCTGTAACAGTCTTATATAAAGAGTACTCATAATACCAAGATCACAATGTAAGGTACTGCATGATGTCACTACTGAGTAAGAGTTATGAGCATGACTAGACACCTTGTGAAAATATATTCTTCAGTGTTATTTTCCATGCAATGTTTTGGCCATAGTAATATTACACAAATTGTCCTATAAAACCCCAATCTCAGGACTCGATACAGTCTATTCGGGAAGTATTCTGACCCCTTCACTTTTTCCACACGTTACGTTACAGCCATTCTAAAATGGATAAAATATATTTTTTCCCTCATCGATCTACACACAATAGCCCATAATGACAAATCAAAAACAGGTTTTTAGAAATGTTTGCAAATTATATGAAAAAAACCCTGAAATATCACATTTACCTCAGTACTTTGTTGAAGCACCTTTGGCAGTGAATACAGCCTTGAGTCTTCTTGGGTATGACGCTACAAGCTTGGCACACCTGTACTTGGGGAGTTTCTCCAATTTTTCTTTGCAGATCCTCTCAAGCTCTGTCAGGTTGGATGGGGAGCGTTGCTGCACAGCTATTTTCAGGTCTCTTCAGAGATATTCGACCAGGTTCAAGTCTGGGCTCTGGCTGTGCCACTCAAGGACATTCAGAGACTTGTCCCGAAGCTACTCCTGGTTTTCATCAACGATCTGTCTATACTTTGCTCCGTTCATCTTTCCCTCAATCCTGACTAGTCTCCCAGTTCATGTCGCTGAAAAACGTCCCCACAGTATGATGCTGCCACCACCATGTTTCACAGTAGGGATGGTATTGGACAGGTGATGAGCGTTGCCAGGTTTCCTTCAGATGTGACGCTTGGCATTCAGGCCAAAGAGTTCAATTTTGGTTTCATCAGACCAGAGAATCTTGTTACTCCCGGTCTGAGAGTCCTTTAGGTGCCTTTTGGCAAACTTCAAGTGGGCTGTCATGTGAGGAGTGGCATCCATCTGGCCACTCTACCATAAAGAGATGGTTGTACTTCTGGAAGGTTCTCCCATCTACACAGAGGAAGGTATTGTGTGTAGTTTGATGCGGGAAATTGTTTATTTAATCAATTTTATAAAGGCTATAACGTAACACAATGTGGAAAAAGTGAAGGGGTCTGAATACTTTCCGTATGCATCTGTCAACAGCTGAGCCTTACACTTTTTTCTGAGCGCTAACCTTTTGGTCAATACTGGGAGTTCTGAATGCCAAGAATGTTCACACTCTTGAAGGGAATAGTACATTGCTGTTTTACAGATGTCTGCAGCCAAAGTCTACCATGACATTAAACATAGTAGCCTATAAGTATTAAGGGTAGCACTTGTCATAAATCCAACTTGTAAAATGCATTGTGATATGTAATGATGCATAATACCTGTGGTTTCACTATCGTGGTACTGTATTAAATAGCTTGTTTAGGCAGACAAATGTTGATATAAATACATTCAAAATAAGTTGAATTGTATTGACTTATTCTAGAGTATCATAATAACCCCTAAAGAAAAGACATGACACACATCACACCTGGTACTTCAGCAAAAACATTTAGGCCTTGTTTGATTTCCATTACAATTGGGTATTACAACAACGCGTGTTTGAGTGTTGGTGATGAATGAATGTGCATAGTAGAGATTGTATGGGGATTCCACCTAATTAGCCTTCTATTACACTATAGCTTTAGTCATAAATCAAATGGTAGTTAAACTTGAATAGCAGACTATTAATGTATGGTGAGAGATTATGAGAACAGAGTCTACAATAGTAATTTGGTAATGAGTATGGTGGGTATGTCTAAGGAGTTCTGTCAATGTGAACACAATTACTCCAGGACATCCTGGGTAGGCCTTCTTTGTTGCTGTGAATCTGAGGAGTGGACATTACGGTGGTGTTTTAGACCAGACACACTCTGGGGATGAACGAATGAAATATTTATTAGCCCTGCATGTAAAAACACTCATAAAACCGTATGGGGTGGATGCTGTATGTACTGTACAGTAGGTACTGGATGTATGAGATTGTAGCTTTAATAGCTTTCCACCTGGCTGTTGATAGCTGTTTAATTTTGTGGAAATTATAAGAATCGACAAATTGTCTGTGCGACGTAGCTACTGTACATTTATCTCTGATGGTCCTGCGCAAATGCAGATTTCTAAATAACAGAGCAAGTTAAGGTTTAAGCCCTACTAATTGTTGTGTATTCAAACCTCTAGATTGACTGGTTTACAGTAATATAGACCTGCTTCATTACCCTATATATATTGGATGGAATGGGTGTTCTTTTGCTACACAACAGAACAGTCCCCATGCTCTCAAGGTAATCTGGCTCAGTTCCCTGTCTGACAATTCTATGGCCAGCTTCCATCTCACCCAGATGAGAAGCCTGACCCTGCTCCTGACCCGCTTCTTTTAATTATCCCACCGCCATGCATTAGATACAGTGGAATTAGCTACAAATAAACAAAACATCTCGTTGTTATCATACCATGTAGTAAGGAAGCCAATTAGAATAATGATAAACTTCTCTCTGTCTTTCTTACCCCCATCCTGGTTACTATGATAAATGCTGCAGTTAAAGCATTAATAGAAAAGAAGGAATGTTTTCACTTGCTATTTTCTCCACAAGATAATTCACCCACTCTGCAATATAAGGGTCAAAGAGAATCAATGCATGTATGACATTTTAATCAGAGTTCTCCATGTATTTAAAGAGGATCAAATGACCTTTATGCAACATCAAATTGATTGTAACAGAGCATTGGCTACCGCAGCAATAAATCATTTTTAAACGGAGAAGAAAAGACTCCAACACGGGTGGGTATGTTTGCTTTGTATTGTGCTGAACAATAATGGTAAACAGGGATTATTAAAGAAGCCTAACCTTGCAGATAAACAAAGTATTTCCCTTGTGTGCCGTAGAAAGAAAATGGTATGCAATATGAACTGTGGAAAATACCATTCTGTTGGTTCGGAAAACTGCTTTCATATTCATGTTTTGTTGACGATTAGCCCTGTGATGATTGTTTAAAATCGAAAGTTTAGCTCATTATGTGTAGCAGTTCTAAACCTTTATTGTGCCTTCATTTTAATGCCATCATCCAATCATCACCACACAAATGATTGCATTCCATGTGATTTGGACCCCACGTGCTATGAGAAAGTAGGGTAAAAAGAGAGAGAAAGAGAGGGAGAGAGGAAGAGTGAGTAAGAGATGGTGTAGTGCAGTGCTTTCTACATTGCATGTGTTTTTGCTTTCCTTCCGGCAACAGGCAGAGAGAGGCAGAAAGGTCTACACTCAAGGGGGATCTCCAGAGAGATGACTGACATGTGTGACCTCAATGAAATTGATAACATAGTTACATTCAGCTTGCCTTAAATCAATTACCTTTCTCTCTTTTGTATATTATGGAATAGATGTTTACTTCTTCCAATACAATGTTTATGCATTAGCCTCCAACTCACAGACCAGCTGGTCAGACAGTCAGACCACATCAAATCAAAGAAAAAAGTCAGTAAGCATACTGATTCAGTTCACAATGTTTCTTGACTTTTAAAATACACTTAAGACTGCTCAAGTGAACAAATGGCAATGGAATCAAATAGTACGATACATTGGAAAAGGGAATTATACAGTGGAATATACAACATTGTAATCCTCTTCATATTTTGATGGAAATGATGAAAAATGTTCATATCAGTTTGTAACGAACCATAGGCGATATTCGCCAATATTTACAACATGTTAATTCGTACCCAGAATATATTTTTTAAATAACATAATTTTGGGGGGGTTGCCTGGAGGTAGGTTACCCGAGGCCCCAAATGCATTAGTCCGGCCCTGTTCTACACACTGCCTCTCCTCCGCTCAGCTTCACTGTTTATAGACAGCCATGCTGTCTATTCAAGCCCCTCCCCCACTGGTTTCAGTCAGGGGCGTACGAGGGGGGTACCCGGGGTGGCACCAGTCCCCCCATTCTCATTGGATCAGAATGCTGTCAATCTGTCTCAGTTATTATAGGCATACTGTAAGATAGATGAAGTTACTACCTAGCTCAGTCTTCATCATTTGTGTATTCTTAATAGTTGCAGTAAAATACCTTCAAGGCAATGATTGGGACGACTTGTCCTACTACTTCTACTGTATTTTCAAAATACCCTTCAAAATAGACAAACTAACTCATGTCAAACTGTAAAATTGCAGGAAATGCGTTTTAAAATGTTAAAAGCAAATCCGGTAGAGGACACTCGGACCCCCAATCCAATGTTCGTCCCCCCCAATATCTACACCACAATTTCACCCTTGTAACAAACCACATTTATGAGTATGTAGGATAGCTTGGAGTGAAATCATCATGTTGAATCTTTGCTTTACTTCAGCAGTTTGGAGTAGGAAAGAGAGATAAGGTTAGATGTCATATCTATTATTTTTTTGTACAGGGGGGGCCAGGTTTAGCGGATATCTGAAAATCCCTTTCCAAACTTTCATTTCCAAGCAAATCACCCATGGAGGCACAAACAGGGGAATAACAGAGATAATGTGATGCATGGTGTTGTCTCCACCTCGCTGAGGAAATAGCTGTGAATCCCTGAAACCAATCTCCCGATCAGCTCAGGTCCCTTGCCATTGGAGAGAAGCGGGGGAAGAATACAGCACTGACACCGTTAGTGTGCTATCTGAATGAAAATCAAGTCACTCTCTTTATTGCAGAAAAGCCTTCAGGGAAATGTGAACGTTAGCATTTTCATTTGAGTATTTTTTTCCTCCATAGCACCCCCTCTCTTTTACTATTTAAGTTTTGGACAGTAGTTACACCTAATGGAAACCAATTATTTTTTACATTAAGTTATGAATACATATCTACTTAATTTAGTTATTGAAACACTAATGAAATGAGAAATAATCATCAGAAATGATTACGTTAGATTGACCAAATGTATTCAGGTAATCATGCTTCAACTCCCAAATGAATCAATTGTGTCAGTTGTAGCTCTTTGAGTTGTGTTAGTCCTAAATGAAAACAGCACTTATTTACATTCTAAACATGTTCATTCAAATTAACAATAGTATAATTAAGATCTAAGTATCAAGCTGTATCCTTCCATCTGCATCTTGCTATTCCATGAGGCTCACTACCCATTTTTAAGCCAGCAGCCGCAGTAGTCAACTAACCGAAAAGACCAGTTGAAGCACAATGACATTCTCAGTAGCAGTTACATAAACTTGTTACTTTTTACATGTAGTTGTTTATATAGCTAGTTGAATGCACTGACTGAAGTCACTCTCGATAAAAGTGCCTGCTAAATGACCAAAATGTAAATGTACAAATGTACAATTGCAAAGCATGCTGGGTATCACTCTAATGAGCTCTACCAAAACCACAAACTCTTTGACCAAACAAACTTTGGCGAGTTCATTTCTACATTAATGAATCTGGTGCACATCACGTTCCACCAAGTGAAGTAAATTCTTCAAGAGACAATTACATTCTGCCATAAAACATGAATTAAATGTGTACAAAATATGATAGAGCAAAACTTAAGGTTATATTTTTTTTGTGTAGCTGCCGTCTCTCCCAGGCAATCAGCTGCAGGATCACTGATGAATCCGGATCTCGCTCCCAGTTTGTGTGTTTTCTAATCAGAAGCGGTTACACAAATATGACAATGTTAGCATTACTTGTCATCCCTGCTCTGTATTTCTTTAAGGGTGAGAGACCTTTGTGGTGCGATACTGAGGGCAGGGACAGTGATGCAAACAGAGGCTTATGCATGTTTTGAGATATTGCTGGAAACAGCTGAATAGAAACTTGGGACTCAAGCAAGGGAGGGGGCTAAGGATTTGTTTTGTGTGGGAACATGTTTACATTCTATACGAAATCTAAATGACTATTGATAATGTGCTAAATAGCAACAATAAAAGGGCTAGATACAATGGGAAATTGTATGTGGAGGATTGTTTGCACTGTTTGTGGAGGATCACTTCACAATGTTCCAAGGACCTACCATATAAGTGAACATAACATATTCATTGAACCCTTTACCGCACGTCATTGCACAAGCTGACCTGAATTTTTACTTAGTATTGTGGCTGTGAAACGATAGTTGCCATGAGCTGTTAGCTGTCATAACAGTTTAATGTGTAGGTCCTATGCCATAATGGTTCAAGTAAAGTGTTGGCCTCTAACTGATCCTTTGTAAAATTCCCTACAAAAACTCTCACTCAGGCCTGTTCTTCTCAATACACTTTTTGAACATTTCTACTCTGACAGGTATATGGCAAGCTTTCCCTCTGTCATTGACTCTCTGACCATAAAGTCATCTTTGGGACGTGAGTGTGTTTTGTGCCAGTGCCAATGTCCATAGAGTTCTCTCTAAATGGAATGGATGATAAATACAGGTACTGCTCTGATAGCGTTTGTTTCACTCCATTAATCAATATATATTAGACACAAGTAAACAGATTAATCCATTGGTTGACCTTGGGTTCTATTCAAATGTTGCCAGCTGAAATGGCAGGCACATGGGCAACAAGCTTTTAAATTAAAATACACTGAGTGTACAAAACATTAAGAACACCTTCCTAATATTGAGTTGCACCCAACCTTTTGCCCTCTGAGCAGCTTCAATTCATTGAGGCATGGACTCTACAAGGTGTCAAAAGCATTCCACAGGGATGCTGGCCCATGTTAACTCCAATGCTTCCCACAGTTGTGTCAAGTTGGCTGGATGTCCTTTGGGTGGTGGACCATTCTTGATACACACGGGAAACTGTTGAGCGTGAAAAACCCAGCAGCATTGCAGTTCTTGACACAAAACTTTGCGCCTGGCACCTACTACCATACCCTGTTCAAAGGCACATAAATCCCCCTCTGAATGGCACACATATACAATTCATGTCTCAATTGTCTCAAGGCTTGTCTCACACCTGTCTCCTCCCCTTCATCTACACTGATTGAAGTGGATTTAAAATGCAACATATACAAGGGATCATAGCTTTCACCTGGATTCACCTGGTCAGTCTATGTCATGGAAAGAGCAGGTGTTTTGTACACTCAGTGCATGTAATGTGAACATTCAAATTTGGACTGGGGTGCACAAGGTCAAAAGGTCTGAGCCACAATTAATGTTACAAAATGTCCATAAGCAGGAGAAGGTTTGCAGAGAGAAATGAGAACTTAAGGGAAAATACAGCTATTTTCTCCAAACACAAGTTTTAAGCTCCATGACCTGAGCTGTGCTTGAGACTTTTCTAGAAACTCTTGAATTACTCCCTCCAGTGCACAGGCACGCAGCGGCAGAAGCGGAGTAATGAAAAACGTGCACGTGGATCCGTGCGGACAGAGTTCAGTGGACCAGGTGTTGGCACTGGCAGCATTAGGCCTGTCCGCCCCACACGCACGCCCTCTATTTATGGAGAATGAACGAGCTCACAGCCCCCAGTCCCTCCCTACAAGCCAAATCACAATTCCTTTCAGCAGATCTCTTCTGGGGACACATACGTACGGCAGGAGCAAGTGGAACAACCTGGAAATATGCAGCCATCTGCACTGAACCCCGGCCACAGAGGCACTGGAGTGATAAATGATCCAGCAATATCACCCAGGTTCAAATCACATTCCTCTTTTTCTCTGCCTCAGCCACGAAGAGTACACTACAATGACCTCTTCTTGAGTACACACATTCAGAAGGAGGAGGATCCCCAGGCGAATGAATCACCACTGATAATGACATTTCCCTGTAAATATATGGGCTCCCTTTCTTCACCCTCACCAAATGTGGCAGTGAGATGCTCAAGTGCTAGTGCTCTTTGCCCTGGGGGTGAGATCTTGAGCTGATATCTCATGCAGAGGAGCAGCTGATGCACCCCCCACGCAAGTGCTTTCACAACCACAATCCACCAAGGGATTCACAGTGGAGAACCCTGCTACCCTGCTTCATAACCAGGCACGTACACAGATAGGGCTCTACCTGTGCAGACACAAGCCCTTTTCCCTTCCAGTCTCCAAATATCCAAATATGCATGGCTTGAGAGATGTGGTCATCGGTCGAGTATGTGTAGCGAGCGAACTACTGTAAATATCAACAGTACTGCCACAGCAGCATGCCATTTGATTAACACTTGATAACACATGATTTTGCCAACAGTACCACACAAAATATTATGTCTGGTTGGCAGAGAAAGGTAGAAAAACAGAGAGGTAAATCACTATCAGTAAAATAAATCGAGCTAGCTAAATAGCAGATGTACATCAATCATCAACATCAATGATCAGCTGAATGCCCACCCTCTTTTCCTGAGTAGGTCGTCATTGTAAATAAGAATTTGTTCTTAATTGACTTGCCTAGTTAAATAAAAATAAAAAGTAAATAAATAAAGATGTCAATCATGTCGTTAGGGGGCACTGTAACTAGCTTGCTTACAATTTGTGATGATTAGTGTTGCAGTAATAAATAGACCCATGCAATAAATACTGAGGCATTTGGTATGTTATTAATTTCGAGATATGAATTTTGAAAGTACACAACCGTTAAAAAGTTTGGGGTCACTTAGAAATGTCCTTGTTTTTTGAAAGAAAAGCAAAAAAATTTGTCCATTAAAATAACATGAAATTGATCAGATACAATATAGACATTGTTAATGTTGTTCATGACTATTGTAGCTGGAAACGGCTGATTTTGTATGGAATATCTACATAGGCGTACAGAGGCCCATTATCAGCAACCATCACTCTGTTCCAATGGCACATTGTGTTCGCGAATCCAAGTTTATCATTTTAAAAGGCTAATTGATCATTTGAAAACACTTTTGCAATTATGTTAGCACAGCTGAAAACTGTTGTTCTGATTAAAGAAGCAATAAAACTGGCCTTCTTTAGACTAGTTGAGTATGTGGATTTGGAGTATCAGCATTTGTGGGTTCGATTACAGGCTCAAAATGGCCAGAAACAAAGAACTTTCTTCTGAAACTCGTTAGTCTATTCTTGGTCTGAGAAATGAAGGCTATTCCATGCAAGAAATTGCCAAGAAATTGAAGATCCCGTACAACGCTGTGTACTACTCCTTCGCAGAACAGCGCAAACTGTCCCTAACCAGAATAGAAAGAGGTGTTGGAGGCCCCGGTACACAACTGAGCAAGAGGACAAGTACATTAGAGTTTCTAGTTTGAAAAACAGACGCCTCACAAGTCCTGAACTGGTAGCTTCATTAAATAATGCCGCAAAACACCAGTATCAACGTCAACAGTGAAGAGGCGACTCCGGGATGCTGGCCTCCATGGCTGGAGAGATCATTTAGTCTTGATACAGATTTTCAAGCAGATTTAAATCAAAACTGTAACTTGGCCACTCAGGAACATTCACTGTCTTCCTTGGTAAGCAACCGTGTCGATTTGGCCTTCTGTTGTAGCAGTGGCGGTCAGTGCCATTTAAGATGACGGAGGATGATTTTTTTTGTTATGAGCATGGCCTTATTTCTATTACAGCATGTTGGATGACTCTCATTCATATCCATTCACCCTGTTCAATGTAACAGTGATAGGTTTAGGCTAGTACACGATACTCACATTTTCCCTATACCCTATAATTCATTAAAAATCCTACAATGTGATTTTTTTTCTCATTTCGTCTGTCATAGTGGAAGTGTACCTATGATGAAAATTACAGGCCTCTCTCATCTTTTAAGTGGGAGAACTTGCACAATTGGTGGCTGACTAAATACTTTTTTGCCCCACTGTATGTTGTTGTCTTAGGTCTCTCTCTACGTAGTGTTGTGTTGTCTCTCTTGTCGTGATGTGTGTATTGTCCTATATTTTCATTAAAACATTTTTTTTTTATCCCAGCCCCCATCCCTGCAGGAGGCCTTTTGCCTTTAGGTAGGCCGTTATGATTACACCCTATATCAGCTAGATATTGTAAACAAGAATTTGTTCTTAACTGACTTGCCTAGTTAAATAAAGGTTTAAATAAACCAAAAATGAATAGCCTATTTTTATTTATTTTTTATTTAACTAGAGAAGTCAGTTAAGAACAAATGCTTATTTACAATATCTAGCTGATATAGGGTGTAATCATTAGTCCAACAGTTGAAAACTAGAGTTTCTATTGCACAAATTCAGTTTCTTTATCACAGTTTTGTTTCATTTGCTTCCGTTTAAGAAAGGTTTTTCAACAGAATTGGCGGAATAAATACACAGCTGATCAAGCATTAACATAGTTCACTCTCATAACAGCCACGTTTTATATATTCTCTTCCCTTCACCTGTGGACTTCAATGCACAACACATCAGCTGTATGTTACCAGGCGAAAAAACCTTTCCAAGCCAAACCGCTACACACAGCCTACATCGTTGTCACCATATTAGCTAAAGTAAAGTCATGGTCAGCATAATAATAATAATATAACTAATGCATTAGTAAACCAGCTATAATCATGCAGTAACGTTAGTGTACAGTCAGTAAGCAGTTACTGGTGGCAATAAATTAGTAGTACCAAAAGCTTACCTTGACTTAGAAGAGTTCCAGTGTTGTGTTGGAAAGTCATAGCCAGCTAGCTAATGTAGCATCCCTCTGTTTGAGTAGGGTGTTTCAGTAAGCTAAATTAGCTAGCTGCATTTCTTTTTTTCTTTTTTCTTATTTTATTCCACCTTTATTTAACCAGGTAGGCTAGTTGAGAACAAGTTCTCATTTGCAACTGCGACCTGGCCAAGATCAAGCAAAGCAGTTCGACACATACAACAACACAGAGTTACACATGGAATAAACAAACTTACAATCAATAATACAGTAGAAAAGTCTATATACAGGATGTGCAAATGAGGTAGGATAAGGGTACGGCAATAACTAGGCCATGGTGGCGAAGTAATCACAATATAGCAATTAAACACTGGAATGGTAGAATGTGCAGAAGATGAATGTGCAAGTTGAGATACTGGTATGGGAATGAGGTAGATTGGATGGGCTATTTACAGATGGGCTATGTACAGGTGCAGTGATCTGTGAGCTGCTCTGAAGGCTGGTGCTTAAAGATAGTGAGGGAGGAAAGAGTCTCCAGCTTTAGTGATTTTTGCAGTTCGTTCCAGTCATTGGCAGCAGAGAACTGGAAGGAGAGGCAGCCAAAGGAAGAATTGGCTTTGGGGGTGACTAGTGAGATATACCCGCTGGAGTGCGTGCTACGTGTGGGTGCTGCTATGGTGACTAGTGAGCTGAGAAAAGGCGGGGCTTTACCTAGCAGAGACTTGAAGATGACCTGGAGCCAGGGTTTGGCGACGAGTATGAAGCAAAGGCCAGCCAACAAGAGCGTACAGTTCGCAGTGGTGGGTAGTACATGGGTGACAAAACAGATGTCACTGTGATAGACTGCATCCAATTCGTTGAGCAGAGTGTTGGAGGCTATTTTGTAAATGACATCACCAAAGTCGAGGATCGGTAGGATGGTCAGTTTTACGAGGGTATGTTTGGCGCATGAGTGAAGGATGCTTTGTTGCAAAATAGGAAGCAGATTCTAGATTTACTTTTGGATTGGAGATGTTTAATGTGAGTCTGGTAGGAGAGTTTACAGTCCAACCGGACACCTAGGTATTTGTAGTTGTCCACACATTCTAAGTCAGAGCCGTCCAGAGTAGTGATGCTGGACGGGTGGGCAGGTGCGGGCAGCAATCGGTTGAAGAGCATGCATTTAGTTTTACTTGCATTTAAGAGCAGTTGGAGGCCACGGAAGGAGAGTTGTATGGCATTGAAGCTCGTCTACAAAATCACGCCGGAGGAGATGGCCGCCATTTTACGGTCTCCTAACCAATTGTGCTATTATGTGGGGTTTTTTCGCGATATTTGTAAAGGATTTTGTACATAATGTTTCTGCAACCGTATCTTACGGAAGAAAAGAGCTTCTGGATATCAGGACAGCGATCACTCTCCTCGGATTAGACAAAGAGTTTTTCAACAACAACAGCAGCAGCAGCAAGCAGGACTCATGATATTCTTCAAACACCCCACAGTGCAGACATCCCAATTATTCGCAAAAGGAAGCGACGCAGAGGACGAAGAGCCGGATGCCTCGTCCGGACCCGCAGAAGACAACCAGGAATGCTGCCGTTACCGTCAATATTACTCTCAAATGTGCAATCATTGGACAATAAACTAGACGAGGTAAGATCACGAATATCCTACCAACGAGACATCAAAAACTGTAATATCCTATGCTTCACGGAATCGTGGCTGAATGACGACATGGATATTCAGCTAGCGGGATATACGCTGCACCGGCAGGATAGAACAGCACACTCCGGTAAGACGAGGGGGGGCGGTCTGTGCATATTTGTAAACAACAGCTGGTACACGAAATCTAAGTAAGTCTCTAGATTTTGCTCGCCTGAAGTATATTGTGATAAACTGCAGGCCACACTACTTGCCTAGAGAATTCTCAGCTATACTTTTTGTGGCTGTTTATTTACCACCACAGACAGATGCTGGCACTAAGACCGTACTCAGTCAGCTGTGTAAGGAAATAAGCCATCAGGAAACCACTCACCCAGAGGCGGCGCTCCTAGTGGCCGGAGACTTTAATGCAGGGAAACTTAAATCAGTTCGACCAAATCTCTATCAACATGGTAAATGTGCAACCAGAGGGAAAAAAATTATAGATCACCTGTACTCCACACACAGAAACGCGTACAAAGCTCTTCCTCGCCCTCCATTTGGTAAATCCGACCACAACTCTATCCTCCTGATTCCTGCTTACAAGCAAAAATGAAAGCAGGAACCACCAGTGATTCAGTCTATAAAAAAATGGTCAGAAAAAGCAGATGCTAAACTACAGGACTGCTTTGCTATCACAACCTGGAACATGTTCCGGGATTCTACCGATGACATTGAGGAATACACCACATCTGTCACTGGCTTTATCAATAAGTGCATTAAGGACGTCGTCCCCACAGTGACTGTACGTACATACAATGGTCTAATGGTAACATCCCTGAGCAGTTTTATTCCAATCCTGCAGCTCAATTCAAGACGACTGCATCTTTGATGTGTCTCGGTGGATTAATACATAATTAGTACATAATCCACAGCATAATTATTAACTTGACCATGCTTAAAGAAATATTCCATGTCTGATTTTTTATTGTTAACCCTCTACCAATCACTAACCTTCTTCATTGAACTTTCGAAAAGCTCCCTGGTCTTTGCAGTTGAATCTGTGCTTGAAACTCAATAGTTGACTAAGGGACCTTACAGATGTTGTATGTAGGGTTAGTCATTCAAAAATCATCACCCCCTATTATTTTGCTCAGAGTGAGTCCATATAACTTATTATGTGATTTGGTAAGGCTTGCCTAAACACAGGGGCGAAATAATTATGCAACAACTATATTTTAATTATTAAGTTTATATGAATTAAAAAAATATGTCTAATTTTTCCACTTTGACATTAGAGTATTTTGTGTAGCTTGTTGACAAAAAAAACACAATATAATTTGAAGAAATCCATGGGGTCTAAATACTTTTGCGAGGCACTATAGCTACTGTAGGCTACTGACCACACAGCTTTGACCATCACAGGACCTTTCATTTGTTATTCAGTACTGCAAGTACTGATGTGGTATTACATCCAGATGAAACTGGTTTTTCACATTCAAGCATCCTACTATTTATTGCAGTCCCTTTTACATGGTATGGGTTATGGGTTGAGTTAGCTATATTTCTATGAAATAATGTCTTTTCACAAATACAAGGGAGTTATATTTTCAGAGGCCTTGGATATGGCAAAAGAAAATGCTGATTAGAGAAGTGAACAAAGTTGCTCTCATTTATTTTAAGACAAAGTTATGAGATAATTATGTTAGAGTCTGCTATCTTGTGTGTGTTTGGGGAGTAAAATGTTGCAGTACTTTTTCTCTTTCTCTTACTCTGGGGAGAACAGTTTGAGAGCCATCTTAGCGAAGCGGTCTGTTAGTTTGTCATTAATCGCGTAGCGTGTAACCCAGAGGGCAGGGGGTTGACATGTTATTGGCACCACACCCCATGGGTACCACAGCCAGGGGAAATTAATTTAAGCAGCTTTGTATATGTATTTGGGAATTCACCTATTTTTTCTCTCTCTCACAACTAGCTATGTTTCAGCAACCAAAACCAGACAGAGAAATTTGTATTATTTTAATATACAGTACCAGTCAAAAGTTTGAATACACCCATCAAGGTTTTTCTTTCTTCTACATTGTAGAATAAAAGTGAAGACATCAAAATGATGAAATAACACATATGGAATAATGTAGTAACCAAAAAATATATATTTTATCTTAGATTCTTCAAAGTAGCTACCCTTTGCCTTGATGACAGCTTTGCACACTCTTGGGATTCTCTCAACCAGCATCACATGGAATGCTTTTCCAACAGTCTTGAAGGAGTTCCCACATATGCTGGGCACTTGTTGGCTGCTTTTTCTTCACTCTGTGGTCCAACTCTTCCCAAACCATCTCAATTGGGTTGAGGTCAGGTGATTGTGGAGGCCAGGTCATCTGATGCAGCACTCCATCACTCTTCTTCTTGGTCAAATAGCCCTTACACAGCCTGGAGGTGTGTTTTGGGTCATTGTCCTGTTGAAAAAGAAATAATAGTCCCACTAAGCACAAACCAGATGGGATGGCATATTGCTGCAGAATGCTGTGGTAGCCATGCTGATTAAGTGTGCCTTGAATTCTAAATAAATCAAAACATTGTCACCAGCAAAGCACTCTCACACCTCCTCCTCCATGTTTTAGGGTGGGAACCACACATGCGGAGATCATTCGTTCACCTACTCTGCATCTCACAAAGACATGGCGGTTGGAACCCAAAATCTCTCATTTGAAATCAGGCCCAGAGGACAGATTTCCACCGATCTAATGTCCATTGTTTGTTTTTCTTGGCCAAAGCAAGTCTCTTCTTCTTATTGGTGTCCTTTAGTAGAGTTTTTTTCAGCAATTCAACCATGAAGTGTCACGCCCTGATATGTTTCACCTGTCCCTGTGAGTGTCTCCACCCCCCTGGAAGGCATTCTGCACCCTTATTGGGTCGTCGGCCAGCCTGTCATCTGGATTCCATTCCCAAACCAATGGTCAGTCGGAGCGAGCCAATCACGATCTGGAAACCACCTTGAGATTCCTGGTCTCAATCAACCCCACTACCTGGAGCCGTCAACTGGTCTGGGTGGAGTATGCTTGGAACACCCTTCCCTGTTCTGCCACGGGACTCTCCCCTTTCGAGTGCTCCAGGTATCGTCGACAAGCGGACCGTCGCCGGACCCCAGCTCCCCGCTACCGCATTGGGCAGAGGGTTTGGCTTTCCACTCAGGACCTGCCTCTGTGGGTAGAGTGCCACAAACTGTCTCCCTGGTTCAAAGGTACTTTCCCATCTCCAGAGTCCTGAGTTCCACTTCTGTCCGTCTTGTGTTACCCTGTACCCTCTGTATCCACCATACTTTCCATGTGTCCAGAATTAAGCCTGTGTCTCACTGTCCTTTGTCTTCTGTTTCCAGGCCCATCCCAAACCCCCGGGTAATCAATGGCCAGCCAGCATATAGGGTGAGATGCTTTCTGAAGGTTTAACCACGGGGCAGGGGTTTTCAGTACCTGGTTGACTAGGAGAGTTATGGCCCAGGTGGCATCCCTGGGTGGTGGGGGGGTACTGTCACGCCCTGATCTGTTACACCTGTCCTTATGATTGTCTCCACCCCCTCCAGGTGTCGCTGATTTCCCCCAGTGTATTTATCCCTGTGTTTCCCGTCTCTCTGTGCCAGTTCGTCTTATATGTCTTTCCAAGTCAACCAGCGTTTTTCCCATTCTCCTGCTTTTTGCTATTCTCCTTTTTCTAGTCCTCCCGGTTTTGACCCTTGCCTGTTTCTGTATCCACCTGCCTGACCATTCAGCCTGCCTTGACCATGAGCCTGTCTGCCACTCTGTACCTCCTGTCCACAACCATTCTCTTGCCTACTCCTTTTGGATTAATAAACATTGTAAGACATGCAAATAATAGCCGATTTCTGAAGCTGGTAACTCAAATGTACTTATCGTCTACAGCAGTGGTAACTCTGGGTCTTCCTTTCCTGTGGCGGTCCTCATGAGGGCCAGTTTCATCATAGCGCTTAATGGTTTTTGCGACTGCACTTGAAGAAACTTTCTGAAATTTTCCCTATTGACTGACCTTCATGTCTTAAAATAATGATGGACTGTGGTTTCTCTTTGCTTATTTGAGTTGTTCTTGCCGTAATATGGACTTGGTCTTTTACCAAATAGGGCTATCTTACGTATACCCAACCCTACCTTGTCACAACACAACTGATTGGCTCAAATGCATTAAAAAGGCAAGAAATTCCACAAATTAACGTTTAACAAGGCACACCTATTAATTGAAATCCATTCCAGGTGACAACCTCATGAAGCCGGTTGAGAGACTGTCAAGAGTGTGCATAGCTGTTATCAAGGCAAAGGGCGGCTACTTTGAAGAATCTCAAAAAATATACAGTGGTGCAAAAAAAGTATTTAGTCAGCCACCAATTGTGCAAGTTCTCCCACTTAAAAAGTTGAATATTCATCATAGGTACACTTCAACTATGACAGACAAAATTAGGAAAACAATTCCAGAAAATCACATTGTAGGATTTTTAATGAATTTATTTCTAACTACACCTAAGTTTAGGCATTCATTCTAAATGGTTATGGTAAGGGTTAGTTAAGGTTTTGGATAGGGTTAAAACAAAAAATACGTAAAACAAGTGTCTACCACTGAGATTGAACATGCGACCCTCGGAAAGATAATGCTGAGCAGGAAGAGCAACTCCGCAACCCTCGGAAGGACGATGCTGAGCAGGAGGAGCAACCCAGGGTGTCAAAATTGGACATTTGGAGTAATGTGGATAAACATCAGAATCGGAAGTCAAATTAGTAAAACCGTGAGATGTTGTTGGCCCATTTACATGTTCTGGCATTCAAAAGCAGCTTTAACAGAGAACTGTCAATGAATAATCATATCAATGGTTGGAATCAGTGAATGAATGGCTGTAGCAACGGTTTGACAAGCCAACTGGCGCAGCATAACAATTGAGGTCTAATTAGACAAAATAAGTGTTTAAGTTGTATCTCGTTTAACAACTTAGTAAAAAAAAGAGATACTAAATAATTCAAACAAGATACTAAGTTGATCAAATGAGATACTAAGTAATTCATACAACAGTATAAGTTTTTTTTACTATTTTTTTTTTTTTTTTGGGGGGGTAGCTAACAGAAGAAGGGCACAAATGTCACAAAAATAATGATGTTCACAATCAGCGGGGATAGAGAATCAAACCAAAACACTCCCCAAATCAATTCAAATGTACCGGTCGGAACGGTTCTGACTGATATTTTGGTGTACAGCGCACTCTGGGAACGTCGCAGGGTCCAGTGCCTCTACAACCACTCTGTCAGCGGAGCTGACTTGAAGTGTCAGGTTTCACACCCAACATTTTCATAGGGAGTGATGTGTCACATTTTCTGGCCTATCCAGACAAATAATCGATTTTCTCCTGCCTCTGAGCAACGGAGCCAAGCCTGGGAGACTGCATATTAAAGGGGACAGTCTCGTGAATCCAGCAATCATTTTATTCACATCATATTCTCAGCTGGATTTAGAGCCAAACATCGGAAAAAATACTAAATAATTGTGTATAATAGAAACACAACCACTTTCTCTTGGTACAGAGGGAGAAAATCCATTTGTGCACAAAGCTGAAGTTGTAACGAGTCTGCAGAATCCGAATAGTGTCTCTACACTGCTTAGAGGATACTTGGCAGAAAATGATCAGTTGTCAGTTATATGAAATGGGGCCAAATTTGTACTGGCACTAAATATGATATTTATTTAAGTTATAAGAAATTACATATCTTATACTAAGTCATTACAGCACCAAACACCACAAAAAAGTTCATTACTGCTCAAACACATTCCTCCTAAAGCCATTCCATTCACTAAGCACTACCTATTCAAGAACCTGGATACAATGAGGGAAGAATAGAAAAATAGATAGGGAAAAACTGAAGGCCATTTTTGATAACCCCAACTGCATGCAGACCTGTCACAATATATACTACCTCTGATCAGGATGTATTTCTCTTTGCTGTTTTTCTGTTCACTGGTAGAAACTGACACGTCTGTAAAAATGACTACTGGTTAATAATATTGTTCCTATTGTTATCAGCATAAGTAATATTAGGAAGGTAAAAATGTAATGTGGTTAACACTGCTAGCAAAAACTCATATAGAAGACATTAGCACAAATGTGAGAGTATTTCTTGGAGACCTAAATCTCATCCATGCACTCATACCCACAGGAGTAGTAGAAACTCCTGTGCAGTATGGTCTGTACACAGTGGAGGCTGCTGAGGGGAAGACGGCTCATAATAATGTCTGGAGCGGAGCAAATGGAATGGCATCAAGCCATGTTTTTGATGTATTTGATACCATTCCACTCATTCCGCTCCACCGATTACCATGAACCCGTCCTCCTCAATTAAAGTGCCACCAACCTCCTGTGGCTGTACATTCCATAAAAACCATTGCCATGGCATATACAGTGCATTCGGAAAGTATTCAGACCCCTTGACTTTTTCCATGTTTTGTTACGTTACAGGCTCATTCTAAAATTGATTAAATAGATTTTTTTCCCCCTCATCAATCTACACACAATACCCCACATTGTTAAATCAAAAACAGCTTTTTATACATTTTTGCAAATTTATAACAAAGAAAAAACTTGCCGAATGCACTGTATAACCAGTCTTTAAAGAGGTGAGACACATTTTGCTATTCGATTCTCGTTCACATAATGAGAGGCACCATTACTTAGGTCAGTACACGGTTTCTTCAAACGCACCTATAATGGAAGACACATCCATTTAGTTGAACCAGAGGATGTGTTTCTATTACGGGTAAATAATGATGGTTATAAATAATAAATAATGATGGTTATGTGTGGGGTCTCCAGCCACATTTCATAGTAATGCTGAACTCGCTTGCTGACATGTGTAGATGCATATCTGATGGTTAAGGGATATTATCATTTGAAAAGAAGCTGTATGGCTCTATATATTGTTACATTCATTGATGGTGGAAAGAGGAAAATGAGTGTTTCCTATAAGTGAGGTGTCTCCTCTAGTGAATACATGGGTGGCCAAAACACACAATACACAACTAGATTTAATGACCATGGATCTTTCGCTCTGTTGGGACAGAATATGCTAGTTCCTTGGATGCTTTTACATTTAGTTTTTCATGTCAATGTTCATGCTTTAAATCAATATTATAAGAGCATTTGGGTTGTGTAATGAAACATCTAATCTATGAAGTTCAGTTAAACAGTCTTTCTCTTGAAATACAAGCAAAACATTAGTCAGAGAAGTTCCCAAAAGCCAATCTCACAGTGTTGTGTACTTTTGTGTACCAAAGTAAAGTGATTCATGGTACCATTGAAGCGGTAGCCTGGTATTCCTATAAAAGATGTTGGGAGTTATTAGGCCCTATAACCATGTCAGAGAGGTAATTAAACCATTCCTCAGTAAGTAGGAACCCTTTGAGTCATCCATCTAATAGATTTGGGATGTGCCTTCCATTCCACAGCACGTGACATTTATTTCAACGTTATTCTCTGGTAGCTAATTATATTCAATATGCTTTAACGATATCCAATTCTATGTTCCTACTAATTATTTCATATTACGATCAACCACAAACCTGTGAAATGGAAGGGATATTAAAAGGGGCATTTAGATCGTGGTAACAGTGTTGGTCCTGAAGCCAAGGTCAAATATGAACTGTATATTCCTTTATGTGAGGCTATGTTTCCCTCACTGTGTGGGAAAGTTTCATCTTACTGGACGTACAGTAGATGGATTTTCTCCCCCGACTCTTTGAATTATTGCCATTGAAAAATTCCTCATGCTTAATAATATTGTTTAAAATTCATGGGGCCTTTTACAGCTTGATTACCACTAGAAAGCCACTCACACATTATATTTCAAGAACAGGATTGTATTTCTGCATCCAGCTGAGTAAATGGCAAGACTGGCATTTTATTCCAACATCGATACAAAAAAGAAAATCAATGTAGCCTTATGCTGTGCTATTCATCAGGCATAACCACCAGGAATCAATCCATTACTGTGGTCATTGTTTCAATCATAATGCCACTTTACTGAATGTTGAGGTGGAGTTCAATTCACACCATTTATTGTGGTCCATTTTTCAACCTTGTACCAAACAAAACCCATTCCCTGGACTCAACACTGATAGAAAAATAGGTGCTATCTAGAACCTAAATGGGTTCTTTGGCTGTCCTCATAGGAGAATCCTTTGAAGAACCCTTTTTTGTTTGAGGTAAAACTATTTGGGGTTCCAAGTAGATCCCTTTCCACAGAGGGTTCTACATGGAACCCAAAATGGTTCTACCTGGAACCAAAAAAGGGTTATCCTATGGGGACAGCCGAAGAACCCTTTTGGAACTATTTTTTTTCTAAGAGTGCAGGGAAATGCTTTTAAGCGCTTTACAACTGAGTTGAAGGAAATTAAAGTGTATCAAAGCTTCAACTGAAAACTGAAATTAGGCTTCAAAATGCTTCTCGTAATGTTTCAGGCCTTCATTATCTCACTGTAAATGGTATTTCTTTGGTCTCTTCTTGAACTTCCTATATATATATAACTCTTATTTTAATTGAATGTGATATCTTGTGGTTGTTTTGCTATGTATTTGTATGTTTTATGTGGACCCTGGGATAGTGTAGCTGCTGCATGTGCAATAGCTAATGGGGATCCTAATAAACTCAACTAAACTGATTATTATGAAAAGCAAACTTTTTTCCAATTCAGATGCTTAAAGTTAATCACAAATATGAAGAAAAACCAGCAACAACATCATCTCTGCTTTCCACTACTATGACCTCTGTCAATATGGAAGCAGATCTATTGCCTTCAGCTGACTCTTTGGCAGGCTTGTTGTCTCCTACGGCACACTAAATCTGATTTGACAATTTCACAGATCCCAGAGCAGCTGCTCCTCTTTATTAACCACATGTTACCTTCATTATCCACTCGTTTTTAGCTCCGCTTTGCATGGAGGTGCTCACATGCATGTTCATAGCTGTGACTGTGGGGTTTCGAGGGCCTTTAAATGTTGTTATGAGCACTGACTTGGTGCGATTAAGAACTGATGCAAGGGAGAGCGA
Source organism: Oncorhynchus tshawytscha (assembly GCF_018296145.1). Lineage (NCBI taxonomy): Eukaryota > Metazoa > Chordata > Actinopteri > Salmoniformes > Salmonidae > Oncorhynchus > Oncorhynchus tshawytscha. Next base: position 25,391,263 of record NC_056430.1, on the reverse strand, counting down.
TTGATGAATAATTCAACATTTACATGTTGTGACACTCATGGAATATAAAACAACAACAATAACTCTGGTACAAGTCTAACCCCAATAAATTCTAAGGAGAACAACAAAAACACCACAAAAAAACATCTGAGGTAATAATACAAGTCACACATTACATTTAAAGATGTATGAACTGTAATCAACCACATCAGTTCAGTTCAAAATACTTTTTCCAACAACAGTGCCAACTGAAGAATTATCCACTTCACAATCACTTGAAACTTTGCAAGTTGTCGTTATAGAGATTCTGGATTGGAAAAAAGACCAAACACAGTAAGTCATGAGTCACTAACATGAACCTTCTATTTCAACTAAAGCACTCATCAACAACAACTTTAACATCATGGGCAAAACATTTTCAATGTAGCATTCTTTATAGAGAAAGACCTAAAGTGGTTCTTTACAGGACAGTTTAGCTGAATTGTTTCCTCAGATCAGAAGCCTCTGCTGCCATCTCCTCCTCTGTTCTCCACCTGGAAGGGACGTCCTCACTCTCACGGTCATGCTTCTGGAGCTGCACATAAATACATCACATAGTCCTTTACGTTACTTTACTAAATGTCTATTAAACAGAGGCTACTAGTTGATGAATAAACACATGTATACCCAGACTTACCTGCACGTATGCACACGCATAGTCACCTGTTTACCTCAGTAACTGGAAGGAGAAATTGACTAAATTCCTTTGAATATGCACCATCATAAAAAAATAAAAAACTGTTAATAAAAAACTGTTTCAATGTAGAATAAACAAAGTTGTTGACCGGGTGTTAGCAGAAACATTAGCACTCAATAGTCTCTGTACACTTGACTGTTCCACCAGATTATAGAATATAAAAGATGATGCCCAGTGGAACTGGGGCACGCACTGGTGAAATTCCATGAAATGCACAAAACAAAAACAACGACAACCTCACTCCTCATTTAGTCTTTTCAGACACAATCAGAGTTGAGGTTTAAAATATAAACGTCTCGCCCTTCCAACAAGGCAAACAAGAGGAACACATTATGGTTAATTGAGAATAGCCACGGAGGGGAAATTGTATGACTGTGACAGATTCTGACACCCGTGCCTGTGGTTGCTGTTTTTGTAACATTCATAGATTTAGAGGGAAACGATGTACTTCATCACACTAATGCCTCCCCCAGGACAGATGGGCTGACATTCTGAGGTTTGGGAGGTGTCTTCATTTTAACTGCCAGGCGGGGGTTGTTTATAATGTAAAGCCACATGCAATACATACCCTCTCCCAACCATAAAAGCCACAACAGCACGGCGTGGTTTCCAACTGCTAAGGCTTCACATTGGGATCTGTCATATGTGGCTGTAGTTTAGATGATGTTAAGATGCAGGAAAGCCCTCAAGGCTAGTATACAGTGTTCAGAATGAGATGTCTTTCAAGCCACACAAAATAAATAAACATAAACAGTGCAGAAAGCTTGCACTGGTTGGTGATATTGATTTTTATGTCCTTGAGTTATTTTCACAGCACATCTAACATGTTTGTGGCATGCTTGGTTAGTCTAGGTAAAAAACGATGCAATAAAAATACCCACCAGTTGAAGATAGCTACTGTAACAGCACGGCACAGAGAGGGATGTTTTATGTTCTCAGAGAGCTAGGCAGTAAAATGATTCAACATGTAATAGATTTCAATGTTTCCCCGCTTCCTCTCTAAACCGTCTGGAAGCTAAAACACCAGGGGGTCATTATTTCAATACATCTTCTCCTTCCAACACTGACAAGTGCTGTTCTGTTTTGTTGCATATTCTTTTTTGTTATATGTGCAAACAGAATATGACCCTGGCTTGAAAGCTTGTCGGATTGGGTCCTGTGGAAAGCAGGCCAGTTGGAACATGAGGACATGGGGGTCATCTCTCTAGCGCCCTTGGGAGTCATGCTAGTCCCTCTTCTAGGCTAGGCTGGACCCTCTGCCTGTTCATGTGGGTTATCTGAGATCACACCAACACACTGCTCAAACCCCAGACAAACCTTATCTCAGACCATCACACTGTATTAGGATCTAGTCCATTTACCTCACAGGACATGGTTACAGCAACTGGAGGATGACATTTTGTTGGAAAGGAGTTAAGGGGGGGAGTGGTGGGGTTGGACGGAGTCAGAGATTTTCAAGCTTCAAACGTTGAACTGAAATGGCTTTGTAGGCTCACGTAATCCCATAAGACGTTACAATGTATTTCAAGCGTAGAAAACTCACATCAACATCGTATTTCGCTGTAAGCAAAGGAATGGGGGAAGGAAAGATATGTCTTTCTGATATTGAAGCTTTTCTTTTTCTGGTAGAAAATTCATTCACAGTAAGATGAATTGCACACAGTTTTAGTAAGGCATTGTCAACTTATCAGAGATGTATAATGCATGTAGTAAGTGTAAGGTGCCTCACTGGGATGAGGTAGGTGCAGGAGTCAGGAGCAGGAGAGCACTGAGGTCCAAATAGTAAAATATTTATTTGGAAGTCCAAAACACAACAAAACTGGTCAGGAAACAAACCCAATGAAGGCGCCCAACAAAACAGGAACTCGAAGTGACAACAGGAGGAAAAAAACAATCTACTCCTAAATAAATCACAACAGCACCAACGACCGTGAGAATAGCCTGTGGCGCAATCTAGCACACGCACCAAACAAACACAGAAATTATCCCGCACAAAATAACAGCAGGCAACGAGGTTAATAAACCTACAGAAATGAACTCAATAGAACACAGGTGTAAGAAACAGACAGACACAAACGAAAAAGAAAAATGGATCGTTGGTAGCTCGTAGGCCGGCGACGACGACCGCCGAGCACCTCCCGAACAGGGAGAGGAGCCACATTCGGTGGAAGTAGTGACAGTAAGTCACATCATTTGTCCCAAATTGATTTTCATGGGGACATTATGTATTTGTGGGGCTCAAATATATTGTTTCCTTGCAACACAAAATACCAGTTGACACTTCAGATTATGTCATTAGAGACACTAATATTGCAAATTAGCCCTTAGCTGGTGACCAGCCTCTAAACATTTACTTGGGCCTCAGACATCATATTATATCATGGCAAAACACTAAAATAAGCCTAAATTGTTCTCCTTTTACTTAACAGTGTTGATTCATGGGGCAAACAGATATTGAGTAAAAGCTGAATTGACAACAGCATGGAAAACTGAAGAATTGCAGAACAATTGCTAATAGCATGCAATGTAATCATGTAATATTAACAAAGACTTGTCTTTGACTTTATCTGAATAATCATCAGGCTCATCAAGACTTAATCAAGGATTTTTGTTCTCCATCTAAAAATCCCCCACACAAATGCTAGCGCAACAACTGTTATGTCATCGAACTTTGCAGTGCTAATTGAGTCTCTTTGAGAAAATACAAAGCACCGAAAAACAATAACTATTCCTTCAAGTAAGACATTGTTTTTGCTGAAAATGCATGGAATAGGGTAGCCTTCTTACAGTATCTCTTCTTGGAATTGGTTTTTCCAGTATGTTGTAAACTGCAACATTCATACAATGTAAGTTCTTCATAGATCATTATACTGTTGAAAACAAGTTCCTTGACTTGTACATTATAAGATCTCAGCATGTCCAAGATAACAGCAGCACAATTAGCAGCATGGTGTGTGTGTGTGTGTGTGTGTGTGTGTGTGTGTGTGTGTGTGTGTGTGTGTGTGTGTGTGTGTGTGTGTGTGTGTGTGTGTGTGTGTGTGTGTGTGTGTGTGTGTGTATGCATTTAGAGCAGGTGGGTTGGTCTTCCTGCTGTTTCTCTGAGAGAAGGGAAAGGCGATCCCCTTGTGTCCTCACTAGCAGCTGTGCGGATGTCCAAACACGCACTGGTGTGTGAGAGCGCGCGTGTGTGTGTGTGCAGAAACCCTGTTAATACTTTCAGTGACAAACGTGCCCATGAATATTAATGCTGGAGATGACTCGCAACATGGCCACAAACATCTGTAGGTACAGTACAGTAGCTGGCTAGCTGTCTCACAGTGTGTCAAAGAGCTAATGCAGCAACTGTCTATTCACATTGGCGGGAGCAGCATGTGTGAATTATCCCTCCCATGACGGCTTTTAATGTATCAATTTATGCTCTTATTAAATACATAAATGTGGAGCCAAGGAACATAATGGTTTTGTTTGAGCTCCTTAACATTTAACACAGCACTCCAGTGAAAGGAGACACACCTCCGCTATCAGCATGGCTTTTCACTATGGGACTCTGACATACATGCCATGGCATTACAATGTCACACTAGAGGTCATCTAATAATTACATGTGAACAAAAAGGACTTCAGAGGATAAGCCTTTGCTCTCAGCACAAAGACATCCTACTCATTAAATAATTTGTCACACCCAATTTACTCATAAATGGAAGTTTGCGGAATTCAAATTCCTCCGGGTGTGTCAAGGCTTCTGAATAAATAAGGAAAACTGGGTTTTCTGAGTAACATACACTACCAGTCAAAAGTTTTAGAACACCTACTCATTCAAGGGTTTTTCTTTATTTTTAGTCATCAAAACTATGAAATAACACATATAGAATCATGTAGTAACCAAAAAAGTGTTAAACAAATCAAATATATTTTATGTTTGAGATTCTTCAAATAGCCATCCTTTGCCTTGTTGAGAGATTTGCACACTCTTGTCATTCTCTCAACCAGCTTCATGAGGTAGTCACCTGGAATGCATTTCAATTAACAGGTGTGCCTTGTTAAAAATTAATTTGTGGAATTTCTTTCCTTCTTAATGTATTTGAGCCAATCAGTTGTGTTGTGACAAGATAGGGGGGTATACAGAAGATAGCCCTATTTGGTAAAAGACAAAGTCTGTATTATGTCAAGAACAGCTCAAATAAGCAAAGAGAAACTACAGTCCATCATTATTTTAAGACATGAAGGTCAATCAATACGGAAAATTACCAGCCTCAGATTGCAGCCCAAATAAATACTTCACAGAGTTCAAGTAACAGACACATCTCAACATCAACTGTTCAGAGGAGACTGTGTTAATCAGGCCTTCGTGATCAAATTTCTGCAAAGAAACCACTACTCAAGGACACCAATAAGAAGAAGAGACTTGCTTGGGCCAAGAAACACGAGCAACGGACATTAGATCGATATAAATTTGTCCTTTGGTCTGGAGTCTAAATTTGAAATGTTTGGTTCCAACCGCCATGTCTTTGTGAGACGCTGTGTGGGTGAACGGATGATCTCTGCATGTGTATTTCCCACTGTAAAGCATGGAGGAGGAGGTATGATGGTGTGGGGTTGCATTGCTGGTGACAGTCTGTGATTTATTTAGAATTCAATGCACACTACCAGCATGGCTACCACAGCATTCTGCAGCATTACGCCATCCCATCTGGTTTGGGCTTAGTGGGACTATCATTTGTTTCTCAACAGGACAAAGACCCAACACACCTCCAGGCTGTGTAAGAGCTATTTTATTTGTTTAACACTATTTTGGTTACTACATAATTCCATATGTGTTATTTCATATTCTTGATGTCCTCACTATTATTCTGCAATGTAGAAAAAGTCAAATGAAGAAAAACCCTTGAATGAGTAGGTTTCTAAAACGTTTGACCAGTAGTGTATGCCAATACAGAAAAAATAAAAACATCTAATAAATCCGCCAACATATTTACACAAGATTCAGGACCTAGACCTCTTCATCCCCCATACAATTCAAAGATCTAGTTATGTTGTGTTTATTGAGTTATTGATCATTCATGGTTCTAGTCTCAGCCTCCCATTGAACCTTGGAGACCATGATATAAATGGTAGATGCAAGTGCATATCTTTTAATCTCCACAGGTAATTACCTTTGGCAATCAGTTTCTGCAAGGCACATTTCCATTCATTGGTTTGTATTTTCAATAGGGTGAATGATGATTTCACATGAGATGACTACTTTAGCTCAACTTTTGTACCATTCAATTTCACTCCTAACTCTCTCAGATTGATTCAATTATGTTGGGTTTTCAAGATATGTTTGGATTAGGGTTGCAAAACTACCGGTCATTTCCAAAAGTTACCGGAACCTTCAGTCATTTCGGCAATTAACTGAAAATCTATGGCAATCTATCATAACTTTGGTAATTTATACTTGAATAACTTGTATAAAATGTATTCATATATAGTATATATTTCTAAATATCTGTGTCCATATTGTCCATGAGTTTCTAGTAGATAGAACATATGGTTCAAGAGAAAAAAAGCCTAATTAATGAAAAAAAGCATCAAATCAGCAGTGGCATTATTTTCAATGAACTTTGCAATTCTTCCAACTATTGACTTTTCTTCACAACTGCCATCAGTTTGATGCCAAAACATTGACAAAAAATACATGTTGACATTGTAAAAACATTTGAAGTGTGTAAAAATATATAGAAAGTATATTTCATGCTGAAACCCTCATATTTAACACTAATGGTATTCACTAAGTTGATGGTTTATATTTAGGATCATATTTTACAGCCTTGTCATTCCCAATTTGTTTTAATCATTATTTCATATATTTTACATGTGATAAGGCCACACAGAGGGCCAGGGATAAATACAGACACCTGTGATAATCTGAAGTACCCAAAAGAGCCACTAGACGTCTTGTGATAGATCCTTGAAAGATACCAAAATTATGGTAGTTTACTGACAAAAGTTACCCTCTCTTTGCGACCCTAGTTTGGATACATTGGTATGACAAATCGCGCTATTGGCAGCTTATTGAAAACATTTGGCAATTATTGTGTTTTTGTTCAAATATTACACAGCATCCGTGCCATAGTTGAGAGACAAATTGTTGTCAGTAAACAAACTGCCAAAATCCTAATTAAAATATACACTGTAGCCTGAACCATATTCTATTTGCTATCAAGACAGTTACAGTAGGCATGGCAGGTTGTACGAAGCAATCAAACTACATTTTAAGTTAACATTACACAATGAAGTTAAGAAGTAAAGTGTGACACTAGAGATTGCACTATGGCATCAGGCTTGCGAAACAGTAAAAGCTGGCCCACCCAAGTAAAGAAAATAATTTACAACTGTACCATAGTGTCTTATTACAAGCTACACAAGGACAAATTGTATGACAGCGACAAAAAGTAAGAACTAAATAGGATTCATGGATGATATAAAACAAAAGGAGAAATGTTAAATATGAATGATAATCTAGACTAGTGTCAAACCCTGATCTGTTTCACCTGTCTGTGCTTGGCTGCATCTGGGTCTTCCCTAAAATGTGATAACTAGATATGGTTGCCAGAGGCAAGGATATTACACATTTCCTCCAAACCATAATATTTGAATTGCGCTGCCTCCTTGAATGATGCAGGGTGGTGGCTACTTGTAGGAGTTAGTGTGGCAGCATGGGGGCAGCAGTGTTGGATAATAGTATGCTGAAGCCTCTTACATCAGAAACAAATAGACTGTACAGTATATGCATTCCACAACTAACATCAGTTGTGTGCATATAACTTCCAAACTGTCCAACATATTTGAATTAAATGAATGTGTGATTATAGAAATTAATATGCAACCATCCCATATTAGTCAGTTGGTTTGAAGAAGGTGTTTACAGCGCTTTACATACAATTTGCATCAAATATGAAGATTCTATTCCTTATGTATTTTTCCAAGCTTCACTGATTCTACCTTCTGTTTGGTTTGTCAGTCACATATTCTGGCCAACAGTAAAAACCCAGGAGACAGAGAGAGACAGAGAGAGAGGAGAACTTCACACAACCACAGTAAGAACAGATTGCCCTAGCTTCTCTCCTCCTGTCTTTCCTCTGTGACTGAAGCCATCTTGATGGCATGTAAAAACATTTCAGCAGCTGGTGCGGTAATTACCCAACAAAAATAATATTCCCCAGATTTTTAAAAAATACCCTTTTTCTGACAGGCTGTCAAACACGCGCCTCTATTCTCAGACACACTGATTAAGCTCGAGAGGTTCTGTGATGCGGACCCGTCAGACGTTTCGAGAGAACACATGCAGAGATTCTATTGGCTTCCTTTTTGGCCACCTTCCCCGTACACTTGTGTTCCCCTGCTGAGACCGCCACAGGAGGGGCTCAGCACATGGCCTGTCGTTGAGAGAAGCCAGCTTTCATATGAGATCTCAGGTTCAGGCTGCAGACTGCACTCAAAGTACAGTAGAGTACAGTCACATGTTGCCAGAGAGAGGGCTCATGAGACACCCATGAGAGAGAGAGGGGTGTGTGTGGGGCTAGGGAGGAGAAGACATGGCACAGCTAAGGATTACCCTGGTGAGATGTTCTAGTTTGGTTGAGTCGCATAATCTCAACTAGAGTACATGCATGAAATGATTTATGAATCATAGAAACATACAGCACAGTATAATGGATTATATGATTATGCCAAGATTTGGCATTTGGACAATTATTATGGACAATATCTGTTTATCACAGCATGGTGGATAGCTGGAAGACGCTACACTGCCTTTTGAATGCACTTTATGATTTGAGTCTTTCTGTGATAAAATTTCAGGGAAAAATATAAATCCATTCAAATGTCTTAACAATCTCAATGGGGAAATCAATTGTTGCCGATACAATGTTATTCTTCAATGCACTGTATAGTAGGCATATTTACTGTAATGGAGGTGAAGAGACCCTGATAGTATAGTTATGTATAGCTATGAGGCCATAAAAAGAGCCTATAGCTCTTTCAGAACAATCAGGGATCCATCTCAAAGTCAAGCAGGTAATATCATATTGCACACAGAGAGCAGAATCCGACTTGATTAACCCCTGGTAACCCCATGTTCTCTTGTGGGGACTCTGTGTCATAGCACATGCAGGGCAGGACCTCATAAGTCAGACAGGACATGCTTTCATTAAGCACTGACCTCAGGGTCAGCGGGGTCACCGTGACCTCAGAGTGATCCATGGTTTTACCAGAGAGGAGACCGATAACGAGCCATCTGTAGAAACTGTATGTCAGGGATCATCATTTAGATTCAGCCACAAGACAATTTTTTCTTGAGCGGATGGTTGGGGGACCGGAACATAATTTGTATACTGCAAATTGACTACCAGAAGCCCAAACAGATATAATATTTGACAAAAAAATGAGACTGGGTGACTCAAAGAAATGACAACTGGGCTGTTCCTCAAACTGCTGAGTGACTTCTTCATCCTTCTCTCTTTCCATCCTTCATTGTCTTTACTAGAACATCATGTCTCATATTGTGTCCTACCTGACTCCTTGATCATTTTGTTGGTAATGGTGAAATACTATTATCATGTACATGGCTTTGTACCTCGGATCACAACAACCTCTCAACAGTCATGTCAGCACATCATGTCATTACTTTTTGCTTGATTGAAAGTCACTATTTTTCTTGTTGTTCAATTTATTTCCATAACCGCAGGGTAGACTTGGTGTATTTCATAGTTTGATGACATTTTCCAAGACGGCATATTTCCAAGATAAGAAAAAGTTACTGTTTTAAGTACTGATGTGATTAACTTACACATTCACCCAGAGTTGTGACGTTTTAAACCAGAACAAGTAGTGCTGTTGAATGATAGATACATGGTTAACCACATGTTCAGTTTGACTAGAACACCTCATCTCTGCTGTCACATCCAACCTGGATCGATATTTGGTTTTAAATGCAGACGAGAGCACTGAATCCAGCTTCACACAGATATGAGCTGGAGAAGGGTACCATGAGTTTAAATGCTCAGAGGGAGACGGCAAGTTTTTTCCCTTCGAATAAGAACCAAAACTCCTCCTTAGTGACCCTTGAATGCGTTGTCTGCAGCATTCGGTCACATGACAGCTCGATCAACAGTTCGATTTCACTTACCGGCATGTCAACTGAGCCTGGATCACAGTCAAACGGATTCGGAAGTTCCCAAAGTGCTCTTCTAAGCACTGAAGGTGAGCAGTCATCCCTCGTGTAGGACACTTATTGACGCTGTTTCCTGTTAGAAACATGCACAGCGGAGGGAAGGGGGCATGGATCTCTTTTAAAAGACTCTCCAATAAGAATTCTTTCCTCCGAATCCACTGATTTGGTCACTCATCTGTAGAATGCTTTTGTATTTCCCCTGCATGCTTGCGTTTAGTTCGTTCAGTTTCCCAAATATGTCTGTTACATACAGTAGGTAAGGAGACCATTTTATTTCTTCATTACACATAGTTTTGCGAACAAGCGTGCTCGCAGTGGATGTGGTTTGATGTAGTTTACAATCGAAGTTACCTGCTGCAGTATATCTCTGAGTTCTGTGCTTAGCTCTTTTGCCGCCAGTTGCTCTCAGTGTATCACACAATGTGTCCATATGGCAGAGGTAGACACATTCATAACTAGAGTGCAGAGGCCTGTCTGCCGTTCCGCCATAGATTGAGCCTCATCTGTGCAAAAGCCCACCATTCGATCCCATGGGATCTGTTTTTCGTCAATATAGCCACGCAGCACACTGAACATCACCTGTGCCGTTTCATGCTCGAGAATTGTGAGACAAAACAATATGTCCTCGTGAATAGCATCCCCCGACATGTATTGCAAACTAAAGTCAATGCATGGTATGCATGGGCATCGCGGCCCGCACAGCTAACGTCCATTTGGAAAGCATAAGCTGGGGAGTTTTTGAGTCAATCAGAGTTCCCTCTTGATTGCTAGAACACATTCTTTGTTTAAAAGTGTTATCAGACAAAGGTATTGATGTGAGTTTCTGTGCCTCTGCCTCCCCACACATTTTCACAATATCAATTGCGGCTGGTAATACTGTGTGTTTTCGTACGGTAGCGGGTCTAGCCATTCACCAAGGGAATGATTCAAGTGCAAAAGTCAAGTGTGTCCTTTTTCCATGATCTTACGGCACTCTCTCGTTGAATCTTTTAGATTTGAATAAGTTTCACTTAGATTTTTAAGGTTAACCACATTACAATGATTTTGAGATACAAAAATTATTTGTATATATATTTTTTGGGGGGAAATTCTCCCAGGGCCCCATTTTCATATCAGGCAACCCCACATGGGGCTGGACTAAAACAAGCATTGCTTCAAGCACACAATGATGCACAGCAGTAGCTTTGGATAATACACACATTTAGTTTCGGGACCCAGATAGAGACATCAGTCCTGACATTGTACGGAGTGGCAGTCATGTTAGTCAAAGAATAGACTGTCAACCCTACTCGGAGGTCTCCTCCTTCAGGCAATTTCTGGCTCACAGCCTGACGAAAGAGAGAACCCTTCATTGTGTTTAGTTTTTTTAAATCTTAAAGCTCAATTAAACTCCATCAAACAGAATCTCTAAACCCTCGGACTGTTTTATTAATTTGTCTCTTTCTGAATTCCCCTTATTGATGAAAGGGATACAACCCACATGATACCAACTTCAGGCACCCTGGGATGAATGGTTAAAGAGGCATGCCCCATTTGACACATGGTAACAGATGACTATTACCATCACTTCAGTTATGTAAATAACGCCACATCTCCCACTGTGGAGACACCATCCCTGTGATGTTCTGATTCCCAGGACAGGAGAACAGGTACTCTGTGCAAAACCTTCAGCTAATATGTTTCAATACCCTTATCAGGAGGGGGTAACATTTGCTATGGACAGGCTTTGATGGAACTAATGAATGAAGTGATGGGGCATGTGCTTCAATATGTACGAGTTTGAGTGCTATTCAAATGGGCTGTCACGGCCATCGTTCAAGGAAGACCAAAGCGCAGCGTCGTGAGCGTACATTTTCTTTTATTTGTTAAAATGTCGCCAACAAAACAAGAAATAACAAAAACGACCGTGAAGCTTACAAGGGCTATAGTACCTCTAACAAAGACAACTTCCCACAATGACAAAAGGGAAAAGGCTGCCTAAGTATGATTCCCAATCAGAGACAACGATAGACAGCTGTCCCTGATTGAGAACCATACCCAGCCACTTTGGTGACGTTTCTGACCCCAGACTGGGGACCCTCTCTGCGGGCCCCAGCCTGGGGACCTTCATCGCTGGAGGCTCCGGACTGGAGGCCGTCGCAGGAGGCTCCGGACTGGAGGCCGCCATTGGAGGTTTTGTGCCATGACTCCTCACTGGAGGCTTCGTGCCATGGATCATCACTGGAGGCTTTGTGCCATGGATCATCACTGGAGGCTTCGTGCCATGAATCATCACTGGAGGCATCGTGCCATGAATCATCACTGGAGGCTTCGTGCCATGAATCATCACTGGAGGCTTTGTGCCATGGATCATCACTGGAGGCTTTGTGCCATGAATCATCACTGGAGTTAGGAGACGTATGGGCAGCCTGGTGCGTGGAGCTGCCACAAGGCTCACCAGGCTGGGGAGACATATAGGGGGCCTGGTTCTGGGGGTAGGCACAGGACTCACCAGGCTGAGGAGACATACAGGAGGCTTGGTTCTTGGCGTAGGCACCGGATACACTGGGTCGTGGAGGCGCACTGGAGGTCTCGAGCGTAGAGCCTGCACAACCCGTCCTGGCTGGATGGTTATCTTCGCCCTGCAAATGCGGGGCGCTGGCACAGGACGCACTGGGCTGTGCAGACGCATCGGAGATACAGTGCGCAGAGCCGGCACAGGATATCCTGGGCCGAAGAGACGCACTGGGAAGTTCTGTCACGGCCGTCGTTCAAGGAAGACCAAAGCGCAGCTTGGCGAGCGTACATTTTCTTTTATTTGTTAAAATGTCGCCAACAAAACAAGAAATAACAAAAACGACCGTGAAGCTTACAAAGGCTATAGTACCCCTAACAAAGACAACTTCCCACAATGACAAAAGGGAAAAAGGGTGCCTTAGTATGATTCCCAATCAGAGACAACGATAGACGGCTGTCCCTGATTGAGAACCATACCCGGCCAAAACATAGAAATACAAAAACATAGAAAATAGAATGCCCACCCAAATCACACCCTGACCAAACCAACTAGAGACATAAAAAGGCTCTTTTAGGTCAGGGCGTGACATGGGCACTGAAAATATTCTTATACTGAACACAGTTTATACATTGTTTAACAAAATAAACTTCTGATATTGTGATTAATTGAGATGCATTTTAATGTTATTTATTCACTGTGAACACTCTTCTTCCAACAACAGAAATGGTCTACCTATTTCGGTGGAAAAATAAGTGTAATGCCTCATAATCAGGAGGATGGTGGGAAATGCTGCCCTGTCATCAAATCAAATCTAATTGTATTTGTCACATGCGCCGAATACAACAGGTATACACCTTACCGTGAAATGTCATCTGACCACTCCCTCTCTCTGTCCCGTAATCTGACCAATCTTTCTCCCTGTCCCATCATCTGACCACTCTCTCCCCCCGTCCCGTAATCTGACCACTCCCTCTCTCTGCCCCGTAATCTGACTACTCTTTCTCTCTGTCCGATCATCTGACCACTCTCTCCCCCTGTCCCGTCATCTGACAACTCTCTCTCTCTGTCCCGTCATCTGACCACTCTCTCTCTGTCCCATCATCTGACCACTCTCTTTCTCTTTCCCGTCATCTGACCACTCTCTCCCTCTGTCCCGTCATCTGACAACTCTCTCTCTATCCCGTCATCTGACCACTCTCTCTCTCTGTCCTGTCATCTGACAACTCTCTCTCTCTGTCCTGTCATCTGACAACTCTCTCTCTCTGTCCTGTCATCTGACAATTCTCTCTCTCTGTCCTGTCATCTGACAAGTCTCTCTCTCTGTCCTGTAATCTGACAACTCTCTCTCTCTCTCTATCCAGTCATCTGACCACTCTCTCTCTGTCCCATCATCTGACCTCTCTCTCTCTCCCTCGGTCCTGTCATCTGACCACTCTCTCTCTCTGTCCCATCATCTGACCATTCTCTCTCTGTCCCGTCATCTGACCACTCTCTCTCTCTATCCCGTCATCTGTCTCTGTCCCGTCATCTGACCACTCTCTCTCTGTCTGTCATCTGACCACTCTCTCTGTCTGTCCCGTTATCTGACTACTCTCTCTATCCCGTCATCTGTCCTCTGTCCTGTCATCTGACCACTCTCTCTCTGTCCTGTCATCTGACTCTATCCTGTCATCTGACCACTCTCTCTCTCTGTCCTGTCATCTGACATCTCTCTCTCTCTCTCTCTCTCTCTATCCCGTCATCTGACCACTCTCTCTCTGTCTTATCATCTGACCACTCTCTCTCTATCCCGTCATCTGTCTATCCCGTCACCTGACCACTCTCTCACTCTCTCTATCCCGTTATCTGACCACTCTCTCTCTATCCCGTCATCTGACCACTCTCTCTCTCTATCCCGTCATCTGACCACTCTCTCTCTCTCTGTCTTATCATCTGACCACTCTCTCTCTATCCCGTCATCTGACCACTCTCTCTGTCCTGTCATCTGACAACTCTCTCTCTCTGTCCTGTCATCTGTCTGTCCTGTCATCTGACAACTCTCTCTCTGTCCTGTCATCTGACAAGTCTCTCTCTGTCCTGTAATCTGACAACTCTCTCTCTCTCTCTATCCAGTCATCTGACCACTCTCTCTCTGTCCCATCATCTGACCTCTCTCTCTCTCCCTCGGTCCTGTCATCTGACCACTCTCTCTCTCTGTCCCATCATCTGACCATTCTCTCTCTGTCCCGTCATCTGACCACTCTCTCTCTCTATCCCGTCATCTGACCACTCTCTCTCTGTCCCGTCATCTGACCACTCTCTCTCTCTGTCTCGTCATCTGACCACTCTCTCTGTCTGTCCCGTTATCTGACTACTCTCTCTCTATCCCGTCATCTGACCACTCTCTCTCTCTCTCCCTCTGTCCTGTCATCTGACCACTCTCTCCCTCTGTCCTGTCATCTGACAACTCTCTCTCTATCCTGTCATCTGACCACTCTCTCTCTCTGTCCTGTCATCTGACATCTCTCTCTCTCTCTCTCTCTCTCTCTCTATCCCGTCATCTGACCACTCTCTCTCTGTCTTATCATCTGACCACTCTCTCTCTATCCCGTCATCTGACCACTCTCTCTCTCTATCCCGTCATCTGACCACTCTCTCACTCTCTCTCTATCCCGTTATCTGACCACTCTCTCTCTCTATCCCGTCATCTGACCACTCTCTCTCTCTCTATCCCGTCATCTGACCACTCTCTCTCTCTCTGTCTTATCATCTGACCACTCTCTCTATCCCGTCATCTGACCACTCTCTCTCTCTGTCATCTGACCACTCTCTATCCCGTCATCTGACCACTCTCTCTCTGTCCCGTCATCTGACCACTCTCTCTCTCTGTCTCGTCATCTGACCACTCTCTCTGTCTGTCCCATTATCTGACTACTCTCTCTCTATCCCGTCATCTGACCACTCTCTCTCTCTCTCCCTCTGTCCTGTCATCTGACCACTCTCTCCCTCTGTCCTGTCATCTGACAACTCTCTCTCTATCCCGTCATCTGACCACTCTCTCTCTCTGTCCTGTCATCTGACATCTGACATCTCTCTCTCTCTCTCTCTCTCTCTCTCTCTCTCTATCCCGTCATCTGACCACTCTCTCTCTCTCTGTCTTATCATCTGACCACTCTCTCTCTATCCCGTCATCTGACCACTCTCTCTCTCTATCCCGTCACCTGACCACTCTCTCTCTCTCTCTATCCCGTCATCTGACCACTCTCTCTCTCTATCCCGTCATCTGACCACTCTCTCTCTCTCTCTCTCTCTCTATCCCGTCATCTGACCACTCTCTCTCTCTATCCGTCATCTGACCACTCTCTCTCTCTATCTAGTCATCTGTCATCTGACCTCTCTATCCAGTCATCTGACCACTCCCTCTCTCTCTCTCTCTCTCTCTATCCCGTCATCTGACCACTCTCTCTCTCTCTCTCTCTCTATCCCGTCATCTGACCACTCTCTCTCTCTATCCCATCATCTGACCACTCTCTCTCTATCTAGTCATCTGACCCCTCTCTCTCTCTATCTAGTCATCTGACCTCTCTCTCTCTCTCTCTCTCTCTCTCTCTCTCTCTCTCTCTCTCCCTCTCTCTCTCTCTCTCTCTCCCTCTCTCTCTCCCTCTCTCTCTATCTATCCAGTCATCTGACCACTCTCTCTTTCTCTCTGTATTATCTCTCCCTGTCTTTCTCTCAGATCATACACTCGCTGTCTTTCTTACAATCCATATTAAACAGTACCCTGGCCTGGAATCCTCTCTGTGTTGAAGTAATGATTTGTGCTCCCAGAAAGTTGCCTGTCACCATAACTGTCATTTACTTTAGCAGTAAGCTACTCCTCAGAGGGACTGGATTACCTAGACAGACAGACAGTCAATCTGGCCCCTCACTGAACTCTCTCAAGATGCCACGTTGATTTTAGAATGAATGTATTCTATCTCATTTAGGCCTGCCATCATTTATTCACGGTTTGCAGGTAATGTTTTGAAAATGTAAAACGTCGCTACTTAATGAGCCAAGAGTTTCCTGTCTTAATATAAAATGATCAACTGTCAAATCGAGTTGTAAAATAACACATTGTGACAGAACAAATACACAGACTAGAAATTGTGTTTCTGGCTCAGTGACAAGCAAGGACATAACAATTAATCCCCCCACAAAAACATCCTCCCATGACAAAACTTAGTGAACAGAAGTTAGGTACATATGCAAATACACAATGACTTTAGAATACGCACAGTAAGTTAATGAGGAGAACTCTTTGCTACTATATCCCCGTCCTCATGGAGAGCTTGGATATTTCAGTAGTGTGGGCTAGAGGCCAGCTCTTGTGAGGAGAAGGGATTGGGAAGGGAGGAGAGTGGTCCCTGGACTGGGCTCTCTGGATAGTGACAGGGGCTCTCAGTGGATTGCTGGACAATCTGGTGTGTGTCACAACAACCTGCCGCCCTTCTTGGCCCATGAAAACTAATTACTCAGCGTGACAACTTATATTGCTCTCCTTTTTCTCCAGCCCTCCCTCTGAGAAGCTAGCAGGACAACTTTTGCGGTAGTTTGGTAAATGGGGACATAGCTACGACAGGAACCCACAGGTGCTAATTGAGCCAGTGCTGGTTCTTGGTGCTCACTTCCCTTTCCACCTTTCAACAAAGGCACCAGTAATGACATTGAAGTTGTGCCCTTCCTGTGATACACTACATGGCCAAAATTATGTGGACACCTGCTTGTCGAACATCTCATTCCAAAATCATGGGCAGTAATATGGAGTTGGTCCCCCCCTTGCTGGTATAATAGACTCCACTCTTCTGGGAAGGATTTCCACTAGATGTTGGAACATTGCTGCGGGGACTTGCTTTCATTCAGCCACAAGACCATTAGTGAGGTCGGGCACTGATGTTGGGCAATTAGACCTGGCTCGCAATTGGCGTTCCAATTCATCCCAAAGGTGTTGGATGGGGTTGAGGTCAGTAAATTTATTCCGTACCAATCTTGACAAACCATTTCTGTATGGACCTCGCATTGTGCACAGGGGGATAGTCATGCTGAAACAGGAAAGGGCCTTCCCCAAACTCTCGCCACAAAGTTGGAAGCAAAGAATTGTCTAGAACGTCATAGTACAGTATGCTATAACGTTAAGATTTCCCTTCACTGGAATTAAGGGGCCTAGCCCGAACCATGAAAAACTGCCCCAGACCATTATTCCTCCTCCACCAAACTTTAAAGTTGGCACTATGCATTGGGGCAGGTAGAGTTCTCCTGGCATCCGACAAATCCAGATTCGTCCGTCGGACTGCCAGTAAAGCTTGATTCATCACTCCAGAGAACGTGTTACATCTGCTCCAGAGTTCAATGGCGGCAAGTTTTACACCACTCCAGCTGACGCTTGGCATTGCACATGGTGATTTCAGGCTTGTATGCCGCTGCTCATGCATGGAAACCCATTTCATGAAGCTCCCGACGAACAGTTCTTGTGCTGACGTTGCTTCCAGAGGCAGTTTGGAACTTGGTAGTGAGTGTTGCAACCAAGGAGAGACGCTCTACGCACTTCATACTCGGCGGTCCCACTCTGTTAGCTTGTGTGGCCTACCACTTCACGGCTGAGCCATTGTTGCTCCTAGACATTTCCACTTCACAATGACAGCACTTACAGTTGACCGGGACAGCTCTGGCAGGACAGAAATTTGACAAACTGACTTGTTGGAAAGGTGGCATCCTATGGCTGTGCCACGTTGAAAGTCACTGAGCTCTTCATTACAGGCCATTCCACTGCCAATGTTTGTCTATGGAGATTGCTTGGCTGTGTGCTCAATTTTATACACCTGTCAGCAATGGAGTGTCCATATATCTTAAGGTCTTAACTCCTGACACACCTGTGCTGCCCTGCACATCCAATCTTTCTATTTGGCACTTAGACTGTCTGTTTTCTTCACAGAAAAGGTACGTCACAATAAAAGTTTTTTTGAAAAGCAGTAATAGCTGAATAGAGAGGCTGAGTGCAATGACTAAAATTGCGGGGACACACATGCACACGCACGCACACCCACCTGCACACAAACGCACAATTACATTTACAACAGCTTGCAGTCATACTAGGCCCAATGCGTTTGCTGAAAGAGCTAAATACAGGACCGCAAGGGGTTACATTGTTCTGAAAATCTATGTTAACCTCCTGCACTTGTAATTTGCATAATAATATCAAACACTTTGCAGACACAGCTTAACATATTGAAGCACTACTTACGGTTGTGTGGGCACACAGTTTGTAATATCTTGCTGTACAGCAGCGCTAATGCCTGGGTCCTTATATAAGTCAACCTGACATATTTTAGATGATAAAATATTCACATCAGTTATTGTCTCCAAGACGACATGATTGTGCATGGCATTTATGAATCCCAAATTCAAAACCCTGCAATTATGAACCAACAAACCAATGAATTGTATTAATGTAATATTAATCTACAGAGTTATCTACAGAAAGTACCTTAATATTGTTATTACGGTACATTTAAAATTCTTAACATCCTTTTAAGGAGTCTTGCTGAGAATAATGTATTCAACTGCAAAAATGAGTAAACAGCTTTGCCCTTCCCAATCAAGATAGAAATGATCTTAAACTGACCACTAATGGACTACAAAAGCCAAGTTTACAGCACATTTAGGTGATGATAAAGAAACCCTAAGAGCTGCTATTAAGATTGACATTTGAGTTTGACGTTAATTTTTGCAATGACATGCTTGAATAGCTGTGGTGATGGAAAAGCAGGATAAACACCAGATGTCCAGACAGATGACGCTTTTCCCGGGAAGAGAGCTCAGTGCATTTGTGGGTATATTAGAGGGAAATCAACACTGCCTGCTTGTGTACGTACTCTATCTTTAATGATCTCCACCAGGAGAGAGCGGCTGCCTCCTAAATGACTTGCGTTTGAACAGAAGGGATTTGATCAGCACACTACAATAGCGACTGAAGTGCCACAAAGCTGCTGTCAATAGAAAAATAAAAATCTTTAACTCTACCTCACGAGAGGAATCACATCTCATGCTAATCTCTTGACAGGTACAATGTTCAAAAAATATGCAGCTGAGTGATGCGCGTGTGTGGCCGTAAAGTTAACTTTGTCCACCCTCAAGGCACAGGCGGCTGGTGGCACCTTAATTGGGGAGGATGGGCTCATAGTAACGGCTGGAACAGAATAAATGGAATGGTATCGAACACATCAAACACACGTGTTTGATACCATTTCATTCACTCCATTCCAGCCATTATTATGAGAAATCCTCCCCTCATCAGCCTCCTGTGCCTCATGGTAGCTTGGCCTTGGTGTTGGAGATCAAATACAGCCCCAGTAAACAAGCAACAGCTGCAGTTGTCAAAGAAAACCATCACAGAGTGAAAACTTTTTAAATTCAAGATATTTCTTGTGTAAATGAGAAATGAGACCGATATAATGGAGCAAGGCTCATATCGAAACCTACTGTTGTCAGTTATGCTATTGTCACTTTATTACAGCAAACATTAACATTGTCAAGTGGGAAAGACTCATTCTATTGCAGCGGTCTATGACTTCTGGGACAAATCTTTACGTCATTTGCATAAATCATGCATTTACCGTATGTCAATGAAAGATTTGCATTAAAGTTTAAATGACATTTGCACATCTCAAGCAGCTGACTCCACTGACCCCATAACTCATCTGTATAATTCATCTGGTTTACAGGAGTGGGTCTGGTTAGGTCACCTTGGACTGCACCAACATAACACCCTGCTCTACTCTATATCACCCATGTTGATTGCTTAAGCAGGCTCAATTGTCATTCTATATGATTTCAAAGTTGGGTGACTGGGTGACTGATGGGTGACTGATAACAGGTATCATGTATGAACCAATTTAAGAGCTACAAGACTTAAAAATAACTATGGTACGTTTTTAGGCATGTAGTAGGGACGTCTGCAGGGCAATGAAATTGATGTACCCCATTTTTTTGTGTAAATCTCAAAGCAACAGAGCAAACATCACCCAGAGCTGTATATTCTGAAGTGTAAGCATTTAAAGGTCGCTACCACAGTGCTTCCAACACACCAAAGAGCACGGATTACATTAAACTCATGAAAAAATAACCACCTAATTAAGTAATTAATGGGAGAAATCAAAGGGACCTTTAACAAACTTAACTAAAAAACATGTTGTGCTCTTGGCTCTTATTATTATCAGACTCTGGTTCCTTCATGATAGACCATGATCTGTCAGATAGCAATAGCAGTGATGCTAGAACTGAGGTACAGTTCCCTTGTATAAAATGAAACAGCTGTCAGATTAATGTGAGATCAAACAAAGCGCTAACAACAAACCTCTGTCAACTGTCACATACTGTATTTTGTAGCCTGTTAATAAGTAAATTAGTCAAGAGAAAAAATGTCGCAGTAGCAATGTCAAACATGTTGACAACAATACTACTGTCTACTGACTTTTATATTATGTGCACCTTGTTTTTCATATTGAGTTAGCATCGTCCTCTCTAGATAAATAGCAAACACTGTGGAGTCAATATAACAGCCAAATATATCACCATAGCATAGAATCTGACTGCATTGAAACAATCCAGACTTTCAATTACTGCATTTTTGAAAGGATAATCATTACCATTTTCTTCATGTTAAAATTCAGGGATGAACCCAAATGCACACCCCTACATAAAACTAGTAATTGGGAATAATGATGTTATTTCCCCCTCTGAATAGTCTGTGTGGGTGGTTATGGTGTTCCTCTTATTAGACACTGGACTGTCTCTCTCCCCTTAACATTCACCTTTCCTGCACTGAGGGGGTGGTTCTGAGGGGGTGGTTCTGAGGGGGTGGTTCTATGCCTCCCTGCCTTTTTTCTCTCCCCCTTCAACAAATAACTAAACATATGAAAAATATATGAAACAAAAGTATGGTATTCTGTCCCTCCAAACTGAACTCCGAGAGTCACATTTCATATCCTTGGAACAATAATGAAAGGCGGAATAAAATTACTCACAATGCTTGTAGCAGATTTGAATACAGTAAACACTGTGGAAATGGTGTGTTTTTCCAAATTCATTTTGGACTTGATATACCATCTGCTTAAAATGTAACTGTTATTTTGCGAGGTGCTGTTGAGGGGTCAAAGGGTGTCATATTGATTTAACCTTAATACCACAGATAACAAGTTATTGTGTGATCTCTGTTCTTACATTTCACAACCTATCAAACATTTATAAGAACAAAATAATTTAAACTCTTTGAAGTAATTTACATCATTTTTACTTTTATAAAAATAACAGTGCTGCTTATGCAATGTCTCCCCATTGTCTTTTTCAGATTTAATTGTATATTTAATGCTACATTCATATTCCATATCATTTTAAACTCTCCCTGAATACTCAATGATAAATGAGTATTCTCTAAGTGTCAGCAGCAGGAACTATTCTGCTAACAGCTGCACATTACTAACAGTAAGACTTTGCTCAGGAGAGTTGACTGTTATAACACATTACTAACAGTAAGACTTTGCTCAGGAGAGTTGACTGTTATAACACATTCCTAACAGTAAGACTTTGTTAAGGAGAGTTGACTGTTATAACACATTCCTAACAGTAAGACTTTGCTAATGAGAGTTGACTGCTATAACACATTCCTAACAGTAAGACTTTGTTAATGAGAGTTGACTGTTATAACACATTACTAACAGTAAGACTTTGTTAAGGAGAGTTGACTGTTATAACACATTACTAACAGTAAGACTTTGTTAAGGAGAGTTGACTGTTATAAAACATTACTAACAGTAAGACGTTGCTAATGAGAGTTGATTGTTATAACACATTACTAACAGTAAGACTTTGTTAAGGAGAGTTGACTGCTATAACACATTACTAACAGTAAGACGTTGCTAAGGAGAGTTGACTGTTATAACACATTCCTAACAGTAAGACTTTGTTAAGGAGAGTTGACTGCTATAACACATTACTAACAGTAAGACTTTGTTAAGGAGAGTTGACTGTTATAACACATTACTAACAGTAAGACTTTGTTAAGGAGAGTTGACTGCTATAACACATTACTAACAGTAAGACTTTGCTAAGGAGAGTTGACTGTTATAACACATTCCTAACAGTAAGACTTTGCTAAGGAGAGTTGACTGCTATAACACATTACTAACAGTAAGACTTTGCTAAGGAGAGTTGACTGTTATAACACATTACTAACAGTAAGACTTTGTTAAGGAGAGTTGTAATCGCTATAACACATTACTAACAGTAAGACTTTGCTAAGGAGAGTTGACTGCTATAACACATTACTAACAGTAAGACTTTGCTAAGGAGAGTTGACTGTTATAACACATTACTAACAGTAAGACTTTGTTAAGGAGAGTTGTAATCTCTATAACACATTACTAACAGTAAGACTTTGCTAAGGAGAGTTGACTGCTATAACACATTACTAACAGTAAGACGTTGCTAAGGAGAGTTGACTGTTATAACACATTACTAACAGTAAGACTTTGCTAAGGAGAGTTGACTGCTGTAACACATTACTAACAGTAAGACTTTGTTAAGGAGAGTTGTAATCGCTATAACACATTACTAACAGTAAGACTTTGCTAAGGAGAGTTGACTGCTATAACACATTACTAACAGTAAGACTTTGTTAAGGAGAGTTGTAATCGCTATAACACATTACTAACAGTAAGACTTTGCTAAGGAGAGTTGACTGTTATAACACATTACTAACAGTAAGACTTTGCTAAGGAGAGTTGACTGCTATAACACATTACTAACAGTAAGACGTTGCAAAGGAGAGTTGACAGTTATAACACATTACTAACAGTAAGACGTTGCTAAGGAGAGTTGAGACCGCTATAACACATTACTAACAGTAAGACTTTGCTAAGGAGAGTTGAGACCGCTATAACACATTACTAACAGTAAGACGTTGCTAAGGAGAGTTGAGACCGCTATAACACATTACTAACAGTAAGACGTTGCTAAGGAGAGTTGAGACCGCTATAACACATTACTAACAGTAAGACGTTGCTAAGGAGAGTTGAGATCGCTATAACACAGCCAGGTAAAAAAAAAGGCCACTTCCCGATGGACATCTCAAAGAAGAGCTGTCAGAACATCGATGAGTACATTTAGAGGAAGTTGTTTAGTTATTAAGCGGCATTGATTTTGTAGTCTGAATCACACACTCTCTACTTCTGTGAGTATTCACAACAGATCTCTCCCCTTCACGTCTGCTCCACTTATTAATGATTCTCTGTATTGCTATTGATCTGATGCGTACACGAACTGACCAAGCAGAGTTAGTTCAACTGGAATGCCCCATACAGTCTGGTCTGGGCAATAGAAGCAGACACTGCTCTGTGGCTCTTTGACTTTGATCTAGATATGAACATACAGCTCTGGAACAGTTTCTCCTAGGGTTATTAGCATCACAGAATACAGTATCATTGGACAACTAAAGGAATTAACCAGACTCATCTGTATAGATCTGCTGAGGCAGAGGAAGCACGGACATGACTACAACGTATGTGGGGAAATACAGGAAAACTGGCTTCTGATGCTATCAGTAAGGATAACAAAACGTATTTCTGTATTTGTCCCTTAAAAACATTCCTTAATTAATAACATTCCTTCATGAGCCAAGCAAGGTCAGTTATTAGCGTAGACACAATAACCCTACATTCTTCAGGCTCTTGCTTGTGGCTGGATACTGTTTGTTCTTATCATCTTCTCATGCCTATCGTCACATACCGTACTGTAGGTTTCATGTGAAAGAAAGGAACAGTTGTTATTTTTCTGCACAGATGGTGAAAGCTTAAGGGAGCCATGTTCAGACATGCTCAGCCACTACAAGAAACCCACAAAGCCTCAGTAGGCTGGGGAACACATAGCGACAGCATAAATATTGCATACCACACGACTACAAGTGTGTGTGTGTATATATATATATATATATATATATATATATATATATATATATATATATATATATATATATATATATATATATATATATATATATATATATGTGTGTGTGTGTGTGTGTGTGTGTGTGTGTGTGTGTGTGTGTGTGTGTGTGTGTGTGTGTGTGTGTGTAGGGGAGGGGGGGGGTTCATTACATTGCTTCTTGCATTCTAGTTGGGGAAACATGTGAAGGCTGGATTTCCTTAAAATATTTTCAGATTTCACTATGAAGGATCAGCCATCAGGTTGGTTCCCTCAAAAACAAAAGTTATGAGACTGCCACTAATCACACACCACCAAAACAAAACGACAACATACATTACCATTGACACAGGGATCTTAAAGAAAGGTGAGAATACTCTTCAATGAATATCTTGTGGACAGACATACGTAACATGATGGTACCGTACGTCTGTGGGATGCGATGAATAATGAAGAACTTTGTTTCCGGTACACAGATTTTTTTGTACCTGAACAAATCAGGATTTTCCACGGACTCGCCAGCTTGCATTTTTCGAATTTTGGAAAGTGAGAGGACTTTTGGCCCATAGACTTGCCTGAAACTTGCAGAGAGTTTCAGTTTAGAGGGAGTGAGACTTCACAAGTACCGTTAATATCTTTCTCTTAACATTTCCCTCCAGAACTTATTTGACCATCTGATGCAGATATGCAAAATTTTAGTTCTGGGCTTCCAAGATTATTCTTCAGGTAATACCAGTCGACAGGTCATGAATGAAAAACTCCTGAACTTCTCCAATGAATCATCTGTCTGAGGGGTAGCTCACAGCATACTTTGAAGGGACAGACCAATAGGCACTGCAGGAGCACATTCGTACCCTTCACACATTATAACCATAGTTCTGTCTTCCCCTGCTTTGCTCAATGTCATGGCCTTGAGAATGTCCCTCAAACACATCCGTTCCAGACCTCTGACTTCATATTAAAGTTGTTGCTGATACAAAAGACATCCCGTTATAGCAGTTTCTTTTAATTACACTCTTTTAGGGGCTGATTAATTCTGTCATCTTGTGATAACACAGAGATCTGATAGCGACTAATTAACATGCAAATGCATGAGGACTTTATTGGTAATGGGATTTAGTGTCTACTATGGAGCTGTCACCTGTTCGATCAGTGACAGACAGGGATGGGGAGCAGGAGCCCAAAAAATCGTGTTTGATTTACCTTCCCTGTCCCTTCATCACAGTGTCTGTCTGTGAGTCAATTTAACCCGTCAGTCACACAAGGACGGGAAACGCAGCCTGGTCACATTCTCCATCTAAATTGCATGTGCTTGACAGGAGCAATGTGCATCATAAGAACAGCTCAGCTAATGATAGAGCTTCTATAACTAATAGAAGAGAGTAGACAAACAGCTTCGTCTGATAGTTCATGTCTTTGTTAGATGTCACACAAAGTAGAAAAAAACATCCAGTGTTGATGCATAAAAACATCAATGGTCTTTTTGTTCTTGAGAACAAATGGTAGCAGGACAAAGTGTGCATACACAATCCACGGCCTTCCTTGCAAGCCTTTCATTCGCTGAGCGACAGCCGAGTAAACAGGTGTGGAGGATTAATCACAACAGATTTGTGCGAAAACAACGAGCAGGATGAGTGACACGGTGTACAAACATGGCTTTAAAGCTCTTTAGCAGTAATTAGATAGAAAGCGAACAAATGCTAGATGTGACCTTGGTGTGAGAACCCAGAACCACAGCTCCAGAGGCTGGGGCAGAGCAGGATGGCGACAGAGGTGGTGTAATGACCAGGCCTTAGACAGTTGCACAGGAAGTGGCTTGGTGTGGCAGAGCAACAGCGCCAGGGGATGGTCCAGGCTAATTGGCTCTGTCCAATGCCCAGACTAACAGCTCCAACACTGGGACTGGGGTGTGGGCCAGGCTCGGCAGGCAGATGCTGACTGGCACCGTGCTGGCACTGAAGTCATGTCAGTCCAGGTGTTGGGCTTGGACGGCGCCAGGCTCAGAGAATGCTCAATGGGGATGTCACTGGAACCGATTTCTCTCTTTCTCTCTCTCCGGAGCTGGAACTGGATCCAAAACAACTCCACTACCCGCGTCCAACAGATGTGCAAGCTGGCATGCAATTAAAACCATCCAGGATGGGTGAATGGACATCAGAATTTCTACATATGTAAGCTACAGCATGGTATACTTGGATAATATTATATACTGGTCAATTAAAATACATCTCAGAATCACAAATCTCAAACCAAGTTTTGATCGAATGCTGCCACCCAACCCATGAAAATTCAAGAACAGAGTTGTTACACAGTTATGAGTCTCCATCTTCACCCTCCCCTCCAAAAAAGGTCATCTCCAGTTAAATAATGAGCAGCAGCCTCAGACCGATAACACATCCTCAATTATAAGAGAGAGAAAAGTCTAATTACAGACCCTTCTTCTGTGCTAAGATTATTAGGCAGAAACTGATAAAAGGCTTTAGTACCTGGGCCCTGCTCTCTCTCCTTCTCTCTCTCTTTTTCCATATCCCCTGCTATATCTCGCTTTGCACTGTATTACCTCTCCTGAAGAGAGGAAATCTGCAGCACTCCTGCTACGGCAGTAATCACCTTTAATTGCAAAATCTCTGCGAATAACTATCCCAGCAATTATTTTCACAGTGATGGCACGAGTAGAGGGGCTTTCTCTACACTATCTCATTGGGAGGTTGTGGGCTACAGTGGCCTTCAGAACCGCCTCAATTTGACGGGCATGGACTCAACAATGTGTCAAAAGCGTTCCACAGGGATGCTGGCCCATGTTGACTCCAATGCTTCCCACAGTTACCATACCCTTCCCACTACTACCATACCCCGTTCAAAGGCACTTAAATCAATTGTCCTGCCAATTCACCCTCTGAATGATTCACATACACAATCCATGTCTCAAGGCTTAAAAATCCTTCTTTAACATGTCTCCTCCACGTAATTTACACTGATTGAAGTGGATTTAACAAGAGACATCAATAAGGGATCATAGCTTTCACCTGGATTCACCTGGTCAGTCTATGTTTTGGTAAAAGCAGGTGTTCTTAATGTTTTCTACACAGTGATTGTATCTTTTATATTTCCCATATTTAAAAAAAATCTGTGATCAAGACTTGAGCCCCTTTCCATCCTGCTGGTATGCTAACGACCGTGACACTGGCCCCCATGTCTATATTAGGGAGATGGAGAAGTTCTGTGCTCGGCAGAAGGAGGGTCAGAAGTCAATTAGAACATACTCCCACTCTGGGCAGGTGCGGTGCTCCATTTGGGATGTAGTTTGCGCTTTCAGAAGTAGCTGTACATCAGACAAAGTTCATTTTAGCACGTCGGCACTTCCATTCCTGTTGTGTAAAAAAGTTGCATTAACTTTCTAAAGACATATTCTTGATGTATTACAGTGCACCTGTCTCCCTGACTGTTTTAAACAGAGAAGCATGCAAACCCAGAAACAATAATTATTATCTGACACATAAATGATCAAGTCCAATACTTGTGCATGAACCAATGTGTCACTGAAGTCACGTAGATATATGTCCTGTACTATACTGTGTTCTGGTCGAGTTTGGAGGGTACTATGGTGTTAAATGCTGAGCTGTAGTCGATGAACAGCATTCTCACATAGGTATTCCTCTTGTCCAGATGGGTTAGGGCAGTGTGCAGTGTGGTTGAGATTGCATCGTCTGTGGACCTATTTGGGCGGTAAGCAAATTGGTGTGGGTCTAGGGTGTCAGGTAGGATGGAGGTGATATGGTCCTTGACTAGTCTCTCAAAGCACTTCATGATGACGGAAGTGAGTGCTACGGGGCGGTAGTCGTTTAGCTCAGTTACCTTAGCTTTCTTGGGAACAGGAACAATGGTGGCCCTCTTGAAGCATGTGGGAACAGCAGACTGGGATAAGGATTGATTGAATATGTCCATAAACACACCAGCCAGCTGGTCTGCGCATGCTCTGAGGGTGCGGCTGGGGATGCCGTCTGGGCCTGCAGCCTTGCGAGGGTTAACACGTTTAAATGTTTTACTCACCTCGGCTGCAGTGAAGGAGAGTCTGCATGTTTTGGTTGCGGGCCGTGTCAGTGGCACTGTATTGTCGTCAAAGTGGGCAAAAAAGTTATTTAGTCTGCCTGGGAGCAAGACATCCTGGTCCGTGACTGGGCTGGTTTTCTTTTTGTAATCCGTGATTGACTGTAGACCCTGCCACATACCTCTTGTGTCTGAGCCGTTGAATTGCTATTCTACTTTGTCTCTATACTGACGCTTAGCTTGTTTGATTGCCTTGCGGAGGGAATAGCTACACTGTTTGTATTCGGTCATGTTTCCGGTCACCTTGCCCTGATTAAAAGCAGTGGTTCGCGCTTTCAGTTTCACACGAATGTTGCCATCAATCCACGGTTTCTGGTTTGGGAATGTTTTAATCGTTGCTATGGGAACGACATCTTCAACGCACGTTCTAATGAACTCGCTCACCGAATCAGCGTATTCGTCAATGTTGTTGTTTGACGCAATACGAAACATATCCCAGTCCACGTGATGGAAGCAGTCTTGGAGCGTGGAATCAGATTGGTCGGACCAGCGTTGAACAGACCTCAGACCTGTGCCATAGTGTATTCTGGAAGCGCTCTCCCTATACCATAGTGTATTCTGGAAGCCCTCTCCCTATGCCATAGTGTGTTCTGGAAGCCCTCTCCTTATGACATAGTGTGTTCTGGAAGCCCTCTCGACTGTGCCATAGTGTGTTCTGGAAGCCCTCTCCACTGTGCCATAGTGAATTCAGGAAGTCCTCTCCCTATGCCATAGTGTGTTCTGGAAGCCCTCTCCCCCGTTACCATAGTGTGTTCTGGAAGCCCTCTCGACTGTGCCATAGTGCGTTCTGGAAGCCCTCTCGACTATTACTTTAGTATGTTCTGGAAACCCTCTCCACTGTGCCATAGTGTGTTCTGGAAGCCCTCTCCACTGTGCCATAGTGTGTTCTGGAAGCCCTCCCGACTATTACTTTAGTGTGTTCTGGAAACCCTCTCCACTGTGCCATAGTGTGTTCTGAAGCCCTCCCGACTATTACTTTAGTGTGTTCTGGAAACCCTCTCCACTGTGCTATAGTGTGTTCTGGAAACTCTCTCCACTGTGCCATAGTGCGTTCTGGAAGCCCTCTCCCTATGCCATAGTGTGTTCTGGAAGCCCTCTCCACTGTGCCATAGTGAGTTCTGGAAGCCCTCTCGGCTGTGCCATAGTGTATTCTGGAAGCCCTCTCCACTGTGCTATAGTGTATTCTGGAAGCCCTCTCCACTGTGCCATAGCGTGTTCTGGAAGCCCTCTCCACTGTGCAATAGTCTGTTTGTTGCAGGGAGCATATTGTACACACTAGCCCAGATTTGCATTACCTGCTGATAATTAAGCCACATGAGTATATAGAGGGATGTGCTGTAAGGACACTGACGAAGCCATAGGGATTTGAACTGGCCTCCATAACTATCCCATGCCATTCCCTTCATATCCCAGTATTTACTATTCTTGTTACTATTCCAGCTGGGACAGAAAAAGGAACCCATTTTCAGATCCTTTCTCCCAGCTTCCTTTGCCACCATCAAAGTCATTTGCACTACAGAGACTTACGGGAAGGCAGATGTTTAAAATATCCCAGAATGAGCACCGCGCTCTGGATTCCCAAAAGAAATTAAAGCAGAACCTGTGGTTTTTCGTCTCCTGTCCATGCTGCTACACAACTGTGACAGCCCCCACCGGACACGGTATACATGGCCGCTTTTTAAGTTCACAATGGTTCCATTGTGGAAAAAGGAGAACCAACCAACCTATTGAAGATGAGAAAATATACAATCAAATCAAATCACAAGGGGGGGCCGAAGAATGACAGGTGATTTTCCTGCTCGGCTTAAAGCCTCTTCCAGAATCAAATTACACTTTCCCAGCAGGTACTTTCCCAGACTGTCTTCTGTTCTGTGGACGCATAATTTAGCTCTCCTTGGGCCACTCTGCACATGGCCAAAAGAGAGACGGCAGAGCTGAAGTAAATGAGAAATGATTTCGGCTAAAGGTTAGCTGGCACAATCCACTTGCCACTCTCTTTGTTGCTGCCTGCCACTTTCGATAAGCCAGCTCTCCTAATACAAACACAATATTTAAAGACTTGACTTTCTCCCTCTTTCCTTGTGCAAGACTGAATGATGTCTATCACAGGGCTCAGTGACATGGAGTTTAGCTGTGTCTAGGACTGTGTGTGTGTGTGTATGTATGTGTTTATCCTTGTGTGTATACTGAATGAGTGTGTTTGTGCGTGAGAGAGAGAGAGAGAGAGAGAGAGCGGGAGAGAAAATGAGCGAGAGAGGGAGAGACAGAAACAGAGAGAGAGACAGAGCGAAAGAGAGAGTGACAAAGAGAGAGCGAGAGAGACAATGAGAGAGAGAGATTGCTTACCCATCCACACTATCTGCCTGTATGAAGTGAGTCACATTTGTGAATTAATTTATGTTCTCTCTTTGCAGAAATAAAAGCAAAAAACAATAGTATTAGTCCTGTAATGGCTACATTCCACAACTCTCTATACATTTATTCATTTGTTAATTTATTTTATATGAACCTTCTCCAAAATATAAATCATATGGAAATCTAAATGAGACTATACTACAATGAGACTAAAAACAAGAAGAAGCAGCTCCGGTGGGCATGAGATCACCAACACTGGACAATTGAGGAGTGGAAAGAAATAGCTTGGAACATGACAGCAAGTTCAGTTTACTTGAGTGGCCTGAGCAGTCCCCAGACCTCAACCCAATAGAGCATGTTTGGGATGAGATGGAACGGGCTGTTTGCAGCATGAATGTACCGCCGTACACTCTTCAGCAACTGCGTGATGCCATCGCGTCAGCATGGACCAACATCCCTGTAGAACGTTTCCAACACCTTGTAGAATGCCCCGAATAATTTAGGCTGTTCTGGAGGCAAAGGGGGGTCCAACCCAGTACTAGATGGGTGTGCCTAATAAACTCTCCGGTGAGTGTATATTCCTCCTAATATTGTGCAATCTGTGTTTCTCTTCATTGGCCAGTACTATTGTTTGCATTCAAAACAGGGTGTTTGTATTGATCTCAGTTTGTCACTGTTTGAGTAGCCATTAATTTCGGTAATTTGTGTGGTATTAAAAAAGATTCTACTAATGTCTTCTCTCATGTAAAAAAGTAGAATTGCATGAAATGTGCTTATAAAAGGCAAAAAAGGCAGACCCTGCTAAAAGAAAATCCCCAAGTGTGGAAATGATAAAAATGCGGCTGCTCATCTGTATGCCACTACACAAATGCTATATAGATGCATTACATGCTTTATTATATAAAATACAACTGAATATAACACTGACTGAGTATACAGGACATGAGGAAAAAATGAGAAAGGCATCTGCAGTGACATGCTGTATCAGAAGATGACAGTGCTTTGTTGGAGTTGCATGTAGCTTTCTGTATCACATTACAGACCCAGACCCAGATGTCTGCTGAATCTCAGCACTGCCATGCTTCTCTGAGTCTCTAAACACAGTGGGAGACCTTTTTTACAGTGCAGAAATGCAGAGATATTACCAAAGAGGATCCCCTCAATTTCATGTACTCAACACTGTATTTAATTCAAGATGAGTTTGGAATACTGCAGATCCTTATTGCATTGCATGTGTCATTATTCATTTTGCTGTGTAAGCCATGGATGCTTTCTCATGGAGACCATGAGAGAAAGTTGACTTTGGAGGGAATAATGCCTCAAGAACTGTGAGTAATGCAGTCTTGTTTGGTAACATGTTTGATCACTCATGGAGCTATTCATATTATTCATAAATCTATGTGAAGGTGATACCTCTTTCTCAGCATAAGCTTATGCAAAGAGATACTTGAGACCTAGCAAATAATACATCTGGTAATGAAGTGAATGTGTTTGGAATGTGAAGCCGATCACAACTCTGTAAACCATGCTTCATACATATATTTGCATTCCAAATGAGATGCAAATCAACACTTCTATGACATCTCCTGAACCTCTCTCACACTTAGCTAACAACGAAAATTGTGTTCAAGCTGTAAGCGCTTGGGCGTACGCACCACATCAGATGATTCCTGCTTTATTGGGCAATTTACCAGGTCCTCCACAAGTACAACAACATTAGCATATGGAGAGATAGAGGGTGGGAAAGAAAGAGAGAGAGAGGGGAGAGAGAGGGTGGGAAAGAGAGAGAGAGGGCGCAAGAGAGAGAGAGAGGGTAAGGACGGGGACTATATAAGTTGCTGCTTCTAAAAAGTACAGCAACTTCATGGTCTTAACATATGCTCAGCTAAATCAGCTCAATACATCCCACGTCGGTAGAATAATTAACAGTTTCATCATCGGCAAGCGTTGTCAATAGCCGGTTATGGCGAACACATTTATAAACTTGACAATGCCAAGTACCCCATGGGAGGCTAGCTGTGATACTAAATCGCTCGCCTTATCTTCCTCAGTAGGGACAGATGGGAGCAGCAAGGAACAGAGATGCTTTAACACAGACTTGGAAAAGTAGAAGAGACAAGAAAGTGGATTGAACGCTGCAGTCAGGAATACATAGATGTGTTTTTCTTTTCTCACAGAGGAATCAATACATAACTCATACAGTGGTCTTTCCTATTATCGTTGCAAGCCTGACCAAAGACAGCGCCACACTCAGAACTAGTTTAGGGTACAATGCATTTTTAAAATAGTATAGGAAACAAATGTATACATAGACAAAGCGAGGAGCTGACTTCACAGAGAAGTATTGATTGTTTGTGGGTGTCGTTGATAAAAAGATGACAGTGATAGTACGGACACTAAAATCTGTTTAAAACTTCTCAAGGTAGATTCAACCAGACACTATATCATCTCACTAGTTATTATGCAATGGCAAAATTACTAATTGTCGAAGCATATTATTTTCAAGAGTTAGTTCTGTAGTAAAAAGTATCTCTAGCTATCACCCTCTGCGTAATTGTATTTGTAAGGGCCTTACTGCAATCCATACTCGCAATCCATACTCATAAACTCTGCTGTGAGATACCTAAGGTGTGTGTGTGTGTGTGTGTGTGTGTGTGTGTGTGTGTGTGTGTGTGTGTGTGTGTAATACATTCACAGATTTCACAACACATTGTGTGCCCTCAGGCCCCTACTCCACCACTACCACCTATCTACAGTACAAAATCTATGTGTACGTGTGTGTATAGTGCGTATGTTATCGTGTGTGTGTATGCATGTGTCTGTGCCTATGTTTGAGTTGCTTCACAGTCCCCGCTGTTCCATAAGGTGGTTTTATTTTCAGGTTTTTAAAAAATCTAATTTTACTGCTTGCATCAGTTACTTGATGTGGAATAGAGTTCCATGTAGTCATGGATCTATGTGGTACTGTGCCACTCCGAAAGTCTGTTCTGGACTTGGGGACTGTGAAGAGACCTCTTGTGGCATGTCTTGTGGGGTATGCATGGGTGTCCGAGCTGTGTGCCAGTAGTTTATCATCAAGAGCAATTACACCTCAGAGCACAAAAAACTGCTTAATATTATGTTTTAAATATACTTATCTTTCTTCAAACATGCATACAACATTGTGTTAATTATTGTGTTAACAACATTGTGTTAATTATTTCTTAATTAATTAAACAGTCCACTAAAAATCAAGCCACATTGCACTACTATGTTTCAATAACTTGCAAAAACTTAATGATTCTATATAGGCACAACACGGATAAATAAAGTGTTTTTTTACTAAAATATCAATGTTTCTGATGACTACTTTATTTGTTTTTAAATGGTAGATTGACTTTAAAATATAAAAAAATCATAACTTGAAAAAGCTCAATTTAAGATTAGCAGAACAGTTATATTTATATAAGTTATATTTATCAATAACCTAATATTTGTAGACAGTATTCAAAAACATTAAGTGATAAGAAATATTATTGACATTTGAGTTAGTACAACTTTTATGATTTGAGTTCTACTGACCGTTGGAGGTGTTTGAGTAGCCACTAATCAATTTATTTTCTAAGTTATGCAGTTATTTTTAAGATTGTGTGAGTGTGTGTGCATCTGTGTGTTTGTGTGCGGGTGTGTGTGCGTGTGCGTGTTCTGCTGAATAATATGTTTAGAGATACCTGTCCTCCTGCACAGTCTCAGGTAGACCCTGAGGATGAGGTGAACAACATAACAAGAACCCAATGGGCTAATGGGTTCCCATGGTAAACATTATTATTTGACACCCCCTCACTCCTCCCTTTATCTAACAAAGTAGGCTACAGTACTGCATGTCCAACAGTGCCAGACAGATGGGGGCTGCACTTTAGAACAATTGCTCATCATTTGCACAGGAAGATGTGGGCCGTGTTCTGGATCTTTCTCCTTTATCTAAACTATCGGCGAAAGCTCCAACTCCCCCCGGGAAGGGAAAATGACAAATCTTGGCCATTTGATAAAAATGTTAACTAGGTGAGTGCCAGAGAGATGGATAGTAGCCTGTCACAGCAGGCAAGAACATGAGGATCCATTGATATTTGTCATTACATAGCCCTATTCCCCCCTATGTTCCCTAATAACACTGCCACAAAATATGATGAATGACAGTCAAATAACAACGCAGCGCCTCCCCTGAATATGATCTCTCTGTCTGGATATCCTCACACACAGCAAAGGGGAGCACCATAGATAAAGATCTAATGAGCAATGCTATCACACAATATCAGGGTTGAGAGAGACCCACTACATATCTTAGGCAGGCTACGTCAGCACGGCGCCGAGGATGTGTCTGGCTAGTAGAAATAGAACGGAGAGCGGATTTATCGATTGGGTGGATAGATACTGGAATGAAAGATAATAATCGGGAAGCTAAATAAGTGAAATTCAGTCTCCAGGGCCCCTGAATGACTCGTTGTCTTTGGAGTGACTAGGCACATAAGCAGAGCAGAAACAAGGTGGGGTAATTTAAGAGCTGCTGTTTCCAACAGCAAGAGGCTAGAGACAGTAAAATAACTTGACTGCTTTCCCTTGCAATGTTCTCCCTAGCTGATCTGTACAGTAGAAATACATATGAAATATGACAGAACCAGACATAACAAGCAGTGATTTTAGAACATACTGTAGATCTAGTCGAAAAAGAAAATGCATTAGATAAATTGTATACAGCGAATCATTAAGAATAATGTATTTCCACCCTCGTTATTCAGGGGGCATATTCTAGCCTTGACCCCGACGCAGTCATCTTCTCATTTATTGTATTCAGTTCAGAGATGGGGTGAATATTCATGTTGCTAACCCCTCTTCCAATCAATAAGCCTGTATCAAACTCCTGTTCCTGCAACTGTTTCAGTGGCCAGCACAAATAAGCAGAACCAAAATGGAAAACATTTACAGTAGCTGCCGATCAAACCGGATCCATTCAGACCCATTTAAAAGCTATAAACTGCCTTCAAAACACTAGGTTCACAGCATTTCCTCCATCTGTCTGTCACTTCCATTCTCCCTAGAGAACCTGGAGAGGCATTTGAAAAAAAACACACAAGGCCTAATTGGAGAAAATAACATCATTACAACTTATAATCACGAGCTGACATTGTTCCCCACTAACAAGCATGGCAACGGCGTAATTGAGTTTCCACTGATCTCTGAGGTGGCTCAGAGCAAGAGCAGAAGAGAGGCATAGCCTGGTGCCGTCTCACTGCTTTTTCCTCTGATTAAATAGCCATAAAGAGTGCACTTTCTCTCTCTCATCCAATAAGAGTGACTCGTGTCTACAGTGCCGGTGTTCTTAATAGGACTGAAGAGGAGTATTGGGATTCTAACTACACGAAGGGCTATGGTTATTAACGCCAGCTCACGACTAGATGCTACAGTACAGCTCTCAAGCTCCTGTGTTGAGATGGTGTTCCAGGCACTGAGAGTGAGTGAGTGCAGACTTCATTAAAGAAAGACCACACTTTTGATTACAATTGTCATTTACATGTTCTGAGCACAAGCACATACTCAATCAGCACTTAATCAGTTGGATGAGATGGATTAGGGTACGAGGACACAAACATTTGAGGCATCATTCAAAAGCTCGTGTTTGTCAACAACATGGCTTCCCAGGTCAGAAATGTAGGAAAAAATGTCAAACGTGGAAATGGAACCCATTTACGGGTTATAGTTGTACCAGGCTAAAGGGTTCACCATCTACATTTCGGGTCATGGTCACCATGTACCTGCTGAAGTACAGTAGCTTTAAAGTGCATATTCAATGGGTGTAAATTGCATTTCTTCATGTGCATAGAATGATCATGGCAAATATTAGCCTCTGTAGTTCAGCTGGTAGAGAATAGCGTTTGCAACGCCAGGATAGTGCGTTCAGTTCCCAAGACTACCCATATATAAAATGTATACACACATGACTAAGTCACTTTGGATTAAAGCGTCTGCTAAATGGCATATATTATTATATTAGATATTAGATAAAATGTGTGTTAAACGAATGCCAAATGTGATTCAATGTTTTTTTCCCCCTTGGCTGATTAAAAGGTCATAGCACATATTTTTGAAAGTGCTGACCTTTAAAAGGTGTAATGAGTGGTGTCTGGGCAGAAGGCTGCTGAGGTGCAAATACACAATGCTTGCCATGTTGTGGGGCAGGCCTCCAACTCTCTACGCCTTTCAACCTTTTCTCTCTCTTCCTCTCTCTCTCCATCTACCCCACTCTCAAAGCCCCCAGAGGCTGTAGGCCATCACATTCATAGATGTGATCTATTTTCAGTTAGTAGCTAATTGGGTGTTTGACATGATTCATTGTAAGTGTATAACTTGACCATTGATGAGCATTACCAAGGTCAAGTAGATAAATGGCTGGGATATTGCTATACACCCACTGTAATGATTATTACAACATCATTCTCCACACAGTGAAATCCTTCACCTTTCCAATCATGTTCATCTGATATCCACTCTGACCTTTTGGAGCAAGTTATGGAGCAAGCGCCGAGAAGACGATCCAACTTGACTATCTAGAGGAAGTAAAAGTCGTAACAAGGGCGCATGCTGCTACTGCAGGCAATATTACAACAATATACTGTATCTTTGTTTATGTCTCTCTGTCTTTCATCTCTGCTAACAAACCATACTGCCGTGAAAGCATATGTAACTTGTTTCAGGAAACTAGGAGTATGTCGCGTGCCACTACTTCACAGGAGAGGCATTTGAACATAATGATTATTTGTTTTATCAAACTTAGTTTTTTGTCCGAAATGCCATCTGGAAATTGTGAACTTTCATGTGCCTTATTAACAAACTTGCATGCCATCTGTAAATACGAATAAAATTGTTAAATTACAAGCCTAGTTGGTTGAGCCATGGAAAGAGGTAGAAACCTTCCCACTAGCCATGATTGGTAGTACAAGCCAAGAGATGAGTTCGGATTGGTCTGGTATGTAGCATGCTTCTGTCTATAACACAAGCTTCTCAGTATGTGTAGATAATCTTTCTAACACATCTCTTTTGAAAGATATCATGAAGAACTGCAAAAGTGTTGCTAATGCTTTCCAAGTTGAAATCAGTGGAATGCCCAGTGGAAGCAGAATATGATAGCTAAGGAGTTGGAGAAAATTCAGGCATTTGATTGCAAATATGCATAGGGAGTCAAAAGAGAACACACAAAAGACTGTTGTATAAAACACCTGTCTCTGGATTCCATCTTCAAACTAATGGCAACTATGGCATCCGTGACAGACAGGGAGAGGCGCTCGTCCATGTATATGGGTAAGAAAGTCTAGCTCGCTACATGTTCAGATATTATACTTTTCTAATTTGGTCAGCTTTCATTGCAATTTAAAGCGTACTGTTAGCTAGCTAGCATTATGTGTATGATCTGTGTAGTATTATTCTTATATTCCTATCTCAGAGCCATTTGCATAGTCTGATGTTAGTTAGTTAGCTAACATTGAACCTAGTTGGATAGCTTTAGCTACCTGTAGATTAATGTAGGGTAGTAACATTATGAGTTTGGATTTACACCTTCTGTATCCTGTGCATGTGACAAATAAACGTTCATATTATTTGATATAGTGTGTGTTTACCAGAGACGGTAATGTGAAGAACAACATGACCCGCACCAAAGTCAAATTAGAATATAACGTTAGGCCAACAAGACAGTGTCCAATTTCCAAAATTCTCCAGTGGAATTCCCTGCTTTTATTACGTCATACTCACTACTGTAAGCTATTTTACCTAAAGTTAAGACGTTGTCAGCTATATGATACGGTCATACTTTGAACTGGCTAGCCAGCTAACTTAACGTTAGCTAGTTAGCTAACAAGCTAGAAACTAACCAAAACATTATTTAGAAAGGTGCTTTTAGTTGCCTGGTTTGTTAGATTGACGTATACTAAATTAATTTTAAACGGATGGGTGTATTGGTGTTAAAGTACACTTAAGAGGGTGTAAATGATGCTGAATAGGTGTAGACAAAGAAGAGCTCTCCTGTAGGTGTACCAAAACATTGAAGGGCCATTTTCTCAATAGTGGGGTTACAAGTTTATTAACTTTCAAAGCAGAATTACTTTCCCATTTTTCCTCAACTGTAGTGTATGATATACCATTCTCTTCTTTTCTCCTGTGTAAAATACATGAGTTCAAATTATGCTACATAAAACAGAATTGAGCCGGTTGGTCACATATATAAATTGTAAAGATGTCAGATGAACTTGACAAAGTATATTTTGTACAGTACACTCTTTATAGTAGTGTATCTGTATGAAACTTTGAATAGCTACAGCATCTAGTTCGGTGAGAGAGGAAGACAAAACCTGAGCATTTGCTGTTGTCTCCATTATGGCTACTGACAAGCTCGTACATTCAAAGCACATAACAAAGAAAATTTGTGAAAGAGAAGAGACAAAACAAGTGTAATATGCCATGACAGCTTTTTTGGCAAGGTGACACTGCTAAGAAAATTGGAAATGGCATGTGTTATATCTGAGAGAGAGAGAGTGCAAGAGAGAGAGAGCGAGAGTGAGTGCAAGAGAGAGAGAGGCTGCTGACTGTATCTTTCAGAATGGCTGTCAGGTGGGGGACAGGCTCTTTACGACCACGTTGCGTGAATCTACCGGGCCGTGTCACTTCATCTAAATAAAGTGACAAATAAAATCGCCCTCCAGAGTCCCATCCCTTTCTCTGCGACAATAAACACCCCAGACAGTGGAGCCTCGGTGCCTGCCCCAAAGTCAGCCTTGTAGTGAGCACGGCCACTGAATGACTATCTGGGGTAATTGGCCTAGTCACTGACATCAGAGACATCAACCAATCATTATGTAATGTCCTAATCAGCAATACAGCAAATCAGAGGCTGTGACTAGATGACGTGGGTCTGAAGTTTAGATGTCTATTCACTAAACACAATATCACCCAAATAGATGATTGGAAACCCTGTGTGACATTTCTCACTAGTTTCACACTGTGAAGGAGGAAAGTGGTTAAACTATTCTATTGCCTCTTAAATAGTCTTTATGAGGGAGTAAATGTGCACAGTTTGAGTTATAAAACACTTAACAGTGGTAAGGTATGGGGGAGCCAACACTGGGTGATTATTCATTGTGAAGCAAAACACCTCAGAGGAAAAAAGGTCTAATTTGCAGCGTGTGACATCAACAATATGAATGGCATACAGTAGCTGCTTTCACAATAACCCTTATGATCACATGCAAATTAAAAACAAACATATTTGTATTTGGCTGGTGGGCCACGCATGTGGATGCGTTCTATTTCCGCCTCTGGCTCGTTAGGGAACTATAGTCAAGCCTGTTTTTATTAGATGTAGTAATTAGAATATTCATATCAAACTTAGTCATTGATATTCATTTGGTGTGGTCGCTCTTGTTGCAAATTTTAAATGTCACAGGGAAATTTAAATCACTATGAAAGGCATGTTCATTATTTGTGTATTGAAGTATCGTGGTTCATTGGTTTGGTGATTTTATTTTCGAAAAGGTCTCAGGGTGTATTGACGTTTGTTCAACCCCAGCTGTAACATGTTTAATTAAAGCTATTATTTTGAGCTACAGGTGAGCTAGTGCATTACTGATAAACATAAGATAACTATGATGAAAACAACTCCTACCCTGGAAGAATTTAAACAGACAGTGTGTCATATTGAATATCAATGTTTAGTCATAAGAACTCAAATCAATGTAGTGGGAGAGACAAAATAACTTTAAAAACGCTCTACTTTACCTCATCATAGACGTTGTCGTTTCTCTCAAAGTCACCTGCCTTCCTGGGGAGGACATGCACGTGAACATGCTGAAAACACACAATGACAAAACAAATTAACATGTTTTATTTTTTAGATATTATGTTATTCACTCATCCAGAGAGACATGCATACTATGCTGTGCCAGGTACTCTTGTAACAGACTGAACTGACAACAGACCTATCCAGAGAGACATACATACCATGCTGTGCCAGGTACTCTTGTAACAGACTGAACTGACAACAGACCTATCCAGAGAGACATACATACTATGCTGTGCCAGGTACTCTTGTAACAGACTGAACTG
Source organism: Oncorhynchus tshawytscha (assembly GCF_018296145.1). NCBI lineage: Eukaryota > Metazoa > Chordata > Actinopteri > Salmoniformes > Salmonidae > Oncorhynchus > Oncorhynchus tshawytscha. Next base: position 25,350,253 of record NC_056430.1, on the reverse strand, counting down.
ACAACAGACCTATCCAGAGAGACATACATACTATGCTGTGCCAGGTACTCTTGTAACAGACTGAACTGACAACAGACCGATCCAGAGACATCTTTCATTCATTCACAACCTTGTGGTGAAGCAATGCTGTAAATCACAGGAGGGTTACAATACATTCCGCCAAGTGTACCACCTGTATACTACCGGGACTCCTTAATTTTATGCTTTTAAAACTTAAATTGACTTTGTCAGACATCCTTTTCTGTTCCCCCTTGCCTCGTGCTGTCACAAACTTGGCCATCTGCACAGTTAGTTTCCAACTTGCAGCTTTCCTTGGGTGCTTATTAGTGTGGCAAAGTCCCAGAACAACTGCTACGTATTTACGCAGAAGAAGAAAAAACACACACATTAAAACAGGAAAGATAATTAGACAATGCAAACATTTATCTTACACTATGCAAATCTGCCAAAAAGTTTTACAGAGTAAAACAAAGTCATTAGCTAGTGATAACATAATGAAGGACAAGTAGAGAACGAGAGACTCCTCTGAAATGAAATACAACACGCTCAAACTGAAGAAACAATGTCCTCATGATGCTAATGTCCCCAGCACTTACATATGCTTGAATTTTAATCAGCAATCCACTTGGCTCTAGTTTGCTGAAATTTTGCATACTTCAAATAATGCAATAGAAATCCGCTAAAATAGATGTTAGTTAAATGAATAGTTCAGCAGCAGTGTTCCTAACACAACAACCACATGAGGAATTAACAGAGTAAGCCTGTATAATGAAGTGGCGGAGTCACTTTGTACATGTCATGTACATGTCATTTTTTATATTGTCTCAGTTGATTAGTTCCCTTTTCAATCCCTGGTATATATAATTATTATTTCTCTCTAGTAAAACAGAATAAATCAATATGAAGAATGAAGGACACAGTTACAATTCACATGACAGTAAGCCACATTCACAGGAAATAGGCTTACCTCCGACATTATTTCAGAGATGGTTTTAAACACATTTTGCAAATTGTCATACCGCATTTTACAAATTGTCAACAGTCATTGTGATTCTGCCACTGGCATTGTGGGAGAACAGCACATCATCGTGTTTGTATAAGCATCAACGTGAATAGAGCAAGTGTACTGTCAAGGCTATTCAGATGTAAGAAATGATTCCCACACAAAGCAGCCTCCTGGGCCTTCTGAATACTTGTGACAGTTCTTTAGAGTACACAGCTCTTACTTAATAAGAGCATTCTCAGAAGTATCTTCAAAACAATTTGATTAGCTGACTTGAATAGATGTTCATTAGCATACAGAACATAAATGACAGCACATCCTGTGTGTGTTAGGATCATGTGAGCACAGACTGTCAACTTTGTACATGATAAATAAAATCAATGACATGAGGAAAACTGTCTTGTTCTTTTCTGGATCGGAACATCTCACTTATCTCATTCTCAAAGTTGACAGCACATTGAGAAACTAAACTGACAGGGGAAATTAACTAACAAACAAAACTGATATCCTTGTTTAAAGCTGCAATATGTAACTTTTTGGGAGTTACAGATCTGTCATTGTCATTGAAAGCAAGTCTAAGAAGCTGTAGTTCTGTTCTATGTGCACTTTTCTATGCTTCCCGCTCTTAAGTTTTATTTGTTGTGTCTTTTACTTTCGGTTTTGTACACCAGCTTCAAACAGCTGAAAATACAATATTTTTGGTTATGGAAAATATATTTCACAATGGTTTAGATGGTACAATGATTCTCTACACTATACTTGCTTGTTTTGTCACAAAAACTGAAATTAGCCGAACTATTCTAATTTTAGCAACCAGGAAATGTCGGAGCAATTTCTGCATAGTGCACCTTTAAGAGTTCTTTATCATGAACTTTGGCTACTCAGCAAAGATGTGTATAAAATATCAAGAAGGGCCATTTGAACTCTGAGGCTCACTTTTATCTACAGGTCCTAACCTCAAAAAGCATTTTCTTCAGCACTTTAGTCTCATCTAGAGCATAATATCCAAATTGCCAGCTTTTAATCATTTATCATTACTCAGCTATGATAAACAGCACAGTCTGTGTCAATGAGTGTTTATAAATGCTACAAACAAGATAACATGTTTCGAGGCCTCTGCTTTGTTGCCACACATTTTCTGAGTACATTTAATGAGTACATTTGCATAATGTCTGCATTATTAAATCTACCTACCTTGAGGTAAAGTTTGAAGGAAGTCGGCGGCAGCGGTGTTCATTACATTTTAAACGGTGCTGAGTGCGGCAGGCAGAGGCCGGCAGACAGGGAGTGTGTAAAAGCCGGCATGCCAGCAATGTGAAGGGTGGGATGGGAGATCATAAACCCTGACTGACACTGCAGAATGTGTGGGGTGAGTTTCAGACAGTTTGATGCCCACATGCACAGCAAGGGGCCACTCTGCGTGGGCTCAATAAGTCTCCCCTCATAAGATATGGCAGCTGTCATGACTGGCCTTGACTGGGATTCACACTGGTAAAGGAATTAGAACATGCAAGGTAGTGGAAGTCTGACATCCTGGATTAGATTTACAGCAGCAGTGTCACTAACTGGCTGTTAGTGCTCTGAAATAAGGGAGTTGGGGACTCTACAATATCACCATTTGAAAGTGTATTAATGCGGGAACAAAGTAAAGCACACACTAAGTGGTACCAATATTTCCTTACACCCCAACTGATATAGGACTATATCTATCTTAATAAAGCTAATAGAAAACAATTTGATCTTAGTTGTTTTCCGTCAAGACTGGTACGTGTCCTTGGCAGCAGTCAGAGTCCCACTTACAGTATATCTGTTTTGTCTCATTGCCTCCCTGATTAGACACATGCAGATACTGGGGGTCAAAGTTCAATGTCATCCCCTCCAACGTCCCCTCATCAGTCTGTGGATACTTCCTTATGCTTTATTTTCCATCCATACTTGGTCACCATACCCTGTTTCAATGAACTCACACACAGCACAGGCCTACTCATTTAGAACATCCTTCATACAGAGCTGTATGTTTGTTTGTCTGTGCTACGTTCTAAGAGGTATGTAAAGTTTCTCCAAACATAATAAAACACATGTCTTTTAATTCGTTTCTGACTGCAGAGATAAAAGTGCAAATAGCTATAGAGCATTTTTTTTGTTTAGGTGGAATCTAGTCAGACAGGGAGACGAATGTATTTTGTTACAAACAGCTGTGTTCCCATTAAGGTAGAGGGTGCAGGAGCCTCCGTTGCTCCAAGCAGGAGCTACTAATTAGAGGAAGAGAGGAAGATCTGTCCCACCATTCTTTGCTTCCACCACCAAACCACCTCTTGCTAAAAAAAACAACAGCCAGCAATTTACAGGAAGATTCATCTTGCTTTGTTTGATGGGTCCCCTTTGCTTTGCACTTCAACACCGTATAAAGTCCTCAAACAAACTAAAACGTGCCACCATGAAGATTAATGAGTCTAATGCTAACATTGGAATAACCCATTATGTTTGCAAAGTCCATTGTCATGCATCTGCTAGGAGCCCTGCGCAAAAGGTGGTGTGTTTGACTATGGTTCACCCTGAATGTGATGTGTTGTGACTGCTAGCATGAGGGTTAGTCACCAGCCCCAAGACACAGCATAACCTCTGTATTTTACTACAACATAGTCTTTACTGAACCATGCAAAATTGCTGTCTGAAAGTATGTTACACTGTAAATATCCGGTATTTTTAATCATGGTCGAATTACTGACTGGGACCCCACCATTGATTTTGTTTGTCACTCTCACTCAGATATCATATTAAAAACATTTCTCTCCACCCTATGGCAATATGTGTAGAAGTGTAATACATTTGCTGTAAAACTGCACATTTTCCTCTCCACCTCTTGGCAAAATGTGCAGAATTGCAGCAAACTTGCTTTGAAACTGCAAAATGTTCTGTACAAGGGCCTCCAGGGTGGTGCAGTGGTCTAGGACAGTCTAGGACACTGCATTGCAGTGCTAGCTGTGCCACCAGAGACTCTGGGTTCGCGCCCAGGCTCTGTCCCAGCCGGTAGCTGCCGTGGGGCGACACACAATTGGCCTAGCGTCATCCGGGTTAGGGAGGGTTTGGCCAGTGGGAATATCCTTGTCTCACCGCGCATAGCAGCTACTCTTCCCTAACCCGGATGAGGGTTTCAATCTCTCTTCCACCAGGAGAGATTGGCATGAATTAGCTCTCTGTGTACATCCAAGGGCCAGCCGTGCTGCCCTGTTCTGAGCCAATTGCAATTTTCCTAAGTCCTTTTTTGTGGCACGTGACCACACGATTGAACAGTAGTCAAGGTGTGACAAAACTAGTGCCTGTAGGACCTGCCTTGTTGATAGTGTTGTTAAGAAGGCAGAGCATCGCTTTATTATAGACAGACTTCTATCCCATCTTAGCTACTACTGCATCAATTTGTCTTGATCATGACCGTTTACAATCTAGTGTTACTCCAAGCAGTTTAGTCATTTCAACTTGCTAAATTTCCACATTATGTATTACAATATTTAGTTTGTTTAGGGTTTAGTGAGTGTTTTGTTCCAAATACAATGCTTTAAGTTTTAGAAGTATTTAGGACTAACGTATTCCTTGCCACCCACTCTGAAACTAACTGCAGCTCTTTGTTGAGTGTTGCAGTCATTTCAGTCGCTGTAGTAGCTGACGTGTATAGTGTTAAGTCATCCACATACATAGAAACTCTGGCTTTACTCAAAGTCAGTGGCATGTTGTTAGTAAAATTTGAAAAAGCAAGGGGCCTAAACAGCTGCCCTGGGGAATTCCTGATTCTAACTGGATTGTATTTGATAGGCTTCCATTAAAGAACACTCGCTGTGTTCTGTTAACCTCTAGTGACACCCCATCCCGTGAATGGGACCGTTGTCATCATCTGACACTAATTAGCATAATGCAATGGACATAAATCTTCCTAGAAAATATTCCTATTCATGAAAATCACAAGTGAAATATATTGGAACACAGCTTAGCCTTTTGTTAATCACCCTGTCATCTCAGATTTTCTAAATATGAAGAACAGAGGAGCCTCTTAATGAAGAAGTTACAGGTCTGTGAGAGCCAGAAATCTTGCTTGTTTTTAGGTGACCAAATACTTATTTTCCACCATAATTTGCAAATAAATTCATTAAAAATCCTACAATGTGATTTTCTGGAATTTTTTTTCTCAGTTTGTCTGTCATAGTTGAAGTGTACCTATGATGAAAATTACAGGCCTCTCTCGTCTTTTTAAGTGGAAGAACTTGCACAATTGGTGGCTGACTAAACACTTTTTTGCCCCACTGTATATGCATATTCTAGCATCTTATCCTGACAAAATATCCCGTTTAAAACGGGAAAGTTTTTTTTCTCCAAAAATGAAAATACTGCCCCTAGAGTCGCAACAGGTTAAACAAGTAACTCTTTATCCACATTATAGCAGCGTGTGTAAAGCCATAACACATACGTTTTTCCAGCAGCAGACTATGATCAATAATGTCAAAAGCTGCACTGAAGTCTAACAAGACAGCCCCCCACAATAATTGTATCATCAACTTCTCTCAGCCAATCATCAGTCATTTGTGTAAGTGCTGTGCTTGTTGAGTGTCCTTTCCTATAAGCATGCTGAAATTCTTTTGTCAATTTGTTTACTGTAAAATAGCATTGTATCTGGTCAAACACAATTTTTTCCAGAAGTTTACTAAGGGTTGAGAACACGCTAATTGGTCGGCTAATTGAGCCAGTAAAGGGCTCTTTACTATTTTTGGGTAGCGGAATGACTTTAGTTTCCCACCAGGCCTCCACGCTCTCCAGTACGCTTAAATTGAAGATGTGGCAAATCATAGATCTCATTTAAGAAGCTATCCCTTTTGCCTTTCTTCTCTGCCCCCAAATGTTCAGATATGCTGGTAAAGTTATCAGGTTGTCAGCTAGCTAGCTAATGAGGTAACAAACATGACTGAACATGGTGTAAAACAAATGGTTAACTACCCATGAATAGTTTTAGAACGGCCCACGACATGGTTTATGATTGTAAAATGCAGCCCCCCCATCCACGACAGGAAGAAGGAAACATTGCACTGGTAATATGGGTCAGATCTTTTGAACTGTTTGGGATAGAAACAATACGTTTTCGCTGCATAAATGGTGCAAGCAAGATGCTAATGAATCTGTGTTTGGGTAACAGCGGGATAGACGTTTTACATTTACATTATAGCGAAGCCTTATCATTACAACAATTAATACAAACATAAAACAAATTGTTTGCATTTATTAATATTCTTTGCACAAGTGCTCCCAAATTAAAACTGCAGGTCATAGCAAAATATTTTGTTGTATATATACCACTTTAGAGACCTGTCTACACCCCATGGCAAAATATATTTTTTTTTAATCGCTTAGGGCCCCCAAAAGGCTAGGGCCAGCTCTGACTGCATGTGTTGTTATGGATGGGGGTACACAGACCCGCTAGCCACTGAGACCTCTCATGATCAGTTCAGATTTCTTTTGTGGCCCGCACTCCTATCAAACTTGCACATCCCTGCTTTAGAGTGAGATCCTACTTTGTGAGGTACCATACTAACATTCATTGTGGGTGTGTTGAAATGTATTAAACACCTACTGCATTGTTAAGCAGTTGCAATCAGCCATCAGTGGCAGTAACAAATGGCCTACTGTGCCATTCTAGGGTCACCTGAAGCCCTAATTAACCCAGAACCATGAGGCAGTGATCTGTTTTGAAGTTGGCTAGGTCTTCGGTCAAGCCCTTAGGTTATCTCATCAGCATGCCCCCTCCCCAATACACATCATCACAAACAGTGAGAGTGCTGCCAGTACACACTGCAAATGACTGATAGGAATATATTAATTTAGCAAAAACAGGACCTCTGCAACTGTCAATCAAATAATGGGAATCAACCTCTCTGGTTCATCTGGCTCTTTAATAAACAATGACTGTGCCATCAAACCAGCACACAATCCGGCTTCACTGGTTTTACTGTTAATATTTCTGTTTAAGCACATTCTCTTTTGTTTTCATACAGCAATGTATACATCATGGCCCTTCTCTGTGAACACACACAGCAACAAACATGTTCCAAACAGAGCCGTCCACATGATGAATAACTATAATCACCCCTACATTTTCCACAAGATGAAAATAAACTAAATTCCATCATTCTAATACAAAGATTTGTCTGCTGTCTTTGTGAGACTCCAGGCACAGAGTTTATAAAAGTGCATTTGCCTCCATAGACTGCCTCTCTCTTATTCAATCAAAGAGTCATTTTTTATTGCCAGTGCGAGAGCACATGATTGCAATAATCCAGTTGATAAATGGAGGTGGGGCAGCACTGTAGCCAGTGTGCTTGGTGCACCAGATAATATTTTTCTCATAAAGGGACCAGGCAGGCCTCTAATTCAGATTTACTGCATGTTCAAAATTACTGGATAAAATATGTAGATTGTTTCAGTGGGTTAAGGAACAGTGATAGAACAACTTCTCTTTATTACTGCCTTTGGTTCATGGCTGAGAGGTTCTCTGTTGCGTTTCCCAGTGATGGCACTCACTACAAATGAGAGAATATTTGATGCAGGCGATTTCATGATAATCCAAAAGCCAACCTTCCCTTAGGTTTGAATCTAATTGAAGATAGCAAAAAATACATTGCTATTTGACCTTGTTTGTATTGACAGACAAAAACAATTTCATCTCAAACAATCACTGGATGAAAAATTGTTTTTGTGAAAAACGGATGGCAAAGCTTTGTTTCTCTGGGGGGGTAGTATGACCGCCATCTTCTCTCCACACACTAGTCGGGTTTTGGGGGCATTCTCTAGATCAGATCAAATCTGGCTGCAAAATGGCCTGACTGCAGGACTTTGCATTCATTTATTATTCATGCAGAGTATTTTAAAGTTGATTTAGAAACTGGTCAGGCTAAAAGACAGTTGGCCCAGGAGCACATTTGAAACCCTGACGTGTCCTGTTAAAAAAAACACACAAAACAGCAAAACTCAGGCCCCTTGTGCCCAAGAACAGACATCTCATGTCATTGTTATTCAAATCAGAGAAAGAGAACAGGGCAAGTAAGAAAGGCCATCCTTCAAGCAGAAGGTAGAGTAGGTTATGTGGAAAGTTGTTGGTGAGGTGATGCTGTGTGTTCAGCAGTCCCATTAGCAGATAGACTGGTGTAGGGTTGGGCTGGGGAGGACAGATGTTTCTAGCGTGCAGCGTGAGGCTAATGAGCATGAAGAAGACAAGGCAGGGGTAAAAACAACATTAACGGCGCCAACAACAACAAGAAACAATGGAAAACAACAGCCTCCAGAACCATTTATTACAGATGTAGAATCTTAATTTGAGCCAGTTTGCTACAACAGGAAATTAATCCTGCAGCAACAGGAATGGTGAATTATTATGTTGGTTATAATTCCTGGACATATTTTTAGGGGTTGCAACATTTTTCATAAGGGAAAATCAAGTCTGAGATTTCAAAGTAGAAATTACAAGCTTAAGAAGCCTTTTTAAACCTGAAATACAGTAATTATCCTGCAACAGGGAATTCTAGTTCTCTATTTAGCTTTCTAAAGTTAATTACTTGAATTTAAAGTAAGCGTTGATTGTGAATGGAAATTACAAAAGAAAACAGTATTTTAGAAGTAGTGATAAAGGAGGCTCTCTTACTGGCTGAAGGCCTTCTGAGTCATAGAGAAGATACGGTTTCTGTCCCAGTTGGATTACAACAAAACAGAGTGGTTTGGACAAGTTTTAAGGTTAATTGATATGTCAGGGCAATAACATGGATGGCGTATAATTTTTGTTGATGTTGTTATTTAACTAGGCAAGCAAGTTAAGAACAAATTCTTAATTTCAATAACGGCCTAGGAACAGTGGGTTAGGGGCAGAACAACAGATTTTTACCTTGTCAGCTCAGGGATTCAATCTTGCAACCTTCCGGTTACGAGTCCAACGCTCTAACCACTAGGCTACCTGCCACCCCAGATACTCAGTCAATATGAGTCCCTCCATTCAATCAGACATGGAGGGAGGCGTGGGCTCACCTACTGTTGAAGAGTGGTCCGAGCGGTTATGAAAGCTAACCTTTACTTTTAAAAGGCACACCAAATACGCTATGACAGAGGGACCCCCCTTCCACCCTCCTAAAGGCACCCCACCTGAGAGGGGCCACTAAGCGCCTGTCTGACATTTCTCAGGTTCACATGAAATTAACATTATCCACCACAAAACTCCCTATTTAGATAAGAAATCCTACGAGCCGTAATGCCTCATTGAGCCTATATATGATGTGATGTGATAAGAATATAAAGAGAAATAACAAACCTCAATGACCTGCTTGTTCCACACACGCCTAGACAGCCCATACAGAATACTAAATAGATAAATCAAAACCACTACTGGCATCTTAAAGTAAATAACAGCATACATTTATATGTTTGAGGCTGTTTTTCCTCCTCTGCGAGAAGAATGAAAAGGCTTTCGACTTTAAATGCGCTTTTTAGGTGATTAAACATTTCAATGGAGGAGGCATTATCTGGGGGACCGGGTGCCATTTGAAGAGGATGTAGCACTTATTCAAAGACCTCTTCAAATAAGTACCTTTGTTCTCAGGCAAATTCTTTGGATGCCCATTCAAATCTTTAGTGTGCAGAAGCTGCCAGAGCAGGTTGGGAATGTGCTGTGGTTCCGATGATGATTACGTCTGAGGATTCGTGACTTTTTCACATCTTAGTGGCACTTTATTTCACGGTAGAGAAATGGCCTGATATTTACTTTACCCTTTTCATGATTCTAGGCGTATGTTGCGAGACTCTCTTTTTTTTTCTACTGTGTTATTGACTTGTTAATTGTTTACTCCATGTGTAACTCTGTGTTGTCTGTTCACACTGCTATGCTTTATCTTGGCCAGGTCGCAGTTGCAAATGAGAACTTGTTCTCAACTAGCCTACCTGGTTAAATAAAGGTGAAATAAAAAAAATAAAAAATGTCACTACTTCACAGGAGAGGCATTTGAACTTAGAATTTTTTTATTTGATCAACAACAAAAAAATGCATATAAAAAATATTTTGATTAGTTTAACACTTGTTTGGTTACTACATAGTTCCATATGTGTTATTTAATTGTTTTGATGTCTTCACTATTATTCTACAATGTATAAAATAGTACAAATAAAGAAAACCCTAGAATGAGTAGGTGTGTCCAAACTTTTGACTTGTACTGTATATGTCTAGACAATAGCTAGATGTGAGTGTGGGTGATTATCGCATTTCTTTCACACGACCCATCAATTTAGACAAGTGTGTCTGGTAAGGGTGTGTCGACATGGCCATACTCGTATTCGTAATAGTATCCGTAAATTGACAGTTGACAGTCGATTGGATGACACTCTTAATCGGAAAAACGGAAGTGTTTTAATAGCCTAAATAGAGGTTGGCAAAATACCTCCCTGCATGTTCTCGCTGAAAAAAGCTGCAGATTAGAAGCAGAGCGCGGAGGTGTGTGTGTCTGTCTGTGTCCTCAATATGCAGCGGGTAGTCAAGTTTGCAGTCACTCAGTCAGAATGCGCATTAGTTTCATATTTTTTCCCTACCCTTGCCTCACTTGTTAAATATTATGCATATTGATAGCAAACATCCTCGCCTTGTGATTTATCATAGTAGCAGGCAGCAGTAATCTAAATGAACAGACCGAAAACATGCGAGGAAAGAGGAAAAGTGATCGGGTGAAATTATGAAGCGGAGTGGCCAGTGAAATTTCACTCTATCCAATCAGAGCAACAGGATCAACGTACAGCCCACCCTTTTCTTTACGGACAGGCAAACTAGCCAGTTGAGTTATTTAGACCATGCACGTGACTGACACAAACACAGGACAGTATGGTTTAGAAACTCTGTGGCTGACACATGAGAAACTTGCTTGCTGACACCTGAAAAAAAACTTTCTTCTTATCACAGATATTTAAAAAAAAAAATACTCTGAACATAATCGTATCCAGAAAATTGCCCATATCCATAACGATACTCGTTTTGTCCGACCACTAGGCTGACTCCTAGTTTGTTTAGCATTATCTAAGAATGATAAAATATTTATAAAATATTTTTATCTAGACCCTTTCTATTTTCGGTCTTGCCAGGGTAGGGTAGCCTAGTTGTTAGAGCGTTGGACTAGTAATTGGAAGGTTGCAAGTTCAAATCCCCAAGCTGACAAGATACAAATCTGTCGTTCTGCCCGTGAACAGGCAGTTAACCCACAGTTCCTAGGCCGTCATTGAAAATAAGAATTTGTTCTTAACTGACTTGCCTAGTTAAATAAAGGTACAAATAAAATAAAAACACAAGTAACCATTTCACAGAACTGTTTACAACTGTATCCTGTGCATGTGACAAGTACAATTTGATGTAGTGTGTGATTACAAGGGATGGTAATGTGAAGAACATTATGACCTGCACCAAAGTCAGATTAGGATATCAAATTTGTCACGTGCACCAAATACAACAGGTGTAGTAGACCTTACAGTGAAATGCTTACTTACAGGCTCTAACCAATGGTGTGTGTGTGTGGGAGTAAGTAAAGAAGTAAAAAGACATTTGAAAAATGAGTAGCAAGACACCTGTTAGGCAGGCTTATTGAGGTAGTATGTACATGTAGGTATCGTTAAAGTGACAATGTATGTATGAGTAAGCAGAAGCGTAAAAAGAGGGGTTGGTGGTTGGTGCAAATAGTCCGGGTAACCACTTGGCTTGGGAGTAAAAACTGTTGAGAAGCCTTTTGGTCCTACACTTGGCACTCCGGTACCGCTTGCCATGCAGTAGTAGAGAGAACAGTCTATGACTGGGGTGGCTGGAGTCTTTGACCATTTTTAGGGCCTTCCTCTGACACCGCCTGATGTAGAGGTTCTGGATGGCAGGCAGCTTTGCCCCAGTGATGTACTGGGCCGTACGCACTACCCTCTGAAGTGCCTTGCGGTCGGAAATCGAGCCACCGGTCAGGATGCTCTAGATGTTGCAGCTGTAGAACCTTTTGAGGATCTCAGGACCCATGCCAAATATTTGTAGTTTCCTGAGGGGGAAAGGCTTTGTCGTGCCCTCTTCACGACTGTCTTGGTGTGTTTGGACCAATCTAGTTTGTTGTTGATGTGGACACCAAGGAATTTGAAGCTCTCAACCTGCTCCACTACAGCCCCGTTGATGAGAATGGGGATGTGCTCGGTGCTACATTTCCTGTATTCCACAATCATCTCCTTAGTCTTGGTTACGTTGAGGGATAGGTTGTTATTCTGGCACCACCCGGCCAGGTCTCTGACCTCCTCCCTATAGACTGTCTCGTCTTTGTCGGTGATCAGGCCGACCACTGTTGTCGTCAGCAAACTTAATGATGGTGTTGGAGTCGTGCCTGGCCATGCAGTCGTGGGTGAACTGGGAGTACAGGAGGGGACTGAGCACGCAACCCTGGGGAGCTCCAGTGTTGAGGATCAGCGTGGCAGATGTGTTGCACCTACCCTTTCTGGGATAATGGTGTTGATGTGAGCCATTACCAGCCTTTCAAAGCACTTCATGGCTACGGACGTGAGTGCTACGGGTCTGTAGTCATTTAGGCAGGTTACCTTTGTGTTCTTGGGAACAGGGACTATGGTGGTCTGCTTGAAGCATGTTGGTATTACAGACTCAATCAGGGACATGTTGAAAATGTAAGTGAAGACACCTGCCAGTTGGTCAGCACATGCCCGGAGCACACATCCTGGTAATCCGTCTGGCCCCGCAGCCTTGTGTATGTTGACCTGTTTAAAGGTCTTACTCACGTCAGCTACGGAGAGCGTGATCACACAGTCGTCTGGAACAGCTGATGCTCTCATGCATGCCTCAGTGTTGCTTGCCTCGAAGCGAGCATAGAAGTGATTTAGCTCGTCTGGTAGGCTCATGTCACTGGGCAGTTCGCGGCTGTGCTTCCCTTTGTAGTCTGTAATAGTTTGCAAGCCCTGCCACATCCGACGAACGTCGGAGCCGGTGTAGTATGATTCAATCTTAGCCCTGTATTGACACTTTGCCTGTTTGATGGTTCATCGCAGGGCATAGCAGGATTTTTTGTAAGCTTCCGGGTTAGAGTCCCGCACCTTGAAAGTGGTAGCTCTACCCTTTAGCTCAGTGCGAATATTCCCTGTAACCCATGGCTTCGTATGTACGTACAGTCACTGTGGGGATGACGTCCTCAATGCACTTATTGATAAAGCCAATGACTGATGTGGTGTATTCCTCAATGTCATCGGAAGAATCCTGGAACATGTTCCAGTCTGTGATAGCAAAGCAGTCCTGTAGTTTAGCATATGCTTCATCTGACCATATTTTTATAGACCGAGTCACTGGTGCTTCCTGCTTTTGCTTGTAAGCAGGAATCAGGAGGATAGAGTTGTGGTCGGATTTACCAAGTGGAGGGCAAGGGAGAGCTTTGTACGCGCCTCTGTGTGTGGAGTACAGGTGACCTAGAATAGTTTTCCCTCTGGTTGCTCATTTAACATGTTGATAGAGATTTGGTAGAACTGATTTAAGTTTCCCTGCATTAAAGTCTGGTAATCAAATGGTAATTACACTATAAATGATCTAACACAATGCACTAATGTGTTACGAAATATACTGGAAATATTTAATACAAAATACCACAAATTCACAAGGCTGAGACTAATTCAAATGATTTGTACATTTTCTTTCTAATAGTACCATAACCATTGTTTCAAATAATGCAATTTCAAAGTATATAAAATAACTGAAAGGGGGTGCAAATGATGGTGGTAGTAGGTATGGAATTTCAAATCAATGCACATAAAGCAACTCCTTACACCTTTGTGTATTCTTACACCCTTGTTTTTTTTCCCAAATACATAACATGAGCTATATTTAAGTATATTTCAGTATTCTTTCATATATTCTGCAAATACTGACTTTCATCTCTATGATTAAAACATGTCCACACATCCATTGCCTTAATGTCCTCAGCTCAAATTACACCATTAACATTTCAATATTCCTCCTCAGTTCAGGCCAAAGACTGCTCTCATGGCAACTTCCATAAATGTATAATTAAGCTTGTGTTCTATATGCAATATGAAATGAGTGTGTGGGTTTTGGGAATAACAGTATTATGCACTAAGGTGATACGCATAAAAAGAAGAGGGTAAAAACTTGTTCAAATACAGTTTGTCTCTGAACAAATACACTGTAGACTGTGGCATTGTGCATTCATCGTCTATAACTTTTAAATGTTTGAGATATGAGGTATAATCATAACAGATTTTTAACCTCAGGACTATGATTATAACCTTTATGTAACTAGGCAAGTCAGTTAAGAACAAATTCTTATTTACAATGACAGCCTACTGGGAAACAGTGGGTTAACTGCTTTGTTTAGGGGCCGAACAACAGATTTTTACATTGTCAGCACGGAGATTCGATCCAGCAACCTTTCGGTTACTGGCCCAATGGTCTAACCACTTGGCTATCTGCCGCCCCATTGCCCAACAAGCGAATAAAAACCAAAACAATAATAGTAATAATTCATCTCAAAATGACCAACAACGTAAAAATGTATGCTAAATGGCATATATTATTATATCTCACTACAGACATAAAAAGTAGGAAGAGTGAGGGAAGAAAGTTTTTGTCAGGCAGAGCCAGGCCTAAACTACTGTCAGTGCTGGAGGCAAGGGTGGGATCCCCTGACACCATTCACCCCCTTTTTAGTGGCAGCCACCATAGCCCCTGAGTCTCAGCGCATGTCATTCCATCTTCCACCAAAAGAATACAGACAACGCATTTTAAAATAGAACACTGAATAATTTACATATGCCAAGAGTTTGGGACCTGCAAATGAAATACAATTATTATTTAATAGCATATAACTGTTGCAGAGGCCTCATGATAAATTTAAAGGGAGTGCATTATTAAGTCCTCACCTTCACAGTTTGTCCGGCTTCAGGGCCATCCTGGTGGGAACAGAACGAGATCATTAGGAACGGTAGAGAACTCAGAAATGCCTACGTTAATAATTCAACAGGATTTTAATTTCAGATGAATCATGGCGGCACCTCCCCATCGCCACGTGAATCTCAAAGTTTTTAATTTGTTTCTTTTGTCTTCTTTCTGTCCTTCGGCGTTGAGCTGTATTCTCACTTTAGTGTCTCTCCTCTGTCACATGACAGCTGTTTTTGGAAATGGTTTCTTTTTGACAAGTTGACTGGTTCAATAGAGTTAAGTTAAAGCACAATATAGACTGCATACCTCGAAGGCATTTTCTAATATAGTGATCAGGAATTGAGGACACAAATATCTAAAGCATTAAGAGACCTCAAAGGAACATCTGTATGACAAAAATGTATTTGGTGACAAAGTGTGCATTATGATGTAATATTTATGCAAGTCTATGAAGTAATGAATTTTCACATCTCCTTTCTTAGGTTTGTGTTGTGTGATTTTGTTTGTCGTGTGGCGCTCTATGCAGAGAACAGCAACCCTCCTGCAGAGAGTGTTGCTTGATACAGTGCCTCAGTTTTATGACTCTAACCTCAGAGCTGTCACAACTAATCTCACATCATCACTTCTCTATACCCCTCAAGTCAAAGAAAATGATATCCCCATAAACATTATTCCCTGCTTTTTTCAAACACATGAAATTATTTTTTGTGTCGGGCTGCCAAGCAGGCTTGGTGACATTTGAACATTAGCATATACTGCATATATCAAAAGTTATGCAGAATGACAAAGCCTGTGAAGTGATAGGCTGCCTGGCTGTCAAATCCTGCCTGGAAGTCCAATGAGAACCTGTTATTGTATTGTTCCAGCAGGTGGGGATATTCTGTTGGCTCTCGGTGCAACTTTCCTCAGTTATGCCTCTTATTCCAATGCAGAGCTACAGCCTGAACGAGTGGGAGATTGATGTAGTCCTGTTCTCTCTAAGCCTCTGTGGTTGTGTTGTTTTTCTTTCACTAAACTAACACACTCACTGACTCAGATGGTGACTCACACAATTGTTCACTTGGTCATTCACACATTACTCCTTCTCTCTCTCACTCTCTCTAACCCACACCATATTATATAGATAGATATATGGCCCACAATAATTCATTATTCAAAATAATTTTGAGCTTGAATAGTAATGAACACTTTCTTCTGTCTGATATGGACCAGAAATGAGCAATGGAAGATACATAAACAAAGGGATGTAGATTTGGAATTAGTATTCATCCCTATGTTGTAATGCTGGATACCGACGGTAGTGTGTACAGTATTACCTGTATGGCGATGGTGAGGGAGGAAGCATGGAAGTGTTTTTCCACCAGGCCAGCCACTCTCTGGGTAGTGGTGAAGAGGTCAGCCACCTCATCAGGATGCAAGTCTCGGAAACGCTCAACGGGCCGCAGAGGACACACCAACACATCTGAGAGACAGGCTGGTTAAGGAAACCACAGACAGCGAGAGAGGTAAAGGAACAAAGTCAGAGAGCTACATTATCAACAACACAGTGCATAGATACAGTAGCAACACTGATAGACAAGCAAGGATACTTAAAATGGGGAAAGAGAGGCAGAATCCTAAATTGAGACACAAGTGCGTTATTTGAAATATTACATTGTGTTGTTGTTGGCATTGCCTTCTTAAGCTGAGTCAAATAAACTCAATTGAGATGGTTTATATGGGAGTTTTGTACAATTTGTTCACCAAGGTAACTTTATATGTTTTTTTCAGTATAGCTAGTCTCCAAAGGTTAATGTGAAATAAAACAGAGCTTTACAGAGGTGTGATACTGTCCGTACCTCTGCTTTGTTCCTCTAAAAGGCAGGCAGCATAAAAAAGTGTTTTTGTAATTATAAAGCTCTATTTCATCATGTTCTACATTTAAGACCTATCCTATTTAAGATCTATACTATGAATACCAAAAATGAAACAACACTTATCATGAGGACACTTATCATCTCGATAGCAATAAAACTATTTTGATTATTTTCAACACCAAAATTATAAACTATCGTTGTGTTAGTCATGTCCTTATGGAAATAACATTGGTCTCATATAGAGAAAAAACACCATAGTTTTTACCAAATATTTTGTTTCCTCTAGCCATACAAAGTATACATTGAGACTTGGTTGCGAAAGGTGTTGAAAAACATTTGAGAGCTATGTGAAATATAAACAACCAATATTTATACAAACAAACTCAACAAAAAGCTGGCAGAACAATGACATTCTAGACTATTCTGTGCTTCCAACTTTGTGGCAACAGTTTGGGGAAGGTCCTTTTCTGTTACTGCCCCCGTGCACAAAGCGAGGTCCATACAGCAATGTTTTGTCGAGATCGGTGTGGAAGAACTTGACTAGCCTGCACAAAGCCCTGACCTCAACCCCATCTAACCCCATTGGGATGAATTGGAACGCCGACTGTGAGCCAGGCCTAATTGCCCAACATCGGTGCCTGACCTCACTACTGCTCTTGTGGAATGGAAGCAAGTCTCCGCAGCAATGTTCCAACATCTAGTGGAAATCCTTCCCAGAAGAGTGGAGGCTGTTATAGCAGCAAAGGGGGGACCAACTCCATATTAATGCCCATGATTTTGAATGAGATGTTTGACGAGCAGGAGTCCGCATACTTTTGGTCATGTAGTGTATGTACAAGCCATTTACAAACCCATTATAAAGTTCCTATTAAATAGCATAGGCAAGGGGATTGAAAGCAGACTCATTTATTATCAGTATTCTGGCTTTGAAGTAACTAAAATAGAGAAAACTGCCATGTTCATACCTTTTACAACTTAAGTGCATGGGGATGTTTTGTCAGGGACCAAAAATGATCAATTTCAGCTGAGTTATAAAGGTCATGAAACATATTTCACAGAAATTCTCACAATCCACACATCTCAGTGCAATTGCACACTGGAAAGTAATCAAGCTTTGTTACTAAAGCGAGACGTGTTGATGACAGGTGGAAGGACTTTGAGAGAAAATGTCCAAAGGCTGAAGGACATTTTTCCTTCAGACTCGGGTCATTGGATCAATAACAGTGTGCTGACAACACTATCCGGGAAACAGTTCTCTGAGAAACAGGAGCCAACAATTAAGGAGAGATCAAGGGAAAATAAGAACAGCAAGAAAAAAAATGCACCTTAAGATTGATATTTTCACAAAATCAAAAATGGGAAACTCGAGATAGGATAGTGTGTAACAGACTGACATGACTGAGAACAAAACCTGGAACATAGAATTCATGATGTATGTTCACTTCTTGCTTGAAAATAACTTTCAAATAAGCAATCAAAATATAACATTCTGGATCAAATTTTGTTATTGCTCCCATGTCTCGCCTTTTGATTCAAAAATCACTTTACAGCCAGACATGTCTTGATTACAGGCATCAAGTAATCAAAAATGATTTCCATATTCTATTGCACCGTGGCAGATATAATTTGTGGAGACAGACAGCAGAGTTGAATCTTAATGAAAGTCAAGCATAGCAATCCACTATACCAAATATACTTTCATATGAAGAACTGGACCATTATGAAAGATCAAGAGTTGTCACATTGACTTCATGTGCAGGCCAGATATATGAGAAAAATAACATCTAAAGTGTTGAATCACTGATGTGAAAAATATTCAAAAACTTGTCCACAGGCAATAGAAATGAAAGAGACATCCTAGTCCAAAACCAAACATAAAACAGCATCCTGCAGCGTTTGGAGAGGATGATTACATCCTTGTGTTTCATGGCATAATGGCTGTGTCTGGGCGCCATTCATCTCACGAGTCAGAAACAGCGGCACTAATGATCAGTTTGCTACCCTTTTCATGTGCAGCACACTGGAATGAAATCAGATATCATAAAAAGGCTTGATGACATCTGCTAAACACGTGTATGTGACAACTACAATTTGATTTGATTTGATTTTGACATCCGCACCTCATTCAATAATCATTCAATAATGTAATGGTTACTTACAAGCCCTTAGCCAACAAAGCAGTTTTAAGAAAAAATATGTGTTAAGTAAAAAATAGATGAATAAAAAAAGTGGAGGCCATATACAGGTGTACCGGTACAGAGTGAATGTGGAGGCTATATACAGGGGTACCGGTACAGAGTGAATGTGGAGGCTATATACAGGGGTACCGGTACAGAGTGAATGTGGAGGTTATATACAGGGGTACCGGTACAGAGTGAATGTGGAGGTTATATACAGGGGTACCGGTACAGAGTGAATGTGGAGGTTATATACAGGGGTACCGGTACAGAGTGAATGTGGAGGCCATATACAGGTGTACCGGTACAGAGTGAATGTGGAGGCCATATACAGGTGTACCGGTACAGAGTGAATGTGGAGGCCATATACAGGGGTACCGGTACAGAGTGAATGTGGAGGCTATATACAGGGGTACCGGTACAGAGTGAATGTGGAGGCTATATACAGGGGTACCGGTACAGAGTGAATGTGGAGGTTATATACAGGGGTACCGGTACAGAGTGAATGTGGAGGCTATATACAGGTGTACCGGTACAGAGTGAATGTGGAGGTTATATACAGGGGTACCGGTACAGAGTGAATGTGGAGGTTATATACAGGGGTACCGGTACAGAGTGAATGTGGAGGTTATATACAGGGGTACCGGAACAGAGTGAATGTGGAGGTTATATACAGGGGTACCGGTACAGAGTGAAATGTGGAGGTTATATACAGGGTACCGGTACAGAGTGAATGTGGAGGCTATATACAGGTGTACCGGTACAGAGTGAATGTGGAGGTTATATACAGGGGTACCGGTACAGAGTGAATGTGGAGGCTATATAGGGTACCGGTACAGAGGGTGGAGGCCATATACAGGGGTACTGGTACAGAGTGAAAGTGGAGGTTATATACAGGGGTACCGGTACAGAGTGAATGTGGAGGCTATATACAGGTGTACCGGTACAGAGTGAATGTGGAGGTTATATACAGGGGTACCGGTACAGAGTGAATGTGGAGGCTATATACAGGGGTACCGGTACAGAGTGAATGTGGAGGCTATATACAGGTGTACCGGTACAGAGTGAATGTGGAGGCTATATACAGGGGTACCGGTACAGAGTGAATGTGGAGGTTATATACAGGTGTACCGGTACAGAGTGAATGTGGAGGCTATATACAAGGGTACCGGTACAGAGTGAATGTGGAGGTTATATACAGGGGTACCGGTACAGAGTGAATGTGGAGGCTATATACAGGGGTACCGGTACAGAGTGAATGTGGAGGTTATATACAGGGGTACCGGTACAGAGTGAATGTGGAGGCTATATACAGGGGTACCGGTACAGAGTGAATGTGGAGGCTATATACAGGGGTACCGGTACAGAGTGAATGTGGAGGTTATATACAGGGGTACCGGTACAGAGTGAATGTGGAGGCTATATACAGGGGTACCGGTACAGAGTGAATGTGGAGGCTATATACAGGTGTACCGGTACAGAGTGAATGTGGAGGTTATATACAGGGGTACCGGTACAGAGTGAAAGTGGAGGTTATATACAGGGGTACCGGTACAGAGTGAATGTGGAGGCTATATACAGGGGTACTGGTACAGAGTGAATGTGGAGGCTATATACAGGGGTACCGGTACAGAGTGAATGTGGAGGCCATATACAGGGGTACCGGTACAGAGTGAATGTGGAGGCCATATACAGGGGTACTGGTACAGAGTGAAAGTGGAGGTTATATACAGGGGTACCGGTACAGAGTGAAAGTGGAGGTTATATACAGGGGTACTGGTACAGAGTGAATGTGGAGGTTATATACAGGGGTACCGGTACAGAGTCAATGTGGAGGCTATATACAGGGGTACTGGTACAGAGTCAATGTGGAGGCTATATACAGGGGTACTGGTACAGAGTCAATGTGGAGGCTATATACAGGGGTACCGGTACAGAGTCATGTCATGTGGAGGCCATATACAGGGGTACCGGTACAGAGTCAATTGTGCGGGGGCACATGTAGGTAGAGTTAAAGTGACTATACATAGATAATAAACAGAGAATAGCAGCAGTGTGAAAGGGGAGGGGCGGCAATGCAAATAGTCTGGGTAGCCATTTCTTTAGCTGTTCAGGAGTCTTATGGCTTGGGGGTAGAAGCTGTTTAGAAGCCTTTTGGACCTAGACTTGGCGCTCCGGTACTACTGAGTCCACAGAACTACCCTACACCTTGACCTCTTTCTCCTCTCTCTTTTCAGATTAAATCCTGTGACTAGTGATGTCCAGGCGCACGACAACCTTCCCACTTGACCCCATCCCCTCCTCACTTATCCAGACCATCTCTGGAAACCTTGTATAATCATCAGCACAGCTGGACAGTTTTTGTGTTACTATAACACTTGCCGCAAATGTTCTGGGAACTTTTACAGAACCAATTTTGGTTCTCACGCAACTGAGACCGCTCTCCTCCATGTCACTGAGGCTCTCCGCTCTGCCAAAGCTGACTCTCTCCTCTGTTCTCATCATCCTAGATATATCCACTGCCTTCAAAACTGTTATCTATCAGCTCCTCCTCTCCACCCTCTCAGGGCTAGGCTTCTCAGGCTCTGCATACTCCTGGATTGCATCCTACCTGACATGTCGCTCCTACTAGGTGGCATGGAGAGGATCTGTGTCTGCACCGCATGCTCGGTTCTAGGCTCTCTCCTCTTTTCTCTTAAAACCAAGTCTCTCGGCTCTGTCATATCCTCACATGGGCTCTCCTATCATTGCTATGCGAATTACACTCAACTACTATTCTCTTTGGCCGATTAAGACACCCAGATGGCGACACACATCTCTGAGTGCCTGGCAGACATCTCAGCTTGGATGTCGGCCCACCACCTCAAGCTCAACCTCAACAAGATGGAGCTGCTCTTCCACCCGGGGAAGGCCTGCCAGCTCCAAGGTTGACAACTCCACAATGTCCCCCTCCCAGAGTGCAAAGAACCTTGGCATGACCTTGGACAAGACCCTATCATTCTCTGCAAACATCAAAGCAGTGACTCGCATGTTCATGCTCTACAACATCTGTAGAGTACAATCTTTTCTCACACAGGAAGCGGAATAGGTACTAATCCTCTCCCGTCTAGACTACTGCAACTCTCTGTTGGTTGGGCTCCCCGCTTGTGCCTTCAAACCCTGCAACTTATTCAGAAGGACACAGCATTCCTGGTGTTCAACCTTACCAAGTTCTCCCATGTCACCCCGCTCCCCTGCACATTCCACTGGCTTCCAGTCGAAGCTCACATCATCTTCAAAACCCTGTTGATTGCCTACAAAGCAGCAAAAGGAACTGCCCCTCCCTACCTCCAGGGTATTGTCAAACCATACACCCCAACCTGAGCACTCTGTTCTGCCACCTCTAGTCTTTTGACCCTCCCAACCCGACGGTAGGGCAGCTCCCACTTAGCCCAGTCCAATATATTCTCTGTTCTGGCACCCCAATGGTGGAACAATCTTCCCCCTAATGTCAGGACAGCTGAGTCCCTGACCATCTTCCGAAAACTTTAAAGAGTATCTTACATATATTTTAACGGTGAGCTAACCCACCACTCATTTTCACTGTGTGCAGACTACACACACATCTTCGCTCTCTGCTAGCCCAACACATCTTTCCACTGTGTGGGGATCTTCTAGTATGCATTGGCTACCTGCTGTGGGTTGAATATAAACATAACCTAAGCATTATCTTCAGTCGAATCAGCACAATACCAGTGCATGTTTTTACTGCAGGCCAACCCAACACACATTGTCCTTGTGTGCCAGGGGCTTCATTACCCTCTACAGCATCCCACAGGTGAGATGGAGTCCGTATGGCTCTGCCTAAGCCAATCCAATCTCAATCTCTCAGCGGAGGCTGGCCAGGGGGGCACACTCATTCTCCAGGCTCCACAGATGGGGACCGGGGACTGGGGCCCGGGCGAGAAACCCCATTCTGATCCCATTATTATCTGTCATAACAGTTATTTGACTGCTTTCATCTGATTCACTCCTGAGGTCGCAGTGCATATAATAAGAACAAGGCATGTAGATTGGTTTTACATTGCAAATGCAATCATTTCTTTCGGGAAAACATCTGCCCCCAAACGTTATCATTTTCTACTGTGACATCGACTTTGTCTGGGTCTATGAGAATCAGCCCCTTCGACACCAGCCCCCACCCGACACTGTCACCCCCCTCCACATCCTGAAGCCCCCTCCCTTTTCAATATGCGGTGGGAAAATTGAGTAGCCGGATAAATAAATAACGGCACTACACAATTGGATCACAAATCCCATGATTAAGCCAAGAGAGATATGATCCAGTTGCATTTTACACAGTCTGAGAAATTAAAATGACATCAAGAGTAATGACATCTAACATAACAAATACAGATTTGTGCGCAGTGTGACCCTGCAAATGGTGTGGGGCTGGAGGTCAAGGCTTCAGTTGGGTGTGGGGGAGCACACACACACCTGCACATACACTGCAAACCCACACACAAACCTTCTGACATATACCTGGTCTGAGATGAACACAGCAGGCTTTGAATGAATCAAAGTGCCTCCACAGCTCAGAAATAGGGCTGCCAAAACAAGGGGATCCATCACCGCGGCAACAACTTGGTCTGTCTTCCTGATTACAGCTGTGCCTAAACAACCCCCATCACCCTTCACCCCTCCAAAGTGGCATGGATCTGCTGACAAAGGGATTCATTTCTGAAGAGGGCTCTTTTTTTTAACCAAATCAATCTACCCAAGAACTAGACTCTGTTCAGCAACACAGGAGAGACTAACAGAGCAATGAAAGGATATGAGTGTTTCTCTGAAGACTGAACAACACAGCTCTCTTTATTTCGGTTTCTTCTCTGCCGTATCTGTGAGGCGGGAGGACACAAACTCATTGGGTTTAATTACTATGTGCAGTCGTTATTGAAAACATCTCCGTGCTTTGGAATTGGGTTTTATTGAAACCCAAATTCCTCTAATCAAAGCTTATGAGTTACTTTTCATCAAATATTTACGCAGCTTTTCAGCTGAGTTACAGCTGGGACACTGAAAATAAATCATTACTTCAACACTTAATAGAATAAACTTGAACTCAATCTCATAGCTGCGATATTGCCCTGACACTCACAGTGTTGTTGTCAAAGAGATACGACGAGGCTCCGTTTCAACATGCTCCGCTCCAAACCCTCAGCAGCTTGCTGCACTGTATACCCTTCTAAACACACAAGCCTCCACACCAATAGGAATGAAAAACAAAAACATTGAATTAAAAGCTGACTTATGTGAAATGAGGAACAGGGAGGGATGCGAGGGTGAGGAACAGGGAGGGATGCTGCCATGCCTCCCCTCAACCCTTCCCCACAGAGCTGGGAGTTCTGCCAGTCTGCCAGAGACCACCCTGGGACATTGTACTCAAATAGCCACCCCCCCCCCTCTTCAAAATGTGTTATTTGATTTAATCAGATTGGTCAGACACTGTCATGAGAATACAGTAGCATATACTGTACACAGTGTACTGTCACTGGACTATGATGGGGGAGTCTGGTGGAAAGTAAAAAGAGGACTATGTCTGGGCTGTCATTCTAGCCACATCTGTGTCCATGAGATGATTGACACAAACATAGGCTGCTTGCACATTGTTGTTAGAGGGCACAGAAAACATTGGGGATAGAAAGATGTCTGTCCTTCATGTTGTATCAATATCAATAATCAAAGTTACTATTCAAAAATAGAGAGAGACAAAAGAGCATACCAGAAACAACTCCAGAGACATGGACAGACATGGGTACAGGCAACATTCAGGAGACATGGACAGACATGGGTACAGGCAACATTCAGGAGACATGGACAGACATGGGTACAGGCAACATTCAGGAGACCTGGACAGACATGGGTACAGGCAACATTGTTCAAATGCTCTCCAAAGAAAATATTGTGTCCACCTTTAACCCTTCACAGCAGGACTGCTCAACAACCAAGGCCCTGCTGGATCACAATTCAAGGATGTCTCTCAATACTCTCCTCAAGAAGAAAAGTAAAGATGTAATCCCCTTTTCCAGTGGTATGCTGTCAGGACAGTCAGGAGAGCCCATGAGGTTAATGGGACCATTCATTCTTTGGAAGGTCCAAGGCCCTGATTCCCACTTTAATGGACACATGCCCTGGCCTCAACAACACCATCCTCCACACATGATGATTACAGGGAGAAAAATGGGAAGACCAATGGTAGAAATATAACATTGCATCCTGTTTAGGCTGGAGAGCTCTTGATGTGTTCTGTAAAAAGTATGGCCCCCTGTCGCGTTGGCAAGGGGCACTTTATTCCAGAATGTGTTATTTTTCGTTGGATGGAGATGTTTACTGCAAGAGTTGAGGCAGTGAATGTAGTGGTGTCTCCGGTGGTTTTGTGAGTGGATGCTCATTTCTTACAAGGCTTAAAGAATAAGACACTTACTGTAGATGTGGATGGTAGACTTGGATGGGGGAGTTTGGTGTTACAGTGAATGTGGAAATTTATGATATGTGAGAGAGCCTGAGATCTGAAAGAAGGGCTGAGACAGGGTGAGCATATGGAGAGAAGCAGATGATGTAAGCAAAGCCTGGGATTGTACAGGATTTGCTGCTTACCTCATGAGAAAACATTCCCAGAACCAATCACAATCCTCTAAAATGAGCCCAACATGCCTCCAACTGTCACTTTCTTTGTTCAGTCATTGGGAAATTCTAAACATATCTATTCACACTAATGTATTGAAATAATTTTCCAGACAGCTCACCCATTGTTCTGCAAAAGCACTGCAAGGTGAGCTGATAGTTTGAATTGTGACGCCACATTGAATAGCCAACCACTATTTATTTGTAAACAATAGACTTGTCTGTATCATTACTACCTTTCCCTTTTTTTCAATGTGTTCTTTTGTAAAATGGGGTATTGGCTGTAATAGAGCAGTAAGCTAACAGCAGCAGAGAGAGGTGTGTATACACTGCCAATGAGTGGGTATAGGCATGGAAGACTCAATGCTGACTGGCAGTGCAGAGACAATGGGAGAATGGTAGAGAAATAAGTGCTACCCATCATGTTTCAGAAGAACAAAGCCTTGTTGTGCTATGCAGAGGCTGCCTCTGGCACAAAATGTCTGCTCATTTTAACATCCAGTCTAAAACATACATACTTTGAGGCAACACAAAAACAACAGGGAAGGAAAGGAAAGAAAAAAACAACTGAATTTCATTTTAATACCCTCCGTCGGGCTATTTGACAGGTATTGTAGTACTGTGTGTGCATGAGTCTATTCTACACATGATTAATCCATTCATGAGAAAACAGCCATTGGCAGGAAACAGATAGCACCTTTTTTTTAAGAGTGTATATCTAGAACCTAAAATGGTTCTTCGGCTATCCCCATAGGAGTACCCTTTGAATAACACCTTTTGGTTCCAGGTAAAATCCTTTTGGGTTCCATGAAGAACCCTTTCCACAGCGGGTTCTACATGGAACCATAAAGTATTCTATGGGGACACCTGAAGAACCCAACATTTTGGAACCCTTTTTTCTAAGACTGTAGATCTTCATACAGGAAGGATTGCATGGTTCCAGCTGAGTCACTTATTGTGTGCATTCAGACTGGACAAGACATGCAAGAGTTCAAGCAATATGCCTCAGTTCAGAGAACCTTGCAAACATCTGTCATAGAGAACGTGAGTAAAAAAAATTCAATCATTCAATCCATTCACAAACCCAACACTTTTTTTCTTATAGCTTGACTGATTACCTACATTTATAGTCCATTATCATCTCATAATAAAATATACTGTTGGTGAACCAATCAAGCTCTATTTTCTGCTATATAATTGTTCTATCAATCACACATCCACCTTACACTGTTATGGAATCTGTAAGTCAAAGTGCGACCCGGTTCAGAAAAAAAGCCAAAATCAAATCAGCTCCAACATACCAATCAAACATAAATCACACACTGGTGTGTGGGTCGTGTGAAAGCGGTTTAGCGCTTCTGTGCCAGGGGCTGTATAAGTGATATATGGTATAGATAGAACCTCTACCTAAACACAAGGGCATGCAAGCGTGCCACTACACCCCTTTGCAAATACCCCAACCCATCTTGGGTGAGTGAAGTGCTGGGTCTCTTTGGAGATTTACGACAGGGATATCCCCCGGCCTGGAACATACCGGAACTGAACAATAAATAATAATATTAGGGGAGATGCAGGTCTGGGCAACTTCATATTCAGTCCATAAAACTTTAATTAATGACAGATTGACTGCAGGTCTTCAATGAGAGTATCCATACAGTTCATTGTCAGAGGCATGAAAAGCAATTTACAGGATATGTCCGTATTATGCATAGGTGGGAGTTCAAGAGATGATCTGTCATATTGAAAGATTCTATAAACAAATCCCAATTCAAAAACACAATGGTTGCGATGTCAACTGTGACCGAAAATCTAAAATGTTTATTTTTCAATCTTCAATAAGCTCTTCTCTCAGAATACAAGGCACTATACCTCAGCAACATGTGATTGACTGAGGGGGGGGTGCAGGGAGAAAGATCTAGAAATACGATTTCTCACGCTTACCAGGCTTTCATCATTAAAGATAGGATTTCCCCTCTCTCCTGTCAATAGCTTGCACAGTTCTCATTCAATACCAAGTGTCTTGGGCAAAGCTTACCTCTGCAATTATCACTTAACTGTCAGCTAGGATTAGACAGTCGTAAGCCGCCCTGAGCGATCCGCAACAAAAAGAAAAAGCCAAGACGATATCCTGTGACATCTGCACTCTTAGGAGTACATCACTGGATGGATAGATGTAGAGAATGTAGAAAGGTAGAGTAAAGCCCTAGGACTCTTCGGGATAACAAATGCAACTCTCTTCTCTAACTCCTTATCCCTACAGGATCATGGTTGGCTTTAAACAGCCAGGGTATGGGTGTAAAGGCTTTAATGATGCTTTCAGATATAGTTACACCACCATCAGAAAACTGAGGGAAAGCTCGCCCAGTGAACCTTTCCTATAGAAGTATGAAATAGAAACAATGGATACACTTTCTTATCTTTCAATCTTCACAATAGGTGACTATACAAGGACACAAAGACAAGAAAAATTACACCTAATATTGTCACATCACCTATTCCAATGAACTAAGAATGTATTGTATAAAAAAATACACGTGATTTACATAGCAATCAATGTACAGTAGGATTTATTGTTCCATATCAAAGCATTACGCAGACAGAAATGCTGTAGTGATGTTTTTTCTCTAGACAGAACAGTTTATGTTCTGATCTGCCAGTAATGAAGGAGCTAATTGTTTATAGTGAAAATAGAGAGACATATAAAAGCCTAATTTACAAAGTGGAATTTCATCAAATTAAGCATGCTGAAATTTAATAATGGGATGTATATTAAAGTGGTCCATCAATACAAACAGACTACAAACGACATCAGCACTAATCAAAGTTTTTCCAATCCCCCCTTGATGTATTCTCAAATACACATGGATTCTGTCAGGTCAATTTAAATTCAAGCACTCTACGTACAAACATTCAGTCTCAGAAACAACCCTTGGACATGAATTGTCAGTTTTGTCTAGGACAATCAATTCTATCAATGCTGAACCAACCTCCAAATCTGATATGATTAAACAAAGATGGGGTGGGGGGATGGGGGATGAGAATAAATCAATATCTGTGGTAAATACTTCCAAACAGGGGGGCTTTAAGACAAGATCACACTACTCGGGTGGATTCTCCATCTCTCTGTCTCTCCTATGAGATGTAGCGACTGTCAGTGAGGACCGGCTGCTTTTCACCACCACATTTTTTATACTGTAGCAGTTGGAAAGCCAGTGACTTGGAGACAGAGAGTTGCCAAAGCATTACACCTTTCAGTTTTCTGGAGAACACAGACCCTCAGAAACGCCCTCAGCTCACGTCTTACTGACTAGTTTAGATGGTGTGTCCATCATTGGACTCAGAACATCCTCAAGATACGGGCTGCAGCAGACATGGTGCTCACAAAGAGATGACATGGAGCTCAAAAAGAGATCATACGGCTCCACATATTAAATAAAACATTTCTCTGAGGGAATTTGTGGAACATGAAATGTTGTATTCAGCAATAATCCGATTGTAGAGCGGAATATGATCCATTGTAGCTGTATAATAAGTGCAGGCAGAGCATTTTGATGAGTCCTTGACGTGTCTTGTGAAGTCTGATCCTGAGGTCTTGTATTGTCGGGGGTTACTTGACTCTGTCAGGTGCTGTTTGTTCCAGGAAAATGCTATCAACAAAGCAGCATCACTCTTTAAGCAGTTATTGTTTCTACCCAAACAGTTGAGAAGTAGTTGTAGTAGTCTGTTTTCTGTGTGTTTTTTCTGTGTGATGATAACAGACAACTGGAGCATGGCTGTCTGGCTGCCGTTTGTTCTGTGGAAGCAGTTGTGAGGGATGACAAAATGTCTCCCTGTGTTTTGTTTTTGCCCATCTGGAGACGCACAAAGATGAAGGATTGACGAAAGCAGGAACACGGAGGAAAATACTGAGGTGACAACAAATAAATCTCTTTCAGTATGAAATATTTTTTTTCTGACCAGGTTTCATAAGCTGTGGAGGATATCCATTCACATTATGATTTGTGACATTTAGCTGAAGTGATTTTGGTTTTAAAGAGCACTGTTGTGTTTGTGTACATTGTGGAGAAGCTTAGAGGGATCAAATGCAGTGGTAGGTGCAAGGTATGTTTGTGTATTTTGGTAACAAATATATTGCCGATTACATTTGTACTTGTGCCACTTCTATTCACTAATACACATTTAATACCTGGTTTGAACTAATGTCCTTTTTTTGCTGGTACAGTATAATCTTAGAGTTATAGTATCATGATGTACACAATAGTCAAATGCATCTATAATTGCTTTATTTGGTTACACAAATGTTAATCAGGCCTATCTCCTTTTGGAGTAATGTTTTATATATATATTTTTAATTGAACCTTTATTTAACTAGGCAAGTCAGTTAAGAACAAATTCTTATTTACAATGACGGCCTACCCCGGCCAAACCCTAAACCAGACCACGCTGGGCCAGTTGTGCGCCACCCTATGGGACTCCCAATCACAGCCAGTTGTTATACAGCCTGGAATCGAACCAGGGTCTGTAGTGATGCTTCTAACACTGAGATGCAGTGCCTTAGACTGCTGCGCCAAGCTATGACAAATACAATTGAATGATGTCTGATATACTTCATACACAAGTCGAGAAATGGCTCTCAAGTCTCCTTTATTGCTGTCTTTTTCAGTTGAGTTATATTTGCCTTTTCTGTAACTATCAGCCACACGCCAACTGGGATGCAGGAGAAAAGAGGAAGAACATGTGAACAGCAAATTTGTTCAGTGGAAGGTCCCACATGAAAAGATATAAAGTGAGAACGTTTAGATTGATGTAACTTTAAAGACCAGAGAGATGTTTCTTGTCTGCGTGGGTATCCATCATCTATGAAGCAAACAAACCATTTTAGGATCCCTGTCTCCCATAACCACTATATTATTGATGTGAAGACAATGGTTACCACCTATATGGTTTGAAAGCATATGAAATGTAAGAATGCTATTCTTTATTCAAATGTTGAACACACAATGACAGAACACAATGACAGGATAGAAACAACATATACAGTACCAGTCAAAGGTTTGGACACACCTACTCATTCAAAGGTGTTTCTTCATTTGTACTATTTTCTACATTGTAGAATAATAGTGAAGACATCAAAACAATGAAATATCACATATGGAATCATGTAGTAACCAAAAAGTGTCAAACAAATCAAAATACATTTTATATTTGAGATTCTTCAAAGTAGCCACCCTTTTCATTGATGACAACTTTGTACACTCTTGGCATTCTCTCAACCAGCTTCATGAGAAATGCTTTTCTAGCAGTCTTGAAGAAGTTCCCACATATGCTGAGCACTTGTTGGCTGCTTTTCCTTCATTCTGCACTTTAACTCAACCCAAACCATCTCAATTGGGTTGAGGCCAGGTCATCTGATGCAGCACTCCATCACTGTCCTTGGTCAAATAGCCCTTACACAGCCTGGAGGTGTGTTTTGGGTTATTTTCCTGTTCAAAAACAAATGATAGTCCCATGAAGCGCAAACCAGATGGGATGGTGTATCGCTGCAGAATAACGTGGTAGCCATGCTGGTTAAGTGTGCCTTGAACTCTAAATAAATCATTGACAGTATCACCAGCAAAGCACCCCCACACCATCACACCTCCTCCTCTATGCTTCACGGTGGGAACCACACATGCGGAGATAATCCGCTCACCTACTCTGTGTCTCACAAAGACACAGCGGTTAGAACCAAAAATCTCAAATTTGGACATCAGACCAAAGGACAGATTTCCACCTGTCTAATGTCCATTGCTCATGTTTCTTTGCCCAAGCAAATCTCTTCTTCTTATTGGTGTGCTTTAAAACCTGTTGTGACTAGGGGGCAGTATTTTCATTTTTGGAAAAATAACATACCCAAAGTAAAACGGGATATTTTGTCAGGACAAGATGCTAGAATATGCATATAATTGACAGCTTAGGATAGAAAACACTCTAAAGTTTCCAAAACTGTAAAAATATTGTCCGTGAGTATAACATAACTGATATTGCAGGCGAAAGCCTGAGAGAAATCCAATCTGGAAGTGCCTCATGTTTTGAAAGCTCTGCGTTCCAATGCGTCCCTATTGAGCAGTGAATGGGCTATCAACCAGATTACTTTTTCTACGTATTCCCCAAGGTGTCTACAGCATTGTGACGTAGTTTTACGCATTTATGTTGAAGAATACCCGTAAGCGGATACATTGTGTAAGTAGTCACCTGATGGCTCTCAGAGTGATTCTTGCGTAAAATACAGAGGTAGCCATTTTTCCAATCGGTCCTACTGAAAAACCAATTGTCCCGGTGGATATTTTATCGAATAGATATTTGAAAAAACACCTTGAGGATTGATATTAAACAACGTTTGCCATGTTTCTGTCGATATTATGGAGCTAATTTGGTATATTTTTCGGCGTTTTCGTGACCGCAATTTCCGGTCGATTTCTCAGCCAAACGTGAAGAACAAACGGAGCTACTTCGCCTACAAAATTAATATTTTTGGAAAAAAAGGAACATTGGCTATCTAACTGGGAGTCTCGTGAGTGAAAACATCCGAAGCTCAAAAGGTAAACAATTTAATTTGATTGCTTTTCTGATTTTCGTGACCAAGTTACCTGCTGCTAGCTAGACATAATGCTATGCTAGGCTATCGATAAACTTACACAAATGCTTGTCTTGCTTTGGCTGTAAAGCATATTTTGAAAATCTGAGAGGACAGGGTGATTAACAACAGGCTAAGCTGTGTCTCAATATATTTCACTTGTGATTTTCATGAATAGGAATATTTTCTAGTAATATTTATGTCCGTTGCGTTATGCTAATTAGTGTCAGTCGATGATTACGCTCCCGGATCCGGGATGGGGTGTCACTAGAGGTTAAATCAAATCCAATTGTATTTGTCACATGAACCGAATACAACAGTGAAAAGCTTACGTAAAAGCCCTTAACCAACCAGTTATAAGAAAAATAAGTGTTAAGTACATTTTTTTAATAACAAATAGTTAAAGAGCAGCAGTAAAATAACAGTAGCAAGGCTATATACAATGGGTACCGGTACAAAGTCAATGTGCCGGGGCACCGGTTAGTCGAGGTAATTGAGGTAATATGTACATGTAGGTCGAGATAAAGTGACTATGCATAGATAATAACAAGAGAGTAGCAGCAGCATAAAAGAGGGTGAGGGGAATATGCAAATAGTCTGGGTAAAGCCATTTGAGTAACTGTTCAGGAGTCTTGTGGCTTGGGGGTAGAAGCTGTTAAAAATTATTTTTTGACCTAGACTTGGCCCTCCAGTACTGCTTGCCATGCGGTAGCAGAGAGTACAGTCTATGAACAGGGTGCCTGGAGTCTTTGACAGGGTGACAGGCCTTCCTCTGACACCGTCTGGTATAGCGGCTCTGGATGGCAGGAAGCTTGGCCCCAGTGATGTACTGGGCCGTGCGCACTACCCCCTGTAGTGCCTTGCGGTCGGAGGCCAAGCAGTTACCATACCAGGCAGTGATGCAACCAGATGCTCGTGATTCTGCAGCTGTGGAACTTTTTGAGGATCTGAGGAACCGTGCCAAATCTCTTCAGTCTCCTGAGGGGGTTTAGGCTTTGTTGTGCCCTCTTCACGACTGTCGTGGTGGTGTGGACACCAAGGAACTTGGATCTCTCAACCTGCTCCACTACAGCCCCGTTGTAGAGAATCGGGGCATGCTCGAACCTCCTTTTCCTGTAGTCCACAATCATCTACTTTGTCTTGATCATGTTGGGGGAGAGGTTGTTATCCTAGCACCACATCTCTGACCTCCTCCTTATAGGCTGTCTCATCGTTGTTGGTGATCAGGCCTACTACTGTTGTGTCATCGGCAAACTTAATGATGGTGTTGGAGTCGTGCCAGGCCATACAGTCATGAGTGAACAGGGAGTACAGGAGGGGGCTGAGCACACACCCCTGAGGGGCCCCTGTGTTGAGGATCAGCGTGGCAGATGTGTTGTTACCTACCCTTACCCCCTGGGGGCGGCCCGTTAGGAAGTCCAGGATCCAGTTGCAGAGGGAGGTATTTAGTCCAAGGGTCTTAGCTTAGTGATGAGCTGTGAGGGCCCTATGGTGTTGAACGCTGAGCTGTAGTCAATGAATAGCATTCTCATATAGGTATTATTTTTGTCCAGGTGGGAAAGGGCATTGTGGAGTGCCTATAGAGATTACATCATCTGTGGATCTGTTGAGGTGGTATGCAAATTGGAGTGGGTCTAGGGTTTCTGGGATAATTGTGTTGATGTGAGTCATGACCAGCCGTTCAAAAAACTTCATGGCTACAGACGTGAGTACTACGGGTCAGTAGTAATTTAGGCAGGTTACCTTGGTGGTCTTGGGAACAGGGACAATGGTGGTCTACTTGAAACATGTAGGTAATACAGACAAGTAGGGGACAAGTTGAAAATGTCAGTGAACTCTCTTGCCAGTTGGTCAGCACATGCTCGGAGTACACATCCTGGTAATCCGTCTGGCCCCGCGGCCTTGTGAATGTTGACCTGTTTAACCTCTCTTGGGTAGGCGACAGTATTTTCACATCCGGATGAAAAGCGTGCCCAAAGTTAACTGCCTGTTACTCAGGCCCAGAAGCGAGGATATGCATATAATTGGATTTGGATAGAAAACACTCTAAAGTTTCTAAAACTGTTAAAATTACATCTGTGAGTACAACAGAACTGATATGGCAGGCAAAACCCAGAGCACAAACCAACCTCCTCCCCCCCAAAAATTCAGCCTACCACTGTTTTCAATGGCTGTCACTTTTATTATAAGGCAAAATCCTACCAGATTGCAGTTCCTAGGGCTTCCACTAGATGTCAACAGTCTTTAGAAAAAGTTTCATGCTGGTTTTGGAAAAATGAGACAGAAATTTTAGTTTTTCTAGGTGGCTCCCATTTTGGCTGTAGTGTTTCCAAGCGCGTGGAAGACAGCGCGTTCTTTGGTATTTTTCTCCGGTAAAGACAATAACGATACTCTGTCTTAAATTTTATTGTTTATTTACGTATTAGGGTACCTAAGGTTTGATTATAAACGTTGTTTGACTTGATTGGAAAAGTTTATTAGTAACGTTTGGGATTCATTTTGTATGCATTTTGATGGAGGGAAACTGGGGGGATTATTGACTGAAGCACACCAGCTAAACTGAGATTTTATGGATATAAAGAAGGACATTATCGAACAAAAGGACCATTTGTGATGTATCTGGAACCTTAGTGACAGGTTGCACATTTAACATGCTGGTAGAAATGAGGTAAAACCAATTTAAGTTTCCCTGCATTAAAGTCCACGTCCACTAGGATCGGCGCCTCTGGATGAGCGTCTTCCTGTTTGCTTATGGCCTTATACAGCTCGTTGAGTGTGGACTTAGTGCCAGAGGCGAGACTTCATTAATATTAGATTTTGTGCAGCAGTTGTTGTTTACAAATATACACAGACCGTCCCCCCCTTGTTTAACCAGAGACAGCTGTTCTATCTTGCCGATGCAGCATAACCTCCGCCAGCTGTATTTTATCCATGTCGTCGTTCAGCCACGACTCGGTGAAACATAAGATATTACAGTTTTTAATGTCCCGTTGGTAGGATACTCGTGATCGTAGCTCAAACATTTTGTTATTCAATGATTGTACATTGGCTAATAGGACTGGTGGTATAGGCAGATTACCCACTCACCGTTGGATCCTTACTGTCTCTGTCTCTTTCTTCTGCGAATGATGGCATGTTGGCCTTGTCGGTTGTCTGGTTAAGAGCCCGTAAAACGGCAGCTATCTCCTCCGGCGCCATTCTTCTTTAGCAGTGGTTTCTTTGTAGCAATTCGACAATGAAGACCTGATTCACACAGTCTCCTCTGAACAGTTGATGGTGAGATGTGTCTGTTACTTGAACTCTGTGAAGCATTTATTTGGGCTGCAATCGGAGGTGCAGTTAACTCTAATGAATGTAT
The DNA here is from genome assembly GCF_018296145.1 of Oncorhynchus tshawytscha. NCBI lineage: Eukaryota > Metazoa > Chordata > Actinopteri > Salmoniformes > Salmonidae > Oncorhynchus > Oncorhynchus tshawytscha. The sequence goes on along the minus strand of NC_056430.1, from coordinate 25,314,605 downwards.
CCTCTCTATCAGAGGTAACTCTGTGTCTTCCTTTCCTGTGGCGGTCCTCATGAGAGCCAGTTTCATCATAGAATTTAATGGGTTTTGCGACTGCACTTGAAGAAACTTTTTCTTCAAAATTTTCCAGATTGACTGACCTTCATGTCTTAAAGTAATGATGGACTGTCGTTTCTCTTTGCTTATTTGAGCTGTTCTTGCCATAATATGGACTTGGTCTTTTTGTCATGCCCTGATCTGTGTCACCTGTCTTTGTGATTGACTCCACCCACCTCCAGGTGTCACCTGTTTTCCTCATTGGTCCCTGAGTACTTTTTCCTGTGTTCCCTGTTTGTCTGTTTCCAGTTTGTCTTGTTTGTCATGTCAACCAGCGTGTTATACCGTGCTCCTGCTTTTTCCTTTTCTTTGTTTTTTCTAGTCCTCCCGGTTTTCACCCTTGCCATACTGCCTGCCCTGACCTCGAGCCTGCCTGCCACTCTGTACCTCCTGGACGCTGACCTTGTTATGATCTTTTGCCTTTCCACGACCATTCTCTTGCCTACCCCTTGGATTATAATAAATATCAGAGACTCGAACCATCTGCCTCCCGTGTCTGCATCTGTGTCTCCCCCTGTGCCCTTAAACTTTTACCAAATAGAGCGATCTTCTGTACACCACCCCTACCTTGGTCACAACATAACTGATTGTTGCAAACACATAAAGAAGGAAAGAAATTCCACAAATAAACTTTTAACAAGGCACACCTGTTAATTGAAATGCATTTAAGGTGACTACCTCATGAAGCTGGTTGAGAGAATGCCAAGAGTGTGCATAGCTGTCATCAAGGCAAAGGGTAGCAACTTCGAAGAATCTCACTTTTTTGGTTACTACATGGTTCCATAAGTGTTTTTTCATAGTTTTGAATGTCTTTTGCTGTTCACTGTGATTACTATTATTTGACCATGCTGGTCATTTATGAACATTTGAACATCTTGGCCATGTTCTGCTATAATCTCCACCCGGCACAGCCAGAAGAGGACTGGCCACCCCTCATAGCCTGGGTCCTCTCTAGGTTTCTTCCTAGGTTTTGGCCTTTCTAAGGAGTTTTTCCTAGCCACCGTGCTTCTACACCTGCATTGCTTGCTGTTTGGGGTTTTAGGCTGGGTTTCTGTACAGCACTTTGATATATCAGCTGATGTACGAAGGGCTATATAAATCAATTTGATTTGATTTGATTCACTATCATTCTACAATGTAGAAAATAGTAAAAATAAAGAAAAACCCTTGAAATAGTAGGTGTGTCCAAACTTTTGACTGGTACTGTATGTGTTATGAAATTGCCTGATCCATGTGAAATATGCATAGGAGCTGCATATTACAAAGGTACTTTTCACTTGAGGCCCTAAAAATTGTCCAAGACTCCAGCCACCCAAGTCATAGACTGTTCTCTCTGCTAACGCACAGTAAGCCCCTTAACAGCTTCTACGCCCAAGCCAAGCCATAAGACTGCTAAGCAGTAAATCAAATGGCTATTTGCATTGACCCCCTTTTTACGCTGCTGCTACTCGCTGTTTATTATCTATGCATCGTCACTTTACCCCCACCTATATGTACATATTACGTCAATTACCTTGACTAACCTTTCAGCCAATATTTTCTTCCTTAAAAAAAAATACTCTGCATTGTTGGTTAATAAGGTATAGTAAGCATTTCACAGTAAGGTCTACACATGTTTGATTTGATTTGAATATTGTAATCAATCTCTCCCCATCAGAGGTTGACTTAACACTTGAGAGAAAGGAGATTGCTCAATGCGTTCAACAAATGAACATGACTTCCTCCTTAACAGAGTTTCATTGGCATTAGATGCAACTTCTTTCTGAGCAGTGACACAGTTTTGTTTTTGCTCAGAGGCAAAGGGCAAATCCGCAAGGGAACGCAACACTGATCAAAGCATTCAGCCTGCAATCAAGAAAGAGAAAGGTCCCTGGTGGTTCTCTGGCATTCTGGAGCATGTTGTGTTCCCTCGTGGAAAAACAACAATAATAAAGAGGAAGCGCGGGAGCTGTGCTGGCCCCCGGATCACTGCCACCCATGTCTGATGGTGTGACGCCAATCCTCAGGGGCCGCGGGGCCCCAGGAAAGCAATCCATATTTTAGCCAGATAATGATTTCAAAACTGCATATGTGCCAAAATGACCCCCCAAGTTTTAGAATATTTGCAGAAACCAAGCCACAGTTACCAGCTATGTGCCCCCTGGTGGATTTTGCTATTCCTACATAGCCAGACAATGTATTTTCCTTCATATGTGCTGAAACAAACATGATAACAAAGAAAAGGTTGGGATTTCCTTGCATGGTTTACCATGGCAGTCCACCATTATATAATAATCTGAACAGGGTATGATGTTGTACATGTCACCATTGTAATCATTGACCATAACAATTGGGGTAGACATCACAATTTCTGTGTTATCATGTTTGGATCAGCAGATACGAATGAAAATGTATTGTCCGGGTATGGCGGAATAGCAACAGCCGCTACAGCCGCCAGGTGGCGATTTTTAAAGTTGTACAAATAAAATAAATATTTTCCAACAATGCAGAGTTAAAGATAAAAGAAAAAATCTCTCTCTCTCTCTATATATATACACAGTAAAAAAATATATATACACAGTACTAGTCAAAAGATTGCACACACCTACTTATTCCTGGGTTTTTCTTTATTTTTACTATTTTCCACATTATAGAATAATAGTGAAGACATCAAAACTATGAAATAATACATATGGAATCAGGTAGTAACCAAAAAAGTGTTAAAGCAAAATACTTGATTTGATGATTTGAGATCATTCAAATAGCCACCAGCTTCCTGGAATGCATTTCAATTAACAGGTGTGCCTGTTACTCCGGACCAGGCTGCTTTTCCTTCACTCTGGAGTCTAACTCATCCCAAACCATCTCAATTTGGTTGAGGTCAGGGGATTGTGGAGGCTAGGTCATCTGATGCAGCACTCCATCGTCTCTCCTTCTTGGTAAAATAGCCCTTACGCACCCTGGAGGTGTGTTGGGTCATTGTCCTGTTGAAAAACAAATGATAGTCCCACTAATCCCAAACCAGATGGGTTTGCTTCGATGCCTGTCTGCCTGCTTGGTGAATGGGGTGGTGTACCTAATAAACTGTCCGGTGAGTTTATAGTATGCACGACTCTGAGAAACATATTATAGTAATACTGTGTATAGGATAGTCTTGAACGGTGCTCATCCAGTTTGTTCGCCGGTGACTGCACGTTCGCCAAAAGAACAGAGAGCAATGGCAGTCTATTTGCTCGCAGACGTAGTCTCGTCAGGATGCAACCTCGCCTGCCTCTCTTTCACCGCCACTTCCTCTTTTGTGGATTATAGCCTGGTCGGGAGTAAGCAGAATGTACAGAGCTGCCGACTCGTTGAAGTAGAAATGTTCATCCAAATCGAGGTTAGTGATGTTATAATGTCCAGAAGCTGTTTTCTGTCATTGGAAATTATGGCAGAGATCTTATGTACCAAAATATTAATGGAAACCAGGTGTGGGTAATGAGACAAGACAGTCCAGGGTTGGTGGTAATGAATCCAGTTCAGTGACGCCTAGAAGGCCGGTGACGTACAGTAGACCTCCAGTGCTGGTAAACGGAATGAGCAACAGTACCGGGGGGATCCGTGACGGCTACCACTGCAGCACCATCTTTCTTTTTTTACATGGACGCATTGTCATCCTTGACCTTCAAAACGTAGGGATAGACACCTTTTCTGCGTGATCATGTTTGGTTCAGCAGATATGAAGGAAAATACAATGTTCGGCTACAGATGAAAATAAGAAATGGCTGCCACGGTCGCCAAGAAGCGTTTATGCGATGGCTCCCTGTCTGAAATTGTCCAGGACCCAAAACTATACAAGTGTACCAAGTTTCATGCTTTTATGAAAAGCTGATCATTATTTTCACATATTGCCTAAACTACAAGTAAAGAAACAAGTGAAGTGAGAAAGAGGAAAAATTATTGAAGCCAAAAAGTTGGAATGAAGTGATATAACTTTTGAATAAACACCAAACTGATATGCTATCATATCTTGGCAGTACCAGAGCTGCTTTGGGTTTGTTTTGGTCTTCAGTCACCAACAATTTACAGTAGGGTCATAATCTGCACTATCACTGCACCCATTCAACAATCATATCAGCGGTGCATGGTCTAAAACCATAATTCTATGGATACAGAAGCAGGGAGAGAGAAATTGAAAATTAGAGAGAAAGAGAGAGAGCGAGAGAGCGTCATAGAGAGCGCCCAAACATTTATTCATGTAACATTAACATGATCAAAGAATAAATAATTACTAGGATTTTTTTATTAAGTTATCTGAATTCCAGTAATAGCTTTCATACCATATGTGTCTTTTCAAAGTTGTTTTTCATCCCTCTCACACTTAATAACATAAAATATAAAGTTATGTGGAGTATGTGTTAGTTTGTCTACATCTGTTTTGAGTCTACACTGTTGCGAAATTGCTTCTTTGTGTTTTCACAAAAAAACAAAAAAAAATTGTCTGTTGTTTTGATATTTCTCTATATAAATGTTCCAATAAACGTACAACCGGCTCGGCTGTCTCTGATGTATATTGTGCAGAAAAGAAATAAAGACTCTCTTAGCCTTGGGTTATAATACAACACCACTTCAATTTATTTTATAAAATCTTATTGTTAAATAATGTTTTTTTCTTTCACTAAAGCCTTGAGAGAGACATTACCTTATTTTCTGATAAATGAAAGATAGTGTGTGGGGGGGATGTTTGGCACTACAGGGATATCTGAATGTTGTCTGTATTAGTGATCAATAAGATCTAGCTACTAGGTCATTATTAAATCAATATTTGATTTAAGCCAATAGCTCCTGGGTGGACAATAGCCCATTGTTATAAACACATTAATAACAAAGAAGTGCTTTCTTTGGTATTTACTTTATGACAACATAATTCAGACATACTATAAAAACCTGTCACTTGTTAATGTCAACATGCCTCTCTGTAAAACTGAATCACCACAGAAACCACCTGGATATACAGGTGTGTGTATATATATATATATATATATATATATATATATATATATATATATATATATATATATATATATATATATATATACACATACAGTGCCTTCGGAAAGTATTCAGATCACTTGAACTTTTACACATTTTGTTAGGTTACAGCCTTATTCTAAAATTGATTCAATTGTTGATTGAAAATCCATAATGACAGATTATTTTGCTAATTTATAAAACATTTAAAACTGAAATATCACATTTACATACAGTGTTGTGAAAAAGTATTTGCACCACTTAAATGGTTCAGATCATCAAACACATTTACATATTACACAAAGATAACCCAAGTAACCACAAAATGCAGTTTAAGTGAAGATTTTATTTATTAAAGGGAAAAAAACTATCCGAACGTTCATGGCCCTATGTGAAAAAGTAATTGCCCCCTAAACCTAATAACTGGTTGTGCCAGCCTCAGCAGCAACAACTGCAATCAAGCATTTGCGATAACTAGCAATGAGTCTTTCACATCGCTGTGGAGGAATGTTGGCCCACTCTTCCTTGCAGAATTGATTTAATTCAGCCACATTGGAGAGTTTGAGAGCATGAACCGCCTTTTTAAGGTCACAGCATCTCAATCGGATTCAAGGCCGGACTTTGACTAGGCCACTCCAAAACCTTTTTTTTTAGCCATTCAGAGGTGGACTTGCTGGTGTGTTTTGGATCATTGTCCTGCTGCAGATCCCAAGTGCGCTTCAGCTTGAGGTCACAAACTGATGGCCGGACATTCTCCTTCAGGATTTTTTGGTAGAGAGCAGAATTCATGGTTCCATCAATCACAGCAAGTCGTCCAGGTCCTGAAGCAGCGAAGCAGCCCTAGACCATCACACTACCACCACCATATTTGACTGTTGGTATGATGTTCTTTTTCTGAGGACGCACACTTTCCAAAAAGTTCAACGTTTGTCTCGTCAGTCCACAGAATATTTTCCCAAAAGTTTTGGGGATCATCAAGATGTTTTTTGCCAAAAGTGAGACGAGCCTTTATGGATTCCATTTTTGCCCAGTCCCTTATGGTTGAGTCATGAACACTGAACTTAATTGAGGCAAGTGAGGCCTGCAGTTCTTTAGATGTTGTTGTGGGTTCTTTTGTGACCTCCTGGATGAGTCGTCGCTACGCTCTTGGGGTAATTTTGGTAGGCCGGCCACTCCTGGGATGGTTCACCACTGTTCCAAATTTTCTCCATTTGTGGATAATGGCTCTCACTGTGGATCGCTGGAGTCCCAAAGCTTTAGAAATGGCGTTGTAACCCTTTCCAGACTGATAGATGTCAATTACTTTGTTTCTCATCGGTTCCTGAATTTCTTTGGATCACGGCATGATGTCTTGCTTTTTGAGATCTTTTGGCCTACTTCACTTTGTCAAACAGGTTCTGTTTAAGTGATTTCTTGATTCAACAGCTCTAGGAGTAATCAGGCCTGGGTGTGGCTAGTGAAATTTAACTCAGCTTTCCAAAAAATGTGATTAACAACAGTAAATTCATGATGTAACAAGGGGGGTCAATTACTTTGTCACATAGGGCCATGAAGGTTCGTATAGTTTTTTTCCCCTTAATAAATAAAATTATCACTTAAAAACTGCATTTTGTGTTTACTGGAAAATGTTATAGTTAAGGATTTTTGGTGGCCTTCCTAAGCCAGGTTTCAGACACGGCTAGGACATCAGGTTTGGCGGAGTGTGCTAAAGCAGTGAATAAAACAAACTTAGGGAGGAGGCTTCTAATGTTAACATGCATGGAACCAAGGCTTTTACAGTTACAAAACTCAACAAATGAGAGCGCCTGGGGAATGAGAGTGGTGCTGGGGGCTGCTGGGCCTGGGTTAACCTCTACGTCACCAGAGGAACAGAGGAGTAGGATAAGGGTATGACTAAATGCTATAAGAACTGGTTGTCGAGTGCATTCGGAACAGAGAGTAAAAGGAGCAGATTTCTGGGCCTGGAAGAATAGATTCAAGGCATAATGTACAGACAAGGATATGGTAGGATGTGAGTACATTGGAGGTAAACCTAGGCATTGAGTGACGATGAGCGAGGTTTTGTCTCTAGAGGCACCATTTAAGCCAGGTGAGGTCCCCGCATTTGTTGGGTGGTGGAACAAAAGTGTTAGCTAAGGCATATTGAGCAGGGCTGGATACTTTACAGTGAAATAAGACAATAATTACGAACCAAAACAGCAATAGACAAGATATATTGACAATAGGGGGAGGCATGTGTAGCTGAGTGATCATTGGGTCCAGTGAGTAGCTAGGCGAGCTCGAGACACAACGATTCAGGCAGCTAGCGGGCAGGGGATAGAAGGCTAGCAGATGGGCCTCCGGGGGACGTCGCAATGGAAGAGCCTTGTTGAAACCCTATCAGATAGTTACGTCGGCAGACAAGTCGTGATGGATCGGCGGGGCTCCGTGTCAGCAGTAAAAGGGTCCAGGCCAATTGGCAAAATAGGTATTGTAGCCCAATAATTGGCTGATGGACCTCTTCGACTAGCCGGGAGATGGGCCTAGCATGAGGCTAGCTCCAGGCTAACTGGTGCTTGCTTCGGGACAGAGACGTTAGCCCGGAGTAGCCCCTCGGATAGCAGCTAGCTAGCTGCGATGATCCGGTGTAAAGGTTAAATTCTTGCGGTAGGAATCTGGAGATGTGGTAGAGAAAAAGCAGTCCGATATGCTCTGGGTTGATATCAAACCATGCTATTATCTGAGGACAGCACCCCATCACACAAAACACGTGAAAATCATAATTCAACCCGCCAGGCGTGACACAAAAGTCAGAAATAACTGTATAATTCTTGCCTTACCATTGAAGATCTTCTTCTGTTGGCACTCCAATATGTAAATTAAACATCACAAATGGTCCTTTTGTTCGATAAATTCTGTCATTATATCCACAAAATGTCCATTTATTTGGCCCGTTTGATTCAGAAAATACACAGGTTCCAACTTGCGCAACATGACGACAAAGTATCTAATAAGTTACCTGTAAACTTGATCCAAACATTTCAAACAACTTTCCTAATCCAACTTTAGGTATTTTTAAACGTAAATAATCAATCAAATTTAAGACGGAATAAACTGTATTCAATGAAACCGGAGCGAGCTTCAGGTCGCGCGCCCCAAACAAAACAGTACATTTGGCTGTACACCCAGAAAGGAAAGGGCTACTTCTTAATTTCTCAATGGAAAAACATCAACCAATTTCTAGACTGTTGACACCTAGTGGAAGCTATAAGAACTGCAACCACTCCCTCATAAATCTAGTTCCCCATAGAAAACCAATTGAAAAGATAGTGATCTCAAAACAAAATAAAATCCTGGATGGTTTGTCCTCGGGGTTTCACCTGCCAAATAAGTTCTGTTACACTCACAGACATACTTTTTTTTTAAAGAATCTCAAATATAAACTGTATTTTGCTTTAACACTTTTTTGGTTACTACATGATTCCATATTTGTTATTTCATTGTTTTGATGTCTTCACTATTATTCAACAAAGTTAGAAAATAGTAAAAATAAAGAAAAACCCTTGAATGAGTAGGTGTTCTAAAACTTTTGACCGGTAGTGTATATGTTTTATTCTTCTGTTTTATTGTAATGTATACAGGGCTCTCCTGTAAAATATATTTAAAAACTCATTGTGACTCCCTGTGTAAATAAAGGTTAAATACAAAATACATTTTTAAAAATCGAGTCTCACAGCAAAGGGTCTGACTACAAAACCTGTTTTCACTTTGTCATTATGTGGTATTGTGTGTAGATTGCTGAGGATTCTTTCTTATTTAATACATTTTAGAATAAGGCTGTAACATAAACAAATGTGGAAAAAGTCAAGGGGTCTGAATACTTTCCGAAGGCACTGTCCTGTACACACAAAAATCTCATTGCACATGGCCCTCCACTCTTGCCCCAGGCTTTGTGTCTGTGTTCCTGGCCGCGTGTCTGTGTTCCTGTCTGAAGTGCTGGCCTGCCTGCCTTTCACTGGGCACTCACACTCTTCTCCACTACCCAGACCAAGCATCTGGTGCCTGAGAGGTAGGAGGCAGAGAGGAGGGAGAGGGATGGGCAGGCTGCTACCGCCAGTGTCCTCAGACAGCCTGCTGGGCTGGGTTTTAGGAAGCCAAAGCAGCACGCCTTTAAACACAGGATCTGAAGTAAGGGCCTAAAACCATGGAAGCAGGATGAGAGGCCAACTTTGCTCCCATCCTGCTGATGCTTTAATGATTTTTAATGAAGGATCCTCTGTCGTAAGCCGGAGGCAGGGAGAGATATTAATACTTAATTAGAATTCCTGTTACACTGCAAGTTTTCATACCTTGAGGTGGAACTACTGAAATAAATCTACCTTTCCAGGTTTGGTACCCATGGAAGTATACAAAGAGGAGTAGAGGGAATACATAGTCAGTGTGACTGTATCATTTATTAAAAGATCTTTTTCATTCCTTATCAGAAGTAGAAAGAAGAACAGCAACACATTTATCTTAGGGAAACTTGTGGCATTTGAATTGACTAGCCTCTAAACAAGCTTTAATTCATGTTTCCCAATTAACTCCGTAATTAAATCCAATTAAGACCCAAATACTCCAGTGATTTTAGATCTTAAAATGTGCATCCTTTCACAGAACCTGGTCTCCTGCCCTGTAATAGGCTTTGGCTAGGACAGAATTAGAGCATTTATTTGCGTACTATAATCCCAGTGCTGACAATGAAACATGGTTGACAGCCAAAGCAGTAACAATAAGGCTATGGAGGTCCCCGAGCGAGATTCACTTTAATAAACTATCATACAAGCTCCTTCATGCCTCTATGAATAAAACAGGACTCTTTAAATGCCTCCAAGGGCAGAATAGCACTGCACCTAGCCTTTACCATAGCCCGACTTCAATATAGATACACAGTGAAATGCTGAAAGTGAATTTAAGATGCCTTTACCGGAGGTGCAGTTTATATGACAACCCAACCACTAGCTTGAAACACTAAAAGCAAAACATCCAAAAACTATTGCAGATTATATCTATTTCCAAACAAAACAGATTCACTCACACATAGAAACTCTAATAAGAAAAGCCAAGGCGTAGGTTATTTGTGTATCAACTTAAATGGCTGGTATCTTTGAAACACCCCATTTCGACAGATCAGTATCCATGCCTTGAGAGTCCACCCCAGATGTCTGGCTGACAAGTCAAACAGATGATCAGACTGAGCCTGTGAGGAGTCACTAACATCGTTTCTGTGTCTCTCTGCCCTCTAGGATCGTTCTCTGCTCCTCAAGCCAAGGCAAAGACGGCCACATCATCATTCAGAGTAAGTCACAGCGGACAATGAGTTTGTCTTCCAAACCATTAACCACATTTCAGACCTGGCAGCCTAGGTATAGACGTTTCCCTTCATAGCAGCCGGCTCCAGGAACATAGACCACAGTCACAGTGAGCTAAGTCCACACAGGTCTTTGGAGACTATTAGTGGTGAAGGGAACACACAATTTGTGAGGACAAGATGTATATTGGAGAGTTAATCAAGCTGACTAATTTGCCGTGAACCATTACTCGCTGTGGCTTATTGTGTGGTCAACAAGACAAACAGAGGCCCGGCACTGTGCACAAACACATAAATAACACACTTAATCTTTTTTAGGGAAGCCACAACCAAACCCAAACACCCAAATTGCAAAACACGTTTCATTAAAAGTTCAAAAAGTCATCAACATTGACAAACAACCTCAGAGCGCTGCCCTGCAAACTGTAAACAAGCTTTCCCCGCAACAAACCATTTGACTTTTAAATTTAATCTAGACTGTGCCCCATTTAACCGCGAACACAATTATACAGCAAATTAAAACATTTATCCACCTGTGGGTTGTCACTCATAAATAAACACAATCAAAAGTGATTACCGGGTTATCAGCGCCCATCCCGTTCCACGTTGGCACTGCCGTCCCAGGTGAGGGTTGGAGTAGATAGCTGTCAAGAACTCAGCTCATTTCCTCACATAGTCAGGTCCCTCAAGGACTTCTGAGCCTGGGAACCTGAGGCCCCTTCTATCCCCCATCTCTCCCCAGTCTCCCTTCTGTCTGTCCCTCACGCAGCTGCTAAAACTCTGCTGTTGTCAAGAGCTGCTAGTTGTGGGGCTCGTGAGACTGTCACCAACAGCTCCCGTTAAGCTTACACCAATTCCCCTTTCCTGAAGCTGCAAACAGAAACAACAACAACATGCAGATGAGCATTCAATGAAGAGGGATGAGGCTGGAGTTTTAAAATGATTTGTTTCCTAATGTTGTTACTAAAATATATTCACACATACATACACAGTTGAAGTCGGAAGTTTACATACACCTTAGCCAAAAACATTTAAACTCAGTTCTTCACAATTCCTGACATTTAATCAGAGTACAAATTCCCTGTCTTAGGTCAGTTAGGATCACCACTTTATTTTCAGAATGTGAAATGTCAGAATAATAGTAGAGAGTAGAGAGAATGATTTATTTATTTCATCACACTCCCAGTGGGTCAGAAGTTTAAATACACTCAATTGGTATTTGGTAGCATTGCCATTAAATTGTTTAACTTGGGTCAAACATTTTGGGTAGACTTCCACAAGCTTCCCACAAAAAGTTGGGTGAATTTTGGCCCATTCCTCCTGACAGAGATGGTGTAACTGAGTCAGGTTTGTAGGCCTCCTTGCTAGCACACGGTTTTTCAGTTCTCCCAAAAATTTTCAATAGGATTGAGGTCATGGCTTTGTGATGGCCACTTCAATACCTTGAATTTGTTGTCCTTAAGCCAATTTGTCACAATTTTAGAAGTATGCTTGGGGTCATTGTCCATTTGGAAGACCCATTTGCAACCAAGCTTTAACTTCCTGACTGATGTCTTGAGATGTTGCTTCAATATATCCACATGATTTTCATTCCTCATGACGCCATCTATTTTGTGAAGTGCACCAGTCCCTCCTGCAGCAAAGCACCCCAACAACATGATGCTGCCATGGGATGGACTTCTTCGGCATGCAAGCCTCCCCCTTTTTCGTCCAAACATAACGATGGTCATTATGGCCAAACAGTTCTATTTTTGTTTCACCAGACCAGAGGACATTTCATCAAAAAGTATATATATATATATATATATATATATATATATATATATATATATATATATATATATTTATATATACTTTTTATATACATACAGTCGGGCAAAAAAGTATTTAGTTAGCCACCAATTGTGCATGTTCTCCCACTTAAAAAGATGAGAGAGGCCTGTAATTTTCATCATAGGTACACTTCAACTATGAAAGTATTGAGATAAACTTTTGTTATTGACCAAATACTTATTGTCCACCATAATTTGCAAATCAATTCATTAAAAATCCTACAATGTGATTTTCTGGAATTTTTTTCTTCTCATTTTGTCTGTCATAGTTGAAGTGTACCTATGATGAAAATTACAGGCCTCTCTCATTTTTTAAGTGGGAGAACTTGCACAATTGGTGGCTGACTAAATACTTTTTTTGCCCCACTGTGTGTGTGTATATATATATATATATATATATATATACAGTGCCTTGCGAAAGTATTCGGCCCCCTTGAACTTTGCGACCTTTTGCCACATTTCAGGCTTCAAACATAAAGATATAAAACTGTATTTTTTTGTGAAGAATCAACAACAAGTAGGACACAATCATGAAGTGGAATGACATTTATTGGATATTTCAAACTTTTTTAACAAATCAAAAACGGAAAAATTGGGCGTGCAAAATTATTCAGCCCCCTTAAGTTAATACTTTGTAGCGCCACCTTTTGCTGCGATTACAGCTGTAAGTCGCTTGGGGTGTGTCTCTATCAGTTTTGCACATCGAGAGACTGAATTTTTTTCCCATTCCTCCTTGCAAAACAGCTCGAGCTCAGTGAGGTTGGATGGAGAGCATTTGTGAACAGCAGTTTTCAGTTCTTTCCACAGATTCTCGATTGGATTCAGATCTGGACTTTGACTTGGCCATTCTAACACCTGGATATGTTTATTTTTGAACCATTCCATTGAAGATTTTGCTTTATGTTTTGGATCATTATCTTGTTGGAAGACAAATCTCCGTCCCAGTCTCAGGTCTTTTGCAGACTCCATTAGGTTTTCTTCCAGAATGGTCGTGTATTTGGCTCCATCCATCTTCCCATCAATTTTAACCATCTTCCCTGTCCCTGCTGAAGAAAAGCAGGCCCAAACCATGATGCTGCCACCACCATGTTTGACAGTGGGGATGGTGTGTTCAGGGTGATGAGCTGTGTTGCTTTTACGCCAAACATAACGTTTTGCATTGTTGCCAAAAAGTTCAATTTTGGTTTCATCTGACCAGAGCACCTTCTTCCACATGTTTGGTGTGTCTCCCAGGTGGCTTGTGGCAAACTTTAAACAACACTTTTTATGGATATCTTTAAGAAATGGCTTTCTTCTTGCCACTCTTCCATAAAGGCCAGATTTGTGCAATATACGACGGATTGTTGTCCTATGGACAGAGTCTCCCACCTCAGCTGTAGATCTCTGCAGTTCATCCAGAGTGATCATGGGCCTCTTGGCTGCATCTCTGATCAGTCTTCTCCTTGTATGAGCTGAAAGTTTAGAGGGACGGCCAGGTCTTAGTAGATTTGCAGTGGTCTGATACTCCTTCCATTTCAATATTATCGCTTGCACAGTGCTCCTTGGGATGTTTAAAGTTTGGGAAATCTTTTTGTATCCAAATTAGGCTTTAAACTTCTTCACAACAGTATCTCGGACCTGCCTGGTGTGTTCCTTGTTCTTCATGATGCTCTCTGCGCTTTTAACGGACCTCTGAGACTATCACAGTGCAGGTGCATTTATACGGAGACTTGATTACACACAGGTGGATTGTATTTATCATCATTAGTCATTTAGGTCAACATTGGATCATTCAGAGATCCTCACTGAACATCTGGAGAAAGTTTGCTGCACTGAAAGTAAAGGGGCTGAATAATTTTGCACGCCCAATTTTTCAGTTTTGATTTGTTAAAAAAGTTTGAAATATCCAATAAATGTCGTTCCACTTCATGATTGTGTCCCACTTGTTGTTGATTCTTCACAAAAAAATACAGTTTTATATCTTTATGTTTGAAGCCTGAAATGTGGCAAAAGGTCGCAAAGTTCAAGGGGGCTGAATACTTTCGCAAGGCACTGTATATATATATATATATATATATATATATATATATACTGCTTGGAAAGGTAATTAAGTTTAATAAGGCAGAGAATAAACCCCTATGAGCCCACAAACCTTCTGCTATATGGCCCATAACTGACTACTTAATATCCATGAAATATGTTTCTCCTTTCTTAAAATAATACATTCCATTCCAATGTTGTTTGCTTTCACTGCCATATACAGTAGTATTACATATTGACTGTGCAAAGAAAAGAATGGGCTAGAATTGTTAAGCAGTCAAACAGAGGAGTTAATCAATGCTGAGTTCACACTGAAAGTACAGATGCCGGATGTACAGTATCTATGGATTATTATTACAATATTACTCAATGTCATTGAGTGAGCCCCTCCATTGAACACAGGCAGTGTACTTATAAAACAAGAAAGGAGAGTAGGTACAAACTCAGCTAGTCCTAGAACAAATAAAGAAGGTTAGCTCTTTCCATATACTGTAAGTCCTCTGAGTTTTCAAGTAATATCTCACTTTGTTTCTCCCACCTTGGCCCTTTTAGTTTGGGGGAGCAAGCCTTTAGTAACCTCTGCGCTGGTGGATTACATGGCAGACATTGTACGTTAGTCCTCTCCAGACAGGAAATCAACCCCAAGCCGCCACAGCCTCTCTCACTGATCGGGACCAGAACCTCCATTTTGCCCACTACTATAATTCTTATAGTTTTTTTCTTACCTTCTCTTTTTTCTTACAAGGGTTGAGCGATACTGAGGGGATGATGGGTCAATTCCTGATTTTATAGATTAAACTTCACATTTCCTACACTCATGTACTAAGGTGAAACAAACATGCTCACAGAAACACACATTCACAAAAATACACAATCCCGTTTCGTACCTACTCAAGTGCATTAAAGTAGTATTTATTTAGTATTCATACTGAAACTAACTCCACATGGAGGCACTGTCAACAAGGCCTGTATCCAAAAAGGCTGAAATCATGTCAAAAGGAATGGTTAAATCAGTAAGTGTACTTTGGCCTATTTAATTTCTTCCTCCCCACAATTCAGTGCATTTCCATTCATATGTATCAGGTAGATTTCTGTACAATTGTGTGTTAATTAGAGGAAACTAAAGTTGAATATTTCTCTGATCGAGTATGTTTATATGCAATGTAAGTGGCTTAGCAGCTTCCTGAATTGTACTCAAACAACCATTAAAGCTTGACTTCAAAAGAATCTTCAGAATTAAATGCTCCATTTCCTGCATATTTTCAATGAGAACGATTAAGGGAACTTAAATCCTCTAAAGTCAAGCTTTTATCCCCTGCCTGGTAGGCTGCAGCCAGCAGACCAAAGACTAGAGAAATAACATTAGCTTCATAATTCTAATGCAATATCTAATAACTATTAGAAAGTCAGGTAAGCTATTCATGTGCCACATGGCATGTGGTAAAATAAAGGTATAAACAGTGTGATTAAAAATGTCTTCACAATAACTGGAAGAAGGACCTTTGCCTGTTCTTTTGAGAGGAGAATCAGAATTGTATATCATCTGGACAAAGCATCATGAAAAGAAGCAGAGACAGAACATTTGTAGCATACCCAGCAAACTGGGAACATTCCCAGGACATTAGCTAAGATTCACATTCAGGTCTAGTTAGGGTTTTATCTCATATTAGGATGATAACATCCCAAAAACATTCAAATACAATTTTTTCAAAAATACATTTTTGTATATTGTCCTTGGAATGTTATCCTAACATTCACTAAAATGTTGGGGACAACATCTGTAACAAACACCACAGAACATTCCCCAAAAGGTCTCATTAGGTTTCAAGGTAATGTACCAGTACTGTTTTCCCAACTAAAATTGGTTCTGTGAAAGTTCCCAGAACATTCATAAGGATGCAGCAAATGATCTCATAACACAACTGGACATTTATGCTGATGATTATACAATGTTTGTTTAAAATATTTGCCTGATGTTGCAAGAATGTTCCCAGAACACATTTTGTCTGTTCTTTAAAGGTTCTAAGAATGTTTCATTAGGTTGTGGGAACAGTCTTTTTAAATTAATTTAAATATATTTAAATACTTCAGCACGTCCTCTTGGTGATTTCCATGGCTGGGACTGAGGAGGCATATCGTTGCGGGGGACTTTGGGGAAAACGTTCCAAGTTCCAAGTGACTCTGCCTTTGATGGACAGGTTAGTGTTATTTAATAATGACTATCATCCATAATCTGCATATAGATTTATACAATCTATAATTAACACCTGGGGGTATAAGGTAGAAGGTCTAAAGTACCCACCTATTCTCCTGCTTAGACCACTGTACATGTATTACAGTTGGCACTATGCATTCGAGCAGGTAGCATTCTCCTGGCATCCGTCAAACCCAGATTCGTGTGTTGGACTGCCAGATGGTGAAGCATGATTCATCACTCCAGAGAATGTGTATCCAGAGTCCAATGGCAGCGAGCTTTACACCACTACAGCTGACTCTTGACATTGCGCATGGTGATCTTAGGCTTGTATCCGGCTGCCCATGATTTTGGAATGAGATGTTCGGCGAGCAGGTGTCCACATACTTCTGGTCATGCAGTGAATCTTTTGTGATGTCCCCACAATGTTCCCACCAGACTGTTCCCACAACCGTAAGAAACATTCTGGGAACCTTTAAAGAACAGACTAAATGTGTTCTGGGAACGTTCTTGTAACATCAGGTGAATGTTTCTTGCACCCTAAAAGAAACATTGTAGAATTATCCGCAGAACTGGATAATTTTTGTCTTTCAGGAACCTCTCTTTTGTAATGTGCTCACAATGTTCTCAGAAGACTGTTCCCACAACCTAATGAAACATTCCGGAAACCTTTAAAGAACAAATTAAATGTGTTCTAAGAACGTTCTTGCAACATCAGGCAAATGTTTTATACAAACTCCTATAATCATCGCCACATGACTGGACAGTTTTTGTGTGAAGAGAACATTTGCCGCGACCTAACGAGCGTTCGGAGAACTTTCACAGAAACTATTTTCGTTTGCTGGGTAGTGTCTAACGATAGTAGAAGTCAAATAAAAAGTGGCTGTCTGCAGGTGTTTGACTCTGAGAATCTCCTAAGAGTGAACAGCACTTATGAATACGCTGCAATCACTCAGATTTGGCTCACAGGCAGCACCGCTCATCTCAATACATTTAAATTAATTTAAATATATTTAAATACTTCAGCGTGTCCTCTTGGTGATTTCCATGGCTGGGACTGAGGAGGCATTTCGTTGTGGGGGACTTTGGGGAAAACGTTCCAAGTTCCAGGTGACTCTGCCTTTGATGGACAGGTTAGTGTTATTTAATAATGACTATCATCCATAATCTGCATATAGATTTATACAATCTATAATTAACACCTAGGGGTATAAGGTAGAAGGTCTAAAGTACCCACCTATTCTCCTGCTTAGACCACTGTACATGTATTACCATTACACCCATTTCTTACTGTCTTGTAGGTGTGATAGTAAACCATTGGCATGACTTCAGACAATGATCTGGGTTTTGAAGTGGTATGGGACTGCATTAAAGCAAAAATGTATGTTCCGCATAATTAATGGACAAAAACAAAGCCACAATCACATAAGTGCCCTTTGTGATAGTTTAAATGTCAGACATAAAAGTCAGAGATGAACCAATCATGTGAAGGGCCTTCTTACATACTGCAGCTACATGTTGCTTCATTAGGTTGGCTCCTTAGACATAACCTTTCATTTAGGGCAACTCCTGCTGTGTCCAGTTCATATGAGAAAGAGCTGAATTTCTCATCTCAAGTAGGCCTACTAATGAGCTCCAAGCCACTATCATTCTCCCTCACAAGTGATCAGGTATTCTATAAATGTATTTCATACTGGCAGTGTATCTATCCATCTATCCACACACCCATCGACCTGTATCTCTCTTTCCCTCTCTCTCTCTTTCTCTCACTCTCTCTCCCTTGCTCCCGTCCTCCCACTCTCCATGGGAGTGAAGTGATTCATCTGGGTGTGAAAAACATAACCAAACAAATTCCAGTACTGTCCCAATACAGGCCATTACTCGAGCTCCATGAGAGCAGATTAAAATCATTATGCATCAACAGAGAGTCCGGATCCATCTCCCTTCTCCTTGTGGGAGGTGTAGGAATGATGAGTGACATTTGGACTTCATTAAATCAATTAAGTAGCTCATTAGTGTGCGCAGGCTAAATACCGCATTCAGGGGAGGCTGGCTCCTATTGACTTTACCAGGCTCAAAGACAGTGGGACACCCTCTATAGTATATGTGACCCTGTGTAAGGAACATACAGTAACTTAATGAGATGTCGAAGGGACAGTGGCATAATCTGTGGATTGATACATAATCCATGGGTAAATTGATGGATGTCAATAACAGACTGTGTGTAATGTCAAGAGGCATGGCTAACATGTTGATATGACAGAGTGAAGTTTGAATGAGGCACCACAGGACATGGGGCATAGACTGTAGATACACTGTAAATAAAATATATGAGAACAGGAGATTCGTATACCATCAGACTGATAGAGAGAGAGAGTGAGAGAGATATATATAGAGAGAGAAAGAGATCCACACAGAATCAATCCTACCGAGGTGTCCCCCACGCATCTGACCCCGATCACTCCTCATTCTGCAACATTAGCATGCACCAAATTAGCCACTGCTCATTGTGTTTCACGTCTGCTCCGCTCTACACTCATCAAAGTGACCTTAACCGCCGCAACCTCTGAGCCTTTGAATTATACTTTATCTTCAGTCATAAAAGGAGGCCAGAACAGTACTTCTGAAACAGGATGAAAAGCCATGTAAATGGCAGATAACTTCCTTAACGACTTGCCCTCTAATGACTTCAGGTACTATACTGAAAACCGTCAAGACATTGCTCTAGAACATGTGATGGTGGGAAAGAGTGAAAATATTAAATGGCTGAAACAATTCTGAGGGAGTGGGATGTTGGAAATGGATGAGTAAAATGGATGGCTGGCAAATAGTGTTTTTCTTTTTATCCACACCCAGAGAAATCACTTAGAGCCTGCTGGTTAGAGCATACTGAATGTCATATAATAGCCTTGGTGCTTCATATCCAGATGGGTCTAGATGGCCCTGCCAACCAGCCGGCTACATTATACATCTGGTGCGTCAACAAGGCATTATCGCCAATCCTTCATTTATCAGACAGAGTCCATTTAGCCACTCCATCTCGGTCTTGATCATACCATGCAATGCCTACTAACAAACAAACCTCACTAAACTGAGTGAGTGGAGCCCAGCCTCAAACTGCATACAAAAAGGTCTGGCATCGGCAATATATATGCTTAGCAATTCAAAAGATGATAATGATATAACCATAGCATACGGCTGATGCTAATAATAACAGCAAGGATATGAGATATCATTTCAACTGTGCATCCCTTAAAAATTAAATAGCATGCTTGCTGACCTACCTACAATACCTCAATAGGCTTATGAATTTCATTCATAATGTAACCTTAATTTCACAAAAATATATTTATCTATATTCTCTTAAGATTGAAAACTACACTGAACAAAAACATAAACGCAACAATTTCAAAGATTTTACTGAGATCATATAAGGAAACCAGTCAGTATCTGGTGTGGCAAACACTTGCCTCATGCAGCGGGACACATCTCCTTCGCAGAGTTGATCAGGCTGTTTATTGTGGCCTGTGGAATGTTGTCTCACTCCTCTTCAATGGCTGTGCAAAATTGCTTGATATTGGCGGAAACTGGAACACGATGTCGTAGATGTCGATCCAGAGCATCCCAAACCTGCTCAATGGGTGACATGTCTGGTGAGTATGCAGGCCATAGAATAACTGGAACACGGTATCTCTCTGCATTCTATTTGCCATCGATAAAATGACATTGTGCTTGTTGTCCATATCTTTTGCATAACCATACCATAACCCCACTGCCACCATGGGGCACTCTGTTCACAACTTTGACATCAGCAAACCGCTCACCCAAACGAAGCCATACACGTGGTCTGCGGTTGTGAGGCTGTTGAACGTACTGCCAAATTCTCTAAAACGATGTTGGAGACAGCTTATGGTAGAGAAATTAACATTACATTCTCTGGTAACAGCTCTGGTGGACATTCCTGCAGTCAATATGCCAATTACACGCTCACTCACAACTTGAGACATATGTGGCAATGTGTTGTGTGACCTACAACTGTTGCACATTGTAGTGACCTTTTATTGTCCCCACCACAAGGTGCACCTGTGTAATAGTAAGATGGCACCGACAGATATGGCAGCTCTGCTTCTAGCTCCTAAGCAACTGTCATGACGTTGGCCTGGGGGGTAGGTTTATGACAGTCATAAATGCCTCTTCCCCCGTTTTTCCTCTCTCCACCCTACTGAGGTTACATTTGCAAAACCCTTGGTTAACATAGAGATTCTGGGAACATCAGTAGGTGGGGGGAAATGAACTATATTCTGGTAATCCGAACAATTGAACATATGTGGTGGTATTTAATGAATATGATGTCAGTTTGGTTGTCATCTGAGACATTCTCATCAATGATAAGATGACAAACTCTACAGTGGAAAGTCTACACATCAGAGTTATCGGATTCACATGGAATTGTTGTTCAATTTAAATGTTTGAATATCAAATTATTTGGGATGGAATGAAATGTGAGATGTGGGTTTTCATAAGATAGGGCTGCTCAATCAGTGGCCCACCCTGTGAAGGGACATGGGCTATAAAACTTTTCAAACACGCCCTCCTCTCCCTTCCTATATAAAGCCTTGACGACAACAGAACTTCCTGTTCCGATGATGTGAGGACGACGGTCCTATGTCAGAATGGTTCAGATAATAACTACAGAACGAAGCCAACATCAGCATGAGCTTTGGTTGAGAATGGTATGCACTTTGAACTTTTATTCACTACAGAAGTGATACCTCCTAGCCGTTGAGTTAGCAACAGCTGCTGCAAACGAGGGTTCGGAAGGAACAGACAGAGTATCCCGTCTATCACACAACAACGTTACTACAACTTATCCAATTGACCACCAGAGACATTCTTCAAAGGACAGAAGACTCGGTTTGGCAACACAATCTTCCATCTACCACCAACCTACTGAAGCGCAGCTCAGAGTAAATATTTATTGCATTTTCCTTTTCCAAAGGGCGGTAATTTAGAATGCATAAGATACTCTATTTACGATAGCACAGCTTTTTCCCTTTGTTCCTCAGTCTTCCCGCTCTTTCACTCCAACCCAGCCCTTTTCTTTTGTGTAACCAGCTGTGGGACGTTTTCCTTTATGACGTAATTTGTAATCAAGTTATGATTTAAATATGTGTATGTGTAATTCTGTGTGATTAGTTAGGTATTTAGTAAATAAATAATTAAACCCAATTTTGTACTGCTGATTCAAATTGTTAGCCAGGGTTCTTGCAGATAACCTAGAATTTACAACTTTTAGATGAGACTGAAGTAAGATGACGATTGATATTGACTGCTATTGATGCAAAATATTACTAGGTCTTTAAAAGTTTATTCGGAAGATAACAGCTCTATAAATATTATTTTGTGGTGCCCGACTCTCTAGTTAATTACATTTACATGATTAGCTCAATCAGGTGATATTAATTACGGAGAAATTATTTTATAGCATGTCATATCACTTAATCCGGCATAGCCAAAGACACGACACAACTTTGCAGTATTTCATTTTTTTTGTGTGTCATTGCATGCATTATTAGCCCAGAATTTTTTCTGTATTATTACATTCAGCCAGAAAGAACTTTTGGATATCAGAGTGGCAGTAACTTACCAGCATTACGACCAGGAATCAGAGTTTCCCGAATTGGATCCTATGTTTGTACCTCCCAGGGCAATTGAACTTATTCCAGAGGCTGCTCCAAAACACCGCCGGCGGAGAAGATGTATTCGGAGTGGACTTCTAGTCCGACTCAGGAAGTGTGCACACCATCCACCACTTCTGAGTATATTACTCGCAAATTTTCAGTCTCTGGATAATAAAGTAGACAAGCTCAGGGCGAGGATCTCCTTCCATAGAGACATCAGGGATTGTAACATACTCTGTTTAACGGAAACATGGGTCTCTCTGGATATACTGTCCCCGTCCAAACAGCTAGCTGGGTTCAACTGCACCGCCTCCAATCACAGGGCTCTTCAGAGGGTGGTGCGATCTGCCCAATGCATCACCGGGGGCAAACTACTTCCCCTCCAGGACACCTACAGCACCCAATGTCACAGAGAGGCCAAAAAGATAATCAAGGACATCAACCAACTGAGCCACGGCCTGTTCACCCCACTATTATCCTGAAGGCGAGGTCAGTACAGGTGCATCAAAGTTGGGACAGAGAGACTGAAAAACAGCTTCTATCTCAAGGCCATCAGACCATTAAATAGCCATCACTAGCACATAGAGGCTGCTGCCTATATACACAGACTTGAAATCATTGGCCACTTTAATAAATGGAACACTATTCACTTTAAAAATGTCACTTAATAATGTTTACATATCATCCATTACTCAGCTCATATGTACTGTATATACTGTATTCTCTACCATTCTACTGTATCTTAGTCTATGCTGCTCTGACATTGCTTGCCCATATA
This sequence comes from Oncorhynchus tshawytscha, assembly GCF_018296145.1. Classification (NCBI taxonomy): domain Eukaryota; kingdom Metazoa; phylum Chordata; class Actinopteri; order Salmoniformes; family Salmonidae; genus Oncorhynchus; species Oncorhynchus tshawytscha. The sequence continues at coordinate 25,291,690 of NC_056430.1, read as the reverse complement.
TTTCTATATTCTTAATTCCATTCCTTACTATTTGTGTGTATTGGGTATATGTCGTGAAAAATTTTAGATATTACTTGTTAGATATTGCCAGAACTAGACGCACAAGCATTTCACTACACCCGCAATAACATCTGCTAAACATGTGTATGTGGCCAGTAAAATTGGATTTGAATTTGATTTGTTAGCTAGTGATAGATAGTGATAGTGATGCACAAGCTAGGCCTATTTGAAACATCGGCATCTACTGGCAGCATTTACCCACCAGATTCAGAAGCTCGAAAACCCCATTCGTAAAAAAGCTTGAAAACCACATGATTATTGCCTAAAGTTTAGAAGAAAAAAACTCAAACTAAACAGAATGGTTGGTTTTGGTTTTTATTTTATTTTAATTGGTTTGCAGTCAACAATAATAGTTTCAGTATAGTTTTAGTTTTTTATTTCAGTTTACTAAATTGTTTTTCCAATTTTAGTTATTATTCTATTTTCAGTTTTCATTAACTATAATAGTCTTGGAAAGGGTTATGGTTGTTTTAGGACCTGTGAAATGTGTGAGGGTCTCACTTTTGGTACTTGATTTGACTCTTAGATACAGCTATTAATGTTTGATAAAACTATTTAACATTTGTATCCAGGAGAAATATAGACTAAAGGTCCCATTCAGATTCAGTTCGGTTTGTTTCTAAAGAGGATTTGGTACAATAGAGTGGTACAGTAATACCGGTTCAGTTAGACTTCCATTTAACTCCAAGTATGGCAGAATTCAAGACAGAATCATCCTAACTGGTAATGGCTCTAGCTCATATTCTATGATGGATCTTCTTATTATTCAAATTGGGTAAACAAACGCCTGCCAGAAAGTCGAGGCAATGTTTGAGCATGTTTCATCTCCTCTCCATTAATGATGTTTATTTCTTCCTGTTCGACTCCCCGAGGAGCATCAGCAAAGCATCTCAAAACGCCAGCAATCAGCTCCCACTATCTGCATAACTCAATTAGTGCTTTGGCGTGACTTAGAATGTGTTTGTTGCCTCTCCCCCCGTCCCTTCCCCCTTTTCATTTATTTCAGATATCAAGGACTTCTTGAATGACAGATACGTCCTCTATTCTCAAAATAGACGGCACAAACAAGGCACAAAGATACCGAGATCTTATTTGGTCTTTCTTCAAGACGTCAATTTGGGGACGTTCTTGAGATATGGAAATGTGGGGGAAATGTAAAGAAATGCAAAGTGACTTGCTTTTTTTCCCCACTCACGAAAATATGTTTTCATGAAACACATCAGTAAAAATGTAGGAGCTGCATCACCACTCTCTCAATCCTTTCTACACACACAGCACAGTCCCCATAATGCACACTGTGTGTGTTTGTTCTCTTCAGAATATCTAGCTCCAAAATCTATAGATGTTCAAGTCTATTTGATGTAACCATCTGCAATATGTTTTTTAGAGCCAAAGGGTATTGATCATCAAAATATCCTTACACAAGGACCTATTGAGCGAGAATTCTTCAGCCATTATGTGTTATACTTCATACACTGTTGTGAAACATTATAGTCCCCCTTGACCATCTATATGCTGCATGAGAGTCCTTGATACGATAAAAGCATGACAGATGAGTTATGTCTTTCTATAAATAGTCACCATTAAAAGGAAGAGGTACATTATATTTAAGACTTTTCAACAGCCGATATGACACAGGTCAGAGAGGATATTGTATTACTGTATAATAGAGTGTCCTGTATTCTAACAGTATATGGACAAATTAAGTGATACAACATTTTATAAGTAATTAAATCATCTTTGGAAACCATTGTCAGATTTGATCTATGAAGGGTTTTTAGTATTGTAACATAGGCCCATAAGTAAGAATATTTTCACCTGTTTATAGATCTCTAATGTTGCATTGAGAAAAGAGACACTTACATGTCAGTAAAGTGATTTTATCCCATTGTACTTTTATATTCATGCATATTTCATGGTTTGGGTATCTGAATAATATATAGTTTGATGCCTTGTTTAAAAAGATAATGTACGGGGTTGGACACTCAGGCAGCAGCAGTGCTGCTTAAAGAACCTGGTATTCATGGGCATGAAATATACACTCAACCAATAAGCATTGGACAAAAAGTATTTAGCTCCTATATTTGACCACTTGACTTTAATGTACTCTTATGTCCACTGACCATCACCTCTATGACTCAAATTACATTTCTCACCCTGTAGACTATAGACATATTGCTTCCAGGTGGATACGCTCAATTCTAGCCCACCTGTTTTTTACAGTGTAGCAAGTGTTGTACTGTACAGTCAATCTATTTTGACATGCCATGGAACTTTTACAGCCATGTTGCACATAGAAATCAGCTAGTCTCTAGTTTACCTTCTTTACACATTGTGCAGTGATTGAGAGGTTGCTGTTTTCTTTGATGGTGGGTTTCATATTAGAATAATCATTTGAGCATGCCTCTCAACAAATCACTGGGCAGAATGATTATGAGCATTTACACTGTGAACATCTGTCGCATCAGGCTGGTTTAAAGGGTGCTGCTAATGATTGGTTACCCATTGATCAAGGTCTTGCTGTGTTTCATCTATCAAAGTGCTAGCTTGTAGAAGCCTGTATAAGCAATGGGAGATAGATAGGATCTCGACCCCGCCCTGTGCAACTGGGTACTGGACTTCCTGACGGGCCGCCCCCAGGTGGTGAGGGTAGGCAACAACATCTCCACCCCGCTGATCCTCAACACTGGGGCCCCACAAGGGTGCGTTCGGAGCCCTCTCCTGTACTCCCTGTACTCCCTGTTCACCCACGACTGCGTGGCCACGCACGCCTCCAACTCAATCATCAAGTTTGCGGACGACACAACAGTGGTAGGCTTGATTACCAACAACGACGAGATGGCCTACAGGGAGGAGGTGAGGGCCCTTGGAGTGTGGTGTCAGGAAAATAACCTCACACTCAACGTCAACAAAACTAAGGAGATGATTGTGGACTTCAGGAAACAGCAGAGGGAACACCCCCCTATCCACATCGATGGAACAGTAGTGGAGAGGGTAGCAAGTTTTAAGTTCCTCGGCATACACATCACAGACAAACTGAGTTGGTCCACTCACACAGACAGCATCGTGAAGAAGGCGCAGCAGCGCCTCTTCAACCTCAGGAGGCTGAAGAAATTCGGCTTGTCACCAAAAGCACTCACAAACTTCTACAGATGCACAATCGAGAGCATCCTGGCGGGCTGGTACGGCAACTGCTCCGCCCACAACCGTAAGGCTTTCCAGAGGGTAGTGAGGTCTGCACAACGCATCACCGGGGGCAAACTACCTGCCCTCCAGGACACCTACACCACCCGATGTTACAGGAAGGCCATAAAGATCATCAAGGACAACAACCACCCGAGCCACTGCCTGTTCACCCCGCTATCATCCAGAAGGCGAGGTCAGTACAGGTGCATCAAAGCAGGGACCGAGAGACTGAAAAACAGCTTCTATCTCAAGGCCATCAGACTGTTAAACAGCCACCACTAACATTGAGTGGCTGCTGCCAACACACTGACACTGACTCAACTCCAGCCACTTTAATAATGGGAATTGATGGGAAACGATGTAAAATATATCACTAGCCACTTTAAACAATGCTACCTAATATAATGTTACATACCCTACATTATTCATCTCATATGCATACGTATATACTGTACTCTATATCATCTACTGCATCCTTATGTAATACATGTATCACTAGCCACTTTAACTATGCCACTTTGTTTACATACTTATCTCATATGTATATTCTGTACTCGATACCATCTACTGTATCTTGCCTATGCTGCTCTGTACCACCACTCATTCATATATCTTTATGTACATATTCTTTATCCCCTTACACTGTGTATAAGACAGTAGTTTTGAAATTGTTAGATTACTTGTTGGTTATTACTGCATTGTCAGAACTAGAAGCACAAGCATTTCGCTACACTCGCATTAACATCTGCTAACCATGTGTATGTGACAAATAAAATTTGATTTGATTTGATTTGGAAAGCAGATCTCTGATGAAGAGCGAATGTGGATCCCAGCACTAATACCCTTTGGTGACACAAGTGAGGAGGGCCTTGATCAAATGGAAAAGGGGATTATTCAGGGTTATGAGGAGAATTTGATGTAATGCTTGTTTGTGTGTGTGTCTAAAGATTGCTCATTGTGTTTATGAGGACTGTGGGAATGGCTAGCCCCAGAAGGATATAGTCGGGTAAAATAAAGTGAAGTAGATTTAGCAGATAAAATGCCAAATGACTCCTATCAGAAAGGTTCAGGTAGATGCCCCTAACCCAGCAAGGTTACAGCGCACTGAATCTGAAATATGTTATTGCCATCGCTCTTCCATCCAGCTATGTTATTGTGAACCTTAATGAGAATGATACTCGTCGACCTTGGAAATGCGATGGCTTTTCCACACAAGCTTCAGTAGGCAGGAGCGGAGAAGGGTTTATTTTTGGCACGGAGAGGATCAGGCAGTACTGTGAGGTTCACTGACGAGCAGGTAAAGGTCAGCGTGCAGCGCCAGCTAGCAACCAACCAGATAACAGAGAAAACAATAACAAACAAGGTGCTAGCTGCAGAAACAAAACAAACCCTCAATGGGACCTGAAGGACGTCACAGGTTGGGTTGTTTGAACATCTGTATGTGCCTGAGTAAATGAACGCCAAATCCCTGCCAACATCAGATAAAGAGATAACATCAGACATCCAGAGAGGACAGCGTTATGGCTGTAGCAGCAGCATCTCTCCCTGTCACTGTGTACCTATTGTCTACGTTCAGACAGAATGGTTAGTAACCACAGCATGCAGTCCTTGAACAAGAATGTTTGATTTGAATGTCAAAATGCATTACAGTGAATGACACCAAACAGGTAAGGCAGGCATTTCATTTTTTATAAATGATTCTGAATGCCATCCTGCACAATGTAAATGATTGAGATGGTGGGCCTTTCTAATGAATTAATTGTGATGGAGATATTCCGTGATGGCTGTGGATGTGCTACTAAAGGAAAACAGCAACATTGATGATGGGAGATCTAGGGATGGGGATGATGTGGCCCTATCTCTCTTCAAACTTATCCAGGGCCCATTTCTTCCAAGGCACATTTCAGTGCATTAAGTATAATTTTCAAAGCCCCTTGCCTCTGCGCTGAATCATATGCATTTATTAACCCAATATCACTATAGAGGTGGCTCACAGGGCATTAACAGGCTAAGAGAGGAGAGCTGGGATTGTCAGAACCCATCAGCCTGTCTGTCTATTAGCTCATCATTCTATTATACAATGGGGTTATACACTGAACAAAAATATAAACGCATTATGTTGAGAGTTGGTCCCATGTTTAATGAGCTGAAATTTGCACAACAAGCTTATTTCTTTCACATTTTGTGCACAAACTTGTTTACATCCATGTTGAGCATTTCTCCTTTGTCAAGATAATCCATCCACCTGACAGGTGAGGCATATCAGGAAGCTGATTAAACAGCATGATCATTACACAATCAAATCAAATTGTATTGGTGACATGCACATATTTAGCAGATGTTATTGCGGGTGTAGCGAAATGCATGTGTTCCTAACTCCAACAGTGCAGTAGTATCTAACAATTCACAACAATACACACAAATCTAAAAGTAAAAGAATGGAATTAAGAAATATATAAATATTAGATTGAGCAATGTCAGTGGCATTGACTAAAATGCATTAGAATAGAATACAGTATATACATATGAGATGTGTATAGCAGTATGTAAACATTAAATTAGACTAGTGTTCCATTATTAAAGTGGCCAGTGATTCCAAGTCTATGTATATAGGGCAGCAGCCTCTAAGTTGCAGGGTTGAGTAAATGGGTGGAAGCCAGCTAGTGATGGCTATTTAACAGTCTGATGGCTTTGAAATAGATGTTTTTCAGTCTCTCTGTCCCAGCTTTGATGCACCTGTACTTACCTCGCCTTCTGGATGATAGCGCGATGAACAGGCAGTGGTTTGGGTGGTTGTTGTCCTTGATGATCTTTTTGGCCTTCCTGTGACATCGGGTGCTGTATTTGTCCTGGAGGGCAGGAAGTTTGCCCCCGGTGATACGTTGTGCATACCACACCACCCTCTGGAGAGCCCTGCGGCTGTGAATGGTGCAGTTGCCGTATCAGGCGGTGATACAGCCCGACAGGATGATCTGTCGGGCTGTATCTTGAAGCATGATTCCAATTGGTCAGACCAGCGTTGAATAGTCCTTAGCACGGGTACTTCCTGTTTGAGTTTCTGCCTATAGGAAGGGGGGAGAAAAATTGAGTTGTGGTCAGACCTTCCGAAAGGAGGGCGGGGGAGGGCCTTGTATGCATCCCGGAAGTTGGAGTAACAGTGGTCTAGTGTTTTTAGTAGTGCGAGTACTACAGTCAAAATGCTGATATAATTTACACAGGCTTCCTCAAATTTGCTTTGTTAAAATCCCCAGCTACAATAAATGCAGCCTCAGGATATACAGTGGGGCAAAAAAGTATTTAGTCAGGCACCAATTGTGCAAGTTCTCCCACTTAAAAAGATGAGAGAGGCCTGTAATTTTCATCATAGGTACACTTCAACTATGACAGACAAAATGAGAAAGAAAATCCAGAAAATCACATTGTAGGATTTTATATGAATTTATTTGCAAATTATGGTGGAAAATAAGTATTTGGTCAATAACAAAAGTTTCTCAATACTTTGTTATATACCCTTTGTTGGCAATGACAGAGGTCAAACGTTTTCTGTAAGTCTTCACAAGGTTTTCACACACTGTTGCTGGTATTTTGGCCCATTCCTCCATGCAGATCTCCTCTAGAGCAGTGATGTTTTGGGGCTGTTGCTGGGCAACACGGACTTTCAACTCCCTCCAAAGATTTTCTATGGGGTTGAGATCTGGAGACTGGCTAGGCCACTCCAGGACCTTGAAATGCTTCTTACGAAGCCACTCCTTCGTTGCCTGGGCGGTGTGTTTGGGATCATTGTCATGCTGAAAGACCCAGCCATGTTTCATCTTCAATGCCCTTGCTGATGGAAGGAGGTTTTCACTCAAAATCTCACGATACATGGCCCCATTCATTCTTTCCTTTACAAGGATCAGTCGTCCTGGTCCCTTTGCAGAAAAACAGCCCCAAAGCATGATGTTTCCACCTCCATGCTTCACAGTAGGTATGGTGTTCTTTGGATGCAACTCAGCATTCTTTGTCCTCCAAACACGACGAGTTGAGTTTTTACCAAAACGTTATATTTTGGTTTCATCTGACCATATGACATTCTCCCAATCTTCTTCTGGATCATCCAAATGCTCTCTAGCAAACTTCAGACGGGCCTGGACATGTACTGGCTTAAGCAGGGGGACACGTCTGGCACTGCAGGATTTGAGTCCCTGGCGGCGTAGTGTTACTGATGGTAGGCTTTGTTACTTTTGTCCCAGCTCTCTGCAGGTCATTCACTAGGTCCCCCCGTGTAGTTCTGGGATTTTTGCTCACTGTTCTTGTGATCATTTTGACCCCATGGGGTGAGATCTTGCGTGGAGCCCCAGATCGAGGGAGATTATCAGTGGTCTTGTATGTCTTCCATTTCCTAATAATTGCTCCCACAGTCGATTTCTTCAAACCAAGCTGCTTACCTATTGCAGATTCAGTCTTCCCAGCCTGGTGCAGGTCTACAATTTTGTTTCTGGTGTCCTTTGACAGCTCTTTGGTCTTGGCCATAGTGGAGTTTGGAGTGTGACTGTTTGAGGTTGTGGACAGGTGTATTTTATACTGATAACAAGTTCAAACAGGTGCCATTAATACAGGTAACGAGTGGAGGACAGAGGAGCCTCTTAAAGAAGAAGTTACAGGTCTGTGAGAGCCAGAAATCTTGCTTGTTTGTAGAACACTAAATACTTATTTTCCACCATAATTTGCAAATAAATTCATTAAAAATCCTACAATGTGATTTTCTGGATTTATTTTCTCATTTTGTCTGTCATAGTTGAAGTGCACCTATGATGAAAATTACAGGCCTCTCTCATCTTTTTAAGTGGGAGAACTTGCATAATTGGTGGCTGACTAAATACTTTTTTGCCCCACTGTACGGTATCCAGTTTGCATAAAGTCCAGTGAAGTTCCTTGAGGGCTGTCGTGGTATCGGCTTGAGGGGGGATGTACACGGCCGATACTATAATCAAAGTAAATTCTCTTGGGAGATAATACGGTCGGCATTTGATTGTGAGGTATTCCTGGTTGGGTGAACAAAAGGATTTGAGTTCCTGTATCTTATCACAATTACACCGTGAGTCATTAATCATGAAACATACACGCCCGCCCTTCTTCCCGGAGAGATGTTTATTCCTGTCAGGGCGATGAACTGAGAATCCAGATGGCTAGACCGACTCCGACAGTATACCCAGGGAAATCCATGTTTCTGTGAAGCATAGTATTTTACAATCCCTGATGTCTGTCTGGAAAGAAACCCTTGCCCTGATCTCATCATCTTTGTTATCCAGGGACTGAACATTAGCAAGTAATATACTTGGAAGCGGTGGGTGGAGCAGCAGGACCCCAGGAAGATGCCAGCATGATGAATCCAGCAAGCATCTCACAACAGTGCTTCAGAAATATAGCTTCCTCGCATCGAAGATTGTGTCTGAGGTCACTGTACAGCCGGAGGGTCAACCTGGCAGGGCATTAAGTGCCCCGAGTGAGCTGCAGAAATACCTGGAAGAAGTAAAGGGGGGCCTGTTTACAGAGTCACCTCTCCAGTTCTGTTTATCCAAAGCTGTGCCCTGTGGCACTGGATATTCTCTGTGGATAACTGTCATCAGGCTTGAGAACCCGAACGACCACCTATCTTGTACGCAGAGCCTTCAATCAATCAATGAATCCCTTTTTACATCAGCCGATGTCACAAAGTGCTATACAGAAACTCAGCCTAAAACACCAAACAGCAAGCAATGCAGATGTAGGAGCACGGTGGCTAGGAAAAACTCCCTAGAATGGCAGGTACCTCGGAAGAAACTGTTAGGTTCTTATTTTTCAGAGTAAGTAACTCATGGACACTAGAGAAGCTTTAACCAAGTTTAAGTATTCCCAAAGGATCTGTACAGCTGTAATTCAGACAGCAAAACATGTCTCACCATCACAGTTCTATACATTCCACTTAAAACTCCTTCTCTCCAATTCTTACATCTTATGGTTCAACAGGAAAAGGGTATCAGGATCACCCTTATTACTCCCTTAAGGGAATCTGTCCTCACCTCCTGACCTCAACCCCTCCTTCACCTAAAACACAAATGTGCATCTGTCATCCCTATATTAACACGTTGCTCTCATCTCGTCCACCCAACACATTCCAAAGCCTTCTATCTTTCTTCAGAGAACCCTTAACTTCTGACATAAAACCCTGTCTCTTTTACTCCTTTGATTCTATGCTTCTTTCTTATCATTTATTTAATATCTCAATGTTCAAAGTTTAGCTGATTCCCACAAATCCTAGAGAGGAACCAGGTTCTGAGGGGTGGCCAGTCCTCTTCTGGCTGTGCCAGGTGGAGATTATAACAGTACATGGCCAAGATGTTCAAAAGTTCATAGATGACCAGCAGGGTCAGATAATAATAATCACAGTGTCACACCCTGTTCTGTTTCACCTGTCCCTGTGATTGTCTCCACCCCCTCCAGGTGTCGCTTATTTCCACTGTGTATTTATCCCTGTGTTTACAGTCTCTCTGTGTCAGTTCATCATGTATGTTCAGTCAAGTTAACCAGTGTGTTTTTCCCCGTACTCCTTTTCTATTCTCGTTCGCTAGTCTCCCCGGTTTGGACTACTGCCTGACTCTGGACTATTTTCCCGCCTGCTTGATCATCTTGCCTGCCCTGACCTTGAATCTGCCTGCCCTTCGGTACCTATTGGACTCTGAACTGGTTTTGACCTTTTGCCTGTACACGACAATTCTCTTGCCTATCCCTTTTTGGATTAATAAACATTGTAAGACTCCAACTATCTGCCTCCTGGGTCTGCATCTGGGTCTCGCCTTGTACCTTGATACACAATGGTTGTAGAGGGTGCAACAGGTCAGCACCTCACAAGTAAATGTCAGTTGGCTTTCATAGCCGATCATTCAGGTGCGGTAGAGGGAGTGAGTCGAATACAGCATCTTTATCTTCAAGCCTCCTTGAACATTAACAAGAGAATCTTGTTTGGTTGAACAGAAACACACACACACGCCCAAGCTGGCTGGCTGTGAACTGATAGATTTGTGTTGTATTGCTTATGTGTTTTATTACTTATGTCTTTGCTGTTGCTGAAGCTGTTTTTATTAACCTTATTTGAAGGGGTTAGTCAGTGATACATGTTTAATGTTGCATATGTTTAATATTGCATACATAACATGTCAAATGTGCCATGACTTAATTTGTTTTTTTATTTTTTTATTTCTTTATTTAACCAGGTAGGCTAGTTGAGAACAAGTTCTCATTTGCAACTGCAACCTGGCCAAGATAAAGCATAGCAGTGTGAACAGACAACACAGAGTTACACATGGAGTAAACAATTAACAAGTCAATAACACAGTAGAAAAAAAAGAGAGTCTATATACATTGTGTGCAAAAGGCATGAGGAGGTAGGTGAATAATTACAATTTTGCAGATTAACACTGGAGTGATAAATGATCAGATGGTCATGTACAGGTAGAGATATTGGTGTGCAAAAGAGCAGAAAAGTAAATAAATAAAAACAGTATGGGGATGAGGTAGGTAAAAATGGGTGGGCTATTTACCGATAGACTATGTACAGCTGCAGCGATCGGTTAGCTGCTCAGATAGCAGATGTTTGAAGTTGGTGAGGGAGATAAAAGTCTCCAACTTCAGCGATTTTTGCAATTCGTTCCAGTCACAGGCAGCAGAGAACTGGAACGAAAGGCGGCCAAATGAGGTGTTGGCTTTAGGGATGATCAGTGAGATACACCTGCTGGAGCGTGTGCTACGGGTGGGTGCCATCGTGACCAGTGAACTGAGATAAGGCGGAGCTTTACCTAGCATGGACTTGTAGATGACCTGGAGCCAGTGGGTCTGGCGACGAATATGTAGCGAGGGCCAGCCGACTAGAGCATACAGGTCGCAGTGGTGGGTGGTATAAGATGCTTTAGTGACAAAACGGATGGCACTGTGATAAACTGCATCCAGTTTGCTGAGTAGAGTGTTGGAAGCAATTTTGTAGATGACATCGCCGAAGTCGAGGATCGGTAGGATAGTCAGTTTTACTAGGGTAAGTTTGGCGGCGTGAGTGAAGGAGTCTTTGTTGCGGAATAGAAAGCCGACTCTCGATTTGATTTTCGATTGGAGATGTTTGATATGAGTCTGGAATGAGAGTTTACAGACTAGCCAGACACCTAGGTACTTATAGATGTCCACATAGTCAAGGTCGGAACCATCCAGGGTGGTGATACTAGTCAGGCGTGCGGGTGCAGGCAGCGAACGGTTGAAAAGCATGCATTTGGTTTTACTAGCGTTTAAGAGCAGTTGGAGGCCACGGAAGGAGTGTTGTATGGCATTGAAGCTCGTTTGGAGGTTAGATAGCACAGTGTCCAAGGACGGCTCGAAAGTATATAGAATGGTGTCGTCTGCGTAGAGGTGGATCAGGGAATCGCCCGCAGCAAGAGCAACATCATTGATATATACAGAGAAAGGAGTCGGCCCGAGAATTGAACCCTGTGGCACCCCCATAGAGACTGCCAGAGGACCGGACAGCATGCCCTCCGATTTGACACACTGAACTCTGTCTGTAAAGTAGTTGGTGAACCAGGCAAGGCAGTCATCAGAAAAACCGAGGCTACGGAGTCTGCCGATAAGAATATGGTGATTGACAGAGTCGAAAGCCTTGGCAAGGTCGATGAAGACGGCTGCACAGTGTTGTCTTTTATCGATGGCGGTTATGATATCGTTTAGTACCTTGAGCGTGGCTGAGGTACACCCGTGACCGGCTCGGAAACCAGATTGTACAGCGGAGAAGGTACGGTGGGATTCGAGATGGTCAGTGACCTGTTTGTTGACTTGGTTTTCGAAGACCTTAGATAGGCAGGGCAGGATGGATATAGGTCTGTAACAGTTAGGGTCCAGGGTGTCTCCCCCTTTGAAGAGGGTGATGACTGCGGCAGCTTTCCAATCCTTGAGGATCTCAGACGATATGAAAGAGAGGTTGAACAGGCTGGTAATAGGGGTTGCGACAATGGCGGCGGATAGTTTCAGAAATAGAGGGTCCAGATTGTCAAGCCCAGCTGATTTGTACGGGTCCAGGTTTTGCAGCTCTTTCAGAACATCTGCTATCTGGATTTTGGTAAAGGAGAACCTGGAGAGGCTTGGGCGAGTAGCTGCGGGGGGGGGGCGGAGCTGTTGGCCGAGGTTGGAGTAGCCAGGCGGAAGGCATGGCCAGCCGTTGAGAAATGCTTGTTGAAGTTTTCGATAATCATGGATTTATCGGTGGTGACCGTGTTACCTAGCCTCAGTGCAGTGGGCTGCTGGGAGGAGGTGCTCTTGTTCTCCATGGACTTCACAGTGTCCCAGAACTTTTTGGAGTTGGAGCTACAGGATGCAAATTTCTACCTGAAGAAGCTGGCCTTAGCTTTCCTGACTGACTGCGTGTATTGGTTCCTGACTTCCCTGAACAGTTGCATATCGCGGGGACTATTCGATGCTATTGCAGTCCGCCACAGGATGTTTTTGTGCTGGTCGAGGGCAGTCAGGTCTGGAGTGAACCAAGGGCTATATCTGTTCTTAGTTCTGCATTTTCTGTCAGATAAAGGTAAAAGTACTTCCCAGCAAACAGGGGATGTCCTGACGATATTCGTTGAGGTTCCCATTAGATCCCTTAAGCATTTCGGTGCAACGTTCTTCCATTTCTGAAATTATTCTAAGAACGGCATGGGATGGTTGCAAGGGAACGTTCTCTGGGGACCTTTATGTAGTTCCATGCAATTTACCAGGACTTCACTGAGGGACATGTCAGGACCTTAATATGATGTATTTAATTTTACTAGTCCTTAGGAGGCAAAGGGGACGTTCTCTGGGGTTCTTTTTATAGTTCCAGGTTTGCCCCGGGGACATTTTTTAGGACATTCCTGGGACATTGTGTCATTTTCCCCTGGAGGTTTTGTCTAGTTCTGTTTGTCCCTGGGATGTCCACAAGGACTTATTGGGATGTTGTGTCATGATCCGCTGGAGGCTTTGTCACAAGACATTCCCAGTTGTCCCAAACCATTATGGAGTGCCTTCAAAAAGTATTCACACCCCTTGCCCTTTTTCCAATTCCAAATTGGAATTAAAAAGGCTTGAATTGTATTTGGGGGGGGGGGGTCTACACAAAATACTCTTATATCAAAGTGGAAGATTTTAAAAAGATAAATAAAACACTAATATATATTGATTAGATAAGTACCCCCTGAGTCAACCCCCCCAACCCCCTGAGTCAATAAATGTTAGAATCACCTTTGGCAGTGATAACAGCTGTGAGTCACTCAGGAACATTCACTGTCGTCCTGGTAAGTTTTAGGTGATTGTCCTGCTGAACCAGGTTTTCCTCTAGAATTTTGCCTGTGCTTAGCCCTATTCCATTTATTTTTATCTTTAAAAAACTGCCTAGTCCTTGTCCGATCACGAGCATATCCATAACATGATGCAGCCACCACCATGTTTGACAATATGGAGAAGAGTGGTACAGTGCCTTGCAAAAGTATTCATAATTTCATTTAATGGACATACGCAAAATAGTCCAAATTGGTGAGGTGAAATGAAAAAAAAAGCGTGCATATGTATTCACCCCCTTTGCTAAGAAGCCCCTACATAAGATCTTGTGCAACCAATTACCTTCAGAAGTCACATAATCAGTTAACTTCTTGATGCACCCATCCCTTTAGCGGGGATCATTTACGTCAACATCCGCTGAATTGCAGAGCGCCAAATTCAAATTAAATTACTAAAATATTTAATATTTATGAAATCACAAGTGCAATATAGCAAAACACAGCTGATCTTGTTGTTAATCCACCTGGCGTGTCAGATTTCAAAAAAGCTTTTCGGCGAAAGCATACCAAGCATTTATGTAAGGACATCTCTCTCAGTAGACAAAATATTACAAACAGCTAACAGCCAAGTAGATTGGTCACGAAAGTCAGAAAAGCAATAAAATGAATCGCTTACCTTTGATGATCTTCGGATGTTTGCACTCATGAGACTCCCAGTTACACAATAAATGTTCCTTTTGTTCCATAAAGATAGCAAAATAACTCCATTTGGTGGGCGCGTTATGTTCAGAAATCCACAGGTCGAGCGGTAATGACGGGGCGAACGAAAATTCCAAATAGTGTCCGTAAAGTTCTTAGAAACATGTCAAAAGTTTTTTATAATCAATCCTCAGGTTGTTTTTACACTATATAATTGATAATATTTCAACCGGACTGTACCTTCTTCAATAGGAGAGAGAGAAAATATCTGCTCCGAGCTGTTGCGCATGCAAAACGCTGCTGGCACCCAGCCATAAAATGATGCGATGTGATCTTTCTCGCTCATTTTTCAAAATAAAAGCCTGAAACTATGTCTAAAGACTGTTCACAACATATGGAAGCCATAGGAAAATTAATATGGTTGATATCCCTTTAAATGGAGCGAAGGCAGGCTATGGAACAGAGAACTTTCAGGAAAAACAGCACTTCCGGGTTGGATTTTCCTCAGGTTTTCGCCTGCAATATCAGTTCTGTTTTTACTCACAGACAATATTTTGACAGTTTTGGAAACTTTAGTGTTTTCTATCCTAATCTGACAATTATATGCATATTCTAGATTCTGGGCCTGAGAAATAGGCAGTTTCATTTGGGTACGTTTTTCATCCAAACATCAAAATACTGCCCCCTACACTCAGCAGGTTAAATAAAGTCTACCTGTGTGCAATCTAAGTGTCACATGATCTGTCACATGATCTGTGTATATATACACCCATTCTGAAATGCCCCAGACTCTGCAACACAACAAAGCAAGGTGCACCACGAATACCAAGGAGCCCCCAAAACAGGCCAGGGACAAAGTTAAGGAGAAGTACAGATCAGGGTTGGGTTATAAACATCCCACGGAGCACCATTAAATCCATTATTTAAAAAATGGAAAGAACATAGCACCACAACAAACCTGCTAAGAGAGGGTCGCCCACCAAAACTCAGACCAGGCAAGGAGGGCATTAATCGGTGAGGGAACAAAGAAACCAAAGATAACTCTGAAGGAGCTGTAAAGCTCCACAGCGGAGATTGGGGTATCTGCCCATAGGACCATTTTAAGCCGTACACTCCACAGAGCTGGGCTTTACGGAAGAGTGGTCAGAAAAAAAGCCATTCCTTAAAGAAAAAGATGAGCAAACATGTTTGGTGTTCGCCAAAAGGCATGTGGGAGACTCTCCAAACATATGGAAAAAGGTACTCTGGTCAGATGAAACTAAAATGGACATTTTTGGCCATCAAGGAAAACGCTATGTCTGGCGCAAACTCAACACCTCTCATCACCCCGAGAACACCATGTTTTTCATCAGCAGGGACTGGGAAACTGGTCAGATTTGAAGGAATGATGGATGGCGCTAAATACAGGGAAATTCTTGAGGGAAATATATTTCAGTCTTCCAGAGATTTGAGATTGGGACGGAGCTTCACCTTCCAGCAGGACAATGACCCTATGCATACTGCTGAAGCAACACTTGAGTGGTTTAAGGGGAAACATTTCAATGTCTCGGAATGGCCTAGTCAAAACCCAGACCTCAATCCAATTGAGAATCTGTGGTATGACTTAAAGATTGCTGTACATCAGCGGAACCCATCCAACTTGAAGGCGCTGGAGCAGTTTTGCCTAGAAGAATGGGCAAAAATCCCAGTGGCTAGATGCGCCAAGCTTATAGAGACATAAGAGACTTGCAGCTGTAATTGCTGCAAAAGGTGGCTCTACAAAGTATTAACTTTGGGGGGGGTTGAATAGTTATGCACACTCAAGTTCTGTTTCTTTGTCTTATTTCTTGTTTGTTTCACAATAAAACATATTTTACATCTTCAATGTGGTAGACATGTTGTGTAAATCAAATGATACAACCCTCCCCCCCCAAAAAATGTAATTCCATGTTGCAAGGCAACAAAATAGGAAAACTGCAAAGTGGGGTGAATACTTTTGCAAGCCACTGTACTCAGTGATGTATTGTGTTGGATTTTCCCCAAACATAATGCTTTGTATTCAGAACAAAAAGTTCATTTCTTGGCCACATATTTTGCATTATTACAAACAGGTGCAATTTTTATTCTGTACAGACTTCTTTTTTTAATGTCATTTAGGTTAGTATTGTGGAGTAACTACAATGTTGTTGATCTGTCCTCGAACTGTTTTATTAAAATCACCATTGGCCCCATGGTGAAATCCCTGAGCGGGTTCCTTCCCTTCCGGCAACTGAGTTAGGAAGGACACCTGTATCTTTGTAGTGACTGGGTGTATTGGTAGACCATCCAAAGCATAATTAATTACTTCACCATGCTAAAAGGGAAATTCAATGTCTGCTTTTTAAAAACATTTACCCATCTACAGCACCACTAGCTGCCCTTCTTTGCTTCTGTCTTTGTGGTTGAATCTGTGCTTGAAATTGGGGGACCTTACATACAATTGAGGGACCTTACACACAATTGTGCGTGCGGGGTACAGAGAGGGGCTAATCCCACTCTCCCCTCAGAACAGCCACAATTCGTTGGGGCATTGTCTCTACAAGGTGTCGAAGCGTTCCACAGCGATGTCCATGTGGACTCCAATACTTCTCACAATTGTGTCAAGTTGGCTGGATGTCCTTTGGGTGGTGGGCCATTCTTGATACACACAGGAACCTGATGAAAAACCCAGCAGCATTACAGTTCTTGACACAAACCGGTGTGTCTGGCATCCACTACCATACCCATTCAAAGGCACTTAAACCTTTTGTCTTGCTGATTCACACTCTGAATGGCACACATACACAATCCATGTCTCAATTGTCTCAAGTCTTAACAATCAAGATAAACGGAGCAAAGTACAGAGATCCTTGATGAAAACCTGCTCCAGAGTGTTCAGGACCTCAGACTGGTGTGAAGGTTCACCTCCCAAAAGGACAATGACCCTAAGCACACAGCCAAGACAATGCAGGAGTGGCTACAGGACAAGTCTCTGAATGTCCTTGAGTGGCCCAGCCAAAGCCCGGACATGAACCCAATCGAACATCTCTGGAGAGACCTGAAAATAGCTGTACATCACGCTCCATAGCCAACCTGACAGAGCTTGAGAGGATCTTCAGAGAAGAATGGGAGAAACTCCAAAAATCCTAGACCATATTTAATCCACACACAGCGATGCATACAAAGCTCTCCCTCGCCCTCCATTTAGAAAATCTGACCATAAGCAAAAACTAAAGCAGGAAGTACCAGTGACTCGCTCAATACGGAAGTGGTCAGATGACACGGATGCTACACTACAGGACTGTTTTGCTAGCACAGACTGGAATATGTTCCGGGATTCATCCAATGGCATTGAAGAATACACCACCTCAGTAATCGGCTTCATCAATAAGTGCATCGATGACATTGTCCCCACAGTGACTGCACGTACATAATCACAAGCTATGGATTACAGGCAACATCCGCATAGAGCTAAAGGCTGGAGCTGTCGCTTTCAAGGAGCGGGAGACTAATCCGGACGCTTATAAGAAATCTCTCTATGCCCTCAGACGAACCATCAAACAAGCAAAGTGTCAATACAGGATTAATATTGAATCCTACTACACCGTCTCTGACACTCGTCGGATGTTGCAGGGCTTGAAAACTATTACAGACAACAAAGGGAAACCCAGACACAAGCTGCCCAGTGACGCGAGCCTACCAGACGAGCTAAATGCCCTTTATGCTCGATTCAAGGCAAGCAACCCTGATGAGGGTGAGAGCACCAGCTATTCTGGATGACTGTGTGATAACGCTCTCAGTAGCCGATGTGAACAAAACCTTTAAACAGATCAACATTCACAAAGTCGCTGGGCCAGACGGATTACCAGGACGTATACTCAAAGCATGTGCGGACCAACTGTCAAGTGTCTTCACTGACATTTTCAACCTCTCCCTGACCGAGTGTGTAATACCTACATGTTCAAAGCAGACCACCATAGTCCCTGTGCCCAAGGAAGCGAAGGTAACCGGAATGATTACCGCCCTGTAGCACTCACGTCAGTAGCCATGAAGTGCTTTGAAAGACTGGTCATGGCTCACATCAACAGCATCCTCCCGGACACTCTAGACCTACTCCAATTCGCATACCGCCCCAACAGATCCACAGATCTCAATCGCACTCCATACTGCCCTTTGTTACCTGGACAAAAGGAACACCTATATGAGAATGCTGATCATTGACTACAGCTCAGCGTTCAACACCATAGTGCCCACAAAACTCAGCACTAAGCTAAGGCCTCTGGGACTAAACACCTCCCTCTGCAACTGGATCCTGGACTTCCTGACGGGCCGCCCCCAGGTGTAAGAGTAGGCAACAACACGTCTGCCATGCTGATCCTTAACACGGGGGACCCTCAGGGGTGTGTACTAAGTCCCCTCCTGTATTCCCTCTTCACCCACGACTGCGTGGGCAAACACGACTCCAACACCATCATTAAGTTTGCAAACGACACAACAGTGGTAGGCCTGATCACCGACAGCGACGAGACGGCCTATAGGGAGGAGGTCAGAGAACTGGCAGTGTGGTGCCAGCACAACAACGACTCCCTCAATGTAAGCAAGACAAAGGAGCTAATCGTGGACTACAGGAAAAGGCAGACCGAACAGGCCCCCATTAACATCGACTGGACTGTAGAGGAGCGGGTCGAGAGTTTCAAGTTCCTTGGTGTCCACATCACCAACAAACTATTGTGGTCCAAACATACCAAGACAGTCACGAAGAGGGCACGACAAAACCTTTTCCCCCTCAGGAGACTGAAAAGATTTAGCATGGGTCCCCAGATCCTCAAAAGGTTCTACAGCTGCACCATCGAGAGCATCCTAACCGGATGCATCACCGTCTAGTATGGCAACTGCTCGGCATCTAACCGTAAGGTGCTACAGAGGGTAGTGCGAATGGCCCAGTACATCACTGGGGCAAAGCTTCCTGCCATCCAGGACCTATATAATAGGCGGTGTCAGAGGAAAGCCCATAACATTGTCAGATACTGCAGTCACCCAAGTTACAGACTGTTTTCTCTGCTAACGCACGGCAAGCAGTACTGGCGCACCAAGTCTAGGACCAAAAGACTCATAAACAGCTTCTACCCCAAGCCATTAGACTGCTGAACAATTCATCAAAATCGCCACCGGACAATTTGCATTGACCCCCCCTCTCTTTTGTAAACTGCTGCTACTCGCTGTTTGTTTGTTACCTATGCATAGTCACTTCGCCCGCACCTACATGCACAGATTACCTCAACTACTTTTTTATTTTAGCCTACTTGGTAAATATTTTCTTCTTCTTGAACTGCACTGTTGGTTAAGGGCTTGTAAGTAAGCATTTCACGGTAGAGTCTACACTTGTATTCAGCGCATGTGGCAAAAGAAGTTTGATTTGATTTGAAATACAGGTGTGCCAAGCTTGTAACATCATACCCAAGAAGACTCGAGGCTGTAATCGCTGCCAAAGGTGCTTCAACAAAGTACTGAGTAAACTATGAAATAAAACATTAGGAATCATACAGTAACCAAAAAAGTGTTAAACAACTACAAATATATTTCGATTTGTTTAACACTTTTTGGGTTACTACATGATTCCATATGTGTTATTTCATAGTTTTGATGTCTTCACTATTATTCTACAATATAAAAATAAAGAAAATCCATTGAATGAGTCAGTGTGTAAAAAAATTGAACTGGTACTGTATATTGAAAAAAAAAAAATTAATATATTTGAGTTTAAACATGATATTTGTTGTATTATAGTAATGTATTAATGAAAAAAGTGTTAAACAAATCAAAATATATTCTAAATTTGAGTTTCTTCAAAGTAGCCACCCTTTGCACACTCTTGGCATTCTCTCAACAGTCTTGAAGGAGTTCCTACATATGCTAAAAACTTGTTGGCTGCTTTTCTTTCACTCT
The DNA here is from genome assembly GCF_018296145.1 of Oncorhynchus tshawytscha. Classification (NCBI taxonomy): domain Eukaryota; kingdom Metazoa; phylum Chordata; class Actinopteri; order Salmoniformes; family Salmonidae; genus Oncorhynchus; species Oncorhynchus tshawytscha. Next base: position 25,271,504 of record NC_056430.1, on the reverse strand, counting down.
GTGGTCCAACTCATCCCAAACCATCTCAATTGGGTTGAGGTCAGGTGATTGTGGAGACCAGGTCATCTGATGCAGCCCTCCATCACTCTCCTACTTGATCAAATAGCCCTTTCACAGCCTGGAAGTGTGTTTGGGGTCATTGTCCTGTTGAAAAACAAATTATAGTCGCACTAAGCGCAAACCAGATGGGATGGCGTATAGCTGCAGAATACTGTGGTAAACATGCTGGTTATGTGTGCCTTGAATTCTAAATAAATCACAGACAGTGTCACCAGAAAAGCACCCCCACACCACAACACCTTCTCCATGCTTCACGGTGGGAACAACACATGTGCAGATCATCTGTTCACCTACCAAAAATCTCAAATTTGGACTCATTAGACCAAAGGACAGATTTCCACCAGTCTAATGTACATTGCTCATGTTTCTTGGCCCAAGCAAGTCTCTTCTTCTTATTGGTCCTTAAGTAGTAGTTTCTTTGCAGCAATTCGACCATGAAAGCCTGATTCACGTAGTCTCCTCTGAACAGTTGGTGTTGAGATGTGTCTGTTAATTGAACTCTGTGAAGCATTTAGTTGGGCTGCAATTTAGGGTGCAGTTAACTCTAATGAACTTATCCTCTGCAGCAGAGGTAACTCTGGGTTTTCCTTTCCTGTGGCAGTCCTCATGAGAGCCAGTTTCATCATAGCGCCTGACGGTTTTTGTGACTGCACTGACATTTTCCAGATTGACTGAGCTTTATGTCATCAAGTAATGATGGACCTTTGTTTCTCTTTGCTTATTTGAGTTGTTCTTTACATAATATGGACTTGGTCTTTTACCAAATAGAGCTATCTTCTGTATACCACCCCTACCTTGTCACAAAACAAGTGACTGGCACAAACGCATTAAGAAGGAAATAAATTCCACAAGTTAACAAGGCACACCTGTTAAATGAAATGCATTCCAGGTGACTACCCAATGAAGCTGGTTGAGAGAATGCCAAGAGTGTCATCAAGGCAAAAAGTGGCTACTTTGAAGAATCTCAAATATAAAATATTTTTGGTTACTACATGATTCCATATGTATAATTTCATAGTTTTGATATCTTCACTATTATTCTACAACGTAGAAAATAGTAAAAATAAAGAAAAACCCTAGAATGAGTAGGTGTGTCCCAAACATTTGACTGGTACTGTACATAAAACAATAGATACTTTTTGTGATGTTAATTAACTACGAAGATTGCCATTTTTCTATTCATTATAATGAGGGATACTGTTTTCTACACACAATGCCTGCACTATCATTGTCAGCCTTAAACCTCAGTGGCTTCAATGAGAGGGTGCAGTCGTTGTCCCCTGGCAGCAACCAAGCCAATACACTGGCAAAGTCAATGGTCACTTCCCCAACCTCATCCTCACAACAATGGCTGCCTCCCTCACAACCAACTTTCTAATATGTCTATGTTTTTCCTCTTTTTCTCAATGAACACACTTTATCATGACTTTGGGACTAAAGCAGAATTATTCATGTCTTATTGAAATCAGTACTCTACACCATTAATCAGATAGTGGTAACTGCCACTGATGCTAGAACCGCCTATTAAAATGTATGTCCTTTTAATTTGGCTGCACAGAGCTGGCAAAGAGCAGCACACACCACAACATCCTTTAATAATAGTCTATCATTTACATTCACTGGGATTGGAGTCAAGGGCATCTGTCGCAGTGCTCAAACCCAAGGTCAGTGAGGCAGGAATCACCCTGCAACAAGAATTAAGGAACCAGGTGCTAGATTGTAAAGGGGTATTTGATCTGGCCAGTTCAATCGCACAGTACTGTATTTAGGGCTGTCTCCGACTAAAAAAAAATCTTGGCCGACCGAGAGTTGTCTGTTCTTTCGACCAATCAACATTTTTAAACGTGTATCTTTCCATATATAGAAACACCCTATGTTTGAATAAAATCAACTATATGTAGGCTACTGAGCTTGTCTGATGCTTTAAGCACTGCACTTAAAATTAAAGACACAAAAATTACTAAAGAGGGAGCCAGAGATCAATATAGCCAAACTAGAAGAAAGAAAACGGTTCTCGACCCTCCTCCTACTGCCCGATGTTGCTGGCCGTCGCAGATTCTGAAGTTATGCTCCTTAATGTTGGTAATTTTATTTTTTATTTTACCTTTATTTAACTAGGCAAGATCAGTTAAAAACAAATTCTTATTTTCAATGACAGGCTAGGAAAAGTGGGTTAACTGCCTGTTCAGGGGCAGAGTGACAGATTTGTCCCTTGTCAGCTCGGGGGTTTGAACTTGCAACCTTCCGGTTACTAGTCCAACGCTCTAACCACTAGGCTACACCAAAGGTCGGCAAATTTTTCCATTTGGAGTGCCAAGGTATCGAACCATTTCTACTGATCTGCGTGCCAGCTATGATTTTCATATGCACATTTGTGGAAAACTTTAATTTCAATTATAATAAAGTCTTCATATCTCAAAATCAATGTCATGTGGTTAATCAAAATTCTATGTAAATTAAAATTATACAAATTTAAAAGTAACTTCTATTGCCATTGCCAATATGTAAAAATAGCCTACATAAATCCAACAAATAAAAACATTGCAGCCCACAGGTAGAAAATATCTGTGTAAAATATCTTATAAATCACATTGGCTATGCATTTCCCATGTGCAAGGAACTAGTGAGCTCCGGACAGACAGACACAGCTGTAGGCTATTTGCGAAAGGGATAAGAAGTAATCAGGTAGGCCTATTTTATGACGTTTCCACTGAATCAGAGCATTACATTTGTTTCCCGTTTCATACTGAGTGGTTATTGAAAGGGAAAGAGCTGGAAATATTTTTCAAATAGGCTACATTGAGGAACTATTTTCATTCTCAATGTATGCACAAACAGATTTTGTTTACTTGCTGTTTGAGGCAAAGCAAAAAATACTTTGAGAAGCTCCACGGTGATGGTGAGTTAAGACAAATCAGAAATACTATAAGATCCCCAAATGGGCACATTTGTGACCCGATTCAGGAAACTAGGCGTATGTCGCAAGTCACGACTTCACAGAAGAGCCGTTTGAGTGTAAAAACATTTTTAAAATCAAAATGCGTTTCGTGGCTAGCTAACATTAGCTGGCTGGCTCCCTAGCTGATGTTATTATTCATATCCCAGAGCTGTTTGCTTTGCTAGTCAGCTCCCAACATATTCATGCAGTGTAGTGACAGCATTATTTGGCACTATGTTCATTGTTGTTTAACTAGCTGGCTGGCTTGTTAGCTGATGTTACGTGGCGTGTGTGATTTTACACATAGTTTACCTAGCTAGATTCATTGTTTACCTAGCTAGCTAGATGTCTTAAGCTAAAGTGTACATCGCGTGTTGAATACGGCCAGTGTCAGTAAATGTCTGCAAAGAAGTGTAAGGAAATTGTTGCACTATGAGACTGGCTGTTTTCATGTTATTCAAAGGTAAACAAATCATTGGTCAGAGCGTCTTGTGTGCTCAAAGGGCGAAACAAGATGGGTGGGGCTAAAGCTTAAGAGGGTGTGAACGATACTGAATGGGTGTAGACAAAGAAGAGCTTTTCACTAGATACCAAAACATTCAAAGGCCATTTTCTCAAAAGTGAGTTTACAAGTGTATCAACTTTCAAAGCAGAATTACTTTCCCATTGTTCCTCAACAATGCAGTTTGATATAACATTTTGTAGCTCTAAGTCTCTACTTTTATCCAATGTAAAAAACACAATTTCAAATTTTGCTACATAAGACTGAATCCAGGTGGTGAGTCACATAAGCCTACATTTGCACGCAGGCCAGGTAGCCTAGGCCTACTTCTATGCGTAATCAGGTGCGTGTCCTTACTCAAGATTGATAGGAGCTCTCCAAACAAAAGTCAATGAATAAATTGACAACTCGTAAATTAAATGCAATAAACCAAAACTTTTTTCTCACAAGTGTAGCCTAGGTTGTGCGCTCTTCAAACAACCTGTCCACTCCTACAATGACAAGGTAAGACTGTAATAATAATATATGATCTCTGGATTAGTCCACTCAGGAAGGCGTGAATCAGTCGTCTCGTGTGCCAAAACATTTTTTAAATATATTTGCCATTGCTCAACAACAAAAAATCTTGGTTGACCAACAGCCTATGGGCCAAACAATTGACCAGTCGACTAAATGTGGTCAGCCCTAACTGTATTACTGCAATGGTCATGCGGCAAATGAAATACTCTGTCTGTCTGAACTGATATAAAGCCCTGATAAATAACTACAAATTACATAAATAAAGTGGCGATACATTGCTCCTTAGCCCATGGAGTACACAGGAGAACACAGGCGAGGACAGCTTGTCGACTTCCTGACAGAGACTATCAGAGAGATCTCTGTGTTTGCAGTCTGTGAGGTCTGTGGACCCAGTGTGCAGAAAGGACTGAAGGTATAATATTATGTTATTACCAACCCATCACTGTCAGACAGAAATTATACGTTAGGAGATGACTGGTTGAGTGGACAGGTTCAGAGATTGACAAGTCCTGAAGACGAGATGGGGTTCACAATCACAATAACTGTCAAAAAAATAAAATACACACAGTCAGAGGCGAGGGGGGGTTTGTACTTTTGGGGTTTGTGCTTTTTAACAGATGCTGTGTGCCACTTCAGAAAACAGATGTTGGGATGTCAACAGCCAGAACAGGCTCCACTCCACTCCAGGAGAGATGGTGGCTTAGCCTTGTGGTGTGAGTGGCAGAAGAAATGAGAGGGTGGGTTTCTCACACTCTCCTCATCCATAGCACATTCACAAATGTACATAATGAATACCAATATACAGTCCTCTCTTCTGTGGCTTAATGGAGACTTGACTGCATCTTGTATAGCCTAAAACAGAAAAGGGCAGACACATCCTTGATTAACATACTCCGTATGTAGTCTGTCTACTTTCCCACATGTCATCCAGTATTCTGGAGAGCCCAGAGCTACAGTACTGTAGAGAGCTGAAGATGCCTCCACCAGAGCTGCAGTTCTGTTGAAGTGTTGATTTAAATGTCATGTGAAAAGTATCTGTGTGTTTAACACAATCGGATGTGACATACAAACAGGGGCTGAAACTTCCTTTATAAACCACCACCAGCTGTGCCAAGACAGGCCATGGTGACTCTGTGTGTGTGTGTATCGTTCCTCCCCAGTACAAACAGAACCCCCTACCACATCCCACAATGCAGTGCCAACACTCCATCACAAAATAGTGGTCCCTCTCAACAGACCCAGTGCACATGCTTTACCATGTTCATTAAGTCTGATTCTGTTGTACTGGATTGTTATTACTGCATTGTCGGAACTAGAAGCACAAGCATTTCGCTACACTCGCATTAACATCTGCTAACCATGTGTATGTGACAAATCAAATTTGATTTGATTTGATTTGGTGAATGTGTGTGGGTGCGTGTTTCACCAAAGGCATGACAAAAAATGTAGGCAAATCTAGCTGAGAGCTCTGGTGTGTCTTTACCTCCATTGGTAGAGAGAAGCAAAGCTCTAGTCAAAGACCTATCATTCATTTTTCATCTAAGGTTTTCAAACCATACAGTCCATGTCAGCAATAACACAAGGGAGCAGATATTTGTTTTGTTTTCTTCCAAAAATAGGCCAAAACATGTCAGTCAATCATTTAGATTTTACCATCTAAATAAACTTCTAAGGCATAAACTGAACATTTTGATTAAAAGGATATATAACTGATATGGTTGATGTCCTGTCATTTTGTTTGCAAATACCGTGCAGTTATGCAATAATGTTTTTTTTGTCCAGTTTCAATTTCTATATTTGCATGAGCATATGTATAAATTTAATCATTTTCTTGTTCTCCTCTCAAGTATGAAACAGATTTATTTCAAATGAATTGCATATAATGAATAATAATGTATCATTCAGATCTCATGTGAAATTCAAAAGCTTGTCCTTCAATTCATAGGAGAACTCAGAACATCCTTAATGAATGAAATATCCAGTAAACACAACCCCACAACAACCTCAGAAACAAACTTTTTTTATGATTGAAGTTAAAAATGAATCATATCCTATAAAACAGGAAAATCTCTCCAAAATGTTGCTTTGTCTCTTTCACTTAATTTAATTCCAGCACAACCTGTCTGGTATAATATTATGGCATTAAATCAATTAATAATCCTATGAAAAACATTCAATATCCGCCTTCTTAATATATCCAATTACCACATATTTGTTCCTTTTCAGTAACTTTACACTTTGAACAACTATTCTAATGCATTACTTATGATATTGGAATTCATTTTATCATTCTTGTTTCCCTATAAAGGATCTGTATAAAGACTGATATGTTTTAGGGCCGATGCCGATACCGATTTTTTGGGGGCCAAGGAGACCAGTTTTATGCCAATGTTCAGTATACTTAAATTATACTTTCTGGATGTCAAAATGTCCCAATGACAGCCATGTATGCAATAATGAATCAATTATACAATCAATTAAACTTTGTTTTTACCAATCTAACTACATAACAATGGTAATAATTTATTTGAATGGTAATTCTCTATTGATAAACGGGGTAAATAAAGATGTAGCCTAAGCCTACTGACTATACAGGTGAATGCATATTTAATAGGATGTTTGCATTCAGTGGAGTATATGGGGCTACAGATGACAAACAATTAGTTTCCTTTCCATTTGGGACTGATATTATACTACTGATCAACAACCTTTGCATAGAAGTAGCCAGGGGGGGACTGGGACCAGAAATCGTCCCTGGCATTTCTAACACACCTACCCATTTTTATCCTTGAGCCCCTCTACACCGGCCCATTTCTTTCCGCAAGGCCCCCACAACGGTCCTTTTTCCCCCCATGAGGCACCCATTTCGTTGCCAGTTAATGGTAGTTTAATGCTAAAACTCCAAGTTAGGCAGGCCCACTCTGCAAAAAATGGACCAACCCATCAATGCATTTTCCAGAAATGCCAGATGGCCAATCTGCCCCTGGAAGTAGTCTAATTTCTTCTTTCATAAAATTGCGGGCTGTCCCTTTCAGAAAACGGCACAGACATTCTGCATGCACAGTCAGACTGAGTGAATTCGCCAAATGTTTTAACCAGTGAATTACCAAAGTTGTTGGTGATAACCAGATTTGAAATCATAATATTTTGTATTATGGTATCACAAATAAAGTTATAGGGTAGTGAATTGATGTTAGCTTCAGCTGTAAACTAGCAAGGAAATATAGCTTTATATGAAAGCAGAATGTTGTTTATTACCTGGCCAGCCCAAATGTCTGCCAGATGGCACTGTTATTCGTGACTGGCACTGTTATTCCTGACTGGCACTATTATTCCTGACGTTGTTTGTCATGGGCAACAATTAGGTACCTTACTGTGATTGTTTTCAATTAAAATGGTCAAAAAGAAACAAAAATAGCAAAGAGCAATTTCTCAAGCAAAAATGTTGCAAGGACTGGCTGGGAGTGGTCTGAGTGGGAAGGGGAAAACTGGAAATTAGCTGTTATTGGCAGAGGGGTTTGGAACAATCTCTTTCTTATTGTTCTACTAACTAATTTACTACCTGGTGATTTCACCAGACAGGCCAAAACTCCATCCCCCCAAAACAGGCAGAAATTTCAGGCGGTCTTTTCAAACAGCTCTTACACTAAAAGACCATTATCATTAATTTCAGAGTATTATTTAAACCTCATACTGTGGAAATATTTGACTTACCACCTGGATTCGGTCTTATGTAGCAAAGATTTAAATAGTTTTTTTTACATGGAATAAAATTAGAGACTCAGAGTTACAAATTAGTATGTCATACACAGCATTTTTTGAGGACCAATGGGAAAGTAATTCTGCTTTGAAAGTTGATACATTTGTAAACTCACTTTTGAGAAAAGGGCCTTTGAATGTTTTGGTACCTACTGGAGAGCTCTCCTTTGTCTACAACCATTCCGCATTGTTCACATCCTCTTAAGCCAACCCCACCCATCTCTTTAAGGATCCACATGAGGTCATGTGCTAAACAGTGAGTAGTGTAGTAAAGATGGAAAAAGTACTAAATTGTCATACTTGAGTAAAATTATAAATAATTTCAAATTCCTCATAATAAACCAGATGGCACAATTTTCTCTTATTGAAGGATAGCCAGGGGCACACTCCAACACTCAAACATAATTTACAAACGAAGCATTTGGGTTTAGTGAGTCTGCCAGATCAGATGCAGTAGGGATCTGATTGAATTGTTTGAATTGGACAATTTTACTGTCAAAATGTAACAAGTCATTTTGGGTGTAAGGGATATGTATGGAGTAAAAAGTACATTATTTCATTTCGGAATGTAGTGAAGTAAAAGTAAAAGTTGACAAAAATATAAATAATAAAGTAATGTACAGATACACCCCAAATAACTTAAGTACACTTGACCACTGCCCAAATGCCTTCACACCAGTACATTAGCAAACTTTATATACTGTTACACAGGCACTTATCACATAGCATTCCATACATAAGTTAAGGCCATGCAACCTGAGTTGAAACCTGAGTGAAGTGCACATGTAAAGTACATAAACAGATGCATGCACCCTATATTTATGTGGATGCGCCATATGATTATGTGGTGGACACTTGATACAGTCACATGATATTGTTGTTGTATGTCACAAAATCATGTTACGACCACACATATCAATATTTTGCTAAGTCTTGCTAAGTGGATGGGTCTCTACAGAAGGTGTAAACCGTACAGCCAAAAAGTTACTTGCATAGTAGCAATATCAGAAATAGATAGTGTCAAAAAATATATATATACAGTATGTCAAAATAAAATATACAGTATGTACAAGAACAATATCAATAACGTTTCTGTCCCGAAGAAAGCACCAGTTAGCCTGGAGCTAGCCTGGAACTAGGCCCTTCTCCCAGCTAGCAGAAGAATTCCATCAGATAATCCCTGGGCTTCAATTCCTCTTCTGCCAATTGGCCTGGACCCTTTGCTGCTGACACAGAGACACGCCGATCCATCACGACTGGCCTGCCGAAGTAATCCGTACGTGGGGGTTTCAACAGAACCTCCCGTTGCGACGTCCCCCTGAGGACATCTGCTAGCCTGCTGCTAGCCCCGGCCCGCTAGCTGTCTGAATCACCATGCATCCAGCTCGCCTTGCTACTCATTGGACCCTATGATCACTCGGCTACACATGCCTCTCCCTAATGTCAATACACCTGTCTATTGCTGTTTTGGTTAGTAATTTGTGTCTTATTTCACAGTAAAACCTCCAGCCCTGCTCAATATTCCTTAGCTAGCCCTTATGGTCCACCCCCCACACATACGGTGACCTCACCTGGCTTAAATGGTGCCTCTAGAGACAAAACCTCTCTCATCGTCACTCAATGACTAGGCTTACCTCAACTGTTCTCACATCCTACAATACCCTTGCCTGTACATTATGCCTTGAATCTATTCTTCCGCGCACAGAAACCTGATCCTTTTACTCTCTGTTCCGAACACACTAGATGACCAGTTCTTTTGGCCATTAGCCATACTCTTATCCTACTCCTCCTTTGTTCCTCTGGTGATGTAGAGGTTAACCCAGGCCCTGCAGCCCCCAGCATCACTCCCATACCCCAAGCACTCTCATTTGTTGACTTCTGTAACCGTAAAAGCATCGGTTTCATGCTAACATTAGAAGCCTCCTCCCTAAGTTTGTTTTATTCACTGCTTTAGCACACTCTGCCAACCCGTATGCCCTAGCCGTGTCTGAATGACAAAGAACCTACCAGGTACAACCCTAAATCTGTAACCATGGGCACCCTCTTAGACATCATCCTGACCAACCTGTCCTCTAAATACACCTCTGCTGTCTTCAACCAGGATCTCAGTGATCACCGCCTCATTGCCTGCGTGCGTACTGGGTCCGCGGTCAAATGCGGTCACTGTCAAACGCTCCCTTAAACACTTCAGCGAGCAGGCCTTTCTAATCTATCCTGGAAGGATATTGACCTCATCCCATCAGTAGAGGATGCCTGGTTGCTCTTCAAAAGTGCTTTCCTCTCCATCTTAAATAAGTATGCCCCATTCAAATAATGTAGAACTAAGAACAGATATATACCTTGGTTCACCCCAGACTTGACTGCCCTTGACCAGCACAAAAAAATCCTACGGTGGTCTGCATTAGCATCAAATAGCCCCTGCGATATGCAACTTTTCAGGGAAGTCAGGATTCAATATATTCCGTAAATTAGGAAAGCTAAGGCTAGCTTTTTCAAACAGAAATTTGCTTCATGTAGCACTAATTCCAAAGAGTTTTGGGACACTAAAGTCCATGGAGAATAAGAGCACCTCCTCCCAGCTGCCCACTGCACTGAGGATAGGAAACACTGTCACCACCGATAAATCTACGATAATTGATCATTTCAATAAGCATTTTTCTACGGCTGGTCATACTTTCCACCTGGCTACCCCTACCCTGGCCAACATCTCAGCACCCCTGCAGCAACTTGCCCAAGCCCCCCCCTACCCCCCACACACTTGTCCTTCACCCAAATCCAGACAGCTGATGTTCTGAAAGTACTGCAAAATCTGGACCCCTACAAATCAGCTGGGCTAGACAATCTGGTCCCTCTCTAAAATTATCAGCCGAAATTGTTGCAACCCCCATTACTACCTCTTTTGTATCGTCTGAGATCCCCAAAGATTGAAAAGCTGCCACGGTCATCCCCCTCTTCAAACTGTTATAGACCTATATCCATCCTGCACTGTCTTTCTAAAATCTCTGAAAGCCAAGTTAATAAACAGATCACCGACCATTTCGAATCCCACCGTACCTTCTCCTCTATGTAATCTGGTTTCCGAGCTGGTCATGGGTGCACCTCAGCTACGCTGAAGGTCCTAAACGATATCATAACCGCCATTGATAAAAGACAGTACTGTGCAGATGTCTTGATAATCCTGGACAAGGCTTACAACTCTGTCAATCACTGCATTCTTATCGGCAGACTCAATAGCCTTGGCTTCTCAAATGCTCACCAACTGCTTCTCAGATAGAGTTCAGTGTGTCAAATCAGAGGGCCTGTTGTCCAGACCTCTGGCAGTCTCTAGGGGGTGCCACAGGGTTCAATTCTCGGGCCGACTCTTTTCTCTGTATATATCAATGATGTTGCTCTTGCTGCTGGTGATTCTCATATCCACCTCTACGCAGACGGCATCATTCTGTATACATCTGGCCCTTCTTTGGACACTGTGCTAACAAACCTCCAAAACGAGCTTCAACGCCATACAACACTCCTTCCATGGCCTCCAACTGCTTTTAAATGCTAGTAAAACTAGGTGCATGCTCTTTAACCGATTGCTGCCCGCACCCTTCCGCCCAACTAGCATCACTACATCACTGGACGGTTCTGACCTAGAATATGTGGACAACTACAACTATACCTAGGTGTCTGGTTAGACTGTAAACTCTCTATCCAGACTCACTGGGAAAATATGAGTAATCGTAATGAAACACATTTTTCCCCCCTACCATGCTAGAGAGGCTAATCCTACTTCTGGATGTTGCGTACCACGTTCAGCCAATCAGGTTGCAGCAGTCTATTGTTTACTCCGGGTCTGAGTGCTGCACGCAACATCTGGAAGTAGCATTAGCCACTAGCATTATGGTGAAATGTTTATTTTTATTTTTAATATCGGATATTGTTTTATGTACAAGCCGGTCGCCAGGGGGCCACAAATGTATCACCAGCTGGGAACGTTAAGTTTGGACTTTAGATGACAAAGGCAGGAATAATAGAGCCATCTGGTTGGCATTTGGCCACCGGTATCTTCTTGCTTTCTAAGGTGTTGTAGCCTGTATGGATTTTTTTTGCCCCAAAGTAAATTAATGTCAACATTTCATGTTGCATTATTCAAGTGTGTTAACGGATGAGCAGATATCAGCATGAGTGGGAAGCTATAGTGGTTCTTCCTTTAAAAGTTGCGGCGTACTGCACCACAGCTTGCGGGGTGCTGCAGAATTCTATGGTATGCTATTTAAGTGTCAGCCACTGTTGCCAGAATGACACAATTTACCACAATCTGCCACCATCTACCACAAACGGTCACAGCATAAGCTCAAAACTTTTAAAGGAAGAACCACTGTAGCAAGAGATGCATTCCAGAGGTTCCTCAGGACAGGCAAGCTAGCAATGCAGTGAGGCAGCTTTATCTTGTAGCAATTTGACACAAGGAATTTATAATCTATCGGCTCCGTGGATAGTCAAGGGCCGATAGCCAATAGACTAGTAAAAGGCTAATGTCGGCCATAATTATCGTCCGGACCAATTATCGATCGTTCTCTACTCAAAAGTACTTGAGCAACTGATATTGACAGTTACACACTAATGTTTATACAGTACTCACCGTCCTCCCCTCATGTACATAGAATCCCCAGCACCCCACTCATTAACCCCTCTTATTCAGGCAGTAGTGGAATATGAGCATATGTTCTCAGCCAACTTGCCTGGTAAAATAAGTGATAAATACATAAACAAATATATAAAACAATCTAAAAGAGACCAACATTAGTCCTATATTGCTGTCTTTGACCCCCACTGCACCAAGCCAAGTCATTATGAGGTGTATTGTTATTTAAGTGCTTCAGCAGTGACACATTGGATTCTCTTTGTGTGGCCCAGCCCTTCAAACTGAGTCTCATTATACTCAGCTATACGCTGCATTCCCCCGCTACCATTCTTCTGCTCACACAGAAACTCATTTACTTAATGGATGACTGCCATTACTTACAACAACCACAACATGATGAACATAACAAAGTGGGCCAGAGGTTCATTAACCTGATATTTTGTAGGGAATCACTGAATCATCGTGTGGCGTGAGATAACGAGTCAGAAAGACTGGCTTACCGAGAGATAATATAACTTCACCATGCCCGCTTTCCGAAAAATACATTGATAAACACATTCATATTATAGTGAAAAATAAGAACATAACAAGCCTCTATCAAGACTCAAGCTCAACATTGAATGGAGCAACTTGGTTATGGAATCGCACTAAGTAGAAGGAGCCCACTAAAGTAGGAGTGAGTTCATATGAAGCATTCCACTTCTCTGAAGCTGCTCTTAGATCATTTCCGACACCTGGGAAGCTGACCCTTTGGTCACTTTGGACGTGCCTTGGAGTCCTGGTGTAAAATAAGTGATTCCAGCTATGAGAGAGTGAGGCCCATGGAACTACTGTGTTCTGTACCTTTCCTACCCTTCAGCCATTGCCTCCACACTGACTATCTTAACTCTAAGTGAACTGTGACACTCCGTAGAAGTCGGAGGGGCTTCAAGTCTAAAGATGATAATTGCAGTAAAAGAGAGAAGACAGTGCTTTCACTTTGGTTCGGAGATATCCAAAAGACATTTACAGTATCTCCAACCCATTTTCCCCAGAGTAATCAATTAATTGTGGGAAAGTTGTTGGCAATTACTGATCAAAGTAGGCACTGAATTGCAGACCTTAAGCTTGAAGAAGTTTAATAAGACACCTACAAGCCTAGGAGCATTGCCTGCTTATCAATTAATTTGGGTCTTAATGAGACACTAAGATTCTCACCTCCCCTCTTCGCTCCCTGGAGAAAGACAGAGTTTATGTGCAGAGCTCAAAAAGGACAGACAGATGGATTGGGTAAAAAAAACACACCTTCAGTACAGTGGACCTCAACGGCTGCATAGCCACCACCCTACTGTATTTATTTCCATCATTACCTCTGCAGCTCCATGCCTCCCAAACCTTCTGCCATGGGAACGGTGATACCAGACACAGATTTGAAGATACAATTGCATGATGAGGCCTGGGAGGTCATGCCAGAGGAGAGAGAGATGGAGAGAAACATCCTGGATGATCCTGTTCCTTTCCCCTGGACTGAACTCTTCTTAACCCCTTAGCGTGACAGAGAACCTTATCCTGGTCTCAGAAACACAGTGGATAATTATTGATGTCACAAACAGAAGCTTAGATGGGAGAGGGCCATTAAATGCGACACAGTGCAAATTGTCAATGCTCCAGAAACCGTGGCAACATCAGTTGAATATGACATGTATTCAGAACAATTTGTTCAAGTCACATATGATTAATGTCGGAAGTGGAAAACGACAGCTTGCGCCTTATCATAACTGACAATGGCTAACTGAACAAGCTGACATGACTACATACATGTATTAAGACTAATTAGCAGTTAAACAAAATGGTGGCATATCTTGTGGATGTGAGGTGAGTCATGTCTGTTGGACAGAGCTAAAGGGATGGGAATTGGCTGACAGCTGAACAACATATAGTTGTGACTGAGGGGAAACAAATAATATCATAAACTATAACATGTGTGAAGGGTTAAAGCTAGTTCTGATCTGATATATGTGACCTGTTTCATGAAGCTATGCGTATGTTGCACATCACTACTTCACAAGAGTGGCATTTGAACGTTAATAACAAACTTGGTTTTAATTGGTTTAGCCAAGGAAAAAGACTGGAAACTTCCCGCTAGCTATGATTGGCTATGAGATAATAGATGAGAGATGAGTTTGGATTGGTTCTGTCATGTAGTACGCTTCTGTCTATACTTAAGTATCAAAAGTAAAAGTATAGCATATTTAAAATTCCTTATATTAAGCAAACTAGACGGCACCATTTTCTTGTATTTTTTTATTTACGGAGAGCCAGGTGCATGCTCCAACATTCAGACATCACTAACAAACGAAGCATATGTGTTTAGTGAGTCCGCCAGATTAGAGGCAGTAGGGATGACCAGGGATGTTCTCTTGATAAGTCTGAATTTGACAATTGTCCTGTCCTGCGAAGCATTCCATTTTGTGATATCCAATTGGTAGTTGCAGTCTTGTTCCATTGCTGCAACCCCCATACAGACTCGGCAGAGGCGAAGGTCGAGAGCCATGTGTCCTCCGAAACATAACCCTGCTTCTTGACACAATGCTCACACCAATGTGTCATGACTGTTCTGTGAGGATCCAAATAGGTTTCAACCAGACCCTCTCTCTCACCAATGGGGGGGCCTCACACCCTGTTGTAAATCAAGGACAAGAACCGCCCCCTTGAGTGAGGTCAGAGAGTGTGTCAGCCTCACGAACCGCCCCTTTTGAACAAACTGTATAAAACGATGGGTTAAGAATTAACGTATCAGACCAGACAGATGTCGAGATGCAGCTTCTAAAGTGGTTTAAACTTTGAATCTCAACACAAAGTAGAGACGATCAAGTCACCTCCTAGACAATCACTGGTACGGCTGATTAGCTCTCCTAAGTAAAGTATCTATAACATCAAATTTAAGTGGGACCATTCTACTACTCATCTCAAATCACCGTAGTACTCCTCTCATCACCCAATGGGAACCATCGACACGGATGGCTAGCCTATCTTCAAAGAGGCAGCTTCAGGAGCAAATGGAAAGTAGAATAAACTCTGTAATTATGTTCAGGACTACACGACAAGTCACCGGATACCGGATGACAGCAGAGAAGAACAACATTAGAAGGCGGGTGGGGACACCTTTTGGACAATCAGAGCCTTACAAGCGTGCTGCGGAAAGGCCCAACCAACCCTCTTTCTAAGAAGGCCTGGTTCCGACAGAGATACACGGCGAACCAAGGCATTTACACGAAAATACATTTATGATTTCTTACTCCAAACGGGCGGTGGTTCGTGTGCAAAGTACATGACTACTGTGATGTGAGAGTAGATTCTAAAATGTACCAACGTTAAGTGTCCTTGTCTCTCTCCCGCCCTCTCCGTGTCTTTTGTAGCAGGCTACCATACTGTGTCAGTCCGCTAGGGACCTGTTTCTAATGTATTAAGTGTGTATGTTTATCCTGTGTTATCCTTTAGTTAGCTAGTAAATAAATAATTAAACCAATTTGTGTAGTACTGAATCAGAAGTAAGGCTTGGTTTTTTGCAGATGCAATGAGGATGCGACCGTTCAGAATGATGATATGATACGAGGTTATGATTAATAAGTTGACTTGTTTATGGATGTAATAGGTTAAGACCTTTAGAGTTTAATTCTGGAGATGGTAACACTTTAAAGAACTGCTCTCATGGTGCCCCAAATCCTAATGAGTTAATTGTTACATGATCAATTTAATTGGGTAACAATAAAACATAGTTAGTTTATTACATAAATAACAGTCATCGGGTTAATGAAAATAGTCACAACAAATGTGCCAAAGAAACACCGTACAACTGGCGACATGAGTCAGCGTGCATGCGCCCGGACCACCACAACAAGTCACTACAGCGTGATGGGTTAAGAACATCCCGAGCCGACCAAACCCTCCCCTAACCCGGATGACCCTGGGTCAATTATGCGCCGCCTCATGGGTCTCCCGGTCACGGTTGGCTGCGACACAGCCTGGGGTCGAACCCGGGTCTGTCGTAACGCCTTTAGCACTGAGATGCAGTGCCTTAGACCGCAGCACCCCTCGAAAGGCCCTGTATTTTAAAGTATCTTTACTTAATTACTTTACACCTCTGTTCCTGCAGTAGTCCAGCTAGTTATGTGACTGTATTCTTCCGTGAAGCCTCATGGAATAGATTGCTGTAATTGATAAATGTGGGTATTTCTGGAGCATTCTTTGGGCGTTGAGGAATAGTTAGCCATGTGTTTCTTTCCCTAATGGTGCAGGTTAACATCCGCACCAGTGAAACCTCATTAAAAAACTCCTGTCATCGCCCATCTGGTGAACATTCAGCCAACGCATCAGAGGAGAGAGAAGAACAAGCTGTCCACTAACTCACTCAGGATTTCCCTAAAAATCATCTTCCTTCTCTCTCCTCTAGCTAAGCACTGTTTCAGCCTTTCGGCAGCTTATTCTGGGAGCAGGAGTAGGCACTGTTTGCCTTTTTCAGCCATAAAGACAGCAATAATGCACAGAGAGATCTGCATTATGATTGTGCCTTGTTTATGGCAGTGCTGAGAGCAATCCCAACGCCAGCCCTCCAGGAACACAATTCAGAGCAGGCTTTTTCCCAATAGACGCTTTAAAATTCAATTTTCTTTATCAGGTATACCGTTGCATTATTGTTTTGCATTGCGCCCACTCACTTTCTCCCCCTTGCAAGGCCCCTACCCCTTCCTCCCCCATCTACTCCTACTCCCCCTCTCCCACCACATCTCTCCATGATGGGCCATCAGCAACGTCGTTACCTTCGCACCATGGGTAAAAAAAACTATCGCTCAGCCACATGTCGCCCCTACTGAATGCTAATTGCATTTCTCCCCCTCCCTTTCTCTTTCATCTCCCCTTTCTCTTGCGCTATAATTTTCCCCTATCCCTCGGTTTTTCCCTCTCTCATTCCTTACTTTGTTGCTCTGATTTCCATCTCTCGCTCCCTTTTTCGTTCTCTCTACCTGTCCCTCACCACTTTCTCTTTCCATCTTTCTCCCACTCTCTCTCCCTCTCTTTTTTGTTCTCTCTCTGTGGTTGTGAATCATCACCAGGGAGACAACTGGTTAAATCAAAGTTGTTTTGTACATCATTTCAATGAAATTACATTGAACCATCTGGAATAGACATTGAATTGTGGTCTGTGCCCATTGGGTTACTTCTGTCAGCAGTCTTGACAGGGTGTAAATAGATGAGGTCAGTGGAGGGTCAAGGTGCTGGGTGAAAGCAGATCTCTAATCTGGCCCCTAGGGCCAATGCCTGGGGGACCTGAGCAGTGTCAACCTCGGCTCCCGGGAGCCCCAAACACCCCCGACGCCCCTCCAAACTTTTTAATGAGACAGTTAGGTGCATGGAGGTGGCCTTTCGGGGGCATAGGTTGGCTGAGCGATTTGATGAGAGGGAATATTGATAAACCTGTCAGAGTGTCTGTCCGACTAGCCGTGTGTTTAACAATCCCTGCCCTGAGAAGGCAGAGAGAGAGGAGCGGAGCAGAGATGTGACTAATGCACGTTACTCTTTCTGTTGGTTTCCCCTAGACCCACATAAACACAACTCACCCTGCTAATGAAGCTTGCTGTCAGCCTGCTTTTCCTGTGTGTTTCTAAGTTTGTTTGTGTGTGTGTGTTTGTATTTTCTGTGGCCTTGTCATTGCAAAAGCAAACAGAAAACACAAGAGCAATGGACTGAGACCACCAATATCATGAAACTAATGAACATGCATATAATCCAACAATCATTTAAATTCATGAGTTATTACCAGTATCCATGTAACGTAACAAATAACAACTAATGTATTTTGCAATCAATTTTGAGAATACAATTTAAATGGCCTATTTCTGTCCATGCTGTGAGCTATGAATGCCAGCATGGTGTTAGGATTGACTATGCACACTACGGGTCAAAGGTTTTAGAAGACCTACTCATTCAAGGGTTTTTCTTTATTTTTACAATTTTCTACATTGCAGAATAACAGTGTAGACATCAAAACGATGAAAAAACACATATGGAATCATGTAGTAACCAAAAAAGTGTTAAAGAAATCTAAATATATTTTATTTTTGAGATTCTTCAAATAGCCACACTTTGCCTTGATGACAGCTTTGCACACTCTTGGCATTCTCTCAACCAGCATCACATGGAATGCTTTTCCAACAGTCTTGAAGGAGTTCCCACATATGCTAAAAACTTGTTGGCTGCTTTTCCTTCACTCTGTGGTCCAACTCATCCTAAACCATCTCAATTGGGTTGAGGTTGGGTGATTATGGAGGCCAGGTCATCTGATTCAGCACTCCATCATTCTCCTTCTTGGTCAAATAGCCCTTACACAGCCTGGAGGTGTGTTGGGTCATTGTCCTGTTGAAAAATAAATTATAATCCCACTAAGCGCAAACCAGATGGGATGGCGTATCGCTGCAGAATGCTGTAGTAGCCATAATGGTTAAGTGTGAATTCTAAATAAATCACAGATAGTGTCACCAGCAAAGCACCCCTTCACCATAAGACCTCCTCCTCCATGCTTTACGGTGAGAAATACACATGCAGAGAGCATCCGTTCACCCACACCGCGTCTCACAAAAACATGGCGGTTGGAAACAAATCGCAAATTTGGACTACAGACCAAAGGACAAATTTCCACCGGTTTAATGCCCATTGCTCGTGTTTCTTTGCCTAAGCAAGTCTCTTCTTCTTATTGGGGACCTTTAGTTGTGGTTTCTTTGGAGCAATTCGACCATGAAGGCCTGATTCATACAGTCTCCTCTGAACAATTGATGTTGAGATGTTTCTGTTACTTGAACTCTGTGAAGCATTTATTTAGGCTGCAATTTCTGAGGCTGGTAACTCTAATGAACTTATCCTCTGCAGCAGAGGTAACTCTGGGTCTTCGTGTGGCAGTCCTCATAGCGCTTGATGTTTTTTGCAACTGCACATGAAGAAACGTTCAAAGTTCTTGACATTTTCCAGATTGACTGACATTCATGTTTTAAAGTAATGATGGATTGTCATTTCTCTTTGCTTATTTGAGCTGTTTTTGACATAAAATGGACTTGGTCTTTAAGTTCTTGCGTCGAGCCATCCCGGATCCGGGATCGTGAATACAGCCTCAAGCTCATTACCATAACGCAACGTTAACTATTCATGACAATCGCAAATGAAATGAAATTAATATGCTAGCTCTCAAGCTTAGCCTTTTGTTAACAACACTGTCATCTCAGATTTTCAAAATATGCTTCTCAACCATTGCAAAATAAGCATTTGTGTAACAGCTAGCGCAGCTAGCGTAGCATTTAGCGTTAGCATCAGCAGACAACATTTTCACAAAAACCAGAAAATCATTCAAATAAAATCATTACCTTTGAAGAACTTCAGATGTTTTCAATGAGGAGACTCTCAGTTAGATAGCAAATGCTCAGTTTTTCCTGAAAGATTATTTGTTTAGGAGAAATTGCTCCGTTTGGTGCGTCACGTTTGGCTACCAAAAAAAACTAAAATTCAGTCTTCAAAATGCCAAACTATTTTCCAAATTAACTCCATAATATCGACTGAAACATGGTAAACGTTGTTTAGAATCAATCCTCAAGGTGTTTTTCACATATCTCTTCATGATATATCGTTCGTTGAAAGCCTCCTCTCTCCTCTCAATCACTGGATGACTGCGTGCAGCTTGTAGATTACGCACCAATTTATACAAAGGACACCGGGCGGACCCCTGGTAAATGTAGTCTCTTATGGCCAATCTTCCAATGATATGCCTACAAATACGTCACAATGCTGCAGACACCTTGCAGAAACGATAGAAAGGGCAGGCTCATTCCCGGCGCATTCACAGCCATATAATGAGACAATGGGAAACAGAGCTTCAAAAATTCTGCCCATTTCCTGGTTGAAGTTTCATCTTGGTTTCGCCTGTAGCATGAGTTCTGTGGCACTCACAGATAATATCTTTGCAGTTTTGGAAACCTTAGAGTGTTTTCTTTCCAAAGCTGCCAATTATATGCATAGTCGAGCATCTTTTCGTGACAAACTATTGCACTTAAAACGGGCACGTTTTTTATCCATAAATTAAAAGAGCGCCCCCTATATCCAAGAAGTTAACCAAATAGGGCTATCTTCTGTATACCACCCCTACCTTGTCACAACACAACTGATTGGCTCAAACGCATTAAGAAGGAAAGAAATTCCACAAATTAACTTTTAAGAAGGCACACCTGTTAATTGAAATAAATTCCAGGTGACTACCTCATGAAGCTGGTTGAGAGAATGCCAAGAGTGTGCAAAGCTGTTATCAAGGCAAAGGATGGCTATTTGAATAATCTCAAATATAAAATATATTTTGATTTGTTTAACACTTATTTGGTTACTACATGATTCCATGTGTTATTTCATAGTTTTGAAGCAGGGGTATCGTACTAAACCTCAAATGATCTCTAAGTTGCGCAGCATAATGTCAAAACTTTATTTGAGAAACCACTGTAGTTTTGATGTCTTCACTACTATTCTACAATGTAGAAAATAGTAAAAATAAAGAAAACCCTTGAATGAGTAGCTGTTCTAAAACTTTTGACTGGTAGTGTAAGCCAGGTGTCTTTGTCTCCGTCTTTGTTAGAGCCTTCACCTCTCTCCAAATCACAACTCTGCTTCTCTCAGGAGAGATAACTGGCATTTCACTGATCCTGGCTCCTCTCTCCTCTTGTCTCTTCTGCCCATACAGGCTTTCTCCTGTCTAATTGTAATACATTAGCAGGGACTCCTCAACCATCTGGCCTAGCTCACTCCAGCACAGATCTCTTACCTTCCACAGATTATTACTATAAATCTAGAGTTCACTCTGGGCCGCTACCTCCCTTATGTACACAGCACTATATATATTAGTTTCACACTGCACGTAACACAGCCCACAGACCAATGGGATCTTCTTTCATTTGGAAGCCCACAACCTTTGTGTTTAACAAAGCCTGTTTTACTAATGGATGCAGTGGATAAGGGCTCTAATAGATCTGGATATGCTATCATACAGGAACAGGAAAACTATGCAGGGAGCATCTGAGTAGACGAGAATCCAGTGTTTCTACCACAAGACAATGTGTCTCCTTCAAATACCAACCTATGTAATTGGCTCTCGGAGTAAGCCCCTGCGCACACAATCATGACACTTCAGACAACCCTTCTCTTGGTAGAAAGAGAGCATTCTGTATTGTACACCTGAAACTAATGTGACATCTCCCTGTGTTGTTGTCACATTAATCACTGTAATAATCATGATTAAGATACGACTTTTTGGAATACATCAACATTATTAGTGGGATGATCAAGGCCCTGTGTGGATGTGAGGGACTTATTAATAATGTAGGCTCTCTCTGACTAGCTGGCCCATGGGGAGCTGTCAGATGACACACTTACCAGGTATTAAAAGATGCTATACAGCTACGTACCAAAAGTTTGGAGTTTGTCTATATGCTTCTCCTGCCTGAGCTCGGGGACTACAGGCATCTCAACATGCATACAGGCTTTGAGAACAGGATTACAAATGAAGCAGGTGACATCACAGGCACAGGTGGAAACAAGCATGTAGTTTGAATGATGGCTTGAGAATTCCTGAAACTACTGAGGCATAATGAGATCCCATCACTTACAGTGGCTTTCATAACATACCATGTGATTAGGAAGGGTCAAAATAATAATGACTACGGTACACAATGTTTTAAACATGAAAGCTCCTGAATTGAAAAATGTGGTTTTATGCATTTCTGTATGAGAATGAGATATTATTTAATAATGTAAAATATATATATATATATATATATATATATATATATATATATATGTGAGTGTAGTATCTAACAATGTTTATTTGTGTACATAATGAATTGAAATGAGAAGTCAGCATCTATAGTACTGTTCTTCACAAATTCTGGGGTGAAACTATTACTTCTAAACTGATGTTCCTGTAAGAAGATCAATCCGAGAGCGAGTGCGATGTCAGTCTTCACATATTTCTCAATTTCAAAAGTAATTTACAGTTACAGTATACAATGCATAATGTATGACTAATGTAATACATTTCAAACAAGGGATGACATACACTGAGTATATCAAACATTAGGAACACCTTCCTCATATTGAGTTGCACCCCCACACCCTTTTGCCCTCAGAACATCCTCAATCCATTGGGGCATGGACTCTACAAAGGCGTCGAAAGCATTCCACAGGGATGCTGGCCCAGGTTGACTCCAATGGGCCAGTCTTGATACATATGGGAAACTGTTGAGAGAAATCCAAGCAGTTTTGCAGTTCTTGACACAGACCGGTGCGTCTGGCACCTACTACCAAACACCATTCAAACTACTAAACCCTACTACCAAACCCTATCCAAGATGACGTAGCAGTCAGACATCTTTGTCCTGTCCCTTGTATATATTGTTTTACATCTTTTTCTTTGCATATCTTTTGAAAATATTTTCCTAAACCTCAACTTTTAAATACTCTCCTGCAACCCGCCTCACCCAATGTGGCGTGGATCTGTTTTTTTTCTAAAGTCTTTCTATTTACTTCGGATCTGGAATCCCTCAACTGAAGCTAGCCAGCTAACTACCTACCAGCTTTCAGTCAGCAAACCATTGCTAGCGGTCGTCAGCTAAACTTTAGCTCGGAAAGCTCTCACCAGTTCGAACAACGTGACTCAAACCAGAGCATAACTGACCTATTATTATTATTTTATCCTCACCCCCATCTTCACAACTAGCTAACCGCAATCCCGGGTGTCTACTCCTGGCTAGCGTTTCCATCCCGGAGCAAGCACCAATTAGCCTGAAGCTAGCCCGACCAGGGCTCCTGTGCTACCACCGAAGCCCACTCCTGGGCTACAATATCCGGACCCCTTCTACTGCCGGTGGGGGGCACTGAACCCTGCCGATCCTCTATGACTGGAATACCGACATAATCTGCCCGAGGATTCCAAAAGGCCCCTCGGGCGCGACTTCCGCTGAAGGCCCATTCTGTTAACAGCGGCCTACTAGCTACCTAGAGCTACTTGGAACCCTACTAATTACACGACTGGTCTATCGACGTCACCGCACGAAGAGGCAAAAACAGACTTACCCCCATCACGACGTCCCCCAAAAGCTAACTTGCTAGCCCCGGTCTGTTAACTGCTAACTCGCTTGCCCCGGTCTGCTAATTGCTAGCTTGCCTGCCCCGGTCTTCTAACTGCTTGCCCCGGTCTGCTAACTGCTAGCCCCGGTCTGCCAACTGCTTGCTTGCTAACCCGGTCTGCTAACTGCTAGCTTGCCAGCCCCGGTCTGCTAACTGCTAGTTTGTTTAGCCCCTGCCCACAAACTGTTAGCTTCTTAGCATCGGCCTGTTAACTGTCTGAATCGCCGTGTCCCCAGTCAGCCCAACCACTCACTGGACACATATGTTCACTTGGCTCCGCATGCCTCTCTATAATATCAATACGCCTCGTCCATTACTGTCCTGGTTAGTGATTACTTATTTCACTGTAGAGACTATAGCCATGCTCAATATACCTTAACCAACCATGTTGTTTCACCTCCTACATATGCGAAGACATCACCTGGTTTAAACGTCTCTAGAGACTATATCTCTCTCATCATTACTCAATGCCTAGGTTTACCTCCAATGTACTCACATCCTATCTTGCCATTGTCTGTATACTACGTCTTGAATCTATGCTATTAATCCCAGAAACCTGCTCCTTTTACTCTCTGTTCCAAACGTGCTAGACGGCCAGTTTGTATAGCCTTTAGCCGTACCCTTATCCTACTTCTCCTCTGTTCCTCTGGTGATGTAGAGGGTAATCGAGGCCCTGCAGTGCCTAGCTCCACTCCCACTCCCCAGGTGATCTCATTTGTTGACTTCTCTAACCGTAAAAGCCTTGGTTTCATGCATGTTAACATTAGAAGCCTACTCCCTAAGTTTGTTTTACTCACTGCTTTAGCACACTCTGCCAACCCGGATGTCTTAGCCATGTCTGAATCCTGAATCCTGGCTTAGGAAAACCACCAAAAACCCTGAAATCTCCATCGCTAACTATAACATTTTCCGCCAAGATAGGACTGCCAAAGGGGGCGGTGTTGCAATCTACTGCAAAGATAGCCTGCAGAGTACCCAAACAATTCGAGCTTCTACTTCTAAAAATGCACCTTTCCAGAAACAAGTCCCTCTGCCCCCAGCTGTGGCCTCGATACCATATGTGAATTGTTTGCCCCCCATCTATCTTCTGAGCTCGTACCACTTGGTGACCTAAACTCGAGCTTAACACCCCGGCCATCCTACAATCTGAGCTTGATGCCCTCAATCTCAAACAAATGATCAATGAACCTACCAGGTACAACCCCAAATCCGTAAACATGGGCACCCTCATAGATATCATCCTAACTAACTCAGCCTCCAAATTTACCTCTGCTGTTTTCAATCAATATCTCAGCGATCACTGCCTCATTGCCTGCATCCGTAATGGGTCTGTGACCAAACGACCACCCCTCATCACTGTCAAACGCTCCCTAAAACACTTCTGCAGGAAGGCCTTTCTAATCAACCTGGCTAGGGTATCCTGGAATGACATTGACCTCATCCCACCAGTAGATGACGCCTGGCTATTCTTTAAAAGTAACTTCCTCACCATCTTAAAAAAGCATGCCCCATTCAAAAAATGTAGAACAAGGAATAGATATAGTCCTTGGTTCACTCCAGAACTGTCTGCTCTTGACCAGCACAAAAACATCCTGTGGCGTTCTGCATTAGCATCGAATAGCCCCTGTGATATGCACATTTTCAGGGAAGTGAGGAACCAATACACACAGGCAGTTAGAAAAGCTAAGGCTAGTTTTTTCAAACAGAAATTTGCATCCTGTAGTACTAACACAAAAAAGTTCTGGAACACTGTAAAGTCCATGGAGAATAAGAGCACCTCCTCCCAGCTGCCCACTGCTCTGAGGCTAGGAAACACTGTTACCACCGATAAATCCACCATAATTGAGAATTTCAATAAGCATTTCTCTACGGCTGGCCATGCTTTCCACCTGGCTCCCCCTACTCCGGTCAACTGCCCAGCACCCTCCACAGCAACCCGCCAAAGCCCCCACCATTTCTCCTTCACCCAAATCCAGATAGTTGATGTTCTGAAAGAGCTGCAAAATCTGGACCCATACAAATCAGCTAAAATTATCTGCTGAAATTGTTGCAACCCCTATTACTAGCCTGTTCAAACTCTCTTTCGTATCGTCTGAGATTCCCAAAGATTTGAAAGCTGCCTCGGTCATCCCCCTCTTCAAAGGGGGTGACACTCTAGACCCAAACTGCTACAGACCTATATCTATCCTACCCTGTCTTTCTAAGGTCTTCGAAAGCCAAGTTAACAAACAGATTACTGACCATTTCGAATCCCAACGTACCTTCTCCGCTATGCAATCTGGTTTCAGAGCTGGTCATGGGTGCACCTCAGCCATGCTCAAAGTCCTAAACGACACCATAACCGCCATCGATAAGAGACAGTACTGTGCAGCTGTATTCATCGACCTGGCCAAGGCTTTCGTCTCTGTCAATCACCACATTCTTATTGGCAGACTCGACTGCCTTGGTTTCTCAAATGATTGCCTCGCCTGGTTTACTAACTACGTCTCTGATAGAGTTCAGTGTGTCAAATAGGAGGGCCTGTTGTCCGGACCTCTGGCAGTCTCTATGGGTGTGCCACAGGGTTCAAATCTCTGGCCGACTCTCTTCTCTGTATACATCAATGATGTTGCTCTTGCTGCTGGTGATTCTCTGATCGACCTCTACGCAGACGACACCATTCTGTATACTTCTGGCCCCTCTTTGGGCACTGTTACCTAACCTCCAGACGAGCTTCAATGCCATACAACTCTCCTTCCGTGGCCTCCAACTGTACTTAAACGCAAGTAAAACGAAATGCATTCTATTCAATCGATCACTGCCCGCACCTGCTCGCCCGTCCAGCATCACTACTCTGGACGGCTCCGACTTAGAATATGTGGATGACTACAAATACCTGGGTGTCTGGTTAGATTGTAAACTCCCCTTCCAGACTCACATTAAGCATCTCCAATCCAAAATTAAATCTAGAATTGGCTTCCTATATCGCAACAAAGCATCCTTCACTCACGCTGCCAAACATACCCTTGTAAAACGGACCATCCTACCGATCCTCGACTTCTGTGATGTCATCTATAAAATAGCCTCCAACACTCTACTCAATAAACTGGATGCAGTCTATCACAGTGCCATCCGTTTTGTCACCAAAGACCCATACACTACTCACCATTGCGACCTGTACGCTCTCGTTGGTTGGCCCTCGCTTCATACTCGTCGCCAAACCCACTGGTTACAGGTAATCTACAAGTCTCTGCTAGGTAAAGCCCCGCCTTATCTCAGCTCACTGGTCACCATAGCAGCACCCACTCGTAGCACGCGCTCCAGCAGGTATATCTCACTGTTCACCCCCAAAGCCAATTCCTCCCTTGGTCGTCTTTCCTTCCAGTTCTCTGATGTCAATGACTGGAACGAACTGCAAAAATCACTGAAGCTGGAGACTCAAATCTCCCTCACCAGCTGTCAGAGCAGCTCATAGATCACTGCACCTGTACATAGCCCATCTGTAAACAGCCCATCTATCTACCTACCTCATCCCCATACTGTATTTATTTATTTATCTTGCTCCTTTGCACCCCAGTATCTCTACTTGCACATTCATCTTCTGCACATCTACCATTCCAGTGTTTAATTGCTATATTGTAATTACTTCGCCACCATGGCCTATTTATTTCCTTAACTTACCTAATTTGCACTAACTGTATATAGACTTTTTGTTTTCTTTTGTTCTACTGTATTATTGACTGTATGTTTTGTTTATTACATGTGTAACTCTGTGTTGTTCTATGTGTCGAATTGCTATGGTTTATCTTGGCCAGGTCGCAGTTGCAAATGAGAACTTGTTCTCAACTAGCCTACCTGGTTAAATAAAGGTGAAATAACTAAATAAAAAAGGCACTTAAATCTTTTGTCTTGCCCATTCACCCTCTGAATGGCAAACATACACAAGACATGTCTCAATTGTCTCAAGGCTTAAAAATCATTCTAACCTGTCTCCTCCCCTTCATCTACACTGATTGAAATGGATTTAAGAGACATCAATAAGGGATCATATCTTTCACCTGGATTTCCCTGGTCAGCTCTATGTCATGGAAACAGCAGGTGTTCTTAATATTTTGTATACTTAGTGTACATTAGAGCTGGAGGAGCCTGCCCTCTATAGGTGAATCAGCCCTACTTTTCTCCTTCTCTTCATGGAAGCGGTATTCTCTCCCTCTCGCTTTTATTCCCTGCACTTCTCTCTATATTCACTCTCTCACTCCCTCCAGTCTCTCTCACTGCCAAACATTTTGCATTCTTTTCCCTCATTCCAAACGCTTCCCTGGGAGCAGTCGAACCTGCACTACTAAAACTAGGAGCTATTACACTACGCAACCAAAGCAGCCATCAATCTTGATGTTCTCCTACAGCCACAAATTATTTGTATTGTCTCAGTCAATTACTCTTTCATTCATCTTACTGGGCTGCTGTGTGCTGGCCGGCCGGACTCGCACTCTCTCCATGCTCATTACCTTGGATCAATACCGGGAATGCAGCAGGGCTCAGCACAGGCTCTACCACACACCATACACACGTACCGTGTATCGTACTGCGCACCAAACCATTGAGGAGAGTGTGTGGAGCCCAGCCGGACTCCTTTAAATAAATTAATGTGGTGGACAGATTTCCTCGGTGCCAGAGCTGGGGGAGATGGGGCAGGAGAAGGGGCTTTATTGTTTATGACTGAGCATCATCCCCAGGCGTGCACAGCTGAAGCCCCAAGAACAGAGACCATTGCAGGGGAATGGAGAGAAAATCAAATCAGAGGAAGAAGAACAGTCCTGCTGAAAATGTTATTGATCCATGGGCGGCCTGGGAGCTGCAATATGATCGGTTTGGAATGGCTGTGAGTGGACTGGGAGAGGGAGTGGTTGTTTATCATCCCTGCAATAAGACAAGGGCCATCATCTCACATCAGTGCAGCCATTATGTCTCACAGTAATATTGTGTAAATAATGTGTCCTCCTGCTAATGAACTATGGAATAAAATGCTCCATCAACAATAATATTCTCTCTGTTTTCATCACCCCCCTTTACCTCTCTCTCTCTCTCTCTCACACACACACACACAAACACACACAAACACACACACACAAATAGAGCAGTTTGTATTATTTCTCACACTAAGGATGGTGGGAAAAATAATCAGATTCCTTGCCGGGAATCTGCAAGCCGTGCTTTGTCTGTGAAGTTCAAAGAGAAAAGGATAAATCATTCATACAGGAGCCCTAAGAACTCCCTTGTCTTTGGGTTAAAGCAACACAGAAAGCTTGGGACTTAGAAGAGTACAATGCTGTATTAATGTACTGTTTCAACACAAGTTTGAGGAGGTGGACTTACATTTAAGGCCACCGCTTTAAGGTACACTAAGATCATGTGAAATAACAAAATTGAAGCCTGAACCACCACTTGACACAAGCTATAAAAAAAGCTATTAAAAGCCAAATCCTTAGGCTCCTTTAGTATCCAGACATGGAAAATACTCTAGTTCAGCTTGAAGCAGTCTAGCTACAGTACAATTCTCACAGGTGTTCTGAGCACTTCAGTGCTTCTTTCGGCAGTACGTAGTCTCAAAAAATACTATTCAGGATTATTTTGTGCACTCACACACATCTGTGCATGTGTAGTCATGTGTATCGATACGAAGACAAAGGGAATGGGGTTTTTCATACTGCAGACTAGGCATGCCCATTGATTCAGATTCATTTCATACTCAGAAAAACTCTTTAGCTAATATACTGAACAAAAAATATGAACGCAACATGCAACAATTTCAAAGATTTTACTGAGATACAGTTCATACAGCGCATTCAGGAGGTATTCAGACCCCTTCCCTTTTCCACATTTTGTTACATTACAGCCTTATTCTAAAATTGAATAAAGAAATAAAAATCTACACACATTACCCCATAATGACGAAAGGATTTTTTTGTGTGATTATTCTTCACCACAATGTCTGTCTGGGTGGACCATTTCAGATTGTCAGCGATGTGTACGCCAAGGAACTTGAAACTTTTCACCTCCACTGCAGTCCAGTCGATGTGGATGGAGGCGTGCTCCCTCTGCTGTTTCCTGAAGTCCATGATCAGCTCCTTCATTTTGTATACATTGAGGGAGAGGTTATTTTCCTGGCACCACTCTGCCAGGGCCCTCACCTCCTCCTTGTAGACTGTCATCATTGTTGGTCATCAGGCCTACTACTGTTGTGTCGTCTGCAAACTTGATGATTGAGTTGGAGGCGTCTGGGGCCACACAGTCATGGGTGAACAGGGATTACAGGAGCGGGCTGCGCACACACTCTTGTGGGGCCCCTGTGTTGAGGATCAGCGAAGTGAAGGTGTTGTTTCCTACCTTCACCACCTGGGACAGCTAGTCGGGATGTCCAGGACCCAGTTGCACAGGACGGGGTTCAAACCCAGGCCACCGAGCTTAATGATGAGCTTGAAGTGTACTATTGTGTTGAAGGCTGAGCTATAGTCAATGAACAGCATTCTTACATGGGTATTTGTATTTTCCAGATGGGATAGGGCAGTGTAAAGTGCAATGGCAATTGCATCGTCTGTGGATCTATTGGTCTAGGGTGTCAGGTAAGGTAGAGGTGATATGATCCTTAACTAGCCTCTCAAAGCAGAAGTGAGTGCTACCGGGCGATAGTTATTTAGTTCAGTTACCTTTGCTTTCTTGGGTACAGCAAGACGACATCTTGAAGCAAGTGGGAACAACATATGGGGATAGGGACAGCATGTCCGTAAACACTCCAGCCAGCTGTTCTGCACATGCTCTGAAGACGCTGCTAGGGATGCTGTCTGGGCCGGCAGCCTTGTGAGGGTTAACACTCTTAATTTCTTACTCATGTCAGCCACGGAGAACAACAGCCCACAGTCCATGGGAGCGGGCCACGTCAGTAGCACTGTGTTATCCTCAAAGTGGGCGAAGCAGGTGTTTAGCTTGTTCGGGAGCAAGACGACGATGTCCGCGACGTGGCTGGTTTTCTGTAGACCCTGCCACAAATGCCTTGTGTCTGAGCTGTTGATTTACGACTCCACTTTGTCTCTGTACTGACTTTTTGCCTGTTTAGTTGCCTGTTTAACTACACGGTTTGTATTCAACCATATTCCCAGTCACCTTGCCATGGTTAGATGCGGTGGTTCGCGCTTTCAGTTTTGCGTGAATGCTGCCATCTATCCATGGTTTCTGGTTTGGGTAGGTTTCAATAGTCACAGTGGGAACAACATCCCCTACACACTTCCTGATGAACTCAGTCACCGTGTCCGTGTATACATCAATGTTATTCTCAAAGGCTACCCAAAGGCTACCCATATCCCGGTCCGTGTGATCAAATGGAATGGGGAGTTACAGTGGTCTGGCGTTTCAGCAGTGAGAGTACTACAGTCAATGTGTTGATAGAACTTCAGTAGCATTTTCCTCAAATTTGCTTTGTTAAAATTCCCAGCTACAATAAATGCAACCTCAGGATATGTGGTTTACAGTTTGCATAAAGTCCAGTGTAGTTCCTTGAGGGCCGTTGTGGTATCGGCTTGAAGGGGAGGTAATACGGTTGGCATTTGATTGTGAGGTATTCTAGGTTGGGTGAACAAAAGGACATGAGTTTCTGTACATTATCACAATCACACCATGAGTAGTTAATCATGAAACATACACCACCATCTTTCATATTTCCGGAGAGATCTTTTATTCCTGTCTGCAAAACTGAAAACCCAGCTTGCTGTATGGAAGGGGACAGTATATCCGGAGAGAGCCACGATACCCTGAAATAAAGTATGATGCAGTCCCTGATGTCTATCTGGAAGGAGACTTTATTGTCCTGAGACTAAACATTAGCAAGTACAGTTGAAGTCAGAAGTTTACATACACTTAGGTTGGAGTCATTAAAACTAGTTTTTCAACCACTCCACAAATTTCTTGTTAACAAACTAGAATTTTGGCAAGTCAGTTAAGACATTTACTTTGCATGACACAAGTAATCTTTCCAACAATTGTTTACTCAGAGATTATTTCACTCTATCACAATTCCAGTGGGTCAGACGCATAGTTGACTGTGCCTTTAAACAGCTTAGAAAATTCCAGAAAATGATGTCATGGCTGTAGAAGCTTCTGTTAGGCTAATTGACAATTTGAGTCAATTGGAGGTGTACTTGTGGATGTATTTCAAGGCCTACCTTCAAACTCAGTGCCTCTCTGCTTGACATCATAAGAACATCAAAAGAAATCAGCCAAGACCTCATAAATAAAATGTAGACCTCCAAAAGTCTGGTTCAGCCTTGGGAGGAATTTGAAAACGCCTGAAGGTACCACATTCATCTGTACAAACAATAGTATGCAAGTATAAACACCCTGGGATCACGCAGCAGTCATAGCGCTCAGGAAGGAGACGCGTTCTGTCTCCTAGAGATGAATGTATTTTGGTGAAAAGTGTAAATCAATCCCAGAACAACAGCAAAGGACCATGTGAAGACGCTGGAGGAAACCGGTACAAAAGTATCTATATCCACAGTAAAACAAGTCCTATATCGACATAACCCGAAAGGCCGCTCAGCAAGGAAGAAGCCACTGCTCCAAAACCGCCATAAAAAAGCCAGACTACGGTTTGCAACTGCACATGGTGACAAAGATCGTACTTTGTGGAGAAATGTCCTCTGGTCTGATGAAACAAAAATAGAACTGTTTGGCCATAATGACCATCATTACGTTTGAAGGAAAAAGGGGGAGGCTTGCAAGCCGAAGAACACCATCCCAACCGTGAAGCATGGGGGTGGCAGCATCATGTTGTGGGGGTGCTTTGCTGCAGGAGGGACTGGTGCCCTTCAAAAAATAGACGGCATCACGAGGAAGAAAAATTATGTGGACATATTGAAGCAACATCTGAAGACATCAGTCAGGAAGTTAAAGCTTGGTTGCAAATGGGTCTTCCAAATGGACAATGACCCCAAGCAAACTTCCAAAGTTGTGGCAAAATGGATTAAGGACAACAAAGTCAAGGTATTGGAGAGGCCATCACAAAGCCCTGACCTCATCCTCAATGTGCTGCAGTCTAGGGCTACTGCGCACAGCTTAAAATCAAATCAAATTTTATTGGTCACATACACATATTTAGCAGATGTTATTGCGGGTACAGCAAAATGCATAGAGGGTACATTGCTGGTGAGTACGCAGGTCATGGTAGAACTGGGACATTTTCAGCTTCCAGGAATTGTGTACAGATTCTTGCGACCTGGAGCTGTGCATTATCATGCTGAAACATGATGTCGTGTCTTTGGCTATGCCGGATTAAGTGATATTACATGCTATTCTATAAAATAATTTCTCTGTAATTAATATTACCTGATTAAGCTAATCAGGTAAATAATTAACTAGAAAGTCGGGGAACCACGAAATAATGTTTATAGAGCTGAAATCTTCCGAATAAACTCTTAAAGACCTAGTAATCTTTTACCTCAATAGCAGTCAATATTTAATCGTCACTTTATTTAGTCTCATCTGAAAGTTGTAAATTCTTGGTTATCTTCACGAACTCTGGCTAACAAGTTGAATCAGCAATACAACATTTGGTATAATAATTAATTGACTAAATTCCTAAATAATCACACAAAATTACCTATACACAGAATGTATCATACATTGATTACAAATGATGTCATAAAGGAAAATGTCCCTGGTGGACGGAACAGATACGACGGCTGGTTACACAAAGAGAGGGGGTTGGGTTTGAGTGAAAGAGCGGGAAGACTGAGTAACAAAGGGAGAAGCTATGCTATCCTAAATACAGAATCTTATGCATTCTAAATAACCGCCCATTTGAAAAAGGAGAATGCAATAAATATTTACTCTGAACTGCGCTTTGGTCGTCGATGGAAGGCCGGTTTGTCCTCTGAAGAATGTCTAGTGGTGAACTGGAGCGTGGTAGAATGGATACTCTGGCCGTCCTCTCCTAGCCCACGTTAACCGGGCGGAAGGGGTAGCACTTCTTTAGTGAATAAGAGTTCTAAGTTCATACCAAGTTGCCATACGTTAAACTCATGCTATATTCTGGCTGGTATAGTCGAAATTCATCCTTTCGGCGTGTAGGTTGTCACCTTCACATTGACATTTGATGCCAATTGCGTTCTTGCTGATGTTGTTGGCTTAGTTCTGTAGGTGGTCTTTGTCCTTTCAACGTGGGGACTGCCGGTCCGCATGTCCTTGGAACAGGTTATTATCTGAGCCCTTTTAACGTCGGACCGTCGCCCTAACGTCCTCGGAACAGAAAGTTACATTTTCGTCAAGAGGCTTATATAGGATTGGGTGAGAGGGCTGTGGTTCATAGTTTACAACCCATGTCTGTTCACTTGGGAGGAGCCTCTGAGTGAGCAGAGTGGTGTTCTTCTGACAAACCGTTCTCTCATTAAGAAGCTAAAAATTACATTTAATCTTTTCACAAATAGTTTCATTTTTAAACATTTAAATTGCACAACAATTCCATGTGAATCTGATAACTAGAATGTGTAGATTTTCCATGATACAGTTTATGTCGTCCTATCATCAGTAATCATGTCTCAGACGCCAACTGAACTGTCATCATATTCATTAAGTCCCAACGCATATTTTCAACTGGTTGGATTACCGAAATATGGTTCAGTTTCCCATCTTTTGATGTCACCAGACTCTCTCTCAATGTTGACAAAGGGATTTTCAATAGTCACATCGGTTGAGTAGAAAGAGGAAAAAGGGGAAAGGTATTTATGGGGGTCATAAACCTCCTCCCTCAGGCCAACGTCATGACAATGAGATGATGGCTGCTGATGAATGGCATGACAATAGGCCTCTGGATCTCATCACGGTATCTCTGTGCATTCAAATTGCCGTGCATTCAAACGCAATTGTGTTTGTTGTCCGTAGCTTATGCCTCTCATAGCATAACCCCACGGCCACCATTGGGCACTTTGTTCACAACGTTGACATCAGCAAACCGCTCGCCCACACGACACTGTCTGCCATCGGTAAAGTTGAAACAAGGATTAATCTGTGAAGATCACACTCTCCAGCATGGTGGCCATCAGAGGTGAGCATTTGCCCCCTGAAGTCAGTTACGAAGCCAAACTGCAGTCAAGTCAATACCCCAGTGAGGATGACAAGCACGCAGATGAGCTTCCCTGAGATGATTTCTAACAGTTTGTGCAGAATACAATACCCCATAATGGGTAATTCGGTTGTGCAAACCCACAGTTTCATCATCTATGTGGTTGGCTGGTTTCAGACGATCCCGCAAGTGAAGAAACCGGATGTGGAGGTCCTGAGCTGGTTTTGTTACACGTAGTCTGCGGTTGTGAGGCCGATTGGACATTGGCCTTTTATTGTCCCCAGCACAAGGTGCACCTATTGTAATGATCATACTGTTTAATCAGCTTCTTGATATGCCACACCTGTTAGGTGGATGGATTATCTTGGCAAAGGAGAAATGCTCACCAAAAATAAGCTTTTTGTGCGTATGGATTATTTTAGCTCATGAAACATGGAACCAACATGTTGCGTTCATATTTTTGTTCAGTGTAGTTACCGCAGTACTCTTTCTGCTAGATCATAGACAAAGGAAGAGTGATAGATATGCTGGACAGAGAGGGAGAAAGAAGCATGGACAACCAAACAAAGATACGAGAGAGAGAGAGAGAGAGAGAGAGAGAGATAAAGGGGATTGCAAAGATGACTGTGGAAAGTCCGAACGTCATGTCATCTGTATGTAGTTTTGAATTGATTTAAGAATCTGCTCTCAGAGTAACCAGTCATTATAGATCCAACCCCCTTACTATTCTTTCATAGAGCTGGACAGAGATACTGGATTCAAGGTCTAGATTCCACAGCCCTACAGCTGTTACACTCAGAGGCATAGTGCTGGACAGGTGTGGTCCACTCCTGGCACTTTTTAGCCTCCTCTTCTCATAATGAGGGAATGTAGCAACACTTCATTATGGAGCCGTTGTCATTGTCTGTTCTCTCAATCATCCTGTCTCCAGTTAGCACAACTTGCCAATGTAATGTGCCAACCGTATATCATTTGGAGAGACTGTCCTTCTGTCCTTCCCCGTTTTGATTTCCCTTTCATCAGATGATCCCGGAGCAATTTATTTCTGAGAATTTAAATAGAGCTTCAGAGCCAGGATAATCAACAATGTCACTGTTGATAAAAATAAAAAAACACAGCACAGCATGGACTGGACCATAAAGAGCCCCCATCCCCATCCCAGCAGACTCCCCATCCCCACCGGTTCCATGGCCCTCCATTAACAGTAATTAGCTAGTGCAAATTGTGTTTGTGTATCGCAGGGAGCCAATCTGTGGCTGGAGGGTCTGTCTTTTATGAGCAGACACAGCTGCAGGGCTTGTAGTGCCTCCCTCCTTGCCTGCCTCCCTCCCTCCCTCCCTGCCTCCCTCCGAGCCTCCGTGGCAGTTTCCCTGCCTACCAGCATGAGTGGTCCAGCTCAATACTCTATCCTCCTGCTCCACCACTCCCCATTCCTCATCCCCAGCTCCAAATGCAGTTCCAGTTGCCTCTGTGCCTCCAGCTCCAGCCCCAAACACAACTCCAGTCCCAGCCTAATCCAGAGACAGGAGAGGGAGGGGGGCACCAGGCAGGCAGTCCATCATCTTCCCCTCGGCCCCTTCTGCCACACACTGAGGCTCAGGCTGAGGCTCCGGCTGTGTTTCCGGCGGCGGCGGAGGCCAGATAAGAGCCGGGGCTGTGGCGCAGGCACCTCCTGCATGTGCTCATCAATCACCAGCGCATCCCCTCAGATAACGAGAGATCAATTGGACAGCCACCGCCGCCGCGCCTGCCGCCGTAATCAGACAGGGATGAGATGCAGTGGGGACACGGGAGCGGACGTCTAGATGCCCCCCCCCCTGCCATGTGGGGGAGGAGAGAGAGCGTGGCCTGTCAACAATGCCAGACACCCAGGCAGAGTCTACCACACCAGACAAAACCATACCATACACTCACACAACCCGATAGTGTGGCTCATATCAGGAGCTACTGAGGAAGCAGAGGCCCAGGCCCAGAGGCAGTGTGTGTGTGTGTGTGTGTGTGTGTGTGTGTGTGTGTGTGTGTGTGTGTGTGTGTGTGTGTGTGTGTGTGTGTGTGTGTGTGTGTGTGTGTGTGTGTGTGTGTGTTGTGTGTGTGTGTGTGTGTGTGCGCGTGTGTGTGTGTCAGTGAGAGAGAGAGAAATCCCATTTCTTCCTGACAGGCTGTTTCTGTAGATTTACTGGCATCCATGTCTGAAGTTTGTAGCCTGGAGCAATGTCCACCAGAAACAGACAGAGACAGGGAAGATGGTCTACAAGGACCAGCCACAGCTGGGATACAGTACACTCCCCCCACCCATCTACCACTGTGGAACACTGAGAAAACATGGCATTCCAAGAGAGACAGTTTAACTACTGGATCAGTGTCCCGAAATCGGGAAAGTTGCTGCTCAATATACAATATTTGACTAGAATGGCATTGTAAACAAAGATATGTCTTATATGGTTAGAAAGCTTAAATTGTGGTTAATCTAACTGCAGTGTCCAATTTACAGTAGCTATTACAGCAAAAAAATACAATGCTATTGTTTGAGGAGCGTGCACAACAACAAAACACTTTTATCAAGGCAACTAATTTGATACATTCAACTCTGACGGTATATAATGTACTTACATTCAGTAAACTTGCACTGATTTGTCATTCTGGTTCCAGAGATAAAATGTAGCATAGTTTTGTTTGACAAAAAACATTTTTATATCCTTACACGATCCATGTTTTATACAGAATTTCACATGAATTCCGACTCTTTCAACTAGCAACAAAACAATCCATGAAATCTAACCAGCTAAACCTTGTTTTACCAGGTCAAGTTCGGTTTCTGTGAATTCCTCAGACACTAGAAGGCAAGCAAACGTTGATTAATCATTCTACATTACGTATTGGCTACAAAACTCGTCATTTAGCCCACGAAGGACAGCCATCATTATGCACCAATGAGATGGGCGGTGTTCAGTAGATTGACAGTCTCTTGATCCAATGACCAGCTATCGTTTTGAAAGTTAGCTAGATAGCCAATGAGCTGGGTTTACATGAGTATGTGACGGCCATTGTCTTATGGCTGCGCGAAACACGATTTATTCTTCATTGAAAATTCACAGGACACAGGGGAATTTACGTTACACAGCGCTTAAAAAGTACAACATGGCTACCAAAAGAATAAACACTAAATTGGACTTCAAGTATACACATTTGGACAAGATTATTACAGAAATTGACTGAGAGAGTGACACGAGGAGTCCTGCACGCAAGAAATACCTACTAATTCAAGGGTTTTTCTTAATTTTTACTATTTTTTTTACATTGTAGAATAATAGAATAGTGAAGACATCAAACTATGAAATAACACATACGGAATCATGTAGTATGCATTACAACAAATCAAAATATATTTTATATTTGAGATTCTTCAAAGTTAATGTCTTCATTACTATTCTACAATGTAGAAAAAAAGTAAACATAAAGAAAAACTCTTGAATGAGTAGGTGTGTCCAAACTTTTGACTGGTACTGTATGTACAGTGCCTTGCGAAAGTATTCGGCCCCCTTGAACTTTGCGACCTTTTGCCACATTTCAGGCTTCAAACATAAAGATATAAAACTGTATTTTTTGGTGAAGAATCAACAACAAGTGGGACACAATCATGAAGTGGAAAGACATTTATTGGATATTTCAAACTTTTTTAACAAATCAAAAACTGAAAGATTGTGCGTGCAAAATGATTCAGCCCCTTTACTTTCAGTGCAGCAAACTCTCTCCAGAAGTTCAGTGAGGATCTCTGAATGATCCAATGTTGACCTAAATGACTAATGATGATAAATACAATCCACCTGTGTGTAATCAAGTCTCAGTATAAATGCACCTGCACTGTGATAGTCTCAGAGGTCCGTTAAAAGCGCAGTCAAAAGAGCATCATGAAGAACAAGGAACACACCAGGCAGGTCCGAGATACTGTTGTGAAGAAGTTTAAAGCCGGATTTGGATACAAAAAATTTCCCAAGCTTTAAACATCCCAAGGAGCACGGTGCAAGCGATAATATTGAAATGGAAGGAGTATCAGACCACTGCAAATCTACCAAGACCTGGCCATCCCTCTAAACTTTCAGCTCATACAAGGAGAAGACTGATCAGAGATGCAGCCAAGAGGCCCATGATCACTCTGGATGAACTGCAGAGATCTACAGCTGAGGTGGGAGACTCTGTCCATAGGACAACAATCAGTCGTATATTGCACAAATCTGGCCTTTATGGAAGGGTGGCAAGAAGAAAGCCATTTCTTAAAGATATCCATAAAAAGTGTCGTTTAAAGTTTGCCACAAGCCACCTGGGAGACACACCAAACATGTGGAAGAAGGTGCTCTGGTCAGATGAAACCAAAATTGAACTTTTTGGCAACAATGCAAAACGCTATGTTTGGCGTAAAAGCAACACAGCTCATCACCCTGAACACACCATCCCCACTGTCAAACATGGTGGTGGCAGCATCATGGTTTGGGCCTGCTTTTCTTCAGCAGGGACAGGGAAGATGGTTAAAATTGATGGGAAGATGGATGGAGCCAAATACAGGACCATTCTGGAAGAAAACCTGATGGAGTCTGCAAAAGACCTGAGACTGGGACGGAGATTTGTCTTCCAACAAGACAATGATCCAAAACATAAAGCAAAATCTACAATGGAATGGTTCAAAAATAAACATATCCAGGTGTTAGAATAGCCGAGTCAAAGTCCAGACCTGAATCCAATCGAGAATCTGTGGAAAGAACTGAAAACTGCTGTTCACAAATGCTCTCCATCCAACCTCACTGAGCTCGAGCTGTTTTGCAAGGAGGATTGGGAAAAAATTCAGTCTCTCGATGTGCAAAACTGATAGAGACATACCCCAAGTGACTTACAGCTGTAATCGCAGCAAAAGGTGGCGCTACAAAGTACTAACTTAAGGGGGCTGAATAATTTTGCACGCCCAATTTTTCAGTTTTTGATTTGTTAAAAAAGTTTGAAATATCCAATAAATGTCGTTCCACTTCATGATTGTGTCCCACTTGTTGATTCTTCACAAAAAAATACAGTTTTCTATCTTTATGTTTGAAGCCTGAAATGTGGCAAAAGGTCGCAAAGTTCAAGGGGGCCGAATACTTTCGCAAGGCACTGTAAATAAGGTATTTCTGTTTTGTACATTTATTAAATAAATTTGCTAACATTTCTAAAAAAACGTTTTGTTATTATGGGGTATTGTATGTAGATTGATGAGGATTTTAAAAAAAATGTAATACATTTTAGAATAAGGCTATAACATAACAACATGTGAAAAAAAGTAAAGGGTCTGAATACTTTCCGAATGCACTCTCTCTCTCTATATATATATATATATATATATATATATATATACAGTTGAAGTCGGAAGTTTACATATACCAAATACATTTAAACTCCGTTTTTCACAATTCCTGACATTTAATCCTCGTAAAAATTCCCTGTCTTAGGTCAGTTAGGATCACCACTTTACTTTAAGAATGTGAAATGTCAGAATAATAGTTGAGAGAAGAGAGCTTTTATTTCTTCAATCACAGTCCCAGTGGGTCAGAAGTGTACATACACTCAATTAGTATTTGGTAGCATTGCCTTTAAATTGTTTAACTTGGGTCAAACGTTTTGGGTAGCCTTCCACAAGCTTCCTAAAATAAGTTTGGCCCATTCCTCCTGACAGAGCTGGTGTAACTGAGTCAGGTTTTTAGGCCTCCGTACTTTGACTTTGTTGTCCTTAATCCATTTTGACACATCTTTAGAAGTATGCTTGTGGTTATTGTCCATTTGGAAGACCCATTTGCGATCCAGCTTTAACTTAACTTTAACTGATGTCTTCAGATGTTGCTACAATATATCCACATAATTTTCCTACCTCGTGATGCCATCTATTTTGTGAATTGCACCACTCCTCCCTCCTGCAGCAAAGCACCCCCACAACATGATGCTGCCACCCCCATGCTTCACGGTTGGGATGGTATTCTTCGGTTTGCAAGCCTCCCCCTTTTTCCTCCAAACATAACAATGTTCATTATGGCCAAACAGTTCTATTTTTGTTTCATCAGACCAGAGGACATTTCTCCAAAAAGCTTCTAAAGCCATGACACAATTTTCTATAATTTTCCAAGCTGTTTAAAGGCACAGTCAACTTAGTGTATGCAAACTTCTGACCCACTGAAATTGTGATACAGTGAATTCTAAGTGAAATAATCTGTCTGTAAACAATTGTTGGAAAAATGACTTGTGTCATGCAGAAAGTAGATGTCCTAACCGACTTGCCAAAACTATAGTTTGTTACCAAGACATTTGTGGAGTCGTTGAAAAACGAGTTTTAATGACTCCAACCTAAGTGTATGTAAACCTCCGACTTCAACTGTATATATATATTTTTTTTTTAAATCTTTAACTCTGCATTGTTGGAAAAGGACTGGAAGCATTTGTGTTAAATAATATTTTATTTGATTTATGCGCCACTAACAAAGAAGCATAATTTCAGCGGGAAACAATCCATAATAAGTTAATTAATCGCTGTGTTTGTAGGGAATTAATTAAATGAGCAGCCTTCTTAATGCTTCCCAGTGGGCATACATGTCAGGATCACTTCCTCCAGTTCGACAGACAGCACTGTTCTTCATCAAACCACATTGGCTCTGTCTAATAGACCCCTTCTCATGGAGGAACAGCCCTGGAGGAGAACAGAGAATAGCAAGGGAACGAATAATGTGGTTGCTCTCGTTAATTTTGCAAAAACAATGGGTGACTATTGATGAGAGACGTGGGTCTGTTTTTAAATCCCTTTGTCACAGAGGTGGCCCATGTCACGTTAAACTGTTTAGAGAGAGGCTATTTGCCGTCTGTCCGTGACATCCCCAGATTTGTTCACTAAATTCCGGGCGTTTCCACAAGCAGCCCTGTCAGGATACGCCACGCCACATTCCTCTCGTTACGTTCCATCTCGTTCTGTCGTGTTACACGAATTAGCGCACTGTCTCTCCAATAATGCCTGTCACACACACAAATGCACGCCCAACGCCTGAAAGCATCCGGGAGGAGGGCTGGCTCTGAAATGGGTCCATCTTCCATTCTGCATGTTATACATTATCAGGCATGAACCCCTGGATGTGAGAGGTCACAATTAATAAACAGTGGCTCCTCAGAAGCGGCGCAGTCTCGCTTCATAGCCAACCAACCCATTAACCTCCACAGGCTGAGACAGAGCAGCATTCACACACACCGCTTGTTAGACAGCAGCTGTTGTGGGTTGCACATTTTGCTCACCATGTTGGAGGAGAAAACACAGTCTCTCAGATACCAATTATCCTATCCTAGCCAGTCAGGGGAGACACAGCGAGGTAAGAAAACAAAGCGAGTTTGGAATGAACACCTGTGAAAGATGATACAGAGAAAGAATACACACAGTCACGCAGACACATGAGCAAGCGCATACACAACCTTCTTCAACATCTGACCCATTTAGTTGAACAAATATGCTAGAGAGAAGACCCAACGGTAGTCAAACTGCAAGTAGAACCCTGTTTATGTTTTATTGACAAGCCAAATGGATGCTTTCATCACAGAGGTGGTTGATGTAAAACCGAAGTGTAACCTGTTGAGACATCATTTATAAAGGGGTGTCTGTATCCTAACTTCTCATTCCTGTTAACACCACAGGATTATTCATTAACAGATTATACAAACACAGCCTGATCAACCAGGACACCAGTTCTTTATAAAAAATCAGCTAAATAAATAATAGCCATCCATAATACAAGTTAAAACATCTATCATGTATAGAAATTCTCAATTTCTTCCACTATAAGTGGATATATTGCAGTGCAACAGTGCTGCATGGATTCACACAATGCCCAGAGACAGTGAGGAAAGGAGGGCTTCAACAGCCAGCCAGTCCCATGATGTATGACTACCTGTGGTGCTGCTGTCAGGAAGCAGCCTTTTTAAGATGTAAGCGATTATAGCTCTCTGACCTCCCTTCTAATGACAGTGCCTCGTGACCTCTCACTGCTGCGCCACTTACCTCATCTACATGCACCGTGCAGCGGTGGGGTCAAGGGGACACGAGGACCAGACAGCATGCCAACATCCCACCAGCTGCTGACCATTGTAATGACCACCGCCAAGCACAATCCCAGCATTCAAAGCCCCCCCACCCTCCCTCCAGGGGATTGCCCCTGAACCCCTCCACCCCCTTCCCTGTCCCCCTCCGCCCAGCAGGCTGCCTGGCATGGAGTCATGTGGGCCTGACTCTGGGCGCCTCCACTGCACACCCATAAAACATCTCTAACAAGAGCTGTCAGGGCAATTAGCCTGTCAGACGGACTCAGTTAGAAATCTGGAGCTTTGTATAATATCAGCACTAGCAGTATGAGGTGGTCACCGTTGCGCTGGCTAATACTAGGGGTTGTCTCATTGTCAGCTGACAAGTGACCTTTGTTTTGCACGTCAGGGGGCCAACCAATATTGTCTATTTGGATTGATCAGTGATGCAATCTCTACTTTGTTTACACTAATCCTCAAGTCTGGTTTTTCCTCTGTGATCATATGTCCAGGGTTCTAGTCTTTCAAACATCCTTTTGGTACAAATAAAGCAGTCTATTCGTCAGTCATTGTTAATTTATCTTTTAGCACTATGCAAACCTCACAGAGGATAACATCTCTGCAATGACAGCAGGCCTTTATTTACCTATTCATCATTTCCCAAGAGAGATCAGTGAGAAGAGTATGTACTATTCAGTGGCTTAAAAAGGTCTTATGTAAACAACAATGCATTCATCACAATACACCCACCAAGTTTGCTAAGGATCTATTCAGCAGGTTAGATGCAGAGGACTGCAGTGATGCAATGTTGTGTCCCACATAATGAAAACAAAAACATGTAGGCTTTCATGTATGGAGGAGTGTCCTAAGTTTATATACTGAACATTGTCAGAAACAAATTATTATCTGATTATTTTAACAGTCCTTTCACAATCTTCACAGAATCCTGCTGTGGTCGCTATCTATGCTATATTTTCCTCTAGTTTTTTTTTTTTTTGTCTAAAAAGTCCAAAAATTAAGGTGTCAGGACTTCTTATGAGAAGTTTGCTTGTTTTTGCCATCAACAGGGCTGACCAAAGGCCCTTATGTTGTATCTGAATGCAAACCAAAGGTATAAAAACCAGTCCAAATCTCTACTTTTGAATGAGATAATAATACA
Organism: Oncorhynchus tshawytscha; assembly: GCF_018296145.1. Classification (NCBI taxonomy): domain Eukaryota; kingdom Metazoa; phylum Chordata; class Actinopteri; order Salmoniformes; family Salmonidae; genus Oncorhynchus; species Oncorhynchus tshawytscha. Next base: position 25,227,588 of record NC_056430.1, on the reverse strand, counting down.
GCATTGCAGTAACTGGGTTAAGTGATTAACTCTAAGGAAGCAATGGATAGAAACATGCAAACATGCAGTAGGTACCAGTAGCTCCATTCATGAAAACAGATTCACACAGCCTCAGAGAGCGAGTGAGACGTTATCGGCTTAGCCCTACATGTATAATTATATTACACTGCTCGTCTGTCTGCTGACAAAAAGATGATTTTGATTCTGGATCATTTGCGGTTCTCTTCCTCCCGTATCTCTCCTCAATTCAGTAAATAAATCCGCTCCAAGCTCCAAATAAAACCAAGAGTCATGTCAAATGCTACCTCCTGCTGCTATACTTTAGAATGTTTTTTTCTTCAAATCTTCCACTCCCCATTATATCCTAAATAATAGTTGAATGAATAAATGCAGCTTCTTAATGTGGTATCATAAATCCCTCCATTTATGATCAGCTTATCACAGGCATACAGCTTGTGATAATAATTTTGCCCAATAGAGGCATTATGCTTCACCATGCCAAAGCAATCTACCCTGGCACCTTGCATCGGGCTGGTGGTTGAATGCTTTATGTTCGCCATCCAAACAAACCAGATAGCATGCGCGCAGACACAGGCATGCACGCACACAGACAGACACGAACACACACAAAGACACACCCTGCGTGCACACACACGGGTGTCTGGTCAGTTCGGTTTGAAGAGTCCCCTAACTACAAAGTCTCCAGACACAACTCATGTCAACTTCGGTGGTACTTTGTTGACTTTCACAGACAGTGCTTATTAAGGAGTTTCAAAGGCAAATCATTCAAATGGTGTTTTGTATCTCTGCATCTCCCAGATGCTCATGTTTTTCTGGATGTATATCAAAGAACCCTCTTTTCTCAGCAGCTTGAAAGGAAAAGAGAAAAGCAAGAAGAAAGACAAATGAGAAAATCTATAATAAAGCACTTCATTATGGACTTCCATTCTGTTAAGTTGCACTGTATAGCACTTTGAAAAGCTAACTGATTAATTGGAGAGTGCTTGTTGCTGCACATAAAAATGAATTATACTGACATTAGAACAAAATAACATACATTAACAAGAACAGCAGACGGATAGAAATCCATACATGCGTTTTTCAAACCAGTGAAGAGCGAACTGCCAAAACTGCAATTCCTCCGGACTCATAATAAAGAGGGATTACCCTGCATTACACAACACAGTCACAAGCATTTGCATACGTACAATAAACAGCTCTTATGATATCCCATTCCATCTGTGTCATACTCTGTGAAAGGGGCATGAGCAATATGAAAGAAAACATGACAGATGTAGAATCAGAGCATGGTTGAAATTGTTGCAAATGCACTACTGAAATATGACAAATGTTTTTAAAAAATGTTAAGGAAAAAGGAGTAAACAGCTAGAAATATTAAGTTATTCACACAGTGAGTTGAAATGCATCTCTAAAGGAACTCTGTCTGTCTGAGTAGAAATAAACCCAAACAGATTGATTTTAATATCCCAGAATGATTTTTATATCCCTGGCAGACAGTGGAGCCAGCATGTCGCCCATGCGGTTCTGTGCCATGTGTCAGTTTAATTAATACACAGCCCAAAATACCATTGATTAATGCTACTGTTCCAATCGGCTCCTGCAAAATCTGCTCAGAGGCGAGGCCCATCTCTGGCCCAACACCTGTGTGTGACGGGAAGAGGTTTATTAACCATGTGTTCCCCCCTATAGGAGGCCAGTACAAGGAGGAGAAGAGCACCTTTATGACAACTGAAAAGGTACGAGATGAGTCCAGCAGGAATACAGGTGGGATGTTGTTAAACTTCAGAGAAGGCAGTAAAAAGTTTTGAGCACTCTGGTGTTCTAAGTTATGACCCACAACGCTGTCCATAAAAACCTAATTACACGCTGTCACAGTCATATTCATAAGTACTGTACATGGATTCTGTCAAGGGAGAGGGGAGCTTTCACCACTGAGCTTCCCTTTAAAGCTGAACTGGCATCGCAACCTGATCACTTTAAAGATTCTTCCCTGATCACTGGAGACAGGAAAGAGATGACATATAAGCATAGGAGTCACCTATTCATTCTTTCACTCTTTTGCTATAGGGCAATTCCATGGTAACATAATTATGCTGAGACTCAGATGTTTATCTTTAAAATGTATGTCAAACAAAAACCAAAGATTGCAATGTCAAACAAACCATACAACTCTTTGCACAAGGATGACTTTTAACAATTTCCAGAATGACGGCACAAACAGCACAAACAGTCATTCTGTTACCAAACTTCGCATCTGTTCAAGTAAATGTGTTTTTGTAACATTTTCATTGGGAATATTTCAAACTAGTCCTTGTGCAATCTTTTTTGTTAGACAAACACTTTAAAGTGAAAAATCTGTCTCAGCATCATTCTGTTTCTGTGGACTTGCCCTATTCTCAAACCTTCAATGATAACAGAATGTTGGAAGCTTTTGGGGATTATTTCTACAGGCCAACAGTGTGCCTCAAGTGAGACAGAGGGACTAACAGAGCTGGAAGAGTTTTGCCAACTGTGTCCTTTGAGCTTCTGTGTATCCTACTGGTTCTGCCTATTCATCTCAGTTTGGGGTTCATATGGAGCAAAATTATGAATAGGCTAACAGCTGTTCTTTCCAACTCTGATTTGTACGACTTTAGTACTTTGCTTCATTATTGATGAATGTGATATCAGTGCTGGTACTGACGGACTCAAACGGACTGTGGCTGTATTAATAACAGGAATATCTGGGACCAGATGGACCTAGTGAATGTCTGAGTGGGATGGTGAAAACCCTGAATATTTAGAATTTCCTGATAAAGAACAGGGGGAAGTGATCCGGTCCTATTACACTAATAGAATATGCCATTCAACAAAAATGTTGCTATCGAATAAAAAATCTGTTTCTGGGTTATTTGTATTCTAATCAAACATAATGCAATCAGCTAAAAAGCTGAGAGGTCAGATTCATAATTTCCCATCAATAACTGCTGTGACTGCCAAGACTGTCTGTGGCTATTAATACTCTAATCAAACATGGTACAATCTGCTGGCCACGGGAAGAGCAAGGGGAGGTAGGGGGATGGCTCCACACAATATGAGTTTCGCTACACCACACAGTTCTCACTGAAGATAGAAACCATATGCACATTTACTTTTCCACAAACACTAAAATTTGTCCTTGAGGACCGAAAATGTAATATTTACTGTCCATCAGTAAATATGCAGAGGAAGATATGTACTGTGCCTTTGGAAAGTATTCAGACCCCTTGACTTATCCCAGATTTTGTTACGTTACAGCCTTATTCTCAAATTGATTAAATTGTTTGTTTTTTACTCATCATTCTCCACACAATACCCCATAACGAAAAAGCAAAAACAGGTTTTCATAAATGTTTGCTAAATGATAAAAAAATCTAAAAACAGAATATCACATTTACATAAGTATTCAGACACTTTACTCTGTGCTTTGTGAAGCACCTTTGGCAGCGATTACAACCTCAAGTCTTCTTGGGTATGACGCTACAAGCTTGGCACACCTATATTTGGGGAGTTTATTCCATTCTTCTCTGCAGATCTTCTCATGTTCTGTCAGGTTGGATGGGGAGCGTCGCTGCACAGCTATTTTCAGGTCTCCCCAGAGATGTTTGATTGGGTTCAAGTCCGGGCTCTGGCTGGGCCACTCAAGGACATTCAGAGACTTGTCCCGAAGCCACTCCTGCATTGTCTTAGCTGTGTGCTTAGGGTCGTTGTCCTGTTTGAAGGTGAATCTTCGCCACAGTCTGAGGTTCTGAGCGCTCTGGACCAGGTTTTCTTCAAGGATCTCTTTTTCTCCGTTCATCTTTCCCTCGATCCTGACTAGTCTCCCAGTCACTGTCGCTGAAAAACATCCCCACAGCATGATTCTGCCACCACCATGCTTCACCGTAGGGATGGTGCCAGGTTTCCTCCTGGCGTGACGCTTGGCATTCAGGCCAAAGAGTTCAATCTTTGTTTCATCAGACCAGAGAATCTTGTTTCTCATGGTCTGAGAGTCCTTTAGGTGCATTTTGGCAATCTCCAAGCGGGCTGTCATGTGCCTTTTACTGGGGAGTGGCTTCCATCTGGCCGCTCTACCATAAAGGCCTGATTGCTGCAGAGACGGTTGTCCTTCTGGAAGGTCCTCCCATCTCCACAGAGGAACTCTGGAGCTCTGTCAGAGTGACCATCGGGTTCTTGGTCACCTCCCTGACCAAGGCCCTTCTCCCCCGATTGCTCAGTTTGGCCGGGCGGCCAGCTCAAGGAAGAGTTTTGGTGGTTCCAAACTTCTTCCATTTAAGAATGATGGAGGCCACTGTGTTCTTGGGGACCTTCAATGCTGCAGAAATGTTTGGGTACCCTTCCCCAGATCTGTGCCTCAACTCAATCCTGTCTTGGAGCACTACAGACAACTTCTGCAAAAACGACAAATCAACGATAAAATAAGACTGTAGGTATTATTTTTCACGGACACATTTGTCAAACAAAATAGATATACTGTGTACAGTACCTGTCAGGGTTGGGGTCCATTTCAAAAGCTCTAATAACACTCTTCTAATCTGTCAATATAGTTCCCAAGTAACTGTTACTTTTAGATGTCAGACAGTCTATTGTGACGAAGTCATTACTTATATTGACCCAAATCTGCTAAAATGAGATTGTAGCAGCCTGTAACAGAGGAGTTAGCTAGCATGATTAACTAACTACTAGCCCAGAAGGCCTGGGACTGAGAGATGGGTGAGGAACCTATCCCAATGAAAAGCTGAAGAGATAGATTACAGGCCTTACATGCTCTGACACTATCAAAAAGACTCAATAACCTCAATAACCAATAACTCAATAGACCTTTCTGCTTAGTAGAATCTCCCTGCCGTTGACAGTTGACAAAGCAGACCAGTGGTCAGCTCACTCACTGTCTCATTGACGATAGCACCGGTAAATGGATGTCTGTTTGCACTGCACTGGAATATTGTATGTGAGGAGACATAATGGATCTGTACTGCAAATGTTAATAAACTGTACATATCAATAAAATCAATAGTAATTAAGTGTAAATCTATAAATGTTATGACATATGAATGGATAATTGATTCACATTTAATGAGTGTCTTGGTTGTGGGGTACAGTATATGGGTTGGATATACTGAGCCAAGTTGACCCCAACATAAAAATCAACACACTGGGTTTGATTCAAACAGCTGCTAAGAGAGACAAGGTGAACTTTCCCTGTGCTGTCCAGAGGGAGAGGAGTTTCTAGAAAAGGGGAAGGTTGACATAGAGAAGTGGAGGTCACTGGGCCAGCGTGAGGTCCTCCTGAGGTCCAGTCATGACAGGCTGATGAAAGAGGAGCAATCAGCAGCGCTGCCCCCCACAGACAGAGCCCACTGCGGGAAGGGCATTAGACCATTGCCACACAAGAGCATGTGCAGGCACAACTTTCTCTCTCTCTCTCACATACACAAACACACATGCTCTCGCTGGACACACATAACCATTTCCTGCAGTTTCGAATAACACATTTTGATAATTGAAAAGACATGACACTATTTAAACGATTTCTTTATTTCCTAGGGCTGTGTGCAATGTGCATCATTCAAATAACTATTCCAATGCTCCATTTACATTAGAGAGAATATCCATAGGTCATTAGTAGAAATTGTCAGTCAAAGTTTTTATGCTGTGAATGTGATTGTTTAAGCAATTTAATAGTCTTTAACTGTAAGATAATTGCTCCGTCTGACCTGTTTATAGTTGTGCCCTGCTCATTAAAAAGCCTAATTACCAGCAGTATTGTATTTCAGACTTGCATTCACTGGCGAGATGTGCCTGCCAGCAGAATGAATGAATGCTCCAAGTAAATCATTTCATTTGGATTACAAGAATAAAACATATAATTTGGGACTGTAGGGAGCCATCAGGAAATGTATTTATTTAAGGTGCCATGAATAGAGTAATTTTCTATTATTTTTTTTTAATCATATATTTTTAATTGTCAGTTTAATAAATATCTATATCTTTGGGGGCCTTTTGGTTCTTTACAATATTTGTAAAAAATGAAATAACATCTATTGGAGCTTATTGTGTCACTCTCTCTTATTAAGAATAATTTTGCTACACCCACAATAACATCTGATAAATATGTCTTTGTGTACAATACATTTTATTTTGATTTTTGTATGGCAACATTCTACATGATAACTACTATAATACTTGTACTATAATGTGTATATTTGGTGTCAAGACGGGAGGGAATAAAGACCATAAAGACCATAAAGACCAAGAACATTTAGTTTTCAACAACAGAGATTTGTATAACCCTTGCTGTCTGTCCCTCCGACATTTGCAACATTGTTAATATTCAAATTCGATCTCCAGCTGTCTCATAGTAATGAAGGTGTTGGGACGAGACAGACAGGCGTTTCTCAGTCAGTTGAACTCAAGAATCAGCTGGCATCGTTTTTATGGACAAAGAAATGTCAATTGAAAAAAAGTAAACCATAACGAAGTGCAGCTGGTCTTACCAGCTTCAGTTTGAAGTGATTGTGTTAGCTGTGTTGTTGGCTAGCTACTCTGAACAACAGCATACTGACGAGATAGCACAGGCGAAAGTGCACATCATTAGCTCTTTTATTTGGATACATCCATAACAATGTCACTAGAAAACAGCTTCAACAAATGCAAACGCAGCTACTGTTGTTATTCTGGCTGCAATGTTTGACATGACTGTAAATTAGCTGTAGTTGGCTGGCTAGCTAGCAAGCAAGGGATAAGAACGTTGCCAGCCAGTATGGCAATGGAACATTTAAAACGAACGAAAGGGTCGCGTCCATAGATGGAGAACAAAAAGACAACGACTGGGACACGTCTCTGGCAACCGAACCGATAGAACGAATGACCAGCTGGCTTGGGTAGCAGCCCTAGATTTGTGTCGGAACTATCTATATCTTGTGGAAGGATAAAATAACATTAATAAATTAATCAAAATAACGTGATCATTAAAATATGTAAATCATTATTTGAATAGCTGGTAACCAGTTGTATAAAAGTGATATTGCCCTTGAAACCGGTGTTTGGAGGATATATTGGCACGGTTTTTCAGGCCCTCAACGAATATCCTCCAAACACCGGCTTCGAGGGCATTATCACTCAATTATACCATGGCATTGTTGATCATTGTTTCTGATCGGCTTGAAGGGCATTCTAAAGCGTGCATTATTTCCCTATACCGCACAGTATATTTGCATGGTAGAATTCAATGGCTATAGTTCATTCTTACATGTTCGAGCTAATTTTGAAAGCAAAAGTCGAATTGAAAACATCATTGGCATTGTTGAATTAGATGTTCATCATAACAAGCTAGAACTGATGGTTCGGTTAGCTCAACAAGCAAGTCTGTTTGTTTGGTTACCAAGGCAACTACTGTCTCTATCTAGTAAACTTGCTAGCTACTTCAGTGGATGTTGAACACACTTTGAGACAAATTTAAAGTATAGCCATGGTATAAAAGGGATAATCAACTTGTGGCTCTATGCGTTCTCTGAAAAATAATGCAACTCTGTGGACGATTAGTTTCACTCCGCTAGCATGTTGTGGGACACATCCAATATTTTCCATAGAACGCATAGCCAGCCACTCGTTGATTATCCCTTACTTACGTAGATGAGAATTCACCACAGCTTGTGCAAATGGACCTTATTAGTCATATGCTTAAATCATTGTCAGAAATGTAGTAAAAATGACCGTTGTGATCCGTTGTAATATTCATTTATTGATTACCAGTCATTTGGATGGTACTTTGAGCCGAGAGATGGTATGAATATATATTTTCAATTAGCAATGCTTAATAAATGAAATCACATGGAAAGGATACAAAAAGCTAAAGAAAGTCATTCAATCAGCCTTAGAGTCAGTGTGTAGTGTGGATCTGTCACGGAGGAGCTTTGTGTTTAGACTGTCTTTAAACAACCAGCTTTATCATCTCCTGCTTTCCCTCAAGGACATCAAATGACACACAACCAGTCATGCAAAGGAAAGTGATTACTCTGGAAAATGTCATATTTTCCAGTAGAGAAAACCAGAAGATTCCGTAAACCTGGCAGACAAAAGCAAAGTGTGGTGTGGGGGTGGGGTAGGAGAGTTAACATTTTGTTATTCACCACCACGCCAAAGTAAACTTCCATAATTTCCATGAGAATAGAGCGTTTCATTTGCTTTCTGTCCAGGTATCTCCCAACCTTACATTATTTCTCAATTACTCTGCCAATGTGAAATTAAGAAATGAATAATGCAGCCACACAGGACCTGTTTTCCTTTGTGCGAGCCAAGCACATACTGGGTCCTCCACGGAGGAACAAAATCAGGAGGAAGAAGCATACTGTACTGCATGAGGAGAGACCAGACAGCTCTACGCCTCCAACTCTATAACAGATGACCCCACATTTCCTACATTAATATGAAACATTGGACTTTAGAGGACAGTGGAGTAGGGCTATTTTAATTTATAAAAGGGTGCACAAACACTTGGGTTCGATTGTAATGAACAGGCAGAACTTAACTTGCTCCTGCAGGATACCACTGGATTACTTGATTGCAATGGACAATCCACAAAGATAAACCAGCAGATCAGTTGATCTCTCCAAAAGGGTTCTACCTGGAACCACAAAGGGTTATCCCATGGGGCCAGCCGAAGAACCCTTTTGGAACACTTTTTCTAAGAGTGTACAGAGGAAGTTGAATGAGGTAGAGCTGGCACATGATATATTAACATCCCCACAGACATGCGCATGCTCTCCGACACCATATCAAGAACATGCTAAACACAACGACCAGCTACAGTATACGATGCCACCAATGTATTCATTCTCACAGGCTGCATAATCTAACAGGCATACTAATGAGTTTACATGTGATTAATTGAAGGCAAGGTAGGGCATACATCCACAGCAGTCTTGACCCTTAAAAAATAAAAAAATAAACCACTGACAGTTATGGTGTTATGTCCATTGAAATGCATATTGTTTACTGTGTTTGCAATAACAGTTCATTTACTTTACATACTATTGATGGCACCCCTAAAGGCATGCTGTCCTATACAAATCTTTCAAAAGATCAGTAGAGGCCAATATTGTTCTCTGCTCCTACTCCCCTATTCTCTGGCAGTCATGTCCAAACATTAGTCTAATTCAGCCCTGACTGCCTATGGCTCCATAGAATAATAAAATAATCAGTGGTTTCTAATCCTGTATTCAGCCACTGATATGAATCAAAGTGAGTGAGGATGGCGGTACAGGCCATTGCAGTATATCTTTCAGAAATTAGAATTTACAAGTAGCATAGTTAGTGCTCATAAATTCATTATTGCTATTTCCACGGATAAGTTCCCAGCGAGACTCACTGAATCATCCGCCAACTACGACTGTCATCTGTCTCTGGGACTGTAATGTGAAGGAGAATAACATTTTAAAAAACACAGCACTTTATCACACACACACACACACACACAACACAAACCCATACACGCAAAGACCTGAATATATCACATACTGAACACACACAGAGATATGCTAACCACACACATGCATGCAGGGTTGGGTACTTTCTAAATGTAATCCATTACCAGTTACCTGTCAACAAAATTGCAATCAGTAACATAACTTCAAGATTACACAAACTCAGTAACATAATCTGATTACTTTCAGTTATTTTTTGATTACTTTTTCCTTAAAAGGCATTAGAAGAAGACAAAAAGGATCCATCAACCCTATTTGGTGTGTCATCACAGTGATCTCTAAATTGTGGTCAGACTCGCTCAGGTGGAACAAATTTAAAATTGTGACTTATTCAATGCTGAATTGAATGTCATTGAAAAAACAGAAAGGTGTCATAATGCTTTTCCCCCCTGCAAACAGCTGTTCTGAATTTAACAGTAATCCAATAAATAATCATTTCATTTTTCAAAAGTATCTCTAATCTGATTACAGTGTTTTTGTAATCAGATTACATGTAATCAGCTACTCCCCAACCATGCACATATACACACACACACATATGCAATCACACACACACACACACACAAAAACAATTGTCCACCCCCCAAAAAAACAAACTAACTTTGGAATAATAAAGAGCGTAGGCACACTTTAAGGGGCTACTTGATGTAATACAAGTTAATAATGAATAATGATGCTTTTAACATGCTAATTGATTGGAACACTACAAGCACCAATATGTTGCTTTTTAGAGTTCCTTTACAGTTAATACCAAACACTGCACTATAGATACTAGACAGAGGCAAGTCAGATACCATGTTTATTTTAAGGTCCACATAAATCTTGACGGGGTTCAAAATAATTGAAATATGCCTTGGTACCAAGGTCTCTGTACAACATTTAAAGATGTCTGGCTGTCTCCAGCATCTCTCTCAGTGGCATAGAAGAGGCCAGCAAGTTCACTATCACATCTGGAGCAGGCCTATGGGAGAGCGCTTTTAATTATGAAACAAGTCTCTCAACTCAAAAAAGGAGGCCAAACCTCAATCTGCCTTGGCAATCAAAGTCTTTGGGATCCCCACTGTCCTGCACATCAACAAAACCACAGACACACAGTAATACAGACAGAAAGAAAGACACGCATACACACACTCATAATGGTCGGTCATGTTCATCTATATAAGAGTTACTCAGACATAATTCTCCCCTGTTCTTTCCAGAGTCACTGGCAGTTGATTATTTGGATATTATTTTTTGCCCCTGACAAACTGATTCTTTTTCACTTTTCTGTCCACCTTGTCTGGACAATAAAAGAGAGATCTTATAACATCTTGGAAACAAAAGATGTGATGCAATCTCGGATTCCAAGTCAATGCTATTTATGGAAGAAAAGAATGTACAGTTACATTTTGCCATTTCACAGACTATGCCAAAATGGCACAAATAGATTTATGTTTCATAAACTGTTCCATAAGAGACATGCAAGATCTTCTGAGAAATGACAAAACACAACTGCATTTGTCCATGTCATTGCTGCCCAGCAAGAGAGAATCCAGGGGTAAACATGCTTCTCAAAATGCATCTGCTGAAAATAGGCTACAACTGTTTGATTATAGGCCTATTGGGAAACATAGCCCACACTGTCCTCTGTCCCAATGTCATCATCCACCCATGTATTGTCCAATAAAATAATTGTTTCCAAAATGGTTTAAAAATACTAATTACAGCTCTCAGAAGATAATTGTGCAGTTCCTACAACAGGTTTTCATAATACACAGTGCCATTTAAGCAAACAATGTCAATCAATTGTACTGTAGATATTTAGCAAAACATGTTGTGCAATGCTTGCCTCTGTTCCTGGAATATTGACATTGCAGTGTGGTCTACTTAAAGATGTTCACATGCACTATATTTGTAGCTGTTAGTTCTTATAAACTAATATTTTTACTTTAAGATGTTTACATGCAATACAGTGAACAAAAATATAAACGCAACATGTAAAGTGTTGGTCCCATGTGTCATGAGCTTAAATATAAAATCCCAGAAATGTTCCATATGCACAAAAAGCTTATTTCTTTCTAATTTTGTGCACACATTTGTGATAATCCATCCACCTGACAGGTGTTTTCTGTCTGTAATTAAGCCATTTTGTGGGGAAGAACTCATTATGATTGGCTGGGCCTGGCTCCCCAGTGGGTGGGCTAATTCCCTCCAAGGTCTACCCATGGCTGAACCCCTGCCCAGTCATGTGAAATCCATAGATTCATTCCTAATGTCTTTTTATTCTATTTATTTCAATAGACTGATTTCCTTACATGAAAAAATCCTTGACATTGTTATATGTTGCATTTATATTTTTGTTCATTATATTTTTGATCTTATAAAATCCTCATTATTCCCTAACATTCAACTAAAATTTTAGATGTGTAGTGGCTTGCAATAATTCATATGTAGTAAAAAACAAAAAAATAGGCCATTTTTTGTTTGTCTAATATTATATTCAAGAGGCTGACTTTTTTTAAATGCAAAGCTTTTGTTTTATTTGTCCCTTCCAGAATCTTAACTGGGTCCCTTTGAAACTATTTGTGAAACATTGCCTTACTTTCCATGGACAAACATGCATGATGGGATAAATGTTTCATGACTTATGTGTGTTTCTTTGTGTGTGTGAGTGTGTGTGAGTGTGTGTGAGTGTGTGTGTTGGATGAAAAGTGGACTGGGAAGACATCCAGAGGAGCCGTATCACTGCAGGGTAAAACTCAAAAACCTCCATCTCCTGTCACACCCACCCCCATCCTGGCCTTGGCAGTGCCAGCCGTCGGGGTCCTCTGAGTGGGCTGTGGCACAGGGGGTCCTGCTGGAGCCCAATTCCCACCAGGCTGTGGATCCCTGAACAGACATAGACGTAAACACGATAGAGATAAAAAGGTTGAGGCTTAGTGCCTCCTGCAGCTCAGAATACTCAATGACCTGATTTCTCTTGTATGGTTTCCGGCGTGGAAGCACAGTGATCCATGCAGCCAGCCGACTGGACATTAGGGGCTACAGTCGCCAGGAGCAGAGAATTTCACTGCACTATCAGCAGAACATGGGCCTGGAGGAGGGAGGAAAGGAAAGGGGAGGAGAGGAGAGATGATCATAGAGTAGAGTATCAGTTAAAAGGGAGAGGGAGATGTTTTAAAGGAGGATTCTGACAGACAGTCGAGGAATGGGTTAGGTAAGTTGTCAAATGCCATCACAGTAAAGAAGCTACATACAACCCTTTCCAAGAGGAGGGTAGAACCAGATACAGCACAGTGCATCACATAAAACAGAGAAGATAAACCATGGAACCTGGTGACAAATGCATACAGTGATAGAACTATAGCAGATCCACTATCCATAATGAATCATTTTATAGTCAACACTGTACATCTTTTCGACTGACCTTACATTCAAATCAAAAGGCCAAATAGTCTATGCGATAATGCAAAAGTCTATCTTGTCTTAAAAACAGAAGAGGAAAATATAGGCCTAACACTCAATGAAGAAGTTGCTTCAACACTTTCACTTTTGTCCCGGGTAATGGAAAAGTTTGTAGAGGGTTAAAAACCCCAACAAGGCTTTAATAAATCAATGTCTCTTGTTGCTGATGCATGTTTTATTTCTGGCTATGACGGAGAAGCTTAAATCGTCAGCAACACAAACTGGGAAAAGAAGGATGTCTTTTGAACCTAGTATCTATATTCCAGTATCAGAACATATTTTACGACCTGAAACAACACATCTACATATCCCAGATTCTGAACACATTTCTTAAAGCATCAGTGCTTCTCTTCTATTCCTGATAACACAGTGAAATGTTCTCTGTCCTTACAAATCAAAAATCGAAATAGACTAGAATCAACCCTCCTTTTATAGGAGAAAATAATGGAATTATACAGAGTATAAAGGCGCAACAAAATTGTAGAAATATGGCAAATTGTCAAGTCAAAACTGCAAGCTAACAATAAGATAGCATTGATTTTGCTCCCCAAAGCCAAACCTATTTTATGAGAATTATTTTAACCTCCAAACTGTGTGAAGCTAACTCTCAGTTGGATAACATAATTGTTCAGAAAGGCAAATCACATCACAGTATTTTGTGAACAGAATAAGCGCTCATCCTGAAAAAATGTCAATTGGATTTTTTATGATGTTAGAAAACACAGGTAATGGGTTCCAGTTCCACAATGGTGGTGATCAATGTATACATATCATCCCTTATTGATGTCACTTGTTAAATCCTCTTCAATCAGTGTAGATGAATGGGAGGAGGCAGCTTAAAGAAAGATTTTTTAAAGACAATTGATACATGGATTGTTTATGTGTGCCATTCAGAGAGTGAACGGAGAAAACAAAAGATTTAAGTGTCTTTGAAAGGGTTATGGTATTAACTGCCACGTGCACCGGTTTGTGTCAAGAACTGCAACGCTGCTGGGTTTTTCACACTCAACAGTTTCTTGTGTGTATCTACAATGGTCCACCACCCAAAGGACATCTAGCCAACTTGACACAAGTATGGGATGCTTTGGGGGGGTAGGGTAGCCTACTGGTTAGAGTGTTGGACTATTAACTGGAAGGTTGCACGTTCAAACCCCCAAGCTGTCAAGGTACAAATCTGTCATTCTGCCACTGTTCCTAGGCCGTCATTGAAAATAAGAATTTGTTCTTAACTGACATGCCTAGTTAAATAAAGGTAAAAAAATAAAAATTGGTGTCAACATGGGTCAGCATCCCTGTGGAATGCCTTCGACACCTTGTAGAGTCCATACCCCAATGTATTGAGGCTGTTCTGAGGGCAAAAGGCAGGGGGTGAAACTCAATATTAGTAAGGTGTTCATAATGTTTGGTATACTCAGTGTACATTACCCTGTAGGCCTACTCAACCTTTTGGATAAAAAGGCTGGCATGCCAAAGCTTGGGGGCGGCATTGGCTCAAAGCATTCTTCCATCGTTGTGACATTTAATGGTACCACATCAAAGACGGCTGTGTAGAAAGGCTGTCTGAAATTGGAAGAGATCATTTCAGATATTAAGAGCTCACTAATTGAGAAGGAGCTATATCAATGTACAGGGGCGTCATTGATTATTAGAGCGGACATGATGTATGTGAGGATGGAGGAGGGGTGGTCAAGAGTGGGCCTGGGCACCTGGAAGTTGGAGAATTTTGCATTTTTAAGCTTTTTCCTGCAAGCTTTTTCCTGCGTAATCATTATGCCTTATTCTATTCTACACATTCCAGAGGGGGTCATTCTGACTGTTGTAAATCACACATCTCAATATCCCACACTAAAATGCCTAGGATATTATATTCATATTAAAACACAGTACATTGAATCATAGCACACATCAAAACATTAATCAATCATCAATCAACATATTATAGCACCATAATTAATACACACATACTGTAGGTATATCATGATATCATTGTACGGTGCCAGATTCTGTATGATTCTGACTGGTGGTTAAATTGTTTAAGAAACTATGCTTCTCTGCATCTCTGCTAAAATCGAGGTAAAAGATGGAAAGGAATGTAAGTCTTATTCAGTACATCTAGTAATTGCTTGCTTTTCTAAACTCTTGCAACCTTGCCAGCAGGCATGCCAGCTAAGATAGTTAGACAAGCTACTCTAACTTTATTGATGGCCTGAAATGGCTTGGTAGCTAGTTATGTTGTTGGGAGATTGGGAACCTATCTAGCTGGTTAACTAAATAAATTGCTAGGTGGCTAGTATTATAGAGAACAAAACTTTTTTTTTTATTCATCAACAATGAATCAATAGGTTACATAGCTTGATCAAATTAATTCATAAACAAACATACCTCCAGCGAGTCCTGCCCATCACCGGCAGCTAAAATCAAATGAAATGCTGTGTGTGTCACTCTACACTCTCTCCTCCTCCACTGACTATATTGCATTAGAGTATCTAGTGTATCTTTTCTCTGTGCACCTTGTAAGGAACCACTTACTAGGGAGAAAATGGAGGAACTCTTTGCCTGGTCCAGTCAGTGTGTTCACTTCCACAAAATACAGCTGACAGATTTTATTATTCATAATTCTGAAAAAAAAGTGGGCTTAAAAATGTTTAGATATTAATTTAACATCTGAAAAATAAAAAATAAACTGGATATATCTCAGGGGACATGTGCCCTTGTGCCCCCTATTGGCATGACGCCACTGTCAATGTACATTTATTTATTTTACCTTTATTTAACCACGTAGGCAAGTTGAGAACAAGTTCTCATTTACAATTGCGACCTGGCCAAGATAAAGCAAAGCAGTTCGACAGATACAACGACACAGAGTTACACATGGAGTAAAACAAACATACAGTCAATAATACAGTATAAACAAGTCTATATACAATGTGAGCAAATGAGGTGAGAAGGGAGGTAAAGGCAAAAAAGGCCATGGTGGCAAAGTAAATACAATATAGCAAGTAAAACACTGGAATGGTAGTTTTGCACTGGAAGAATGTGCAAAGTAGAAATAAAAATAATGGGGTGCAAAGGAGCAAAATAAATAAATAAATTAAAATTAAATACAGTTGGGAAAGAGGTAGTTGTTTGGGCTAAATTATAGGTGGGCTATGTACAGGTGCAGTAATCTGTGAGCTGCTCTGACAGTTGGTGCTTAAAGCTAGTGAGGGAGATAAGTGTTTCCAGTTTCAGAGATTTTTGTAGTTCGTTCCAGTCATTGGCAGCAGAGAACTGGAAGGAGAGGCGGCCAAAGAAAGAATTGGTTTTGGGGGTGACTAGAGAGATATACCTGCTGGAGCGTGTGCTACAGGTGGGAGATGCTATGGTGACCAGCGAGCTGAGATAAGGGGGACTTTACCTAGCAGGGTCTTGTAGATGACATGGAGCCAGTGGGTTTGGCGACGAGTATGAAGCGAGGGCCAGCCAACGAGAGCGTACAGGTCGCAATGGTGGGTAGTATATGGGGCTTTGGTGACAAAACGGATTGCACTGTGATAGACTGCATCCAATTTGTTGAGTAGGGTATTGGAGGCTATTTTGTAAATGACATCGCCAAAGTCGAGGATTGGTAGGATGGTCAGTTTTACAAGGGTATGTTTGGCAGCATGAGTGAAGGATGCTTTGTTGCGAAATAGGAAGCCAATTCTAGATTTAACTTTGGATTGGAGATGTTTGATATGGGTCTGGAAGGAGAGTTTACAGTCTAACCAGACACCTAAGTATTTGTAGTTGTCCACGTATTCTAAGTCAGAGCCGTCCAGAGTAGTGATGTTGGACAGGCGGTTAGGTGCAGGTAGCGATCGGTTGAAGAGCATGCATTTAGTTTTACTTGTATTTAAGAGCAATTGGAGGCCACGGAAGGAGAGTTGTATGGCATTGAAGCTTGCCTGGAGGGTTGTTAACACAGTGTCCAAAGAAGGGCCGGAAGTATACAGAATGGTGTCGTCTGTGTAGAGGTGGATCAGAGACTAACCAGCAGCAAGAGCGACCTCATTGATGTATACAGAGAAGAGAGTCGGTCCAAGAATTGAACCCTGTGGCACCCCCATAGAGACTGCCAGAGGTCCGGACAGCAGACCCTCCGATTTGACACACTGAACTCTATCAGAGAAGTAGTTGGTGAACCAGGCGAGGCAATCATTTGAGAAACCAAGGCTGTCGAGTCTGCCGATGAGGATGTGGTGATTGACAGAGTCGAAAGCCTTGGCCAGATCAATGAATACGGCTGCACAGTAATGTTTCTTATCGATGGCGGTTAAGATATCGTTTAGGACCTTGAGCGTGGCTGAGGTGCACCCATGACCAGCTCTGAAACCAGATTGCATAGCAGAGAAGGTATGGTGAGATTCAAAATGGTCGGTAATCTGTTTGTTGACTTGGCTTTCGAAGACCTTAGAAAGGCACGGTAGGATAGATATAGGGCTGTAGCAGTTTGGGTCAAGAGTGTCCCCCTTTGAAGAGGGGGATGACCGCAGCTGCTTTCCAATCTTTGGGAATCTCAGACGACACGAAAGAGAGGTTGAACAGGCTAGTAATAGGAGTGGCAACAATTTCGGCAGATAATTTTGAAAGAAAGGGTCCAGATTGTCTAGCCCGGCTGATTTGTAGGGGTCCAGATTTTGCAGCTCTTTCAGAACATCAGCTGAATGGATTTGGGAGAAGGAGAAATGGGGAAGGCTTGGGCGAGTTGCTGTTGGGGGTGCAGTGCTGTTGACCGGGGTAGGAGTAGCCAGGTGGAAAGCATGGCCAGCCGTAGAAAAATGCTTATTGAAATTCTCAATTATGGTGGATTTATCAGTGGTGACAGTGTTTCCTATCTTCAGTGCAGTGGGCAGCTGGGAGGAGGTGTTCTTATTCTTCATGGACTTTACAGTGTCCCAGAACTTTTTGAGTTAGTGTTGCAGGAAGCAAATTTCTGCTTGAAAAAGCTAGCCTTGGCTTTTCTAACTGCCTGTGTATAATGGTTTCTAGCTTCCCTGAACAGCTGCATATCACGGGGCTGTTCGATGCTAATGCAGAACGCCATAGGATGTTTTTGTGTTGGTTAAGGGCAGTCAGGTCTGGGGAGAACCAAGGGCTATATCTGTTCCTGGTTCTAAATTTCTTGAATGGGGCATGTTTATTTAAGATGGTTAGGAAGGCATTTTAAAAAAATATCCAGGCATCCTCTACTGACGGGATGAGATCAATATCCTTCCAGGATACCCCGGCCAGGTCGATTAGAAAGGCCTGCTCACAGAAGTGTTTCAGGGAGCGTTTTACAGTGATGAGTGGAGGTCGTTTGACCGCTGACCCATTACAGATGCAGGCAATGAGGCAGTGATCGCTGAGATCTTGGTTGAAGACAGCAGAGGTGTATTTAGAGGGGAAGTTGGTTAGGATGATATCTATGAGGGTGCCCGTGTTTAAGGCTTTGGGGAGGTACCTGGTAGGTTCATTGATAATTTGTGTGAGATTGAGGGCATCAAGTTTAGATTGTAGGATGGCTGGGGTGTTAAGCATGTTCCAGTTTAGGTCGCCTAGCAGCACGAACTCTGAAGATAGATGGGGGCAATCAGTTCACATATGGTGTCCAGAGCACAGCTGGGGGCAGAGGGTGGTCTATAGCAGGCGGCAACGGTGAGAGACTTGTTTTTAGAGAGGTGGATTTTTAAAAGTAGAAGTTCAAATTGTTTGGGTACAGACCTGGATAGTAGGACAGAACTCTGCAGGCTATCTTTGCAGTAGATTGCAACACCGCCCCCTTTGGCAGTTCTATCTTGTCTGAAGATGTTGTAGTTTGGAGTTAAAATTTCTGAATTTTTGGTGGTCTTCCTAAGCCAGGATTCAGACACAGCTAGAACATCCGGGTTGGCAGAGTGTGCTAAAGCAGTGAATAAAACAAACTTAGGGAGGAGGCTTCTAATGTTAACATGCATGAAACCAAGGCTATTACGGTTACAGAAGTCGTCAAAAGAGAGCGCCTGGGGAATAGGAGTGGAGCTAGGCACTGCAGGGCCTGGATTCACCTCTACATCGCCAGAGGAACATAGGAGGAGTAGAATAAGGGTACGGCTAAAAGCTATGAGAATTGGTTGTCTAGAAAGTCTGGAACATAGAGTAAAAGGAGGTTTCTGGGGGCGGTAAAATAGCATCAAGGTATAATGTACAGACAAAGGTATGGTAGTATGTGAATACAGTGGAGGTAAACCTAGGTATTGAGTGATGAAGAGAGAGGTATTGTCTCTAGAAACATCATTGAAACCAGGAGATGTCATTGCATGTGTGGGTGGTGGAACTAATAGGTTGGATAAGGTATAGTGAGCAGGACTAGAGGCTCTACAGTGAAATAAGCCAATAAACACAAACCAGAACAGCAATGGACAAGACATATTGACATTAAGGAGAGGCATGCTTAGTCGAGTGATCAAAAGGGTCCAGTGAGTGGAGAGGTTGGTTGGGGGTCACGGCGATTTAGACAGCTAGCCAGGCCATCGGTAGCAAGCTAGCATAGGATGGAGGTCTGTTGTTAGCCACCTCTTGCGTTCCGTCAGTAGATTAGTGGGGTTCCGTGTGGTAGAGGGGATTAATCCAAATCACACAACAACAACAAAAATAAAAACAATAGATATAGTTATAGAGGCCCAAGAAGAAAACTTAATAAAAATAAATAAATTGTCCGATTGTCTATTCAGATAGCAGCCGGTAAGACAGCTAACGGTTAGCAGGCCGCAGATGGGCATTCAGGTAACGTTGCGACGGAGGAGCCAGCCGGATAACTCCTTCGGGTAGATAACGTCGGCAGTCCAGTTGTGAAGGCCCGGTGGGGCACCGCGTAGGCAGTAAAACGGGTCCGGATAGGTGACTGCAGCCCAGGAGTGATTGATGGAACTCAGGAGTGATTGACGGAGCTGGCTAGCTCCGGAATAATTGATGTTTGCTCCGGAATCGACGAAGGCCGATAGTCACATGGATAGCAGCTACCTAGCTGTGAGATCCGGGTATGAATGTCCAGAGAGCAGTCGAAATCCAGGGACATGGAGAGAAAAATTGGTCCGGTATGTTCCGTTCTGTTCCGAGCCGCGCTGCGCCGTACAAAACTGGCGATAGATTTTCGAGCTAAAGGATAGCTGATGACCACAAACCGTGGTTAGCTGAATACTAACGATTTGCCAGTAAAGAAGCTAACTAGCTTCTAAACTAGCTTCTGATTAGCTTCTGGATTAGCTTCTGAACTAGCTACCGATTAGCTTCTGGCTAGTTTAGGCTAGCTTCTTGGAGTTTCTGGCTAGCTTCTTGGAGGATTACAGATATGAGGTAAATAATACTTTTTTATAAATATAAATTGGTGAGGCGGGTTGCAGGAGAGTGTTTTGAAGATGAGTTGATGAAAAATAAAAATAAAATGTATGTGAAAAAAGTTGTAAATATATATATATACAGAACACGACAAGACGAGGACAAAAGACGTCTGAACTGCTATGCCACCTTGGAGCACATGCTACGATCTGAGATGATGGTGTTGATTGCAAACACCTAAACTCAGCAAAAAAAGAAACGTCCCTTTTTCAGGACCCTGTCATTCAAAGATCATTTGTAAAAAAAAATAATAATAATCCAACTTCAAAGATATTCATTGTAAAGGGTTTAAACACTGTTTCCCATGCTTGTTCAATGAACCATAAACAATTAATGAACATGCACCTGTGGAACGGTCGTTAAGACACTAAAAGCTTACAGACGGTAGGCAATTAAGGTCACAGTTATGAAAACTTAGGACACTAAAGAGGCCTTTCTACTGACTCTGAAAAACACAGAAAGAAAGATAGGCATGCCTTAGGCATGCTGCAAGGAGGCATGAGGACTCCAGATGTGGCCAGGGCAATAAATTGCAATGTCCGTACTGTGAAACGCCTCAGACAGCTCTACAGGTGGACAGGAAGAACAGCTGATCATCCTCGCAGTGGCAGACCACGTGTAACAACACCTGCACAGGATCAATACATCCGAACATCACACCTGCAGGACAGGTACAGGATGGCAACAACAACTGCCCGAGTTACACCAGGGACGCACAATCCCTCCATCAGTGCTCAGACTGTCTGCAAGAGGCTGAGAGAGGCTGGACTGAGGCTGGACTTGTAGGCCTGTTGTACGGCAGGTCCTCACCAGACATCACCGGCAACAACGTCGCCTACGGGCACAAACCCACCGTCGCTGGACCAGACAGGCCTGGCAAAAAGTGCTCTTCACTGGCGAGTCGCGGTTTTGTCTCACCAGGGGTGATGGTCGGATTTGCGTTTTTCGTCGAAGGAATGGGCGTTACACCAAATCCTGTACACTGGAGCGGGATCGCTTTGGAGGTGTAGGCTCCGTCATGGTCTGGGGCGGTGTGTCACAACATCATCGGACTGAGCTTGTTGTCATTGCAGGCAATCTCAACGCTGTGCGTTACAGGGAAGACATCCTCCTCCCTCATGTGGTACCCTTCCTGCAGGCTCATCCTGACATGACGCTCCAGCATGACAATGCCACCAGCCATACTGCTCATACTGTGAGTGATTTCCTGCAGGACAGGAATGTCAGTGTTCTGCCATAGCCAAAAAAGAGCACGGATCTCAATCCCATTGAGCACGCCTGGGACCTGTTGGATCGGAGGGTGAGGGCTAGAACCATTCCCCGCAGAAATGTCAGGGGAACTTGCAGGTGCTTTGGTGGAAGAGTGGGGTAACATCTCAAAGCAAGAACTGGCAAATCTTGTGCAGTCCATGAGGAGGAGATGCACTGCAATTCTTAATGCAGCTGGTGGCCACACCAGATACTGACTGTTACTTTTGATTTTGACCCCCCCTTTGTTCAGGGACACATTATTCCATTTATGTTAGTCACATGTCTGTGGAACTTGTTCAGTTGATGTCTCAGTTGTTGAATCTTGCTATTTTCATACAAATATTCCCACATGTTAAGTTTGCTGAAAGTAAACGCAGTTGACAGTGAGAGGACGTTTCTTTTTTTGCTGAGTTCATAAACCTTTGTCTCTATTTAGCCTACAATAAAAATATGCCTAGAAAACTGACAATTGAGAACATCACCATCCCTTCGGTCTTCCCTCTAAGTGAAGATTTACTGTAGACAGTATATGGTGTGTGATCCATATGGTGTGTGGTTCTGTTGGCTTCAAGCGTGACTCGTGTATTCTCTCCACCACAGTGGTCTGTGACTGTCAAAGCAGAAACTCTGATCTCTGAGTGATTCTGGAGAGGCTGGCAAAAGAAAAGACAAAGCAATATTCAAGGGGATTCACATAAAAAGGTCTGAGAAATCATTGACCTTCTTGGTGCGACCTCCGATGTCTGTCACATTTGTTTGATCTCCTTGAGAATACAATGTGAAGAACATATCTGTCATCCACTGGCATTTACCTCAATGACAAAACAGCTCTCAAACAGTTACCTAGGGGCTATTTCCAGAACTAAGCCATAATACAGTGGTAATCCCGGCCTGTGTGTCTGGTAATGTGTGTTGCTAGATTGAACGATAATGAGAGATCATTGTGCCGTGCTAATCACAGCTCTTTCTTTCCCTCCATTTTCTACCTCGGGAAGAGGGGGGGAAATGTTGCTAATTATGCATTTCAATAGGATTACTAGATCTATGTAATCAACTATTCTGAGTATCTCACTAATGACGCATTTATCCAAAAAGAAGATGTTTAATCAAAGGGTGTGATTTGTGTTGTCAGGGAGATTTGCATGCCTGTGACGGGGGGATTTGAGCTGTAGCAGGGGCCCTAAAGAGCTTGGCAGTGGGCATGTTTAATGCTGATATGACAAGATATTATGCAAAATTTTAAGCTTGACCTTCAGCCATCTTCTGTCTGAGCAAAGTTACATGACACCAACGGACAACATGATTAGGCTGTCCTATCCATAGCATACAGTAGAAGGCAGACATACACAATTTGTCTTTGATGTTAATTTACACTTAGACTTACTGAGACTTATTCTTTGTAAGTTTGTTCCGGGTTCACTAGATCAAAAAAGGTAGTTCACTGGCAAAGATTAAAAGGGTAATGATGTGTTAAAGGTAGTAACACTCCAATTAGAGTAATGTTGCTATAAACAGTAAACATCAAAAAGGATACCATGTTAAATTGGGGGTCATATCCTACCAATTTGTAAACATCTCCGCTTTAAAAATGATTTAATTTACTGTACAGTGTAACTCAGGAAGTTTATATCATTAAAGACTGCTGTACTACTATGCTATATGCAGTGCAATGCAATGCAAAAGTGATTTACTATATGCCAAGCATACATTCTACAAACAGTATACTGTAATTCTAATAGAAAACATAATCAATTAGAATCTTCATGAGCACAATTTCAATTTACATAGCTCGGCCTTGTTGAAACATGGTCATTAGAGGCACATTGATCATTTAACTTAGCACACATTACCCAGGCCTGGATGGCACATGCAACGCTAATAGGTAATTTGCCTCATGTTCTTGAGTAAACTTCTCATAGCTGGTCTTGGGTCTAGGAGCCCTGTTCTCCTTCAACTATGCCACTGTAGTTCAGGGTTGTTTACCAGAGCTAATTAAGCAAAATCAAATAATTTTATATTACCCAATACCTGGATCATGTTCTGTAAAAGGTAGGACACTTTACGGAACATGTAGTTCAGATTCAGACTCTTGGACAGCCTTGTTAATTTACCCAGAAACCCATTGCCGGGAAGCTCCATCAATAATCACGACAGGCAGGGAAACACTGCAGGCCTGACGGCAACATAAAACACATTTTCTCCCTCAAATATCTCACCAAACTGTCCATCTCATCGACTGGAAGTGACACCTGCTTTCTCATAACCCAACATTATTGAAAAAGCCAAGATGGTCTTTCCAGAGTAACGGTGTCACCTGTATGTTAAGTCACATATGCAAAGCAGCATGTCAGCTCTCATGATGTTTGTGGTGTGTTTGTGTCCATGTGTGTTTTTGAGCGTATGTTGCCAGGGATTCCATAAGGAAAATTTGGCGCCGGATAATGTGACCTGGAAGATTTTAATTTACGGTCAATTCGAGAAATTTCCAGGACCTACAGTACCAGTCAAAAGTTTGGACACACCTAGTCATAAAAAAAAAAATTGTTGCTATTTCTACATTGTAGAAAATAGCGAAGACATCAAAACTATGAAATAACACATGTGGAATCATGTAATAACCAAAGAAATGTTAAATCAAAATATATTTTATATTTGACATTCTTCAAAGTAGCCACCCTTTGCCTTGATGACAGCTTTGCAAACTCTTGGCATTCTCTCAACAAGATTCATGAGGAATGCTTTTCCAACAGCCTTGAAGGAGTTCCCACAAATGCTGAGCACTTATTTTCTGCCTTCCCTTCACTCCACGGTCCAACTCATCCCAAACCATCTCAATTGGGTTGAAGTCGGGTGATTGTGGAGGCCATGTCATCTGATGCAGCACTCTATCACTCTCCTTCTTGTTCAAATAGCCCTTACATAGCCTGGAGATGTGTTGGGCCATTGTCCTGTTAAAAACAAATGATAATCCCACTAAGCGCAAATCAGATGGGATGGCGTATCACTGCAGAATGCAATACTGTGCAGCCGTCTTCATTGACTTGGCCAAGGCTTCTCGTTAAGTGTGCCTTGAATTCAAAATAAATCACAGACACTGTCACCAGCAAAGCAAACCCACAACATCACACCTCCTCCTCCATGCTTCACGGTGGGAACGACACATGAGGAGATCATCCGTTCACCTACTCTGAGTCTTACAAAGACGCAGTGGTTGGAACCAAACATCTCAAATTTGGACTCATCAGACCAAAGGACAGATTTCCACCGGTCTAATATCCATTGCTCATGTTTCTTGGCCCAAGCAAGTCTCTTCTTATTATTGGTGTCCTTTAGTAGTGGTTTCTTTGAAGCAATTTGAACCTGAAGGCCTCATTCTCATTTATCTTGGCTAGGTCGCAGTTGCAAATGAGAACTTGTTCTCAACTAGCCTACCTGGTTAAATAAAGGTGAAATAAAAAAATTTAAATTAAAATTCACGCAGTCTCCTCTGAACAGTTGATGTTGAGATGTGTCTGTTACTTGAATTCTGTGAAAAATGTATTTAGGCTGCAATTTCTGAGGCTGGTAACTCTAATGAACGTATCCTCTGCAGCAGAGGTAACTCTGGGTCTCCCATTCCTGTGGCTGTCCTCATGAGAGGCAGTTCCATCATAGCGCTTGATGGTTTTTGCGACTGCACTTGAAGAAACTTTCAAAGGTCCTGACATTTTCCGGATTGACTGACTTTCATGTCTTTAAGTAATGATGGATTGTGGTTTCTCTTTGCTTATTTGAGCTGTTTTTGACATAATATGGACTTGGTCTTTTACCAAATAGGGCAATCTTCTGTATACAACCCCTACCTTGTCACAACACAACTGATTGGCTCAAACTCATTAAGAAGGAAAGAAATTCCACAAATTAACAAGGCACACCTGTTAATTGAGATGCATTCCAGGTGACTACTGTACCTCATGAAGCTGGTTGGGAGAATGCCAAGAGTGTGCAAAGCTGTCATCAAGGCAAAGGGTGGCTACTTTGAAGATTCTCAAATATAAAAAATATTTGTTTAACATCTCTTTGATTCCTACATGATTTCATATGTATTATTTCATAATTTTGATGTCTTTAATATTATTCTACAATGTAGATAATAGTACAAATAATGAAAAACCCTGGAATGAGCTGGTCACAGTGCACCTCAGCCATGCTCAAGGTACTAAATGATATCATAACCGCCATCGATAAAAGACAGTACTGTGCAGCCGTCTTCATCGACTTGGCCAAGGCTTTCGACTCTGTCAATCACCGTATTCTTATCGGCAGACTCAACAGTCTTTGTTTCTCAAATGACTGCCCTGCCTGGTTCACCAACTATTTCTCAGACAGAGTTCAGTGTGTCAAATCGGAGGGCCTGTTGTCCGGACATCTGGCAGTCTCTATGGGGGTATCACAGGGTTAAATTCTCAGGCCGACTCTTCTCTCTGTATATATCAACGATGTCGCTCTTGCTGCGAGTGCTTCCCTTATCCACCTCTACACAGAGGACACCATTCTGTATACATCTGGCCCTTCTTTGGACACTGTGTTAACTAACCTCCTAACGAGCTTCAATGCCATACATCTCCAAACCAACATGAAATCTAGAATCGTCTTCCTATTTCGCAACAATGCCTCTCTCACTCACACCGCTAAACATACCCTCGTAAAACTGACTATCCTACCGATCCTCGACCTCGGCGATGTCATTTACAAAATAGCTTCCAATACTCTACTCAGCAAACTGGATGCAGTCTATCACAGTGTCATCCGTTTTGTCACCAAAGCTCCTTATACCACCCACCACTGCGACCTGTATGCTCTAGTCGGCTGGCCCTCGCTACATATCTGTCGCCAGACCAACTGGCTCCAGGTCATCTGTAAGTCTATACTAGCTAAAGCTCCGCCTTATCTCAGCCAACTGGTCACGATAACAACATCCACCCGTAGCACGCGCTCCAGCAGGTATATCTCACTGGTCATCCCCAAAGCCAACACCTCCTTTGGCCACCTTTCCTTCCAGTTCTCTGCTGCCAATGACTGGAACGAATTGCAAAAATCACTGAAGCTGGAGACTTATATTTCCCTCACTAACTTTAAACGTCAGCTATCTGAGCAGCTAACCGATTGCTGCAGCTGTACATAGCGCATCTGTAAATAGCCTGGCCAATCTACCTACCTCATCCCCATATTGTCTTTATTTACTTTTCTGCTCTTTTGGACACCAGTATAGAAACATGCACATCACCATCTGCTCATCTATCACTCCAGTGTTAATTTGCTAAATTGTAATTACTTCGCTACTGTGGCCTATTTATTGCCTTACCACCTCACACCATTTGCACACACTATATAGAGACTTTCTTATTTTTCCATTGTGTTATTGACTGTACGCTTGTTTATTCCATGTGTAACTCTGTGTCTGCCAGGTCGCAGTTGTAAATGAGAACTTGTTCTCAACTAGCTTAGCTTGTTAAATAAATGTGAATAATAAAAAATAAAAAATTAATGGTGCTCAGAATGACAGAAATCTCATTTAGATGATGGTAATTTATCTACTATGACTAGGATCGTGCCGTTGGTGTCATGCCTGCTCCCGCTCTTCCCCCTTGGCGCACGAGGGCGCCAGGCCGCCCTGCATTACACACTCCTGCCACCGTCATTACGCACACCTGCCTTCCCTCGGCACGCGCATCAGCGAATTATTGGACTCATCTGGACTCAATCACCTGTTTATTATTTTCCCTATATTTGTCAGTTCCCCAGCTCTGTTCCACGCTGCTGCATTGACTGTCTTATGTCTGTGTATTACCCGGTTCTGACACTGTCCTGTTCCATGTCTGTTCCAATTAAATGTTGACTCCCCGTATCTGCTTCTCTCCTCCAGCGTCAGTCCTTACAGAATGCAGCAGCCATCAAATGAGGCATCGGGGAATGCTGGCGTCGGGTCTGGGGGCTGCCGCCGATGGAACCGGGGGTGCCTTAGCTGGATCATCGGGCTTCCATGCCATAGCTGGCTCGACAGGTTTCCTTTCTCTGGTTGTCTCAGAAGGTGCCAATCCCACGTCAGGCCTCAGCCGGATCGTCAGGTTTTACACCCAGCCGGCTCCTCAGACTGCTACGCCTCAGCCGGATCTTCGGGCTCCTACACCTCAGCGGGATCGTCATGCTCCTATGCCTCAGCTGGCTCACCAGGCAACCACGCTTCTGCCGGTTCTTCAGGATTTTACACCCAGCCGACTTGTCCAGCGCCCGTACCTCGGCCGGCCTGTCAGGCTCGCCCAGGTTGGACTCCAGGTGGCATCCCAAGAAGGGGGGGTACTGTCACGCCTGCTCCCGCTCTTCCCCCCGGCGCTCGAGGGTGCCAGGCTGCCCTGCATTACACACTCCTGCCACCATAATTACGCACACCTGCCTTCCCTCGTCATGCGCATTAGTAAATTATTGGACTCACCTGGACTCAATCACCTGTTTATTACCTCTCCTATATTTGTCATTTCCCCAGCTCTGTTCCCCTGCTGCAATTATTGTCTTATGTCTGTGTATTATGGGTTCTGACACTGTTCTTGTCCTGTTCCATGTCTGTTCCAATTAAATGTTGACTCCCCATCCCTGCTTCTCTACTCCAGCGTCGGTCCTTACATTTGGCTTCTGAACAACCCAAAAAAAGAACAGAACAGGAGATAAATGCTGGTTTCAATTGCATATTAAGAAGTATTTAGAAATATAAATAGTTACATTGAAGCAAGGTAAAACATGCCTCATAATATGAAGTAAAACGTTCAGGTTTCAAACAATGAAGTATCAGTTTTCAAAATGCATACTGCCCCCAGCTTACATTGCAAAATGATTGATGATTGTTGATTGTTGATGTTGCCTATGCATTTTAATAGCAAATGGGAGGCGCGCTTCAATTACCAGTTGAGTAATAAAAATAGTAGCTCTTTTTAATTGTGACCATTAAAAAGTTGTTTTTTTTTACTCGCAATTGCATTTACAATTGTTGAACAATGACTGTATTTATATAAAAGCATGTTTCACTCCAGCAGCAACAAGCTGAGGTGATATTCTGCTCAAAATAGGCTCTGTACTGTATGCTATCCAATCCTTTACTTTAGATTTGTGTGCATTGTGTGCATTGTTGTGAAATTGTTAGATATTACTACACTGTTGGCGCTAGAAACACAAGCATTTCGCTACACCCACAATAACATCTGCTAAACACGTGTATGTGACCAATAACATATGATTTGATTTAGTTCCACTAAGTACTGCAAATTAACTTATACACCAATAAGCATGACGGTCAAGTGTGTTTAGATCGACTGACATTTCCTTCGCTGAATAAAAAGCATTATTTTGCAATGGGATTTATTTTCTCCCTGTCAATTTGGCCTGCAACAACTTTATTTATCAGCTTTTCGATTTTTCATATTTTTTTCCAACGTTAGCCAATTACCGGCAAACGGAAACCCTGGTGAATGCATGTGAGCATGTACCAGTGGCAGTCGGTGCCGTTTAAGATGAGGGAGGACAAAAATAATTTTTGGTTGGGGAATGGCCTTATTTCTATTACAGAATATTGGATGACTGTCATTCATATTCCATTCACCCAACTCAATGTAACATCGATAGGTTTAGACTATTACATAATACTAACATTTTCCCTGTACCCATCATCAGGTTGATACAACCTAGCCTAAGAAAGAAAGTTTACAACAAAGGTGCACAGGTCGAGAGATACTTGAGTAGTCAAGGTGACAGACAGTGACACATTCAATACCGTCTTGCACACTCTTGCCTGCATCTAGCCTCTAGCTGATCTAGGTTGTGAACATCCAACAGTTGCAAACGAGTTTCAATTGAACAAATTCAGGTATGTTTATCCCTGTTTTGTTCCATTTGCTTCCGTTTAAGATTTTTAAAATTGTATTTCACCTTTATTTCACCTTTACTTAAACAGATAGGCCAGTTGAAAACAAGTTCTCATTTACAACTGCGATCTGGCCAAGATAAAGCAAAGCAGTGCGACACAAACAACACAGAGTTACACATGGGATAAACAAACGTACAGTCAATAACACAATAGAAACATCTATATACAGTGTGTGCAAATGTAGTAAGATTAGGGAGGTAAGGCAATAAATAGTGGTGAAATATTTACAATTTAGCAACGAAACACTGGAATGATAGACTAGAGTGATAGATGTGCAGAAGATGAATGTGCACCCCACTGGGGTGCAAAGGAGCAACAAAAAAAAACTATATGGGGATGAGGTAGTTGGGTAGGCTATTTACAGATGGGCAGGTGTACAGGTGCAATGATCGGTAAGCTGCTCTGACAGCTGATACTTAAAGTTAGTGAGGGAGATATAAGACTCCAATAGAATCGGCAGAATAAATGCACCCCTGATCACATGCAAAAACAGAACTAGCAGCCACATAAACAGCATGATCACTTTGCTCATTGTATATATAATTCCTTCTCGCATCTATGCTCTCTCCTCCTCTCACCTTTTCCCTTCGCTTGTAGACTTCAGTTCACAATACAACAGCTATATGTGATGAAAAAACCTTCCCAAGCCAAACCTTCAAACAATAACTGCTAACCTCTACACACAGCCTACATCGTTGTCACCATATTAACATCATAGTCAACATACACTATATATACAAAAGCATGTGGACACTAGGGGTGCAACGGTACAAAGTATGTTGTCGAACCGTTCGGTACGCCCCCTACGGTTCAATATGCACACGTGAACCGCGAAATTACGATATGCCTGTCATTTTCCTATAATTTCCAAAACGTGCTTATTGCGCTGCAGACTACATGCACCTTGTACATACAGACCCACAGAACCAGATACGCAGTTTGTGAACAGGTTTGGCAGGCAACTGCTTGGGGCACAAGGGGCTAGGGGTCTCCTGAGGGCTGACAAACTTTACTCCACAGCAATGTCTCAAAATGTGGCAACCGCAGTGACCACAACCACCCCCCCCCTTAAACAACCAATGGACAATTTGCAATGACATCTCAGTGGGAAACCTCCCTAAAGGGGACAGGAAACTGGGAAACTAAAAACAAATAAATATTCTCCCAGCTCTAACGTGACAATGGCGAGTGCTAGCGAGACAGAGAGAAGCAAATTTTAAGAGGCATCGCCGTTTCTCAAATCCGCTGTGTGGGAACATTTTGTATTCAGCGTTCAATACGATGACAAGTTGAAGAAGACCGTAAACAAACAAAGTACAGTCTGCAAGTATTGCTTTGCCACTGTCGGCTACTAGAGTGGAAACATGATGTGTCATTTACGTCGCCATCACCCGGCCGTATCCCATGCAGGTGGAGCTGGAGCAAGGAGAGTCCACTCGTTAGCGAAAACACAACAATCTCCTGCTCCTGCCTTCCAACAACAATTTGCGACAAATTCAGAAAAAAATTAAGAAATAACGAAAGCAGTGGGAGTATTCATAGCCAAAGATTTGCAGCCCTGTTCGGTGGATACCGATACCGACCTGATGAAAAAAATTGAACAGTGTTACAATGTCCCCTCCAGCACACATTTCAACAACAAAGTAATTCCCAAACTCTATGAAACATCACGGAGAGAAATTTAAAACTAATTGACACAGACACCCTATCTAGCTCTCTCCACTGATAGTTGAACCTCCAGAGCAACTCAAAGCTACCTCACTGTGACAGTTCACTATGTACTGTATTGGGAGATGAAGAGCTACGTGTTGCACACTCATCCCCTGTATGAGAGTCATACAAGGGCACACTTTTCTTAAATGTAGAGATAGTGAAACCGTACCGTGGCCCAAAAACCGTGATACATACCGAACCGTGGGCCAACTGTACCATTGCATCCCTAGTGGACACCCCTTCAGATTAGTGGATTTGGCTATTTCAGCCACACCCGTTGTTGAAAGGTGTATACAATTGAGCACACAGCCATGCAATCTTCATCGACACGCAATAGCAGTAGAATGGCCTTACTGAAGAGCTCAGTGACTTTCAACATGAAACCGTCATAGGTTCCAACAAGTCAGTTCGTCAAATTCTACCCTGCTAGAACTTGCCCGGTCAACTACTGTTGTTGTGAAGTGGAAATGTCTAGAAGCAACAACAGCTCAGCCACAAAGTGGTAGGTCACAAAAGCTCACAGAACGGGACCATCGAGTTCTGAAGCGCGAAGTGTGTGAAAATCTTTGGTCCTCGGTTGCAACACTCACTACCGAGTTCTAAACAGCCTGGGAGCTTCATAAAATGGGAGCTTCATAAAATGTGTTTCCATGGCCAAGCAGCCGCATACAAGTCTAAGATCATCATCTGCAATGCCAAGCGTCGACTGGAGTGGTGTAAAGCTCGCCGCCATTGGACTCTGGAGCAGTGCCAATTGTAAAGTTTGGTGGAGGAGGAATAATGGTCTGAGGCTGTTGTTCATGGTTCGGTCTAGTTCCCTTTGGTCCAGTGAAGGGAACTCTTAATGCTACAGCATACAATTACATTCTAGATAATTCTGTGCTTCCAACTTTGCAGCAACAGTTTGAGGAATGCCCTTTCCTTTTTCAGCATGACAATGACTCCGTGCACAAAGCGAGGTCAATACAGAAATGGTTTGTCGAGATCTGTCTGGAAGAACTTGACTGGCCAGCAACGAGCCCTGACCTCAACCCCATCGAAAACCTTTGGGATGAATTGGAACGCTGACTGCAAGCCAGGCCTAATAGCCCAACATCAGTGTCTGACGTCACTAATGCTCTTGTGGCTGAATGGAAGCAAGTCCATGCAGCAATGTTCCATCATCTAGTGGAAAGCCTTCCCAGCAGAATGGAGGCTGTTATAGCAGCAAAGGGGGGAATGAGATGTTCGACAAGCAGGTGTCCACATACTTTTGGTCAGGTAGTGTAGCTACTAGAACTAATGCATTAGTAAACCCGCTACAATCTTGAAGAACAGTGTACAGCAAGCAGTTTAGCAGTTACACCGGCAGGCCCCAGTGGCAATAAATTAATAAAACCAAAAGCTTACCTTGACTTGGAAGTGTTGGATAGCCATAGCCAGCTAGGTAACATAGCATCCCTCTCTATTTGTATCGGGTGTTTGAATAGGCTAATCTAGCTAGCTGCATTTGCGTAAGTGAAAGTGAGCATTTCGTGTAATTCTACACATTTTGCAATGACTTATACCATGTTAATATGATATCTGAGTGAGAGTAACTAACAACATCATTGGTGGGTCACTGGAGAGACAGAGAGGGAGAGAAAAAGGAAAGAGAGATTTTAGTTTATGTCCGTTGGGTTTTCCCACAGACTTTAATGCATACCGTGTAAACACACAGGGATTGTCCTTTTGCGCAAGAGACCCTACATCCCAACATTCCCTGGGAAGATATCCCATAATATCCCTGGGAAGTCCAAGTGCAGACACATAACAATTTAATGTTTCAGATTTCAGCCAAGTCCTATTTACCTCTCAACACCACAACATGTACAGATATGAATGCAAAGAATAGCGCTTTGATCTAAGCCCTCACACAGCCAACAAAACACATCTAACAGTAGAGCTATGTGCCAATGCATATTCAACAACACAGACCCACTGTGGCTGTAGATTCACCTATAGTCACACAGACAGCGACTCATATACACATGCATAAAGACAGTAGTATGGCACCAAACACTCACTTACACACACGCACGCACACATACAGACACACACTTTAGGAAACAAAAAGTGCCCTTTAACACTGGAGTGATAATCAGTGTCTACTCAGTGAATTTGCTTTCTGGCATTATTATAATGTTCCCTGTAGGACAAAAAAGTGTATGATTAAATAATGCAAATGCATTCCTCATGGCCTGAGAACCTGAGAACATTTTTCCCTTTCTTTAGACTTAAGGATTATACAGCAATGCCCTATAATGCGGTGAAAAATCTCCCCAAGTCCAAAGTTAATCTAAACACAGAAGTTATGCAATGCAGAACAGCACTTGAGGAACTCAAGCACAAAGCCAAGGACTGATTATTATACCAAAAAGAGAATAAGCACATTATTCAAGCAAATCAGCAATGGAAATCATGCAAATTAATGCAAGGTTTGCATTTGCTGGTTGAAAACGATGATTAATAGACAAAAATATTGCATTTTTCACCGAAAGAGAGAGAAGAGTGGATGCAAGGCAAGAGCTGACAAAGATTCCCGCTCTGCCTATATCCATTATGAGGTAAACATGTGTTGTCGTGACACACACAACTAAACTTTATACTATGTAAAAAATGCCATTGTCCACATAATGCGGGACATTATGTGGACATTAATTTTTTATTCCTTCTGTTTCTGTTGTAAACAGCTGTTTACTTGGCCTATTGTTGAGGTCACACCCACCTTACTAAAGAGACAAACTGTTGAACTGCTAAATTGAGCACAGAATGTTCTAGTGAGGTGAGACAGCGAGAGAGAGAGCTGTGACCTACCTGTGTCCAGACTAAGGTTCAGGATGGTTCAGTCGTTTTCTCTCCTTCAGCCCCAGCTAACAAGCAGCGTCCCTGTTAGGGCCTGTTAAAGTGATAATTGAAGGATACGTCCAGGCACCACAGGCTTCCTGTTGACCAGGGCGAAGGACAACTCAGTTTGTAGAAACACTGCTGAGGCCTTGATGACGTGCTGTCCAAAACGGAATGTAGACATGGTGATGACTGCAGACCTGAAAGAGGGAAGAAGTGTTCAAATAAGGTGAACTGAGGCAAGACCGCTGCAGGGCTGTCTGTTAGGGTTCACTGGGTGTTCAGCAAATCACACTGCAGAAAGTATCTAAGGACAATACAAAGTACCACTTTCCAAAAAATCAACCGTTCATGAAACAGCTTTCAAGGTACAGAAGTCTGACAAACAAGCATGAAATGTGTGTCATCATCTAAAAAGTTCAAAATGGTCTCTTCGTATCGAAAAGTCTCAATCATAACAGAAATGAAAGAATACCCTAGTGTGAGAAACACAGTAATGAGCAATACTGAGATACTAAACCATGCGCTTCACTGGAGCCAATTGCTCATTTTGAAGCTAGTTAAAACAAAAAGGATTGTCACTATTTGCAGCAGTTCTCTTGGTGAAATTGGGTTTGTGAAATGATGAGTCCTCTCATCAGTGTGTCACAGATATCAAGAGCACTGCCAAGATGACGTCACATCTGACCAAGCCCTCTCTATCGGCTGTCACAGATATCCCTGCTGGAAAAAGCTATTACTGCAAACATAAAATATTTGAAAGTTATCTGTCTATGTTTCTGTAAGTGTCTCGTTCTCTTTTCACTTACTTTTTCTTACCACACTAGAATAATTGTTCATCTTCTATACAGGAATCCAGGTTTCAATTAGCATTGGCCAGCATTGACCAGCATTCAATTAGACATGGGGGAAAAACACAAAATAATATATACTTTACCATTTAAAAAAAATATATATATATTTCAACTTTGTTTAACCAGGTAGGCTAGTTGAGAACAAGTTCTCATTTGCAACTGCGACCTGGCCAAGATAAAGCAAAGCAGTGTGACACAGACAACAACACAGAATTACACATGGAGTAAACAATAAACAAGCCAATAACACAATAAACAAATCAATGACACAGTCGAAAAAATTAAGTCTATATACAGTGTGTGCAAAAGGCATGAGGAGGTAGGTAATAAATAGGCCATAGGAACAAATAGTTACAATTTAGCAAATTAACACTGGAGTGATAAATGAGTAGATGATGATGTGCAGGTAGAGATACTAGTGTGCAAAAGAGCAGAAAAGTAAATAAAATAAAAACAGTATGGGGATGAGGTAGGTAGATTGGGTGGGCTATTTACAGATGGACAATGTACAGCTGCAGCGATCAGTTAGCTGCTCAGATAGTTAATGTTTATAGTTAATGTTCCACGTTCGCATTAGATAGTCCACCATTAGGGTCAGGGTTGATTAGGGAGGTCACCGCTCCTTTGGGCATGGTGACGCAGGGGGGTCATACGGAGAGAAATAGTCTCTTCCTTATTGACTCTCCTGCGTTTCTCGTGGTGCTGGGCCTGCCCTGGTTAGCTTGTCATAACCCCAATGTTTCTTTGCCACAGAGGGCTCTCACGGGGTGGCCGCGAGAGTGCTCAGGTAGTTGTTTAGGGGTTTCCGTTGGTGCTCCTACGGTGGAGAGTCCAGACCAGGTCTCCACCATGAGCATTGCCCCTGAAAATGCCGATTTGACTCTCGCCTTCTCCAAAAAGAAGGCAACTCAATTACCACCTCATCGACGGGGCGATTGTGCGATAGATCTCCTGGTAGACGCTGCACTTCCCAGGAGTCACATGTATCCCCTCTCACAGGCGGAGACGGAGGCTATGGAAACATACTGTATGTCTCCGAATCCCTGCGTCAGGGGTACATTCGGTCCTCCACTTCACCCACCTCCTCGAGTTTATTTTTTGTGAAGAAGAAGGAGGGAGGTCTGCATCTGTGTATTGACTATCGGGGTCAGAATCAGATCACTGTGAGGTATAGTTACCCGCTACCGCTCATAGCCGCAGTGATAAAGTCAATGCACTGGGCGCGCTTCTTCACCTAACTAGATCTCAGGAGCGAATACAACCTGGTACGTATACGAGAGGGAGACGAGTGGAAGACTGCTTTCAGTACCACCTCTGGACACTCTGAGTACCTCGTCATGCCGTACGGGTTGATGAATGCGCCAGCAGTCTTCCAAGCCTTTGTAGACGAGATTTCCAGGGACCTGCACGGGCAGGGTGTAGTGATGTATATTGATGTCATTTTGACATCACGCGAAGAGCTTGTGTCCCTGGTGCGCAGAGTTCTTGGTCGCCTGTTGGAGCATGACCTGTATGTCAAGGCTGAGAAATGCCTGTTCTTCCAATAGTCCGTCTCCTTCCTAGGGTATCGCATTTCCACCTCAGGGGTGGAGATGGAGAGTGACAGCATTGCAGCCGTGCGTAATTGGCCGACTCCCACCACGGTAAAGGAGGTGCAGTGGTTCTTAGGGTTTGCCAACTACTACCGGAGGTTTATCCGGGGTTTTGGTCAGGTAGCGGCTCCCATTATCTCACTGCTGAAGGGGGGCCCGGTGCGCTTGCAGTGGACAGCTGAGGCGGACAGGGCTTTTACCAGAACCTGAAGGCTCCGTGCTGGCCCATCCGGATCCCTCTTTGGCGTTCATAGTGGGGGTGGACGTGTCCGAGGCTGGGATAGGAGCTGTGCACTCTCAGCGCTTGGGTACCCCACCGAAGCTCCCTCCCTGTGCCTTCTTCTCGAGGAAGCTCAGCCCGGCAGAGCGAAGCTATGACGTGGGGGACCGGGAGTTGTTGGCTGTCGTCAAGGCCTTGAAGGTGTGGAGACATTGGCTTGAGGGGGCCAGACACCCTTTTCTCATCTTGACTGACCACCACAATCTGGAGTATATCTGGGCAGCGAGGAGACTGAACCCTCGCCAGGCAAGGTGGGTCATGTTTTTCACACGTTTTGTGTTTACCTTTCTTACAGACCAGGCTCCCAGAACGCGAAAGCTGACGCATTGTCCTGACCTTATGACACAGAGGAGCGGCCCACACCCATACTCCCGCCTCCTGCCTGGTGGCGCCGGAAGTGTGTTTCCTCCTGCTCGGTGGGAGCCCAGTGTAAGGCTCCTAGGCACCTGCCCAGAGGTAAGTTACACCCCTTACCCATTCCACAGTGGCCTTGGTCGCACCTGTAGGTGGATTTTCTTACTGATCTTCCATTCTCACAGGGTAACACCGCGATCCTGGTCGTTGTGGATCATTTCTCGAATTCCTGTCATCTCCTCCCTCTGTCCGGTCTCCCTACAGACTGCGGAGGCCTTGTTTACACACGCCTTCCGGCACTACAGGGTGCCTGGGGATATAGTGTCTGATCGGGGTCCCCAGTTCACGTCTAGGGTCTGGAAGGCATTCATGGAACGTCTGGGGGTCTCGATCAGCCTTACTTCAGGGATTTAATGGCCAGGTGGAGAGAGTGAACCAGGATGTGGGCAGGTTTCTATGGTCCTATTGCCAGGACCCGTCGGGGGAGTGGGCGGAGTTCGTGCCCTGGGCCGAGATGGCACAGAACTCGCTCCGCCACTCCTCCACAAACATCTCTCCCTTCCAGTGCGTACTGGGTACCAGCCCATTCTGGCGCCTTGGCATCAGGGTCAGACCGAGGTTCCTGCGGTGGACGACTGGTTCAGGCATGCGGAGGAGACATGGGAAGCCGTCCGTGTCCACCTTCAGCAGGCCGTAACGCGCCAGAAGGTTAATGCAGATCTCCACCGCAGTGAGACCCCGGTATTCACACTGGGGCACCGGGTCTGGCTCTCAACCCGAAACCTGCCCCTCCGCCTGCCCTGCCGTAAGCTGGGTCCGCGGTTTGTGGGTTCATTTAAAGTCCTCAGGGAAGTCAACAATCTTTGTTATCGGTTACAGCTTCCACCCGATTATCGTATTAACCCCTCGCTCCATGTGTCTCTCCTCAGGCCGGTGGTGGCTGGCCCGCTCCAGGAGTCTGAGGTGCCAGAGGTTCCTCCACCCCCTCTGGACATCGGGGGGGCCCCGGCGTACTCCATTCGCTCCATACTGGATTCGGGGCGCCGGGCGAGGGGCCTTCAGTATCTCGTGGAGCGGGAGGGGTACGGCCCGGCCCGGAGGAGAGGTGCTGGGTTCCGGTCGAGGACGTGTTGGACCCATCTATGCTGCAGGAGTTCCACTGTCTTCGTCCGGATCGCCCTGCGCCTCGCCTTCCGGGTCGTCCCCGAGGCCGGTGTCGACGCGCGGCTATTGTCACGACTTCTGCCTAAGTTGGTCCCTCTCCTTGTTCGGGCAATGTTCAAAGTCAACGACCTTCTAGCCATCGCTGATCCCCTTTCATTTTCCTTTGGTTTTGTCTGGTCTTGTATCACACCTGGTTCCAATCCCATTTATTATATGTTGTGTATTTAACCCTCTGTTCCCCCTCATTGTCCTTGTCGGGTGATTGTTTGTTTGTAAGCTATGTGCAAGATATGTTCTGGTGTGCGACGGGTTTTGTACCCACTTGTATTATTTTGTATATTTTGGTTTTCAGAGTTTTTGAGCACTTATTAAACTGCTCCGATTTTATACCAAGTTGGATCTCCTGCGCCTGACTTCCCTTCCCACCTGCACGCATCCTTACAGACTGTCGTTTCTCTTTGCTTATTTGAGCTGTTCTTGTCATAATATAGACTTGGTCTTTTACCAAATAGGGGTGGTATACAGAATATAGCCCTAACTTGTCACAACACAACTGATTGGTTCAAACACATTAAGAAGGAAAGAAATTCCATAAATTAACTTTTAACAAGGCACACCTGTTAACTGAAATGCACACCTCATTAAGCTGGTTGAGAGAATGCCAAGTGTGTAAAGCTGTCATCAAGGCAAAGGGTGGCTACTTTGAAGAATCTCAAATATAAAATATATTTTGATTTGTTTAACACTTTTTGGGTTATTACATGATTCTATATGTGTTATTTCATAGTTTTGATGTATTCACTGTGTAGAAAATAGCCAAAATAAAGAAAAACCCTGGAATGAGTAGGTGTCCAAACTTTTGACTGGTACTGTATATACTGTATATTATTTTTTATATTGATGTAACAAATGTATCATTTGTACAGTTCTTAATTAAACATGTAGTTAGTTGTTTGTTAAATTTGACTGTGTAAAACATATCAGTACTACATATATCTCTGAGAGTGTGGTGGTTACATTGCAGACTGCAAAATAACATGATTATTATATATTATTCAATACAATAATATGAGATCTGTACGTAAAACAAGGTTTTGTCATTTAGCACATGCTCCTCTCCAGAGCAACTTGCATTCATCTTAAGATAGCTAGGTGAGACAACCACATATCACAGTCAAATATACAGGATATAAACTTTCCATTCCAGCTAAACAACAGATATATAGGATTTTATTTGGAAAACAATCTGAAACCTATTAACTACCAATCTGAGAACAGTTAAATTATACACGCTCATGAAAGTAGCCATAAGCAATCATTTCTGATGAAAAACAAACATTTACAAAATTGGTGTATATAGCATGAGGTTTGTAATAGCCTTGGTTATTTGTTAAATATAAGATACTTCTATTTGTAGGTTATTTTCAATGTGTGACCACATTTAATAACATAAATGTGAAGTAACAAAACGACATGCAACTGAATGCTAAGTAGTGCTAAGCACAGGTATTCCCAAACTGGGGTACATCGGGGGTACACCAAATAAAAATGTGATTCACGTTTTTAAAAATTGAAACATAAAATCCAACGGGGCTATACATTTGGGTGAGGTTTTTTTCTCACCTGAGTAGCCATATTTCACTGCCAAAAATAACATTAAACCATCTAGTGTTCAGTGAAATAAGAACACAATGTCAAATACAGGTAGCCTAGTTAAATAAATGCTACTACTAGCAGTACTACACCTGCATCTGTCGACAACACAAGTTGTTCTGTTTCCACGAGCACATCCAATGCTAGCATCAGTAATTCTACATTTGCTGTTAGCCCAGCAAGCATGGGCACTGACAGTTGTGAATCTGATGCAGCCGAAGACCTACTGTCCCCTTACCCAGGAAAGCACCAAACAGACAGGGACGTTGGACCATCGAAGAAGCGCAACTATGATGAGAACTACAGTCATGGCCAAAAGTTTTGAGAATGACACAAATACTAATTTCCACAAAGTTTGCTGCTTCAGTGTCTTTAGATATTTTTATCAGATGTTACTATGGAATACTGAAGTATAATTACAAGCATTTCAGTGTCAAAGGCTTTCATTGACAATCACATGAAGTTGATGCAAAAAGTCAATATTTGCAGTGTTGACCCTTCTTTTTCAAGACCTCTGCAATCCGCCCTGGCATGCTGTCAATTAACTTCTGGGCCACATCCTGACTGATGGCAGCCCATTCTTGCATAAGCATTGCTTGGAGGTTGACAGAATTTGTGGGTTTTTGTTTGTCCACCCGCCCCTTGAGGATTGACCACAAGTTCTCAATGGGATTAAGGTCTCGGGAGTTTCCTGGCCATGGACGCAAAATATCGATGTTTTGTTCCCCGAGCCACTTAGTTATCACTTTTGCCTTATGGCAAGAAAAGGAATTGTTCGTCACCAAACTGTTCCTGGATGGTTGGGAGAAGTTGCTCTCGGAGAATGTGTTGGTACCATTCTTTATTCATGGCTGTGTTCTTAAGCCCACTCCCTTGGCTGAGAAGCAACCCCACACATGAATGACCTCAGGATACATTACTGTTGACATGACACACGACTGATGGTAGTGCTCACCTGGTCTTCTCTGGACAAGCTTTTTTCCGGATGCCCCAAACAACCGGAAAGGGGATTTATCAGAGAAAATGACTTTACCCCAGCAGAGGTGTATGTAGAGGGCAAGTTGGTTAGGATGATATCTATGAGGGTACCCGTGTTTACGGGTTTGGGGTGGTACCTGGTAGGTTCATTGATAATTTGTGTGAGAATGAGGGCATCAAGGGTACAGACCTGGATAGTAGGACAGAACTTTGCAGGCTATCTCTGCAGTAGATTGCAACACCGCCTCACAGCGCCTGGGGAATAGGAGTGGAGCTAGGCACTGCAGGGCCTGGATTCACCTCTACATCACCAGAGGAACAGAGGAGTGAAGGGATGAAGGGTGGGTTGTCCTGATTCTTCTCCCCATCAGTAGATCAGCCGGGCTGAAACCTGTCGATGTTGGGGGAGTGGCTCTGTACGTCAGCAGAGTGAGAAGAGGGTCTGTCTGCTTGAGCATCCACTTGGCTGTCTGTACAGCTCTCTCCTCATGTCCATTACTCTGTGGGAAGTGGGGCCACTTGTCAAATGTATGAAGTAATACTCCTTACTGAGTTATTTTAGCCCTGTACTTGCCAACTGGGGGCCATTATCGCTAACCATACTGTTGAAATGGGTGCCATTATCGCTAAACATGCTGTTGAACTGGGGGACAATATCGCGACTGGTTTCCAGTCCTCAACATGCTTTTGAAGTAGGACACCTCTACTCCGCAGCTGCTGGCATCAGCTAACATTGCTGTAGGCTTCCTAGAATCATAATAAGTTAACACAGGAGCAGTGGTTAGTGAGTGTTTAAGTCTCTGAAATGCTGCCTCCTTTGTGTGTGTCCCCTGGCCCACTCTACCTTTGTTTTGAGGAGCTCGTAGAGCGGCTGCCCCACAGTAGATGGCCCCGGAATGTATTTCCCCAGATACTGTACCATCCTGAGGAAACGCTTCAGCTTGCATACTTGCATATGGTCTGGGGCTGGGGGAAGTTGCTTATCCCCATGACCTTTTCCAGGTCTGGCCTGCTTCTGTTTATGTCAATGATGTGCCCCAGGAAGAAAAGCTGGCTTTGTTTGAACTTACACTTGTCGTTGTTGAGCTTGAGGCCTGTTGCTTCAACGACTGAGCACATTTCCCAGGCACTTGTCATGTTTCTGCTCAGAGTTGGCATAGATCGGTACATCGTCCATGTATGTAGCCACACCCTCGAGCCATAAAGAGTTTCCGTCATTTTCCTTTGAAAAATCTTGGGGGCACTGGTTATCCCAAACGGGAGAAGTTTGAAACAGTATCTCCCAAAAGGAGTGAGTAGTCAGTCAGAAAGTAGTCAGCTTGCTACTCTCCTAATGGAGAAGGATTTGGTAGAACCCACTAGTTGCATCTAGCGGGGTGAACACTTCGGCTCCTGACAGTTTTGACACGATTTCCTTCTTTTCACTACTTTGTTCAGTGGTTTTAGATCGACACAGATTGGTATGTTGTCATTTGGCTTTAGCACTGGCAACATAGCAGCACCATTGTGTCGGCTCTATTACTTTTACCGCTATGTCCTCATTTTCCATGAGATTTAGCTCCCTTTTCACATGAACCATTAGCTGGGCATACTCTTTTAAGACTATTTTCACTGGTTCAGTTTTTAGCTTCCCGCAGCACCCAAAAACA
This sequence comes from Oncorhynchus tshawytscha, assembly GCF_018296145.1. Taxonomy (NCBI): domain Eukaryota; kingdom Metazoa; phylum Chordata; class Actinopteri; order Salmoniformes; family Salmonidae; genus Oncorhynchus; species Oncorhynchus tshawytscha. Next base: position 25,184,936 of record NC_056430.1, on the reverse strand, counting down.
TCACTGACCTCATCTATGCATGTAACCAGGCCTATATCTACAGCAGTTACACGGCTAAGCCAACTGGGGGCCATTATCGCTAACCATACTGTTGAACTCCTCCCCCTCCACCCCCTCCTGGTATCACATACACAAGGAAACTGTACTGTTGTCCCTTATAACTAGGGTTAGCCTGAAACTGACCTAGACACTTTAACTCGACCCCTGGGGTGTTCAGATGCACTTCAGCAGGGTGCAATTTTCTCCTCAGTGAGAGTTGGTTAAAAGTCTCTTCACTAATAATGCTTGTGTCTGTGCCTGTGTCTATTTTAAAGCTTGTAGGGATGCCCCCTATGTTGAGCAGTGCAGTCACTAGCCTCCTTGCTAACTGAGCCCAGAACATGGACTTGATCTATCTCTTCTGTGATGTCACAGATTGTGGTTTGCTTTTCCACACACATTACCAATGTCCTTTCTTATTTTAGTTGTTGCAAGTGCTTTTGAACGCTGAGCATTTTCCCAGCATGTGTGCTTTTACCACATCTTTCACAGTTCCTTGCATTGTGGCTTGTTTTAGTGCCACTATATCCTTGACTCAAGCCTTTTTTCTCCCCATAGCCTGCTCTCGTTCTTTTGGAGATGCTGCTAGCTACCTACTGTATTAGCCCGTGCTGCTGTTCCCCCATCTGCAAGCTAATCTGCTTAGCAACATCCCCCGACTGCCGCACTTTTTGAATAGCCTGTGCTAACGTCAATGTCAGTACCAACTGTAACTTTTGAGAGAATTCTTTGTCTGTGATGCCCACTACTAAACGGTCTCGGATATGTTCTTCCCTTTTAGCACCGAAATCACAGTTCTCAGATAGCTCATAAGGAGCTCTGATGTACAGTACATTCTGCCTTTTCTCTCTCTCTCTCTGGCTGCATTGGTAAAAACATACGCGCTTGTTAGTGAGATTCCGTTGTGGAATGAAGTAGTTGTCATACTTTCCCAACACTATATCAAAGTTTGTTTCATCCTCCTCCTGAGCGAATTCAAATGAGCTGAGTATTTTCTCTGCCTCACTGCCCACTTCGTAGATTAGCGAACTGACCTGGACGACTCCATCATCTTTGTCCAGTTTTGTCGTAGTCCTGAAACGGCAGAATCTCTGTCTCCACTCCGGCCATTCTGCGAGGCTTTCAAACTTGAATTGCTTTGGCGGGTTTAACTTTTTTGTCGTCCTTGTCGTTAGATTTGATGGTCGGCTACACAAAGTCTACTTCAGACACCATGTGATGGCCTTGGTTATAGTAAATATAAGATACCTTTATTTGTAGGTTATTTTCAATGTGTTAAGTAGTCATGTTCTCAACTGCACTCATCCTCTAGCGCAGTGGTTCCCAACCTTTTTCGGTTACTGTACCACCAACTAAATGTTGCTCTGCCCGGGGGACCCTTAAGTACCGCCTCAAGTGCATTTTACCATTAGGCCTATGTTCTCATGAGTCTTCTCAAGTACCCTCTGTGGATAGGCCAAGTACCCCCAGGGGTCCTAGTACCCCTGGTTGGGGGAACCCATTAATCACAAGGATAGATAATAACCAAGTAGCAGCAGCATATGATGAGTGTAAAAGTGTGTGTGTGTGTATTTGTGTGTGTGCGCATAGCAGAGTGCAGAGCGAACAGGTAGCAGAGTGAACAGTCTGTGGCTTGGGTGTCTGAAGTCTTTGACAATCTTCTTCTGACACCGCCTGATATAGAGGTCCAGGATGGCAGTGAGCTTGGCCCCAGTGATTTACTGGACCATCCACACCACTGTCTGTAGCGCTTTGCGTTCAAGGGCGGTGCATTTGCCAAACCAAGCTTTGATGCAGCCAGTTAAGATTCACTAGATTGTGCAGCTGTAGAACTTGTTGAGGATCAGAGGGCCCATGTGAAATAATTTCAGCCTCCTGAGGGGGAAGAGGCGCTGTAGTGCCCTCTTCACAACTTTGCGGGTGTGTGTGGACCATGTTAAGTCCTTAGTGATGTGTATGCCAAGGAACTTGAAGCTTTTGACCCACTCCACTACAGCCCCATCAATGTGGATGGGGGCGTGCTTTCCCCTCTTTCTACTGTTGTCCACAATCAGCTATTGTTATTGTTGACCTAGCACATGATCAATCTCTGACCTCCTCTCTGTAGGCTCCGTGTCATCAGCAAACTTGATGATGGTGTTGAAGTTGTGCGTGGCCATGCAGTCGTGGGGGAACAAGGAGTGCTGGAGGGTATTATGCACGCACCCCTGAAGGGCCCTGTATTGAGGGTCAGCATGGCGGATGTGTTGTTGCCTACCCTCATCACCTGGGGCCGGCCTGTCAGGAAGTCCAGGATCCAGATGCAGAGGGAGGTGTTCAGTCCCAGGGACCCGAGCATGGTGATGAACTTTGAGGGGACTATGGTGTTGAACGTTGAGCTGTAGTCTATAAACAGCATTCTCACATAGAAATGTCCCCTCTTGTCCAGGTGGGAGACGGCAGTGTGAAGTGCAATTGAGATTGCTGTCTTCTGTGAATCTGTTGGGGCAGCATGCAAATTGGTGTGGGTGTCTGGGTTGATGGTGTTAATGTGTGTCATGACCAGCTATGTAAAGCACTTTATAATAACAGATGTGAGTGCTACAGGGCGATAGTTATTTCGGTAGATTACATTGGAGTTCTCAGGAACAGGGACAATGATGGTCAGCTTGAAACATGCTGGGACAAGGATAGATTGAAAATGTCATTGAAGACACATGCCAGCTGGCTGGTCTGTGTATGTTCTACGGTATTCCGTCTGGCCCGTCGGCTTTGCAAGTGTTAACCTGTATTTATTTATGCTGCAGTAGTTTATGTGTTGGGGGCTAGGGTCAGTCTGTTATATCTGGAGTATTTCTCCTGTCTTATCCGGTGTCCTGTGTGAATTTCTCTCTAATTCTCTCTTTCTCTCTTTCTTTCTTTCTCTATCTCGGGGGACCTGAGCCCTAGGACCATGCCTCAGGACTACCTGGCATGATGACTCCTTGTTGTCACCAATCCACCTGGCCGTGCTGCTGCTCCAGTTTCAACTGTTCTGCCTGTGGCTATGGAACCCTGACCTGTTCACTGTGATTACTATTATTTGGCCATGCTGGTCATTTATGAACATTTGAACATTTGGCCATGTTCTGTTATAATCTCCACCCGGCATAGCCAGAAGAGGACTGGCCACCCCTCATAGCCTGGTTCCTCTCTAGGTTTCTTCCTAGGTTTTGGCCTTTCTAGGGAGTTTTTCCTAGCCACCGTGCTTCTACACCTGCATTGCTTGCTGTTGGGGCTTTAGGCTGGGTCTCTGTACAGCACTTTGATATATCAGCTGATGTAAATTTGATTTGATTTAAAAGTTTTACTCACATCGGTCATGGAGAGCGAGATCACACAGTCATTCCGAACAACAGGGGCTTTCATGCAAGACTCTGCATTGTTTTCCTCAAAGTGAACATAAAATGTATTCGTATAGTCACTGTGGGGAAGATGTCGTCTATGCACTTATTGATGAACCGTGTGACTGATGTGGTAAACTACTCAATATTATCAGATGAGTCCCAGGACATTTACCAGTCTGTACTAGCAAAACAGTCTTGTAGCCTTGTGTTTGCTTTATCAGACCATCAGACCACTTCTGTATTGATCACGTCACTGGTACTTCCTGTTTGGGCTTTTGTTTGTAACCAGGAAGCAGGAGGATAGAGTCATGGTATGATTTGCCGAAAAAGAGGTTGAGGGCCTTGTATGTTGTTCTGTGGGTAGAATAATAGTGGTCTAGAGTTTTAGCGTCCTTAGTGGCGCAGGAGACGTGTAGGTAGAAGTGAGGTAGAAACGCAGAAACGCTGCCTCTGGGTAGTGGTTTCCTGTTTGTTTATGGCCCAATACAGTTTGTTGAGTGACAAAGTGGTGTTGACTTGTGGAAGGATGTAGACAGCTGTGATAATAAGTACAGATAAGAACTCTCTTTGTAGGTAAATAAAAGTCTGCAGCTTACCATGAGGTATTCCATATCAGGTGAGCAAAAGCTCGATATTTCCTTCACACTGGAAGCAGTGCAGAAGTTTTTGTTTATGAAGAGGCACACCTCTCCAACTTTGGAATTGCCTGAGGCTGCGGTCATCTGTCATCTGATCGTGCCGTTGCATGGAGAAACCACTGAGTACTATGTTCATAGATTGAGCCAGCCAAGTTTCTGCAAGGCATATAATATTGCAGTTTTTGAAGTCTCTCTAATAGGAGACTCTCAAACGAAGCTCATCCATCTTATTCTTGCAACTCTCTCTAAACTATAACTAGGGCCCAGTTATAGTTTCCTGTTTAGACCAGTATGTCAAAGTCCTAGGTACACACAGCTGGCTACATAATGTGCTGTGGTATAGTCTGCACCAATGGCCTACCTACACAAGTGCATGATTTTGAGGCTGAAAATGAAATTCAAAAGCACAGAGTGTGTAAAATTACTAGAGTAAAAAATAAACAAAAAATCCTCTAGGATGCATCCCTCTCTAAAACCGTTCTAACGTGACCGCTCAATTTAATTACACCTAATGACTGTGAGAGGATCCACTTTTGAAATGTGTGAATTACTTATTGTAATGAGGTTAAATGAGGCCTAAGCGATTACACGGGCCTGTCTCCGAGGGCTCTGCGGCCCAACAGAGGCTGCATGGGAGAGGAGACTAAGGAGATGGGCTGAGGCCTGGAGATAATCACGCCGTGTTTCTCTCTCTCAGCATCTCCGTCACACTCTCTCCGTTTCCGCACTCTCTGAACTGCAACATGGTGCCTTTGGTACAGTAAGCACACATAGAGAGAGAGAAGCAAAAGTGAGATGGAACTTGAGAAAGAGAAAGAGAGAAGCTGAGCCCTGGGTGGATTTGGAACTGGTCCCAGAAGACACATTCACACACAAGCTCACCAGCTGTCTCCTGCATTAATATTCCAAATGGACTCCAACAATTCCACAACGACAAATTTGAATGAAGAATTGAGTTTATTGTGTGTGTGTGTGTGTGTGTGTGTGTGTGTGTGTGTGTGTGTGTGTGTGTGTGTGTGTGTCAGTGGAGGCTCCTCAGAGGAGGAAGGGGAGGACCATCCCACTCAGTGAATTTCTGAAAAAGTTTAATAGTGTAACATTAAAATAGTTGTCATTTTTAGATAAAACTACACTAAATATATTCACGTCACCAAATAATGGATTAATACTCACTGCTTTGTAATGAAGGTATATAGTAGCCTCAAATAATGTAGCCGGTGGACAGCTATTTTCCACCCTCCTCTGGGTACATTGACTTGAATACAAAACCTAGAGTAGGAGGCTCATGGTTCCCTCCCCCTTCCATAGACTTAAACAGTAATTGTGAAATCTTCCAGAGGACGTCCTCTAACCTACAGTATTAGAGCTTGTGCAGCATGAACTGACATCTTGTCCATCCAATCAAATGATCAGAAATTGAATCTAGTACTGAAAGCATAAGCTACGGCTAGCAAGCACTGCAGCGCATAAAGGGCCGGGTCTTTAGTCAGGTTGGTAGTCATTTAGGAACACTAAGGTAACCTGCCTAAATGACTACTGACCCGCAGCAGTCACGTTTGTAGCCATGAAGTACCTTGAGAGGCTGGTCATGGCTCACATCAACACCATCATCCCAGAAACCTTAGAACCACTCCAATTTGCATACTGCCCCAACAGATCCACAGATGATGCCTTCTCTATTGCACTCCACACTGCCCTTTCCCACCTGGAAAGAAGGAACACCTATGTGAGAATGCTATTCATTGACTACAGCTCAGTGTTCAACACCATAGTGCCCTCAAAGCACATCAATAAGCTAAGGACCCTGGGACTAAACACCTCCCTCTGCAACTGGTTCCTGGACGTCCTGACGGTCCGCCCCCAGGTGGTAAGGGTAGGTAACAACACATCCGCCAAGCTGATCTTCAACACAGGGGCCCCTCAGGGGTGCGTGTACAGCCCCCTCCTGTACTCCCTGTTCACTCATGACTGTACGGCCAGGCACAACTCCAAAACCATCATTACATTTGCCGATGACACAACAGTGGTAGGCCTGATCACCGACAACGATGAGACAGCCTATAAGGAGGAGGTCAGAGACCTGACCGTGTGGTGCCAGGACAACAACCTCTCCCTCAATGTGATCAGGACAAAGGAGATGATTGTGGACTACAGGAAAAAGAGGACCGAGCATACCCCCATTTTCATCATCCATGCTGTAGAGGAGCAGGTTGGTGTCCACATCACCAACAAACTTACATGGTCCAAGCACACCAAGACAGTCATGGAGAGGGCACAACAAAACCTATTCATCATCGGGGCCAAACTTCCTGCCATCCAGGACCGCTATACCAGGCAATGTCAGAGGAAGGCCCTAAAAACTCCAGCCACCCTAGTCATAGACTGTTTTCTCTGCTACCGTACAGAAAGCTGTACTGGAGCGCCAAGTCTAGGTCCAAGAGGCTTCTAAACAGCTTCTACCCCAAGCCATTAGACTCCTGAACAGCTAATCAAATGGCTACCCAGAATATTTGTATTGCCCCCCCCCCCCCTTCTATGCTGCTGCTACTCTCTGTTCTTATCTATGCATAGTCACTTTAATAACTCTACCTACACATACATATTACCTCAATTACCTCGACACCAGTGCCCCCGCTCATTGACTGTACCGGTACCCCCTGTATATAGCCCCACAATTGTTATTTACTGCTGCTCTTTAATTATTCGTTATTCTTGTCTCTTACTTTTTTTGTAGGCATTGTTGGTTAAGGGCTTGTAAGTAAGCATTTCACTGTAAGGTCTACACCGGTTGTATTCGGCACATGTGACAAATAACATTTGATTTGATTTATTTGAAATTAGTGCATTTACCCCCCATCAGAAAGATGGTTTCAGAACCAGTGTGTGGGAATCATCATGAGAAGTGGCTCTGGAGGTGTGTTTGATGCCGGTGTAATGTCAGGTGCACACAGAAGCTGATGTCTGAGCTGATGTGTCCTGGTAGGGACACTGTGAAAGATGCTACTCCTTGTTGTGGTGAGGTCTGTGTGTTGATTATGCTATCTGCCCGGGAATGGGGAATCAGGGACTGGCAATGGGAAGATTCCATGCAGGCATGGGAGGAAAATATATTTTGTATCTCAGATTGTTCTAGCAATTCTCACATAAAAACTTAAATGGGAGGAAGGATGTTTAACATGCTTTTTACATTTGTATTACAAACCATTTTTGAGAAAATCATGATGAAATTGACCATTTTAGGCCCCCATGTAAAACCCAAAGACACAATGATGAAACACCTTGGTGTCATTACACTCCTTATAGTGTGCTTTAAATATGGAGTATCGCTACATTTTAAAATACAATTTTAAACATGCTTTTATTCAACGTTAAAACTATTCAAATTAATATCTCAAAAGTACCCTTTTTGATTTAGTACATTTGAGACATATTGTTTTAAACAATTTACTCTACAAATGCATCACATTTCCAGAGTGGTCACTCTGCTACTTTTAAAGATATGATACATTTTATGAGCACCCACCAACACAGTGAATGGGAAAATGGATTTAAAAAGGGAACTCTCTCTGCTGGTGATTTGTCGAATGTGGAACCCCCACATTTTATTATTATTATATATATTTTTTAACCTTTATTTAACTAGGCAAGTCTGTTAAGAACAAATTTTTTGTACAATGACGGCCTACCCAGGCCGACGCAGGGCCAATTGTGCGCCGCCCTATGGGACTACCAATCACGGCCGGATTTGATTCAGCCTGGATTCGAGCCAGGGACTATAGTGATGCCTCTTGCACTGAGATGCAGTGCCTTAGACCACTACGCCACTCGGGAGGGCTGTGATTGATTAATGACCTATAATATCAATGTCTATGTCTAAAATCGATAATTTCTTCAAAAGTAGCAGAGAGACCACTTTTGAAGTTTGATGTGTTTGAAGAGTTTATTTTTCCAAAATATATGTCTAAAAATAAGCAAACTCAAAAAGGGTACTTTTACAATATTAATATGTTGAATAAGTTAATGTGATAGGTCTAAAAAAAAGGGCCTAAAATGCCCACTTCCATCATGTTAAAACTTTTTTTAAACGTTTTACAAATATAGCTGCGAGAAGCAATGAACTGGGTTCACAGGATGACAGAAAGATCAGTTGGATAACAAAGAGAGCACCCTATCATGTAGGAACTACATTCCTTTATGTGCAATCAGTGAAAACATTACTACACAGATCAGCCAGCTAACGTTAGCTAGCTAGCTAATAGTACACTTTAACCTCTCTAGGGGGTGTGGGACGCTACCGTCCCACCTGGCCAACATCCAGTGAAATTGCAGAGTGCCAAATTCAAAAACAGAAATACTCATTATAAAAATTCATGAAACATACAAGTGTTAAACATCGGTTTAAAGATTAAGTTCTTGTTAATCCAACCACAGTGTCAGATTTCAAAACTTTACGGCAAAAGAAGAACAGCGCCCAGCAGATAAACCATAACAAACAGTAACCAGCCATGTCGACGAGTAACAAAAGTCAGAAATAGCGCTAAAATTAATCACTTGCCTTTGATGATCTTCATATGATTACACTCACAAAACTCTCAGTTATCCAATAAATGTTAGTTTTGTTCGATCAAGTCCCTCTTTATATCAAAAAACCTCAATTTTGATAGTGCGTTTTGTTCAGTAAAACACTGTCTCAAACAACATCCGGTGTAATTGCAGAGCGTGAAACTCAATAAAATAGAAATGATCATAATAAACATACATGAAAGATACAAACGTTATACACCAGTTTAAAGATAAACTTCTTGTTAATCCAACCGCTGTGTCAGATTTCAAAAAGGCTTTACAGCAAAAGCAAACCATGCGATTATCTGAGAACAGCGCCCAACAGACAAATCATTACAAACAGTTAGCAGCCAAGAAGAAGAGTAACAAAAGTCAGAAATAGCATTAAAATGTATCACTTACCTTTGATGATCTTCATATGGTTACACTCCTTGTATGAGCTGAAAGTTTAGAGGGACGGCCAGGTCTTGGTAGATTTGCAGTGGTCTGATACTCCTTCCATTTCAATATTATCGCTTGCACAGTGCTCCTTGGGATGTTTAAAGCTTGGGAAATCTTTTTGTATCCAAATCCGGCTTTAAACTTCTTCACAGCAGTATCTCGGACCTGCCTGGTGTGTTCCTTGTTCTTCATGATGCTCTCTGCGCTTTTAACGGACCTCTGAGACTATCGCAGTGCAGGTGCATTTATACGGAGACTTGATTACACACAGGTGGATTGTATTTATCATCATTAGTCATTTAGGTCAACATTGGATCATTCAGAGATCCTCACTGAACTTCTGGAGAGAGTTTGCTGCACTGAAAGTAAAGGGGCTGAATAATTTTGCACACCCTAAGATACACTGGGATTCAATGTATCCAAGGGAAAGGCAGTTTCAGTAAAGCATGAAATGTAAAAAAAGCCCACCAGTGTCATCACAAAGGTATGAAGTAAAGACCAAAGTATTGAATGGTCTGTGTTAAGTCATTCTGGTTCAGTCATTGATATTTCTGAGGGAAATCCAACCTTAAGCATTGACCTGAATGAATTTTGGCACATTCTTGAGTGATACTATGCCCAATAGTAATCCATCAACACAATAAAAACACCTCAATCTGTATTCTACTTGATGCTTACTAGGTCTTGGGTCCCATGTGGCTGTTTTAACAGAGGTAAGAGAATGGTGATGGGCTGTGCGTGTTAGTAATGGCGATTGGTGATTCAGAGGCTTTGGTAAAGAATGTATTTGAGACACAGGTGCATTGACTTCCCTTACAGTAAGTCCAGGGCCAGCCTCAATTAAACCCTGGCTAGTTTAAATGGTAGCCTCAGCACTATAATCTCAAATTGCCTTTCACAACACATACGCCTCAGTATGAACTTAACACGCACACATAAAAACGACAATTGTCACAAATTGCTACTCTCTGTTATTATCTATGCATAGTCAATTTAATAACTCTACCTACATGTACATATTACCTTAATTACCTCGACACCGGTGCCCCCGCACATTAACTCTGTACCGGTACCCCCTGTATACAGCCCCGCTATTGTTATTTACTGCTGCTCTTTAATTATTTGTTATTCTTATCTCTTACTTTTTGTAGGTATTTTTCTTAAACTGCATTGTAAGTAAGCATTTCACTGTAAGGTCTACACCTGTTGTATTCGGCGCATGTGACAAATACAATTGGATTTGAAGGAGACTGGGAGTGAGAATGACAGCTCAGTTCTGTATCTCGTCTCTGCAGTGCTGCATGTTGCTCTGCGATTCCAGGCTACTGATAGGCTCTGGTTATTTAAGCACAAGATCCCCACGGTGAAACCAAGGATGTACCTGTATCCATTCCAATGCTTGGCTAGTGATACTCAGCTCAACGCTGCCACAAAGCCTTGTTCCATTACAACAAAGATGATTATATCCAGATATTTTATGGATCGCAATGAGCTTACAATCACAAGCATACACCATTATTTTTGCGATTTCAGTTATATGCTGTGCCCTGATACCAGTCCTGATTTATTTTCCTCTCATTGCTTCTTACACCTTCTTTAATTCCACACAGGAAACTTGTTTGCGTTAACATAATACCGATCAGGCCCTTCATTGTTTTATTTCACTGTTTAACTTTGTTGCAGACAAACATGTGCAATAAAATAAACTAAAGGTAAAAGACCAATGTAATCATTGGTTAATGCATGATTTGTCTGAGAAATTACATAAAAGAAATGTAGCTTGGGCTAAAGCTAGACGGACTGCAGACTTTCAGACATTTGAGAAATACAGTGCATTCGAAAAGTATTCAGACCGCATGACATATTCCACATTTTGTTACGTTACAGCCTTATTCAAAAATGCATTAAAACGTCCCCCCTCATCAATCTATACACAATACCCCAAAATGACAAAGAAAAACAGGTTTTTAGCTACTTTTGTAAATGTTTTTATTTATTTATTTTAAATATCACATCAAATCAAATGAAGGAACTCTGGAGCTCTGTCAGAGTGACTATTGGGTTCTTGGTCACCTCCCTGACTAAGGCTCTTCTCTCCCGTTTGCTCAGTTTGGCCGGGCGACCAGCTCTAGGAAGAGTCTTGGTGGTTCCAAACTTCTTCCATTTAAGAATGATGGAGGCCACTGTGTTCTTGCGGACCTTCAATGCTGCAGTAACGTTTTGGTACCCTTCACCAGATCTGTGTCTTGACACAATCCTGTCTCGAAGCTCTACAGACAATTCCTTCAACCTCATGGCTTGGTTTTTGCTCTGACATACACTGTCAACTGTGGAACCTTATATAGACAGGTGTGTGCCTTTCCAAATCATGTCCAATCAATTGAATTTACCACAAGTGGACACCAATCAAGTTGTAGAAACAACTCAAGGATGATCGATGGAAACAGGATGCACCTGAGCTCAATTTCAAGTCTCATAGCAAAAGGTCTGAATACTTAAGTAAATAAGGTATCTGTTTAAAAAATATATATATAAATGTGCAAATATAAAAAATAAAAAACTGTTTTCACTTTGCCTTATGGGGTATTGTGTGCAGACTGTTGAGAAAAAAAGTATTTAAACTATTTTAGAATAAGGCTGTAACGTAACAAAAGTCAAGGGGTCTGAATACTTTCCAAATACACTGTAGATGTCTATCCCTGGTTAAAAAGCAAAATCAACATATTTCTTCAATTGTGTATCAGAGAGTAGTGTTAATCCAGCCAATTTCTGGAAAGTGGTCAAATATTTTATTTAATTATAAAACCCCACCCCCTCGGTGCCACAGCAGGTTTTGACAGCCTCGGGTCCATTCTAGACAAAATATACATTTGTGATGCCTATTATAAACATTTTGCTTCAAGCTGGCCACCTGCTTGAAAGGATAATCTCTGAAATGTAATCTCATCCCACTAGAGGGAGTCCTTTAGTCACCTCAGAACAGATTGTCGAAAAGGATGTACTAACAGACTCACATACCTTATTTTAATTTCAACCCTTTGATGTCTGTGATGTACTAAGTGCTTTGCTAAAGATTGATGTTACAAAAAAAATCATAAGGACGGATTTATTTGATCCCTTCTTACTGCAGCTCTCTGTCCCACTTATTGCAGTGACCTATATTTTTTACTTGAAAATTGTTTCTGGTGTTATCCCTAAGATCTTGAAAGCAAAACATGTCCTCCCACTACATACATGAGGAGACCCTTCTGACTTAGATAACTACCGTCCTATTACCAAATGATCTTGCCTTTGCAAAGTTTTAGAATCCCTGACTAACTTTCAACTAAGAACTTTAACTTCTCACTCTATTCTCAACGTGCAACCATCCAGTTTTAGACCTCGACATAGCAGTTTCAGCTACTACGCTTGGATCATAAAAATCACTGTGCTACCTTATTTATAGACCTTTCCAAGGCCTTCGATACCATTGACCATCACATTCTTATTCAAAGGTTGACTGGAAAAGATCTGGATCAGGCTTCTTCCAAGTGGTTTGAAAAGTATCTAACAGACAGGACTCAATGTGTGATCTCTGATGGTGTTAAGTCTAGTGTCCTGAATATTACAAAAGGTGTACCGCAGGGGTCTGTACTGGAACCTGTTCTCTTTGTAATTTATATAAATATTGGTCTATCTGTTAAAATGTGTAATATCATCTGTATTCAGACGACACTGCTATGTATGCCATTGTTCCCACTGTTGACTAGGCTATGTTAGAGCTGCAATCTGAGCTTGTTACCTTACAGAAACCCTGGTTGGTTTAAAACTTCATTTACTTAATGTGAGCAAGACTAAACCCATCTTGTTCTTTAGTTTCAGATGGACCACATATTTATTCATTGGATGGTTCACCCATTGATCGGGTTCTTGCCTACGAATAGCTGGGCATTTTGGATTTACAAAGACTTCATGTTAAAAAAAAACATACTGATGAGCTAGTTAAAACGCTAAGATTTAAAGTGACTTCTTTTTATTAATAGATCTTGCCTCTCCCTAAATAGCAGGAAGCAGATTGTACACTCAACTTGCCTGCCAGTTCTTGATTATTATGGTGAGACCATTTACCAGATTGCAGCAGCCACTACTCTTAAACCTTTGGATGCCGTCTACCGTAGCGCCATTCGTGTTATCTCTGGTGACAGTTTTAATGAATCCTGTAGCAAAAGGTTGTCTGGTCCTCATTAATCCCTTTTTGTTTACAAAGCCCTACTACACAAGCTTCGAACTTACCTAACTTTGTTGGCAAAATACATTGAAATTGGACATTCTGATGTCTCTTGGGCAATTTAAAGTATTGACTGGGCGAACTATTCACTGAGGAATGTGCTGTATTTCTAGATATTTTTGGAGTGCTGTAATTTAGCTGTTTTTTGTACCATCTTATTTTGATTTGGTTTGTATCATTTGATTTACACAATATGCCTACTAGTTCGAAAATGCAAAATATGTTTTGTGAAACAAACAAGAAATAAGACCAAAAAAAAAACTTGAGTGTGCATAACTATTCACCCCCCCAAAGTCAATATTTTGTAGAGCCACCTTTTGCAGCAATTATGGCTGCAAGTCTCTTGAGGTATGTCTCCATAAGCTTGGCACATCTGGGATTTTTGCCCATTCTTCAAGGCAAAACTGCTCCAGCTCCTTCAAGTTGGATGGGTTCTGCTGGTGTACAGCAATCTTTAAGTCATACCATAGATTCTCAATTGGATTGAGTTCTGGGCTTTGACTAGGCCATTCCTAGACATTTAAATGTTTCCCCTTAAGCCACTCAAGTGTTTCTTTAGCTGTATGTGACTTGTTTAGCACATTTCTACTCCTGAAATTATTTACTGCCGTATGGAGATGGAGGGCATCTACTTCCCAGACACAGTCGAGGAGTGAATGAAGGAAAATGTCAACGCTAACATGGATCTACTGAGAGAGAACACCAGGAATGCCGAGCGAATCCTAAAACTGAACGAACAGCCCGAGAGTATCTGACTGCTTTATAGGGACTGGTTTTGTACAATCTCCAGATCAGAAGCTGTTGGGTTGGAATGTTGCACATAGTAGGCCTACCTGTTGCTGGTATGCCTGAAGGAGTTGTTTCTGACTATGTGACGTGACCAAGAAATAATCTGGGCCATAGTTATACTGGTGCTAGTTGTAGCCTGTAACTAGGGTCCACAATTTGGCTTCACAAGCCATTCACTGTTTGATTGCACTGAATAGTGACGTATCGGTATCCCCCTTTCCCTATCACATGGCTCGTATTTACAGTACATTGCAAATCATGCTCTTTATTACAGTATGGAAAAGAATATGCACTGAAGTTGTTTGTTTGTAGGTTAGTTTGCCTGTTTCTTTGTGGTGGGGCGCTCGGTTTCGAACAACATTCTGTTATAACACTGTCTGCATTGTATCATCTTCAATAAGTTTACTGTATATGTTTTTTATTTCCTCCCTGTTGCCAGGGAATGATGCAACTAAGGCTTGAGCTAATAACCATGGCCTAATATGTTTTATCCTTCTTGGAATGTTAGCATGAGTGCACCTGATGGTCTATTAGAGATGTTAATGACCAATTATCCTAACTCATTGTATATTTATTTGTAATTGTTTTATTACGTGTTATTACTATTATATTATTTCTCTATCTCTGCATTTTGTTGGGATAGGACCCATAAAAATGTCACTGTTAGCCTACACCTGTTGTTAACAACGCATGTGAGAAATACAATAGAATAGAGACGTTGGTTATGTAATTAGCCTTTTACCCAAGCATGTGCCTTATTCCAGAGGAAGATTTGCATGGGATTCATTTTTCCAAACTGCCCCCTGTAATTCTTAAATGTTTTCGTTTATACTGAACAAAATTATAAACACATGTTAAGTGTTGGGCATGTTAAGTGTTTTTTTTGTACACAAATTTGTTTACGTCCCTATGAGTGAGCATTTCTCCTTTGCCAAGATAAACCATCCAATTGACAGGTATGGCATATCAAGAAACTGATTAAACAGCATGATCATTACACAGGTGCACTGCGTATTTTCTCACAAACTGTCAGAAACCGTCTCAGGGAAGCTCATCTGCGTGCTCACTGTCCTCACCAGGGTCTTGACGTGACTGCAGTTCAGCGTCATAACCAATGCAGCAAATGCTCTCCTTCAATGGCTACTGGCATGCTGGAGAAGTGTGCTCTTGACAGATGAATCCCGGTTGACTCCAAACACCCAGAAAATGCTCCCCTCCTTGATGTTATCCTCACGAATAATCTTGATAGGTATCAGTCTGGTCTTTTCTGTAATGAACTTAATGATCACTGTTTTACAGTCTGTGTTTATAATGGCTGCTTAGTGAAACGACCTGTCCTGATTTGTCATAGACGCTGGCTAAAAAACTTTCATGAGCAAGCCTTCATGACTTGGTATAAAATCAACATGATCCCCTCTGTCGAAGACGCTTGGACCTTCTTTTTTGATATTTTCAGTGATATTGTTAACAAACACACCCCAATAAAGAAAATGAGAATTAAAAACAGGTTCGCCCTTGGTTAGACCATGATCTGGCAGAGTTACTCCACCTCAAGAATTCCATTTGGCGAAAGGCTAAGCACACGCATACTCAGACTGACTGGCTCTCATACAGGCAAATGATAAATAAGTGCACTCAGGCTATGCAGAAGGACAAAATTAGTTACTTTAAGAAGAGTTCTCTCTCTGTGGGTTTAACCCCAAGAAGTTCTGGAAAACGGTTAAAGACCTGGAGAATAAACCCTCTTCTTCACAACTGCCCATGTCCTTTAATATTGATGATGTGGTTGTTACTGACAAGGAGCACATGGCTGAGCTCTTTAATCACCACTTCATTAAGTCAGGATTCCTATTTGACTCAGCCATACCTCCTTGCCCGTCCAACATTTCCTCATCTCCCACCCCTTCTATTGCCATGAGCACCAATCCTGCTGCCTCTTTTTACCCTGGCCCACTACAATGTTTCCCCCTGCAGACGGACACTGTGTCCGAGGTGCTAAAGGAGCTCCTTAAACTTGACACCAAAAATCCATCTTGGCCAGGTGGTTTAGACCCTCTCTTCTTTAAGGTTGCTGCCCCTGTCATTGCCAAGTCCATCTCTGACCTTTTTAACCTGTCTCTCCTCACTGGGGAGGTTCCCATTGCTTGAAAGGCAGCCACGGTGCATCCTTTATTTAAAGGGGGAGATCAAGCTGATCCTAACTGCTATAGGCCATAGGCCAATTTCTATTTTGCCCTTTTTATCAAAAGTGTCGGAAAAACTTGTCAATAATCAACTGACTGGCTTTCTTAATGTCTATAGTATTCTCTCTGGTATGCAATCTGGTTTCCGCTCAGGTTATAGATGTGTCACCGCAACCTTAAAGGTCCTAAATGATGTCACCAGTGCCCTTGAATCTTGGCAATGTTGTGCTGCTATTTTTATTGACCTGGCCAAAGCTTTTGATTCGGTAGACCATTCCATTCTTGTGGGCCGGCAAAGGAGTATTAGTGTCTCTAAGCGGTCTTTGGCCTGGTTTGCTAACTACCTCTCTCAAAGAGTGCAGTGTATAAAATCAGAACATCTGCTGTCTCAGCCACTGCCTGTCACCAAGGGAGTGCCCAAGGCTCGATCCTAGGCCCCACACTCTTCTCAATTTACATCAACAACATAGCTCAGGCAGTAGGAAGCTCTCTCATCCATTTATATGCAGATGATACAGTCTTATACTCAGCTGGCCATTCCCTGGATTTTCTGTTAAATGCTCTACAACAAAGCTTTTTTAGTGTCCAACAAGCTTTCTCTGCCCTTAACCTTGTTCTGAACACCTCCAAAACAAAAGTCATGTGGTTTGGTAAGAAGAATGCCCCTCTCCCCACTGGTGTGATTGCTACCACAGAGGGTTTAGAGCTTGATGTAGTCACCTCATACAAGTTCTTGGGAGTATGCCTTGATGGTTCAACGTCCTACTCTCAGCACATATCAAAGCTGCAGGCTAAGGTTAAATCTAGACTAGGTTTCCTCTATCGTAAGCGCTCCTCTTTCACCCCAGCTGCCAAACTAACCCTGATTCAGATGACCTGCCGATCTATAAAGTAATTTATAGATCGGCAGGTAAGGGTGCTCTCGAGCGGCTAGATGTTCTTTACCATTTGGCCATAAAATTTGCCACCAATGCTCCTTATAGGACACATCACTACACTCTGTACTCCTCTGTAAACTGTTCATCTCTGTATACTCGTCTGAAGACCCACTGGTTGATGCATATTTATAAAACTCTCTTAGGCCTCACTACCCTCTATCTGAGATGCCTAAAGCACACACATCCCTGGGTCACTCCTCTTTTCAGTTCGCTGCAACAGCGACTGGAACGAGCTGCAAAAAACACTCAAACTGGACAGTTTTATCTGTTTCAAGCAGACCACCATAGTCCCTGTGCCCAAGAACACCAAGGTAACCAGCCTAAATGACTACCAATCCATAGCTCTCTCATCTGTAGCCATGAAGTGCTTTGAAAGGCTGGTCATGGCTCACATCAACACCCTTATCCCAGAAACCCTAGACCCACTCCAATTTGCATATCGCCCAAACAGATCCACAGATGACACAATCTCTATTGCACTCCACACTGCCCTTTCCCACCTGGACAAAAGGAACCTACGTGAGGATGCTATTCATTGACTACAACTCAGCGTTCAACACCACAGTCAACTCAAAGCTCATCACTAAGCTAAAGACCCTGGGACTAAACAACTCCCTCTGCAACTGGATCCTGGAATTCCTGACGGGCCGTCCCCAGGTGGTAAGGGTAGGTAACATCACATCTGCCACGCTGATCCTCAAAACGGGGGCCCCTCAGGGGTGCGTGCTTTGTCCCCTCCTATTCTCCCTGTTCGCCCTTGACTGCACGGCCAAGCACGATTCCAACACCATCATTAAGTTTGCAGACGACACAAAAGTGGTAGGCCTGATCAACGACAACAATGACACAGCCTATATGGAAGTCAGAGATCTAGCAGTGTCGTGCCAGGATAAGAACCTCTCCCTCAACGTGATCAAGACAAAGGAGATGATTGTGGACTACAGGAAAAGGAGGGCCGAGCATGCCCCCATTCTCATCGACGGGGCTGTAGTGGAGCAGGTTGAGAGCTTCAAGTTCCTTGGTGTCCATTCCCAACAAACTATCATGTTCCAAACACACCAAGACAGTTGTGAAGAGGGCACAACAACGCCGATTCTCCTTCAGGAGACATGGGTCCTCAGAACCTTAAAAAGTTCTACAGCTGCAACATCGAGAGCTGGTTACATTACCACATGGTATAGCAACTGCTCGGCCTCAGACCGCAAGGCACTACAGAGGGTAGTGCGTATGGCCCAGTACATCACTGGGGCCAAGCTTCCTGCCATCCAGGAAGACTGTACCAGGCGGTGCCAGAGGAAGGCATTAAAAATTAGCAACCTAGTCATAGACTTTTCTCTGTGTTACAACACGGCAAGCGGTACCGGAGCACCAAGTCTAGGTCCAAAAAGCTTCTTAACAGCTTCTACCGCCAAGCCATAAGACATAAGACAGCTAATCAAATGGCTATCAGGACTATTTGCATTGACCGCACCACAACATCCCATTTTTACACTGCTGCAGCTCTCTGTTAATATATGCATAGTCACTTTACCTACATGTACATATTATCTTAATTACCTCAACTAGCCTGTGCCCCCGCACATTGACTCTGTACTGGTACCTCCTGTATAAAAGCCTCGTTACTGTTATTTTATTGTTGCTCTGTAATGATTTGTTATTTTCTTCTTATTTCTTTTTCTACATCAGTTTATTTTAGCAAATACTTTAACACCTATTTTTCTTAAAACTGCATTGTTGGTTAATTAAGGGCTTGTAAGTAAGCATAACATTGTAAGGTCTATATCTGTTTAATTCGGCGCATGTGACAAATAAAATGTCATTTGTACTTCGCAAAGCAATTGAAGAAAAGTGGGACAACATTCCACAATTAACAGCCTGATAAACTCTATGCGAAGGAGATGTGTTGCGCTGTATGAGGCAAATTGTGGTGACACCAGATACTGACTGGTTTTCTGATCCACACCGATACCTTCTTTTTAAGGTATCTGTGACCAACCCTGTACGGGGGTGTCCTCGGATGGGGCCACACACTCCTGTCACACTCCCGTCTCAGCCTCCAGTATTTATGCTGCAGTAGTTCATGTGTCGGGGGGCTAGGGTCAGTTTGTTATATCTGGAGTACTTCTCCTGTCCTATTCGGTGTCCTGTGTGAATTTACGTGTGCTCTCTCTAATTCTCTCTCTCTCTCTTTCTTTCTGTCTCTCGGAGGACCTGAGCCCTAGGACCATGCCTCAGGACTACCTGACACGATGACTCCTTGCTGTCCCCAGTCCACCTGGCCGTGCTGCTGCTCCAGTTTCAACTGTTCTGCCTTATTATTATTGGACCATGCTGGTCATTTATGAACATTTGAACATCTTGGCCATGTTCTGTCTCCACCCGGTACAGCCAGAAGAGGACTGGCCACCCCACATAGCCTGGTTCCTCTCTAGGTTTCTTCCTAGGTTTTGGCCTTTCTAGGGAGTTTTTCCTAGCCACCGTGCTTCTACACCTGCATTGCTTTCTGTTTGGGGTTTTAGGCTGGGTTTCTGTACAGCACTTTGAGATATCAGCTGATGTACGAAGGGCTACATAAATAAATTTGATTTGATTTGATTTGATATCTGTATTCCCAGCCATGTGAAATCCATAGATTAGGGCCTAATTTATTTATTTTGATTGGCTGATTTCCTTATATGAACTGTAACTCAGTAAAATCTTTTAAATTGTTGCATTCATATTTTTGTTCAGTGTAATACAGTATGATGGAAGCCTGGTGGTTTTTATTGTAGCTGTGAAGATATTTCAACATAATGTCTAGAAGGTAAAAGGCTACAATGATCATTCATGCTTGGCTGCTAAAATAGGTTTAATTTTTTAATTGTTTTAGCGATTCACGTTAGACTTTCCTCCTAATGAAAAGGCCCACCATCCTGCTTATATGAGCTGCTGGACAGCGCACTTGCACTTGATATTTGTTAATGGATGAGAAAGTGAACTTGCCATTTCCAAAAGGGAGCTCAGTGGGGAATGGGGATTCTCTTTGTGATCTGTTTCTTACTTCAACAGCCAAGTTTTTATTAAATACATTTTTATTTAAACATTTCATTCAACTGACATATTGGTGATGTTAATCATCAATTCATTGGCACAAAACGTGTGTCAGACAAAAAAAAAGTGGTTGTCTCTGGCTTGCATAACACAGGTGGTGGTCACATGTATTCATTGTAGTAGCCTACTGTAGGCCTAATAGATTGTATAGGATAGCATACAAATAGTGGATTATTTGCCCAGTTTATTAATTAACTTCTAATTTATACTTCTTTATCTTCAATACATTTCCCTACATTTCCCAATTCATGCATCAATTTATGCATCTCTGATGGGATTTCCACTGGCCTCGCTCTCTTCCATCCTCTGCATTCCTCTTATAGCTCTTGAACCTGTAGCCTAGTCCAATGCATGTCCTCTGTGTACCCAATGTTTATGTTTACAATGAAATGTATTACGTCAGAATTAACAATGTTAGAATGTTTCCAACTAAATGTATGTATTAAGTTAGGACAACGTTCTATCAGTCGAATTTACATAAACATTGTCATTGGATGTTGGGTTATCGAATTAGGATCAAGTTCTCTGATCTCCTCAAGCTCATTAATGATAGAATGTTCATTTTTGAAGATTGCCGAATGGATTAAATTAATGTTTCCCTAAATCTGCACACAATACCCCATAATTATTTACAATAAAATAAAATAAATACCTTATTTACATAAGCATTCAGACCCTTTGCTATGAGACTCGAAATTGAGCTCAGGTGCATCCTATTTCCATTGATTACACATGAAAAGTTTCTACAACTTGATTGGAGTCCACCTGTGTTAAATTGAACTGTTTGGACACGATTTGGAAAGGCACACACCTGTCTACAGTCGTGGCCAAAAGTTTTGAGAATGACACACAAAGTCTGCTGCCTCAGTGTCTTTAGATATTTTTGTCAGATGTTACTATGGAATACTGAAGTATAATTACAAGCATTTCATAAGTGTCAAAGGCTTTTATTGACAATTACATGAAGTTGATGCAAAGAGTCAATATTTGCAGTGTTGACCCTTCTTTTTCAAGACCTCTGCAATCCGCCCTGACATGCTGTCAATTAATGGCAGCCCATTCTTGCATAATCAATGCTTGGAGTTTGTCAGAATTTGTGGGTTTTTGATTGTCCACCCACCTCTTGAGGATTGACCACAAGTTCTCAATGGGATTAAGGTCTCGGGAGTTTCCTGGCCAAGGACCCAAAATATCGATGTTTTGTTCCCCGTGCCACTTAGTTATCACTTTTGCCTTATGGCAAGGTGCTTCATCATGCTAGAAAAGGCATTGTTCATCACCAAACTGTTCCTGGATGGTTGGGAGAAGTTGCTCTCAGAGGATGTGTTGGTACCAAAATTGTGAGTGAGCCCACTCTCTTGGCTGAGAAGCAACCCCACACATGAATGGTCTCAGGATGCTTTACTGTTGGCATGACAGGACTGATGGTAGCGCTCACCTTGTCTTCTCCGGACACCCCAAACAATCGGAAAGGGGATTCATCAGAGAAAATGACTTTACCCCAGTCCTCAGCAGTCCAATCCCTGTACCTTTTGCAGAATATCAGCCTGTCCCTGATGTTCTTCCTGGAGAGAAGTGGCTTCTTTGCTGCCCTTCTTGACACCAGGCCATCCTCCAAAAGTCTTTGCCTCACTGTGCGTGCAGATGCACTCACACCTGCCTGCTGACATTCCAGAGCAAGCTTTGTACTGGTGGTGCCCCGATCGTGCAGCTGAATCAACTTTGGGAGACAGTCCTGACGCTTGCTAGACTTTCTTGGGCGCCTTGAAGCCTTCTTCACAACAATTGAACCGCTCTCCTTGAAGTTCTTGATGATCCGATAAATGGTTGATTTAGGTGCAATCTTACTGGCAGCAATATCATTGCCTGTGAAGCCCTCTTTGTGCAAAGCAATGATGACGGCAAGTGTTTCCTTGCAGGTAACCATGGTTGACAGAGGAAGAGCAATGATTCCAAGCACCACCCTCCTTTTGAAGCTTCCTGTCTGTTATTCGAACTCAATCAGCATGACAGAGTGATCTCCAGCCTTTTCCTCGTCAACACTCACACCTGTGTCAATGAGAGAATCACTGACATGATGTCAGCTGGTCCTTTTGTGGCAGGGCTGAAATACAGTGGAAATGTTTTTGGGGGATTCAGTTAATTTGCATGGCAAAGAGGTACTTTGCAATTAATTGTAATTAATCTGATCAGTCTTCATAACATTCTGGAGTATATGCAAATTGCCATCATACAAACTGAGGCAGCAGACTTTGTGAAAATTAATATTTGTGTCATTCTCAAAACTTTTGGCCACGGCTGTATATAAGCTCCCACAGTTGACAGTACATGTCAGAGCAAAAACCAAGCCATGAGGTTGAAGGAATTGTCCATAGAGCTCAGAGGCAGAATTGTGGCGAGGCACAGATCTGGGGAAGAGTACCAAAACATTACTGCAGCATTGAAGGTCTCTAAGAACACATTGGCCTCCATCATTCTTAAATGGAAGAAGTTTGGAACCACCAAGACTTCCTAGAACTGTCAGCCCGGCCAAACAGAGCAAATGGGGGAGAAGTGCCTTGGTCGGGGAGGTGACCAAGAACCCGATGGTCACTCTGACAGAGCTCCAGGGATTGTCTGTGGAGATAGGAGAACCTTCCAGAGGACAACTGTCTCTGCAGCACTCCACCAATCAGCCCTTTAATGTAGAGTGGCCAGACGGAAGCTACTCCTCAGTAAAAGGTATGACAGCCCGCTTGGAGTTTGCCAAAAGGCATCGAAAGGATTCTCAGACCATGAGAAACAAGATGCTCTGGTTTGATGAAACCAATATTAAAGTATTTGACCTGAATGACAAGCGTCACGTCTGGAGGAAACCTGGCACCATCCCTACAGTGAAGCATGTTGGTGGCAGCATCATGCTGTGGGAATGTTTTTCAGCGGCAGGTACTGGGAGACTAGTCAGGATTGAGGGAAAGATGAACAGAGCAAAAGAAAAAGAGGTCCTTGATGAAAACCTGCTCCAGAGCGCTCAGGACTTCAGACTGGGTTGAAGGGTCACAATCCAACAGGACAACGACCCTAAGCACACCGCCTAGACAACGCAGTGGCTTCGGGACAAGTCTCTGAATGTCCTTGAGTGGCTCAGCCAGAACCCGGACATGAACCAGACCTAACAACTTTGGAGATACCTCAAAATTGCTGTGCAACCTGACAGAGCTTGAGAGGATCTGCAGAGAACAATGGGAGAAACTCCCCAAATACAGGTGTGCCAAGCTTGTAACTTCATACCCAAGAAGACGAGGCTGTAATAACTTCCAAAGGTGCTTCAAAAAAGTACTGAGTAAAGGGTCTGAATACTTATGTAAATGTGATATACACACAATACCCCATAATGACAAAGCAAGTGTCATGACTCTCCTGTGAG
Organism: Oncorhynchus tshawytscha; assembly: GCF_018296145.1. Taxonomy (NCBI): domain Eukaryota; kingdom Metazoa; phylum Chordata; class Actinopteri; order Salmoniformes; family Salmonidae; genus Oncorhynchus; species Oncorhynchus tshawytscha. The sequence goes on along the minus strand of NC_056430.1, from coordinate 25,161,217 downwards.
TACCCAAAGATTACTTCTACCAGACCACTCTCTCCCGCAGAGGGGAGGAGGGAACGGTGGAGGTTTTGACACCTCCATACACCGGTCATACATTTTATGCAGCAGAGGACTCTCTGGCTCCTTTGTATCAACCAAAGGAATGTCTTTATCTCCAGAAGACTTTCGGCAGCCCAAAACTCTAACGTCCAAAAAGTGGATAATGGAACAATAATTCTATCATAAAGAATGTGGGAAATGGTCAGTGGGGGAGATGTAGAAAACCAATGTCATATTGATTTTCATTTAGTGACATTATTAAAAACTGTATGAACCAAATATTGTAACTAGGAAGGATACCCCTTTTATCTGTCAAGTTTCCATCCAATACATTGTCTATGTGATATGAAAATGGATGAAAGTATTTTTGTTAAGACAGGAATGTGATTTTAGGAGTCATAAGAGATAACTTCTGATCATATCCTTTGTACATTAAGTAGCCACGCCCCAAGTGAGGTCAGAGAGCTTGTCAGCATGATGGAACCGCCCTTTTCAACCAGAGTGCTTAAAAGGATTGGGAGACAAATTAACATTAGACCAGAAAGACGTGAGACTGTGGTCCACACGCTGAAATAGTTAGAAACTCTGAAATTCTCAATACGAGGTGAAGAAAATGAAATTACCAGACCAGGACACCGCCAGTCTGCAGCTGTGTGTGTAAAGTGGTTCGGAATTCAGAATATCTACCCGAGGAAGAGAAGAAGAAAACTCCCCTCTAAGACAATCACTGGTACGGCTATGTAGCTGTTAATGAGAAACAGCCCATTTGAGACAGGACAACTAAGAAGGACATTGTGACCTCTGGTGGACAATCAGAGCACGCACAATTGGCCCACAGGAAAGGCTCACCAAAACAACTTTCCGAGATGGCTTGGTTCTGACCAAGATAAACAAGGAACGAACGGCATTCAACACGTAAATACATTATTTTCTTATTTCAAACGGGCGGCTGTTCGTGTGCAAGGTATATGATTAATGTGAGGACAGTCCTAGAATGTATCCCGATAAATGTCCCTTTTTTCTATCTCTCTATTTTCCCCACCCCCTTCTCCATCTCTGTGTAATAAGCCGTCATATCTTGTCAGTCCACTAGGGATCTTTGTCTCATGTAACTGTGTATGTGTATTCCGCATTATTATTTAGTTAGCTAGTAAATAAATAATTAAACCAATTTGTGTAGTACTGAATAATGCTCAAGGTTGGGGTTATTGCAGATCCAAGAAAGTTATGACTGTTCAGAATGAGAATTGATATGAGGTAATGATTAATAAATGGCTGTTATCGATATAAAACATACATCTTCTAGAGTTTAATCCGGGAGATGGTAACTAGTTAAACAACTTATTCCGTGGTGCCCCAAATCCTAACGAGTGAATTATTACATTATTAATTTAAATCGGTTACAATTAAACATAGTTAGTGTATTAAATAAATAACAGTCATCAGATTAATGAAAGTCACGTCACAACACAAGGTATTTCTGTTTTTTTATTTGTAATACATTTGCAAACATTTCTAAAAACCTGTTTTCACTTTGCCATTGTGCGTGATTGTGTGTAGATTGATGAGGGGGAAACAAACAAATACATTTTTAGAAAAAGGCAGTAACATAAAAAGTGAAGGGGTCTGAATACTTTCCGAATGCACTGTTCAGTATATACAAGGAGTACCGAGTACCAGTACCGAGTCGATGTTCAGGGGTACGAGGTAATTGATGTAGTTATGTACTGTAAATATAGGTAGGGGTAAAGTGACTAGGCAACAGGATAGATAATGTCTTTGAGTGAGTGTGTGGTATCAGCATGCATTGGTGTACATGTTATGTGTATGTGGGCATATGTAGTGAGTGTGTGTGTTGGGGTATCATGTAAGTATGGTTGAGTGGGTAGAGTCCAGTGTGTGGGCATAAAGTCAGTGCAAGAGAGTTAGTGCAAAATATAGTCAATGCAGGTGGTACGGGAAGCCATTTGACTAGCTATTTAGCAGTCTTGTTTAGCAGTCTTATGGCTTGGGGGTAGAAGCTGTTCAGGGTCCTGTTGGTTCCAGACTTGGTGCACTGGTACCACCTGCCATCACTCTTCTCTGTAGATGCTACCATATTGTTGCTAATGTCATTGGCATCATAAAACAAGATGTTTTCTATAAATCTCACAAGTATTATGAGTGATAAGGTTGTTTAATGGACAGAAATGTCACCCAGACAACATGTTTCAGGAAATGGCTGTTTGTCTGTTCCGAGGAAACTCCACTTCCCTGTAAATCAACAGGCTTCTGAGGGGGATGAAGTGCTTTGCCAATCTGATGATGATACAGCACAGTCTGTCTAGACAAACCCTGTCAGACTCAGACCTATGAGCCCAAGCTGTCAATCAAAAATCGAAATAAAATATGGGCTCAACCACTTCACAGAAGACCAACAGGAATAATAAGTGGCTTGCATACACCCATCCAAACGTGTAATTAGTGAATGAAGAAGTTGTTGGGAACTGTCGAGTGGTCAGGATAATGGTCCTGTAGAGCTGAAAAGGCCAAGAGCACTTCTGCTCTCAACAACATAATAACTTGTCAAGAGTAATTTCATGTGGTGCTGACTATGTTAAAGGCCCTGGTTTGGCTTACAAAGAGAGGGTATATTTTAAATGGAAACTTTCATATAGTTTACCAGTAAACTACCAGCATTTTGGTAACTTTCAAATAAAAAAAACAACAACATTATCCTAGATAGAGTATAAACCATCTTTGGTGTTTAATATAAGGGTTTCGGCATTAAATATCCTTTATATTTTATTTCACACACTTTTATGCCAATATTATGTCTTTGTTTTAAATGTTTTGGCACCAAACTGTTTGCAGTTGTGAAAAAAGTGAATAGTTGGAGGAGTTGCTGTTAATTGAAAATAATGACATTGTTGATCAGGTGCTTTTTACCTTAATTAGGCAATTTTCTCTTGAACCATATGGTCTATCCACTAGAAAGTCATGAACAATATGGACAAAGTTATACACAATTAATACTATATATGAATAAAAAAAATATTTGAGTATAAATGACCAAAGTCACCATAGATTACTGGTTATTTACCAAAATTACTTAAGAATCCAGGTAACTTTGGTAATTTACCAGTAGCTTTGCAACCCTGTTACAAGGCCCCTTTCTAACATTGCATGGTCTTTGTTTCTCTCTGTATTAGTCTTGAGGATGTTATCAGAGAACTAAAAGGAGTTCTGGACTTCATCTGTGAAAACCTTAAGTTGTGCATATTTGGGAATGCAGTGACTGGCATTATGTGAAGTAATTCCATTGTTTGGGTCTCACTCAACTCAGCTGTATCCACGCTGTGTGTCCAGTCAATGTACCGCACACCCTTATCTATATGACCCGAACACACCAAACCTTTGACTGGTACTGCATTTCTCTCTCTCGGGAGAAAAAACATAGCTTTATACTACAAAAAGCACATAATAAAAAAATGGTATTTATTTGTGGTGTTACAATCATTGGTTTACTGTATGATGTTTGGGTGGAGTTAACATCCTATTTGATGAAGACCAAAAGCATACCTACAGTGTTTTTACAAGGCACGTGACAACTTACAGTTTCTGAAAGAGTACAACACTGCATCTATTGGCACTGGGGCATTGTATATTTAAGCTATAAGGCACAGCCCTTAGCTGTGGTATATTGGCTATATACCACAAACCCCCGTGTTGCCTTATTGATATTGTAAACTGGTTACCAACGTAATTAGAGCAGTAAAAATAAATGTTTTGTCATACCCATAGTATACAGTCTGACATAGCATGGCTGTAAGCCAATCATCATTCAGGGCTCAACCCACCTAGTCTATAATAAAAAGTAACACGGTTCCATACACATCTACAGAACCTCATCGCTAGTTGTTACACATGCTGTATTTAAAACCATTACTGTCAGCAGTTTCAACCAATTTTATCAAAGACTCCTCCCTAAGTCAGAAGTGTTTGAGAGATCCAATTTGGTTGTGTACATGAATCATTATCATGATGTGCCTTGTCAGCACACCATCTCCCGGAACAGGCATTAGCAGCACAAATGAGATTAGGTGGGCACAGCATCTGAGGATAAAGGGCAACTAAACAAGCAGGGAGAAGATTAAGACCAGGGCCAGAGCAGTCATTTCAGGGCTCCCATCCTCCTCCCAGCAGCACTGTTGATTATGTGCCACTCTGACCTTTGCCATGATAGAGACTTGCTCTATAAAGTATTTTCCTATTCAATTTAAAATATTGTGCTTACATTAGACCAGAAAGCCATCTGTCATGGAGCAACAGATCCAGAACAGCAGCAACACTGAGACTCATCCATCAAACAAATGGATTTACATGGAACTGGGTTTTTTGTGTGTGTTCACTCTGATGGTGAGACTTGAGATGTAGTAGCATATGTCCACAACACATGGTATAATCGATTGTAAGTGAAATGTGATTCTTCATGAGGGAACAAATGAAAGAGATTATTTCATCCCTGCTACTGTTATTACTGGTAGGCCGCCATTGTAAATAAGAACAAATTCTTAACTGACTTGCCTAGTTAAATAAAGGTTTAAAAAAAATATATTTAAAAAATACTGAAAGGCCTACACAACTATTGTACAATTTCAGAGGCCAAGGCAAAAACAAGTAAATAAGAACTGGTATAACATTACTTGAGCTGGAAATGAAAAACAATAACAAATGTTCACAACAAGCAGCAACATTTAGCCTATCATTGCCAAACATTCAAAATAACCCAAAGTTATTTTTATCCGGCCATAGTAGGCCTGTGTCATGTAGGGATTTCCCAACTGGGGGTCAGCGGGCCGAATTTAGCCACATTTGATTTTATTTGGCCCCCCAAGTTTTCAGAGCAAGAAAGTACATATGTTTTCAGTGTTAAAAGACTGAAAAATCAACAACAAATCAGCTCCAAGTGATTTTCATTTGGGAAATCTGTTCCAAAGTATTCCCACGCATATTAGCGAGATATACTGTATGTGATCGTATACAAATGTAAGCAATATTTAAAATGATGTTGTAGTCAAATATATCTGTTTGGGCTTCTTGCAGTACATTTGCAGTCTACAAATTATTTGTAATTATGTTCCGCCCCCTGACCATCCGCTCAAGAAACAAATCGTCCCGCGACTGAATCTAGGCGATGATCCCTGATGTAGGGGATGATATATCTACATTCCCCAACCTCACTTTAAACTATTTTCATAGAAAACAATGCTGAGAGAAATGACCACCAGCCCTTGACAAAATAATTTCAAGCACCTATCATGTCCATCCATCCCTCTGAGCGTCATTCATACTTCAATGCCAAGGAGGGGAAAATAATGGTAAAATATCCTAAGCAGATACAGTGCAATACTGTAATGGCCCAAGTTGGAAACGAGAAATGTGCACTGGATCAGTAATCTAATGGCTTGGTATGGCTGTGTATGTATCGGTCCAGTCCCTCTCAAGCTTTCCTATCACAATCCTATTAATTCATTAATGTGCTTCAGACCCTCATTTAGTGCTGCTGTGTATCAATGTGCTGTAGTCCTCTTCATGCCTATACTATGAGAGGTCACTAATAGGTCTTTGAGTCTGAATAAACATCAACCTATGAAATATGTTTAATATACATAAGCAATTACCAAAGAGAAGAGCTCTTATGACACTGGGAGCAGTCACTACAGCAAGCTTAATGTGGGTCATAAATTCTAATGCAATGTACAGATCAGCAAATGTAATTTAATTACCATGTCCTCCAAGACATCCGGATGTACAGTCAGGTCCAGAATTATTGGCCTTGATAAAGATGAGCAAAAAATACTTTATAAAATAAATAAGCTATATTGTATGCTCCAAAAAATTGGGAAATTAAATCATTTTATACTAATACAATTGCTCAGGGAAATAGATTTTGTTCAACAGCACCCCTGTTTATCTTACCTTGCAACGATAACAGCACTGCACATTTTTCTAAAATGTTGTATGAGATTGGAGAACACATTGGGAAGAATCGACCATTCCTCCATACAGAACCTTTCCAGATCCTTGATATCCTTCATCTGTGCTAATGGACTTCCCTCATCAATTAAAACCACAGGTTTTCAATGGCTTTTAAGAACAGAGACTGAGAAGGCCATTGCAAAATGTTGATTTTGTGGTCAATTTACCATTTGTTTGTGGATTTTGATGTGTGCTTGGGGGTATTGTCCTGCTGGAGGATCCACTTGTGGCCAAGTTTCAACCTCCTGGCAGAGGCAACCAGGTTTTTGGCTAAAATGTCCTGGCACTGGGTAAAGTTCATGATGCCGTTGACCTTAACAAGGGCCCCAGGACCAGTGGAAGCAAAATAGCCCCATAATATCAAAGATCCACCACCATATTTTACAGTAGGTATAGGGTTCTTTTCTGCTTATGCATCCTTGTTTTGACACCAAACTCACCACTGGTGTGCGTGACCAAAAAGCTCTATTTTCATGTCACCTGATCATAGCACCATTTACAATCCAAGTGTCAATGCCGTTTAGCAAACTCCCAGCATTTACATTTGTTGGATGACATGAAAATAGAGCTCTTTGGCTACGCACACCAGTGGTGAGTTTGGTGTCAAAACAAGGATGCATAAGCATAAAAAAAAACATACCTACAATAAAATATGGTGGGGAATCTTTGTTGTAATGGAGCTATTTTGCTTCCACTGGTGCTGGGGCCCTGTTAAGGTCAACGGCATCATGAACTTCACCGAGAACCAGGACATTTTAGCTGAAAAACCTGGTTGCCTTTGCCAGGAGGCTGAAAGTGGATCTTCAAGCAAGACAATAACCCCAAACATACATCAAGAAATTGTTAATTGGCTACAAAAATCAACATTTTGCAAAGGTTATCTGTCTCCATTTTAAACCTGTGGTTTGAATTTAAAAGTACAGTCCATAAGCACAGACAAAGTAAAGATTCTGTATGGAGGAATAGTGAAAGATCCCTCCCAATGTTTTCTCAAATCTCATAAAATATTTTAGAAAAAGGCTCTGTGCTGTTATCCTTGCAGGGTGTGGTATTCAAATGTATTGAAAACAGGGGTGGCAATAATCTTTACCGCCATATTTTTTAGAAAACATTTCATATTTGTTAAACAAAATCTCTTTTAATTGTATTAGTATAAAATAATATACTTTTCCTTAAAGGAGAGTGTGATAAAGTAGGAGACGGGGAGCTTGTTCCAGTAACACAGCTGAACATAGCGCAGCAGCCAATTTAAAAAAAGGACACACCTTAAAGACCGCTGAATCTTTCCCGGCAAGGGAGAGGAAGAGGGTACACTGTGAACTCAAGGTGAAATTGACTAAGCAATTATGATGGAAACAAGAATCGGAGCCGAACTTGGGAGGCACCCTGAGGCGCCGGGGTCGCTAACTGTTCCACTAATGAGAGGAGCAGTTCGGCACCCAGGGAGGAGGCTAGTACACAGGGAGAGAGGGAGAGCAGAGTCAAGGATGGCTCCACCACCGTACAACACCAGTCTAAACTGCTGCTGAATGCACGGCGTCGTCTGAAAGGGGCCTGACCCACAGCACCTAGAAATTACATTGAATCAGCACTCAAAATATTAATCTCTATCTATGCCTATCTGTCTATATATATATATAATCTGTATAGCTCACTACCTACTGCATCTTTCTACATAATCACAATAGTAATAAATGAAATATTACACCAAATCCAACGATGCGCCCTTAAGAAGGGAATTGAATTAGTCATTTATTTAAATTAATTCCAAGCTGAATAGCAGCCTCAACCTTAAGGTGTGCAATCTAAATGAGTAAAAGCAATGTGTTGCCAAGGTGAGAATAACAAAGCGTGGTGGTATTAATGGGAGGTCTACTGCACAGCTATAGAGATGCTCACTGCTCCAGGTCCCATTTACTCTATTGGTAAAACCTAAATTATTATAAGAAGAAAGACATTCAAGCATTCCTTAAAACACAAGACCTAACTCTAATGTAAGCCTATGTAAATATCTTAATGAACACCAAACTGTGACTGTGAACATCATTGATTATAATTCTACATAAATACAACCTAATATATAATGACATTTTAATTTGCCATTCACAGCAAATGCCAAATGAAAATCAAAACTTGACGTTAACTGACAATCAAGATCATAGACTTCTTGATTGCTGCAGTTTTTTTGTGAATAAGTTTTCACACAATGCATGATGTTTTCCCATAATAGTATATGAGACAGTAGGCCTCACCAAATTACTGTGTGGTGATCATTACAACAGCTCAGTTGGTAGAGCGTGGTGCTTATAATGCCAGGGTAGTGGATTTGATTCCCGGGACCACCCATACGTAAAATGTATGCATGCATTTTTATTTTAAAATTTTATTTCACCTTTATTTAACCAGGTAGGCTAGTTGAGAACAAGTTCTCATTTGCAACTGTGACCTGGCCAAGATAAAGCATAGCAGTGTGAACAGACAACACAGAGTTACACATGGAGTAAACAATTCACAAGTCAATAACACAGTAGGGAAAAAAAGAAAAAAAAGGGGAGTCTATATACATTGTGTGCAAAAGGCATGAGGAGGTAGGCGAATAAATTACAATTTTGCAGATTAACACTGGAGTGATAAATGATCAGATGGTCATGTACAGGTAGAGCTATTGGTGTGCAAAAGAGCAGAAAAGTAAATAAATAAAAACAGTATTGGGATGAGGTAGGTAAAAATGGGTGGGCTATTTACCGATAGACTATGTACAGCTGCAGCGATCGGTTAGCTGCTCAGATAGCAGATGTTTGAAGTTGGTGAGGGAGATAAAAGTCTCCAACGTCAGCGATTTTTGCAATTCGTTCCAGTCACAGGCAGCAGAGAACTGGAACGAAAGGCGGCCAAATGAGGTGTTGGCTTTAGGGATGATCAGTGAGATACACCTGCTGGAGCGCGTGCTACGGATGGGTGTTGCCATCGTGACCAGTGAACTGAGATAAGGCGGAGCTTTACCTAGCATGGACTTGTAGATGACCTGAGCCAGTGGGTCTGGCGACGAATATGTAGCGAGGGCCAGCCGACTAGAGCATACAAGTCGCAGTGGTGGGTGGTATAAGGTGCTTTAGTGACAAAACGGATGGCACTGTGATAAACTGCATCCAGTTTGCTGAGTAGAGTGTTGGAAGCAATTTTGTAGATGACAGCGCCGAAGTCGAGGATCGGTAGGATAGTCAGTTTTACTAGGGTAAGTTTGGCGGCGTGAGTGAAGGACGCTTTGTTGCGGAATAGAAAGCCGACTCTTGATTTGATTTTCGATTGGAGATGTTTGATGAGTCTGGAAGGAGAGTTTACAGTCTAGCCAGACACCTAGGTACTTATAGATGTCCACATATTCAAGGTCGGAACCATCCAGGGTGGTGATGCTGGTCAGGCGTGCGGGTGCAGGCAGCGAACGGTTGAAAAGCATGCATTTGGTTTTACTAGCGTTTAAGAGCAGTTGGAGGCCACGGAAGGAGTGTTGTATGGCATTGAAGCTCGTTTGGAGGTTAGATAGCACAGTGTCCAAGGACGGGCCGGAAGTATATAGAATGGTGTCGTCTGCGTAGAGGTGGATCAGGGAATCGCCCGCAGCAAGAGCAACATCATTGATATATACAGAGAAAAGAGTCGGCCCGAGAATTGAACCCTGTGGCACCCCCATAGAGACTGCCAGAGGACCGGACAGCATGCCCTCCGATTGACTAATAGCATGACTAAGTCACTTTAGATAAAAGCGTATGCTATATGGCATATAGTATTACTATTATTAGAATGAGGAGCTCACAACAACAGTATTATTAACTAAATCACTTTTTATTCTCAGTAAATTAAATGTCACAAAGGAATTCATACAGAGTGTGATTGTTGGCTCCCCTGTTATACAGTACATCTCATTTACACCTTTTTTGCACACAGAATAAAAATAATAAAATGCAGGCATGAAACAAACAAACAGTTGTTTTAGTAGTTGATGTCAACCCAACCTTTGGAGACAACATTGACTTGTATTCATATAAAATTCTGATGAGATATTTTGACATGAGCACATTTATTCCAGACAGAGTTTGACTGAGTACTGCAAGGACTGGGTTTTAAGATTGTATGTCTGCTTAATTAAACAACACAGGTATCTTTACATTTTTTATCAATTGAAAAACAATGTTTATTACTCATCTCTGTGCATGACTACAAAGTGAATACTAAAAGCTAGAGAACTGTTTAGGACATCACACCTACATGATAGAGAGATTATACACAATCTGACTAACACAGCATTTACAATACATCAACCTCAATCACTAGAAGACAATGATGGGTCCCCTAAAATGATATTTATTATAACATTTGCATTATTCTTATTCATTAAGTCTTTGGTATGAGTCATAATTCATAATGTTGATGATGATGGTTTGCTCATCTTCTATTTGAATAAAACATTATTTAGGGATATACAGTGGGGCAAAAAAGTATTTAGTCAGCCACCAATTGTGCAAGTTCTCCCACTTAAAAAGATGAGAGAGGCCTGTAATTTTAATCATTAGGTACACTTCAAATATGACAGACAAAATGAGAAAAAAAAACCCAGAAAATCACATTGTAGGATTTTTTATGAATTTATTTGCAAATTATGGTGGAAAATAAGTATTTGGTCAATAACAAAAGTTTATCTCAATACTTTGTTATATACCCTTTGTTGGCAATGACAGAGGTCAAACGTTTTCTGTAAGTCTTCACAAGGTTTTCACACACAGTTGCTTGAATTTTGGCCCATTCCTCCATGCAGATCTCCTCTAGAGCAGTGATGTTTTGGGGCTGTTGCTGGGCAACACAGACTTTCAACTCCCTCCAAAGATTTTCTATGGGGTTGAGATCTGGAGACTGGCTAGGCCACTTCAGGACCTTGAAATGCTTCTTACGAAGCCACTCCTTCATTGCCCGGGCGGTGTGTTTGGGATCATTGTCATGCTGAAAGACCCAGCCACATTTCATCTTCAATGCCTTTGCTGATGGAAGGAGGTTTTCACTCAAAATCTCACGATACATGGCCCCATTCATTCTTTCCTTTACACGGATCAGTCGTACTGGTCCCTTTGCAGAAAAACAGCCCCAAAGCATGATGTTTCCACCCCCATGCTTCACAGTAGGTATGGTGTTCTTTGGATGGAACTCAGCATTCATTTGTCCTCCAAACACGACGAGTTGAGTTTTTACCAAAAAGTTATATTTCGGTTTCATCTGACCATATGACATTCTCCCAATCTTCTTCTGGATCATCCAAATGCTCTCTAGCAAACTTCAGACGGGCCTGGACATGTACTGGCTTAAGCAGGGGGACACGTATGGCACTGCAGGATTTGAGTCCCTGGTGGCGTAGTGTGTTACTGATGGTAGGCTTTGTTACCTTGGTCCCAGCTCTCTGCAGGTCATTCACTAGGTCCCCCCGTGTGGTTCTGGGATTTTTGCTCACTGTTCTTGTGATCATTTTGACCCCACGGGGTGAGATCTTGCGTGGAGCCCCAGATCGAGGGAGATTATCAGAGGTCTTGTATGTCTTCCATTTCCTAATAATTGCTCCCACAGTTGATTTCTTCAAACCAAGCTGCTTACCTATTGCAGATTCAGTCTTCCCAGCCTGGTGCAGGTCTACAATTTTGTTTCTGGTGTCTTTTGACAGCTCTTTGGTCTTGGCCATAGTGGAGTTTGGAGTATGACTGTTTGAGGTTGTGGACAGGTGTCTTTTATACTGATAACAGCTTCAAACAGGTGCCATTAATACAGGTAACGAGTGGAGGACAGAGGAGCCTCTTAAAGAAGAAGTTACAGGTCTGTGAGAGCCAGAAATCTTGCTTGTTTGTAGGTGACCAAATACTTATTTTCCACCATAATTTTCAAATAAATTCATTAAAAATCCTACAATGTGATTTTTGGGATTTTTTTCTCATTTTGTCTGTCATAGTTGAAGTGTACCTATGATGAAAATTGCAGGCCTCTCATCTTTTTAAGTGGGAGAACATGCACAATTGGTGGCTGACTGAATACTTTTTTGCCCCACTGTAGAGGAAGAAAAAATACAACTCTAAATATTTTATTGTTCTAAAACACGAGGCAGATACTGTATATCTCAAGATCAGTTGCATTGCATTAACTGAAGAGAACAAAGACTTATTTACACAAAGTGGGTGGATGTCAAGCCATCACATGCTAATAACCAGTGTGGGTGTTTAGTTAAATCAATGACTCTCTAAAAATAATAAGGACAAAACACATTGGTTTATGTTTCAATTAGTTTTCTGAAGAGTGAAAATAAACAACATGAGTCATTCATTTCGAAAGCAATGACAAATCAATGCTGTCCATGGCCTTGTCAAGACTTGGCAAGACTTCCAACAGGAGTCTCAAGTTTCCCTGGTGGAGGAGAGCATCTGCTTAACTTGTTGAATATTAAATGGAGATATGGAGCGTGTCTCAGAGGGAAGCTGATGTAACTCCAGTAGTTTGCCAAGATGGAGAAAAGAGGGCCGAGTAACAGTGAAATGTGCTTGGCCAACAGTTTCCCATAGCTCAGCCGTCTGTGGCCTCCCTGTTGGAAGGAGTGTGTGAGCTCGGGGGGGATGAGGGGATAGTGATGGACATGTGGGTAGAGTATGGATCCAGCTGCACTCTCTGTCAGCTAAAGCCTCAGTCCAAAGTCAATCCCTGCATCCACAGGCTTCGGACAAGCCTCTAAGGGATCCTCAGCTCTAACCTACAACCAGGGGAATCGGACTAGAAATCAATCCAGCCAACTGGTGCTACGGACGAATACTGATGATTTGCATTAGAGAGACCAACTGTTTGCCAAGGTCACTTAAATCTAAATTCTACTAGCAATACAGTGTTACACAGTGTATATTGAACATGTACTGAAAGTTCTCTTCAGATACCAATATTAAACTTTGAAGAGTTTGCGATTACTATGGATAATAGACAATGGAATGGACAAGGTTCACAGACATTCTTCGAAACATAAGAAAGTTTGAGAAACTGCTTCCTGTGAATTTTGAATGTGGAATTTGATAGGCTGAAGGTGGTTGAACAAACCATTCTTCTGGGAGCGCTCAAACAACTGGGGATCTGGATGTCAAGGACTCATCACGAAACATGAGATTACAAGATGGATGTGATGGGTAGAGAGTGTGGTCTTAAAAACCAAGCATAGTAAACTAGCGCCATAACCTTGGGCAGCTTGTTGCATCTGCCTGTTTGTTTTTGATGTTCACCTTAAATGTTTTTCCGATTGTTTATGGCTCCCGGGACTCAACATAAACCTGGTGATTGCTAACAGCCTCCGTAAATAGTTTATTGCGCAACATCAGCATAAATTAGTCTTGTTATCACCTTACACACCACTTTGTTCTCTAATATTTACAATCCCTCAGCCCTGACATGAATAATAGGGCCTTTTTAAAACCCAACAAACTTGAGTCTTGGATTTATGGTGCAAATAAAAGCCCAAAGTATTGAAGACCCAAGGAGAGACCCCTTTTTGAATATGGTTTGCTGCCACATGATATTAAATGTGCACCCACTTGCCTCATAAATATCCATATCCTTGATGTCAGCATTCAAGGGCATGTACAACCAAGGGGGTAACTCCTGATCACTGGCTAGGATCATTCTCACTAAGGCAGGATGCTAAAAGGCATGTGTCAGTGCAGCTAATACAGATGTAGGATCTTAATTTGATCATCCTGTTCGCAGAATAACTGTGAACTGTGCACTGTATTTGAGGTTTAAAAAAGCTTCTGAAGATTCTATTTTTCACTTTGAAATGTCAGACTTTATTTTCCCTTACGAAAAATATATCAACCTCTACAAAAATGTCCATTAATTATAATCCACATAATAATTAACATATCTTGTTGCTGCAGGATTATTTCCCTGCTGTAGCATGCTGGCTCAAATTAAGATCCTACACATGTACATCTCACACTCTCTTGGTTAGACTGCGATAGCCATGAAACTTGATCAATTGCAATTATCAAGGTGATTTTCTCCCTGACTCTACTCTAGCATGAAATTACAGGCTTAAGTATTATTAAATATTATTAATTGTGGGCTGCACATTAACAAAACACATGTCCAATAATCCACACACTGATGTAAACAACAACTACAACTGTTGGTGCATTCCTTACTTTTTAGATATATTATTTATCAGTATACTTGAAAAGGCTAGAATGTCACCATAACACTTCAGTCCACATTTATAGATTTTTTTAATAGGCCTTTTAATAAACAGCATGCCTTTTGAGCCAGAGGCAAGATGAACAACATAATTAATGTGATTATAGGTCAACAAACCCACCAGGTCAAGGCCGTGGTCAGATTGCCATTGGTATGTTCACATTGCACAGACCTATAGCAACATGTTTATTCCAATGCTAAAATTTGTCTGCTTCCAAGTCTGTCCTTCACCAGCATTTGGACTCTGTGCTGCTTTACATAGCATTAGGCCCCATCCCTGTACACACCAAAAGAAATGGATAACACGCTTCTTTTCAGTGTGGAGTGTACAAAGTGAAACTATTAAAAACCCTGGGCCCTTGAAAAAAAATTATGCGTGTCCCTTTCAACAGAGGCCTGTATATTGGAGCTGTCTCCTCTTCAGGCCTTTAGACAATGACCATGTGAGCCTCCCATTGGATAGCTGCCACAGCATATTGAATGTGAGACAGAAATAATCTCCTCCTGGTGATAACCAAGCAATCTCTCAGCCCGGGGGAGCCAGAGATGCTCTATTCAGAATGCAGCAGAACAAAATGGGATTGCATGTAATGGGCGGCAGGACAGGAAGAGAGGGTTACACAAATACACTCTCTCACTGAATACGAAGTATGACTGTGAGTAGACAAAAGATCATCAAAATACCTTTCAAAAATAAAATAAAATGTTAATTGGTCACATACCCATGGTTAGCAGATGTTAATGCGAATGTAGCGAATGCTTGTGCTTCTAGTTCCAACTATGCAGTAAAATCTAACACGTAATCTAACAAATTCACAACAACTACCTTATACGCACAAATGTATAGGGATGAATAAGAATATCTACATATAAATATATGTATGAGCGATGGTGTGCGGCATAGGCAAGATGCAGTAGGTGGTGAAGAATACAGTATATACATATCAGATGAGTAATGTAGGATATTTAAACATTATTAAAGTGGCGTTATTTAAAGTGACTAGTGATATCTCTATTAAGTCTGTTTATTTAAGTGGCCAAAGATTTGAGTCTGTATGTAGGCAGCAGCCTCTCTATGTTAGTGATGGCTGTTTCAAAAGTATGATGGTAGAAACTGTTTTTCAGTTGTGCAGACCGCACTACCCTCTGGAGAGCCTTGCGGTTGAGGGCGGTGCAATTGCCGTACCAGGCGGTGATACAGCCCGACAGGATGCTTTCGATTGAGCATCTGTAAAAGTTTGTGAGTGTTTCAGATGACAAGGCAAAATTCTTCAGCCTCCTGAGGTTGAAGAGGTGCTGTTGCGCTTTCTTTACCATTCTGTCTGTGTGGGTGGACCATTTCAGTTTGTCCGTGATGTATACACCGAGGAACTTAAAACATTCCACCTTCTCCATTACTGTCCCGTCGATGAGGATGGGGGGATGCTCCCTCTGCTGTTTCCTGAAGTCCACGATCATCTCCTTTGTTTTGTTGACGTTGAGTGAGAGGTTATTTTCCTGACACCACACTCTGAGGGCCCTCACCTCCTCCCTGTAGGCTGTCTCGTCATTGTTGGTAACCAGGCCTACCACTATAGTGTCGTCTGCAAACTTGATGATTGAGTTGGAAGCGTGCATGGCCACGCAGTCATGGGGGAACAGGGAGTACAGGAGAGAATGCACCCTTGTGGGGCCCCAGTGTTGAGGATCAGCGGAGTGGACATGTTGTTTCCTACCTTCACCACCTGGGGGCGGCCCGTCAGAAAGTCCAGGACCCATTTGCACAGGGCGGGGTCGAAATCCAGGGTCTCGAGCTTAATGACGAGTTTGGAGGGTACTATGGTAAATGCTGAGCTGTAGTCAATGAACAGCATTCTTACATAGGTATTCCTCTTGTCCAGATGGGATAGGGCAGTGTGCAGAGTGATGGCGATTGCATCGTCAGTGGACCTATTGGGGTGGTAAGCAAATTGGAGTGGGTCTAGGGTATCAGGTAGGGTGGAGGTGATATGGTCCTTGACTAGACTCTCAAAGCACTTCATGATGACAGAAGTGTGTGTAATGGGGCGATAGTCTTTTAGTTCTGTTACCTTAGCTTTCTTGGGAATAGGAACAATGGTGGCCATCTTGAAGCATGTAGGGACAACAGAGTGGGATAGGGATGTGTTGAATATGTCCGTAAACACACTAGCCAGCTGGTCTGCACATGCTCTAAGGAAGCGGCTAGGGATGCCGTCTGGGCCGGCAGCCTTGCGAGGGTTAACATGTTTAAATGTTTTACTCATGTTGGCCACGGAGAAGGAGAGCCCACTGGCATTGGTTGCGGGCCGTGTCAGTGGCACTGTATTGTCCTCAAAGCAAGCAAAGAAGTTGTTTAATTTGTCTGGGAGCAAGACGCCGGTGTCCGTGACGGGGCTGGTTTTCTTTTTGTAATCCGTGATTGACTGGAGACCCTGCCACATGCGTCTCGTGTTTAAGCTATTGAATTACGACTCTACTTTGTCTCTATACTGATGCTTTGCTTGTTTGACAGCCTTGTGGAGGGAATAGCTGCACTGTTTGTATTCGGTCGTGTTTCCGGTTGTCTTGCCATGATTAAAAGCGGTGGTTTGCTTTTTCAGTTTCGCGCAAATGCTGCCATCAATCCACGGTTTCTAGTTACGGACGGTTTTAATTTTCACAGGGGGTACGACATCTCCGATGCACTTGCTAATAAACATGTACACCCCGAGTCAGTTTATACATCAATGTTACTGTTTGAGATTATCCGGAACATTTCCCAGTCTACGTGATTGAAGCAATCTTGAAGTGTGGAATCCGATTAGTCAGACCAGCGTTGTATTGGACCTGAGCACGGGCATTTCCTGTTTAAGTTTCTGTCTATAGGCTGGGAGCAACAACATGGAGTCATGGTCAGATTTGCCGAAGGCAGGGCGGGGGAGGGCTTTGTATGCGTCGCGGAAGTTTGAGTAGCAATGATCCAGAAAGCTACCAGCTCGTCGCGCATTCGATATCCTGAAAGAATTTAGGAAGTATGGTTCTTAAGTTAGCTGGGGATTTTAACAAAGCTACAATAAAATAAATGCAGCCTCAGGATGTAAGGTTTCCAGTTTACATAGAGTCCAGTGAAGTTCGTTCAGGGCCGACAAGGGATCTGCTTGAGGTGGGGGGGATATACACGGCTGTGACTATAAAAGAAGAGAATTCTCTTGAAAGATAACGAGGTAGGCATTTGATTGTAAGGAATACGAGGTTGCGTGAACAAAAGGACTTGAGTTCCTGTATGTTGTTGTGATTACACCATGACTCGTTAACCATAAGGCATACACCCCTGCCCTTCTTCTTACCGGAGTGATGTTTGTTTCTGTCAGCGTGATGCGTGAAGAAACCGGGTGGCTGTACCGACTCTGACAACATATCCCGAGTGAGCCATGTTTCCGTGAAACAAAGAATGTTACAATCTCTGATGTCTCTCTGGAAGGCAACTTGCGCCCTATTTTTGTCCACCTTGTTATCTAGAGATTGGACATTGGCGATTAATATGCTCGGAAGCGGTGGATGGTGTGCTCGCCTACTGAGTCTGACCAGTAGGCCGCTCCGTCTGCCTCTCCTGCGGCGACCACATTGTTTTGGGTCGGCCTCTGAGATAAGATCGCATGTCCAGGGTGGAGGTCCGAACAAAGGATCCGCTTCGGGAAGACGTATTCCTGGTCGTAATGATGGTAAATTGACCGCTTTTATATCCAATAGTTCTTCCCGGCTGTATGTAATAACACTTGAGATTTTCTGGGCTAACAATGTAAGAAATAATACATTAATAAAAAAACAAATAACTGTATAGTTTTCTAAGGACTTGAAGCGAGGTGACCGTCTCTGTCGACCCCATCTTTCTTGAGTTAGTGCTAAGATATTTTAGATAAATAGAAAAATATTCAAAAAATAATAATTTTCATTGACTATTTATCAGCAATAATTGAAAGCTATATTTGCATTATTTAATACTTTAAGTAACAGGAAAATTGTGCATAACGGTACTTATACCTTGCCAGCTAGCAACAGTAGCGTTAAAATTGGCATTCAAGGACATTGCTAAACCATGTTACGTGAAATAATAAGGGAATCTTCAATGTGTCACTGTCTATGCTGACATACTATTATTTTTGTTGGTAAGCTAAATCTAGTTGTACTTTACTATTCACAGACAACGCGTATGCAACAGAGGCACAAATGTAGTACATTCTATAAGATGGGCAATGCAAGTCCTGAGTGGGGAGAGTATCATTGCTCTAGGGCTGGACTACACAACCCATAATCCAGAGGCAACACCAACACCACTCTCCAGGGCCAGGCTAAAACCCAGGGAATCATGGGAAGGCATAATGAGTCAGAACTGTCATGACGTTTTATTAGTTAATATGACGACTGTTGTTCATCGAATGATTCAAAGTTTCTAATTGCGTGATTAACTGAATTAAGCAATTATTAACTCATTAACCTGGGGCACCATGGGAAAACTAGTTTTTATTGAATTTCTATTTCCCAAATTAAATCAGAATATCGATTTTACAACAGCCGCTAATTAACCAGTTATCTCTACAATCTCGTTCTGAACGTCGTATAGTCCGTGAATCTGCACGGACCCGAGTCTCACCAATGAGTTCGTGCCACACCAATCTTAGTTGAATATTTATTTACTAGAAAGCTAAACTTATGATATAAGATACACGTAGACAAAACACATTATAGGCTATTGATTAGAACTTAGTATAATGGGCCAACACACTATGGCGCGTGTTACCCAAAATGGAGATTTCAAAGAGAGAGAGGGGAAAGAAAGTACATGAGAGAAATATACATTTGGGTGAATTTGTCAGCTATGCTATTCTAACCCTAGCCTTGCCCCAAACTGCCCCAAAGGTTTCTTTGTTTTCAAACTTGTGTTGCATTCTGGGTTCGTTGACTTTTTAGACCTTGGCTGCAGCTTGGGTCACGTAGTCTCCTCTGTAAATTCTTTACTCACAGGTTTTATACCCTCGTGTCAGAAGTTGCGTAACCGCCTTTAGGGCAATTCTCTGGGCGTACCAAGTTATGAGGCAAGGTCTAGATTTTACTCAAATCTAATTTTAGACGACTAACTTCACATTTCATCTTTACCAAAACATTCTCTTTGATTTGGACATTTTCCATACAACGTACAATGTATAAACATCAAGCATATACTATGTAAACTGTTGACGTTACAATGTTTTCGTAATAACGTCATCTATTAACCTTTAATAACAAAACAAAAATGACATACATTATCATATTCCTTCTATCGTCATGACCACCATTGTGGCTGACGGAAACCTTTGTTCCAAAGTCCCTTTATTTAATATTTAATGTTCTGAGGCTGGTTCTCCATAGTAACAGGACAAAGGAATCTGTCTGTGTGTGGCCTGAGATTTACCAGGGGCGTGAGGGGTCATAAAATCATTCAGACCCCTAGATCTCTCCTCCTCTGTTGAGGTTGAGAGATAATCTGTAGGGTTGTGGTCTCCTGTATCCTGACCTGATCAGGACAGTCATGACAGAACCCAGTACATTAGCGCAACCAACTGGGTCAGTAGTGCCTGCTGGGCTATGGTCTAAGAATCTATACGGTTTAATCAGTAGTAACTCAAATTTGGCATGGTGTTGAGACAAGATCTAGACCGTTTAGACAACAAGCAACATTTTAGGTTGGTAAACATTCCAAATACTTCAAATTATTTACAAAAGGTCAAAAGGGGAGGACAACAGATAGTATGAACGTTACTTGATCTATACTGTATTTAATTTGTCAGCTCTGAGTGAGATCATGTTTTAGTGCTGCCAATCATGCATAATAGTATGCATAAGCATAAACCCACAAAGGCATTAATATGCACTGTTAGCACTGCTCCAACACACAGCATCAATAGCAGATAGATACGGGGAACTTGCTAAGCCTTCCTTTATCAGATCTCTATGTATGCATGCATAAAGTACAGCCAGTGTGGCCAATGCTAAGAGTCGGTATATCTTTTCTATATTGTGTAGCATGATGCCCAGGGATTAGGGTGGAGAAAAATGTTTGTGTGAAATGTCTGAATGTTAATTGCCTTATTCAATTCTATGTTGTGCGTGAAGTGTGAGAGAAATGGAGATTTATAGAGTAGGGCAATTACTCTAAGCCATACGCTATACCTCCTATTTTTGGATGGATGCTAAGCTTGTCTTGCTTGGAGGAGCACTAATTACTGAAGCTTATATGAGGGCTTACAGTAATCTTGATGGAATTGATGAGTGTGATGTGAGATCCTAGTGTCAAACTTTTTCCCATTGACACAGTATAATAAAAAAAAACTGCGATATACAGTTGAAGTTCGAAGTTTACATACACCTTAGCCAAATACATTTAAACTCCGTTTTTCACAAATCCTGACATTTAATAAAAATTCCCTGTCTTAGGTCAGTTAGGATCACCACTTTATTTTAAGAATGTGAAATATCAGAATAATAGTAGAGAGAATGATTTATTTCAGCTTTTATTTCTTTCATCACATTCACAGTGGGTCAGAAGTTTACATACACTCAATTAGTATTTGGTAGCATTGCCTTTAAATTGTTTAACTTGGGTCAAACGTTTTGGGTAGCCTTCCACAAACTTCCCACAATAAGTTGGGTGAATTTTGGCCCATTCCTCCTGACAGAGCTGGTGTAACTGAGTCAGGTTTGTAGGCCTCCCACACATTTTCTATAGGCTTGAGGTCAAAGCTTTGTGATGACCACTCCAATACCTTGACTTTGTTGTCCTTAAGCCATTTTGCCACAACTTTGGAAGTATGCTTGGGGTCATTGTCCATTTGGAAGACCCATTTGCGACCAAGCTTTAACTTCCTGACTGATGTCTTGAGATGTTGCTTCAATATATCCACATAATTGTCCTGCCTCATGAAGCCATCTATTTTGTGAAGTGCACCAGTCCCTCCTGCAGCAAAGCACCCCCACAACATGATGCTGCCACCCCTGTGCTTCAAGGTTGGGATGGTGTTCTTCGGCTTGCAAGACTCCCCCTTTTTCGAAGGTCATTATGGCCAAACAGTTTTATTGTTGTTTCATCAGACCAGAGGACATTTCTCCAAAAAGTACGATCTTTTGTCCCGATGTGCAGTTGTAAACCGTAGTCTGGCTTTTTTATGGCGGTTTTGGAGCAGTGGCTTCTTCCTTGCTGAGCGGCCTTTCAGGTGATGTAGATATAGGGCTCGTCTTACCGTGGATATAGATACTTTTGTACCTGTTTCCCCAGCATCTTCACAAGGTCCTTTGCTGTTGTTCTGGGATTGATTTGCACTTTTAGCACCAAAGTACATTCATCTCTAGGAGACAGAACGCATACAAATTTGGGAGGCGCACAGCAATGCGGTACGGAGCCCAATTTGGCCTCTGCATGTCTCCAGATACTCCGCAATTCCATCACTCCCCCATATGGAGCCTCCGACCACATATTCGGATCAAGCATAAATTGGCTTTTAGCGTCTCCGACTTTGGAACTAAAGGTTCTGGGTTTGCCTCTCGGAGGATACATTTAGACCATTCTCTTTAGTGTATAGATTTGACACATTGCTTATTTGCATTCAAATAGATTTTAGGTTCATTGAGCACCATTCAGTGGCAATAGACAGGGAGTGTGGTGTGTGTACTACTG
This sequence comes from Oncorhynchus tshawytscha, assembly GCF_018296145.1. Taxonomy (NCBI): domain Eukaryota; kingdom Metazoa; phylum Chordata; class Actinopteri; order Salmoniformes; family Salmonidae; genus Oncorhynchus; species Oncorhynchus tshawytscha. The sequence continues at coordinate 25,139,217 of NC_056430.1, read as the reverse complement.
TGCACGTCTTGCTACTACTACGGGGGAGAGAAAGGTAGAGAAACCAACTCTCAATGAATACATCGTTTCCTCATCCGTCAGCTGCACTCCATCCCTACGGTACATCCCAGGAAACACTGCTTAATGGCAGAGGGGCGGATTGTGTGCATGTCCCTGTCACAGAGAAATGCGTACACCCGCTGATTGACGGCACGCCGGGCCCTCTCTATGCACTTGTTTAACTTCTGGTCCCACTGGAACATCTGTTGCGCGATAAGACCACCTTTGTACCGGGGAACATGCGGATGATTACCTCTAAATCCTTGTGCATCTGCCGCTCCAGTGCCGTCCCCTTGATGTATCCCAAGTTGTTTCCACCTAGATGGATGACATACGATGTCAGGGGGAGAGGTACCACAAGCCTTCTGCTGACGCAGAACCCTGAGCAGTTCGTGCCACTTCATGCCTCGCTCTCCGAGCCGGCTAATGTGACAGTCAATAACCGACCATTTCAAATCGGTGACTTCACTTGTTTTGAGACCTTGAATTAGTTGTTTCCCTTGCTAATTTTGTAAAGTGATAGGTAACGATGCTTCGAGGGTGACTGTTGTTGATGTGTGCAG